>NC_052155.1:131502856-132126961 GCF_902713615.1 Scyliorhinus canicula | reverse complement strand
CATTACATCCACAATGTGCTTGAGATGGAGGGTGTGAATAATTAACCTTCTGGATTATGCTGGATGCTGCTGATCTTTTGAGTGTAAGTGGAGTGTTTTTCCTTGTAGATGGTGGAAAGGTTTCAAGGACTTGAGAAGTGAGCTTCTTTCCACAGAGTAAACAGGCTCTCACGTGCTCTTGATAGCCATAATATTTATATGTCTTAAGTTTCTGGTCAATTGTGACCTCCGGGATGTTGATAGTGCAGGGTTCAACATTAAAATTTCATTGAACACTAAGAAGACATAGTTGTTCTCATTCTTGTTGAAGATGTTTATTGCTCAGGTTCCTAGGTTGGGTGAACTTTCCTTACCGTTAGATATCCCAAGCCTGAATTTTGTCCAGGTTGTGGTGAATGTTGGCATGTACTACTTCATTATGTGAGGAATTGCAACTGTGCAATCATCAACAAACATCACCATTTCCCACCTTTGATGTTCTGATGGAGGAATGGCCAGTGATGAAGCAGCTGAAGGTGGTTGGGCTGAGGACACCAGTCTGAGGAACTCCTGCAATGAAAGATATTTTAGAACTGAGATGATTAGCCTCTAACAATGACAACCATCTTCCCTTGTGCTAGGTGTGACTCCAACCATTTGAGAGTTTCCTCCAATTCTTGTTGACTAACATTTTGGTATGGTCCCTTGGGACAGACTCAGTCAAATTTTGCCTCGATATTAAGGGCATCTCATCTCACATCTGTAATTCAGCCCATTCAACTATGTCTGGATGACGGCTGTAATGAGGGTTAGAATCAAGTAGTTCTCACAGAACCCAAACTGAACATTGAAGAGGAAGTTATCACTGACTAATCACCACTTGATAGCACTGCCAATGGCATCTTCCATTGCCCACCAATAGCTGAAAGTAGGCTGATAGATTGCAATTGGCCACCGTAAACAGCCTGCAGGTAACTATTGACCTGAAGATGAACTGGACCAGCCCCATAAAGGCTTACAGGAGCACTTCTATGGCAAATGCCACGATTATTGACTCTCCAAAGCCTTTCCACCACTACTACGCAAACGTTAGGAGTGTGACGGACACGTCACACTTAACTGGATGGGTGCAACCAACTTGATCGGGATCTACTCATCCACCACCTTAAACATTCACCTCTCTGCTATAGGTGCCATCTACAAGTTGCACTGCAGCAATTCACCAAGGATTAGTGACATGAAACTGTTCAAATCCTAGTCGATTTCCGGTAGGATTTAATTGAGCTTAGTACCGGGTTTCTTGCTGTTTGTGGTACATAATCAATGATTTGGACTTGAACTTAGGGGGCATGATTAACAATTTTGCATATGTTAAAAAATGGCTGTGTAACTGATAGTGAGGAGGAAGATATCAATGATCATTTAGGCAGGAAAAAGGCAAATTTAATTCTGTGAGTTAATGTATTTATAGCGGACAAACAAGGCATGGGAATATGCAATGAATGGTAGAATTTTGAAAACTGCAGAGGGACCTTGGAGTCTAAATTCATAAGTTAAAATGGAACCAGACTTCAGACAAAAGTATTGAATGTGAGAAGGATAATTCTTTCACAGATAAAGTACAAAGGCTACCGATCCTTGAGGATTGCAGGACAGCTAGATAAGGTGGCTAAAAGGGTATACTATTTAATTTCTTTTGCTGACCGAGACCCAGAATACAAAAGAAAAAAGCTGTGCTAAAACTGCACAAAATACTAGGTATAAAATCACATTCAGCCCCTCGAAAATGCTCCCATCATTCAATGAGACCTGCTGGTGCCTGAACTTCACTTTCGACCTCCCCCATCCCAACAAAACTCCCAACTGCCCTGACTATCAAATATCTGTTAAACTCGGCCTTGAATATATCCAATTACGTAGTCTCCGCTGCTCTCTGGGGAAGAGAATTTCAAAGCCTGATGACCTCTAACAGAAGAAATTTCTAATTCTTCTTAAATGGAAGATCCCTTATTTGTAAACAGTATCCCCAGTTTCCCCTCAGGCAGTTTCACTAGCGTCTACCCTGCCAATCTCCTTCACAATCTTATATTGATTAACAAGATCACCTCTCCTGGAAGAATTCCAGAGTCGTTGAACACAAAATGTTAACTTTATTTCTCTCCTCACAGATGTTGCCACAACCTGCTGGGTTTTTCCAGCATTTTATGTTTTTATTTCATAGTTTTGCCAATACTCTGCACAGTTGCAGTAAGGTTTCCCTATTTTTATACTCCAACCCTTTGCAATAGATGCTGACTGTCCAGTTGCCTTCCTCGTCACTTGCTGTATCTGCATCCTAATGTTTGTGTTTCTTGTGCACAGACATCCAAATCGCTATGCACTACAGCAAGCTGCTGTCTCTCTCCATTTAAGTAATAGACCACTTTTTTCTTCCTGTAGAAGCGGACAACCTTCCATTATCCCACATTATATGCCATCTGCGAATGTTTGCCCACTCACTTAATCTATTTACATCCATTTGCAGATGCTTTCTATTCTCGTCACAACTTGCTTTCCTCCCTATATTTGTATTGTCAACATATTTGGCAACAATCCAGTCAGTTATTAATACAATTTGCAAAGAGTTGAGGCCCCAGCACTGATCCTTGTGGCACTCCACCGGCTATAGTTTGCCACTCAACTCTTTTTTCCTGGTAGTTAGCCAATCCTCTATTCACGCTAGTAAATCACCCCCAGTACCATGATCTGCTATCTGGTAGGCTTTTTTGTGGCACCTTACTGAATGCCTTCTGGAAATCCAGATATAGAAGTAGAATAGAGCTTTATTGTCCACGCAAAAATGGAGATTTGTCTTTGGCTTCACCTCCAGTCTAACATATAATTATAAAGTCATAAGTATAGTAATATAGTACTTCTACTGGCCCCCCTTTATCCAACCCACTTATTACATCCTCAAGGAATTCTAATGAATTTGTCAAACATGATTTCCTTTTCACAAAACCATATTAACTCTGTCTGATTGTATTATGATTTTCTAAGTATCTTACTACGACTTCATGTATTTCCTAATGACAGATTTTAGACTAACATTCCTGTAGTTTCCTTCTTTCTGTCGCAGGTAGAGTATTGAACACATTTCTAATAACGTCATTACAGAATTAATATGATCACAGTAGAGGGCACAAAAGAGATTATGAGAATGCTATTGGAAATTATATTGTTATGAGGAAATATTTAACAGATTGGGGTTGTTTTATTTTGAACAGAAGAGATTGAGGTAGATTTAACTAAAGTGTATAAAATTGAGAGGCCTAGAAAAAGTGCATATTTCCATTAACAGAGAGGTTAAAAACAAGAGGGGATGCAAAGAAAGTAATTGCTTGGAAGGATTAGAAGGGAGTTGAGGAGTAATTATCTTCAGCCAGAGGGTGATGGGTTTCTGCAACTCATTGACTGAACGGGTGGTAAAAGCAGAAACCCTCAAAACGTTTAGAAAACAATGGGATAGCAACTTGTGGTACCGTAACCTGTAGGAGTTTGGACCGAAAGCTGGAAGATAGAATTAGACAGCATAGCTATTTTCGAGATAGTACAGACATGATGAGCCGAATGGCCTCCTTCTGTGCTGCAAATTTTTCTATGTTGCGCAACCAAAAAGATGTGCAAATGGAGGGAGAATAGCAATAGGAACCCTGCTCCTCTCAGAAGGAGGATTTGGGTAAAGGTGAGGATTGAGCAGAAGAGGGAAACTCATTACAACACAGATTGTGTTAAGTTGATCGTTCATCAGTTCAGCTGTTAGGCTCATTCCTCTGAAATGTCATGCAATATACTTCTGCATTAACTGCTATTGTTACCTTCATCGCCACTACCTCAACCATACAATAAAGAACACTAAACCATTCAACCATTCATATTATGTTCGATATCCTGACAATATAAATTCATAAATTAAAATGGAACCAGACTTCAGACAAAAGTATTGAATGTGAGAAGGATAATTCTTTAACAGATAAAGTATTAATGCAGGCAAAATCCTACTTCACCTAAGTGTGAACTCATGATACCTTTCTTCACAATTTTTTTATTTCAGCTCATTTTTTTTATCATTCCTTCGTGGGAATTGGGCTTCCCTGGCAAGATCAGCATTTTTTGTCTATCCCAAGACAATAGTGGTCTTTAATTTTGTGAAAATTTTAATAGACAGAAAGTTTTCCTCTTGGGAGAGGGCACAACCGGAAGCCACCAATGTAAGATAGTCGCCGATTAATCCAGAAGTGTGACCAGAATGGGGAACTTGCTCCCACATAGTGGCTGAGGCGGATGGTGACGATACATTGCAGGGGAAACTAGACAACTAAATGAGGGAGAAGGGAATACTTCCAATGAAGGATTCAAATGAGGAACAATGGCAGGACACTCAAGTGGAACATAAATAGTGATATGGATTAGTTACGCCAAATGGCTTGTTTCTGTGCCATATATTCTATGTAATCCTTATCTATTAGGAAGGTGGGGTTGAGTCAAACTGCTTATGCATGCAATGTCAGTGCCTGTGATATTACGAGAGTAACGTCCTCGGCAGCTGCCTGAATCAACAGTGGTGCAGATCTAAAAAAGACTGAAAAAAACACACTACCCTCATTTTGCTCCCTCCTGCTCCCTTCCACTTGCCCTGCTTTCTTCTTTGCTCCTTCCCATTTTCTTTGTTGCTCCCTTTCTACACGTCCCTTCTGCTGAGCTCTACCAGTATAGACATTCTGGTGTTGTCTAGCGTACGGAGGCCCATGTTAGTTCTGTGGATGAATGGAGCATGCAACGTTGCATTTTCTAAAAGCTTTTCCTCATATTCCACTTTGACAGGTTTCAGGTGCTGAGAAGAATCTAGAGAAAGAGACAAAAGACAGCTATACAGTAGCAATTGCAGAGCTCAGTATGATATTGTCAAAGGGATTGAACGCATAGTTGCTTAAGTTAATGAAAAGCTACATGTAATGAGAAGGCACCTTACTTAATAATGCTCACAATGTCCCCATCACCAATTTGTGATTCTACTGAGCCGATGATTTTCAGGGCAGACTGTTGCCAAGGGTCTGAATGTCAGGTGGCCTTCCTCGGTCTTGCTTCTCTCCCTAATGTTGAGAGCCACTATGTCTGATAGAAATAGAGCTCATGATCAGCTATTGAGAAGGGATGTGCACATGGTGGGAACTGTTTCTTGTCGTGCATTTGCTGAGAGTGAGGAGAAACATGTTAAACGTTGGATGTGCTCAAAGGGAGTGGCTGGTGTGTGAAGTGAGAAAGGTGTTCCTTGTTCTGTGACAGCGACAGTGTAAGATGGATTGCTGTTACTGTCTGTTGTGCAGAGAGAAAACAACTGTTTAGCCTCTTGTAAATGATGTTGGGTGATTGCATCACTCACTCTGGCCCGGTCAAAAATTGCTGCCAGTTAAACTCACCCTTACCAATCGATGTTGAACAGGGGAAATTGTTCCGCCCGCCAAATCATAGAGTTCAGATCTCCACGTAAAAATTATAATTATCTCTGAAATAGAAACTGAATGCCTGCTTTGCTGGAAGGCATTTAACACTGTGTTCATGTTTACAGTCCAGAATTTGTATCAACAACGTGAAGCAGTGTAATACATATTATTTTATCTATCAAAACCACTTTTTGCAAGAAGTAACATTTACAAGAAAACTGAATTCAACTGCGGTGTCAATTGATATGACTGGGCAGCACGGTAACACAAGGGGCTAGCACTGTAGCTTCACAGTGCCAAGGACCCTTGTTCAATTCGTGCCTTGAGTCACTGTGCTGAGTCTGCACGTTCTCCCAGTGTCTATGTGGGATTTCCTCTGGGTGCTCCAGTTTCCTCCCACAGTCCAAAGACATGCAGGTTAGGTGGATTGACCATGATAAAATTGTCCTTAGTGACCAAAAAGTTTGGAGGGGTTATTGGGTTACGTTGATTGGGTGGAAGTAAGGGCTTAAGTGGGTCACTGCAGACTTGATGGGCTGAATGGCCTCCTTCTGTACTGTATGTTCTATGT
This sequence comes from Scyliorhinus canicula, assembly GCF_902713615.1. Lineage (NCBI taxonomy): Eukaryota > Metazoa > Chordata > Chondrichthyes > Carcharhiniformes > Scyliorhinidae > Scyliorhinus > Scyliorhinus canicula. Next base: position 132,120,928 of record NC_052155.1, on the reverse strand, counting down.
TCACTCATAGTAATGCCCCCCTGTAATAAAATAATCTGTTATTGGATAAATTCTTCTTTGGATATCTCGGTGTTGTTTTTGTCCAAAATCATGTTTGCATCTTCTTGCAGATTATTGCCACTTAATTAATTTTAATTTATAACTGGCATTCCTTTGAATGAAATCTGTTGCTTTCTTCAGGGGCATTCCTATATAACATGTATGCCAGGACCAGTACGGAGGTGGAATTATCCTATTCCCATGTGTATAGGTATGTATGTTTCCAGTTTGTGAATTGGATTAATATTAATGGATTCCTGTGTCCTGACCTTCCTGGCCACCACCCACACAATTGAACCCTAAGTGCACCAGTTGTTGCATTTGATGTCAATGGATGGAAAATCACATGGTCTCTTAGAGGTCCCTGGAGCTCAATGAGTCATCAACTCCTCCTTATCAAATGCAGTAGCGACTTCTATTGCAGTATCGTTATGTGCCAATCAGCGCTGCTCTTCAAAGCATTCCAAAGTTTTTACAGTACAGAAACAAGTTATTCAGCTCCACAGGAGCATGACAATATTCAAGCACCTAAGTTAACCTCCTCCCCTCTTCCATCGAACTCCATTAAATTCAGCTGCTGTAATAAGTGAGAGTGTCGGAGGTCGTTTGGTATGCTTAGGCTGTTGCTGGGTTGAGAAAACAAAAAATGCTACGTTTTTTTTAAGTAAACAATCTATCTGCTTACTGCATTATTATGACATGTACTATTGTACAATGGTATACCATCCGAGAGCAGAAATATTGCACCAGAACCTCTGAGCTCCAGGGCATGAGCGGACACCTCAAAGATTCGCTGAGGAAATCCACTTCAGAAGCTAAAAGTAAATTACTGCGGATGCTGGAATCTGAAGCGGAAGAGAAAATGCTGGAAAATCTCAGCAAGTCTGGCAGCATCTGTTGGGAGAGAAAAGAGCTAACGTTTTGAGTCTGATGACTTTGACAAAGAGCCATCGAACTCAAAACGTTAGCTCTTTTCTCTCCCAATAGATGCTGCCAGACTTGCTGAGATTTTCCAGCATTTTCTCTTCCGCTTCAGAAGCTCATAGATAAGGTTTTGCATGGCAATTACTGTGCACTGGAATCATCTGAAAATGCAGTTTAAATTGCAATTTTAGAATAGCTCTGACTGGGTTACAGCAATAATTATCCTGAAAAAATTTGAAGGGTTAAAACATCTTTGAACATTTGGGAAACTCTTGCACAGTCCCAGTCCAAAACCCCCAGGATTCCCCACACACGCCAAACACCCAGGGGATTCTCCTACGCCCGGATTACTCTCCTGTAGTATGATGGCAGTGCCACGGTGCCCAGATAGCATTCGCGGTGCTGGGGTGCCACCCAGCCAAGATACCAATCACCCAGGGGTCTCCAGTCGCCTGGAGGAGCCCCCCCCCCCAGTCGCCTGGAGGAGCCCCCCCCCCCCAGTCGCCTGGAGGAGCCCCCCCCCCCCCCCCCCCCCCCCCCCCCCCAGTGCCGTATGCCTGGTCCCTGTTTGGGGATACCAGTACTCAGCAGCACCTGACTGGGGCCCCCTCGGTGTGGCACGTAGATCCTGGGAGCCGGTTTAATCTGGTGAAGATAGAGTTAAGTGAGTTTTTAAACTTACTTAACTCTGCGAGTCTTGGTCCCACTCATTGTGGGCAGGCAGAATCCAGATCACGACACCTCTTGAGATTTCATTCAATATCGCGAGGGGTAACAACCATTTGGGAATCCCGGAAGAGGGTGATTGGCACTGCTGCCTCACAGTGCCTGGGCCCGGTTTCATTTCTGGCCTCGAGTGCTCCCTTTCCTCCCACAGTCCAAAGATGTGCAGGTTAGGTGGATTGGCCAAGTTAAATTGCCCCTTAGTGTCCAAAAAGGTTGGGTGGGGTTACGGGGATAGGGTTAGTGAGTGGGCCTCGGTAGAGTTCTCTTTCAGAGTGTCCGTGCAGACTTGATGGGTCAAATGGCCTCCTTCTGCACTGTAGGGATTCTATGATTTTATGAATTTATCTGTGATAGATTATTCTTGATGAGTGAGCTCCTTGATGCCAGTGGCTCGTAAGCTGCTTGAGAAGTATTATTTTTTTTAAAAGATTCATTGTTGTAACTGCAGTGTGATTGGTTATTACTTTTATTCCAAGAAATACAATTTCAGTTTCTGAAATCATTTTTCAAAATAATTCATTCACAGTTTAATAAGCAAATCATAAATTGCAAGGAAAAGGTCATTCCTTCTTGCTTCTGAATAGATGAAAATATATTCCTCAGTCAAATACATTATTTCTGTAGTCTCAAACTAGTGCTGGGCATATCTTATAACTCTGAAGGTGATCAGAGCAGTATTGCTTAGGATTCACAAGAAACAATATATAGTGTCATGGGGAGGAGTTGCATTAGTAATTAAAACACAGAGCAAAAAGATTGCTTTTCTAAAATAATGCAAACACGTTTAAGCTAAAATCCACATGTTAGTATTTCTAGTTTTGCATTTTAATGGGAAGAACTCCATTTTGATCCCATCCCAGATCTGGGGAACAAGCTTGTTACCACATAAAGGGTGAGCACCTACACCAGTAGCAGTGCCTTGGGACTGCCCGTCTTGTGTAAAAAGCAGATTTTTGGTCTCTGGCTATTGTTGCCTCTCCCTAATTGCCCTTGAACTAAATGGCTTCCTCGGCCATTTCAGAGAGCTGATTACTGCAGATTTGGAATCACATGTAGGCCAGACCAAGTAAGGATGGCAGATTACCTGTCCTAAAGAACATCAGTGAACCAAATGGTGTTTTACAACAATCAATGATAGCTTCAAGGTCACTGATACTGAGACGAGCTTTCAATTCCAGATTTTATTAACTTAAATTCCACCAGCTGCTGGATGGGATTTGAACCTATGTCCCCAAAACATTAGCCTAGGTCTCTGCAGTACTTGTCCAGTGATATTTCCCCTGACAAGAGCTGGGGATGCCACAGTTTGCCAGATACAAGATTTCCACCTTTCACTGGTGGCCCCATACATTAATGGGATCAGTTGCTGTCTGTTATTGTCATATTGTGCCCCAATATTACATGTATGCTTGCTGCCACACCACATTGTATTTATGGAGGAACCTTCCTCCTCACCCAGGTTGGCTCTAAACTGATATTGGGACATACATGGAGGAAGATTCTGTGGGGATTTTCTGAGACGTGTAACTGCATGACCAACAAAATAGCATAAGTTGTTTTACAATTGTTTTAAATATGTAATTTTATTATTGCTAGTATTTTTTATTGGTTTACAATCCTCATTTTGCCCCTCCTGATTTTCTTTCCTGTATTATTTTGTAGCCCAATGCGGTGGTTCGCTGACTGACTTCAGTGGGGTCATTCTTAGCCCTGGTTTCCCCGGAAACTACCCTAGTAGCATGGACTGCACTTGGACGATAACACTACCCATTGGCTTTGGTATGTCAAGAGAAATTAGCAGTTTGGTTGTCACATTTTATGGTATAAGAGTTGCAGTTGCCTGTTTTGTGGAATGAGCTGATGCCCATCAAGAGTAACAGTAATAATCAGTTGTCCTACTTTATGATGTTCTGTCATCAAATCTATGTACCGACTGTTCTGGACACGTAACTGTCTTCTATTCATGATATACATCTTTAAAAAACTAATTCAATTTATGTCATTTCTGTGTCATTTGTCGTCTTCAGGTGTACACTTGCAGTTTGTGAATTTTTCCACGGAAACAATCCACGATTACATCGAAGTGCGGAGTGGATCTGCAATAACTGGGACAGTAATTGGTAGATTCAGTGGTCCTCAGCTGCCAGCACCTCTGTTCAGTACAACTCACGAAACCAGCCTGTACTTCCACAGTGATTATTCACAAAATAAACAGGGCTTCCGCAGCATATATCAAGGTAAGTGTTAAAAAAAAATAAGTGATAAGATGAGAGTAAAAGTTTAATAAATGACAAAAGTATGCCCTCAAATGCCTGACACTTCATCCCAAGGAAGTACACATAAATGTTATTTTATAATTTGCGTAGCAACACTTTTCATATGTATAGTTGATGTTATCTTCTGTCTGGGCAATATTTGGGGAGGGCAGGCCAGAGTAGGTAATTGCCAATAGGGCAAATTTTCTTCTGCTTTGTGACAGGAGGGTGCTTATTTAATACACAGAGACATGATGTAAACAGGGTAGAGACTGGTGACATCTTTATGTGTCCTTTCAGGGGTTTCCAAAGTTGGGGTGAAGTGGAGGAGTGGAGGGGAAGGTGGGAGTTGGGGAGCTTTCATTTGGTAAAGGAAGAAACATGTAAAGGTAATGACTAACTGACATCTCTAGCAGGAATAACCCTGTTTCCTGCCAAAGTGGGTCAGCGCAATCCCGATTGCAATCTGCCCACTTAGTAATTTTTTTGGGCGGGGGCATGTTTTGCATCAGCATTGTGAAGGGCGGGACCTAAAGATGCGGGCAGGTCAAGCTTAAAGAGCGCCCGATTTCAAAGTAAAGTGACAGTCGTCCCCCCATGGGCATTACAAGGGGAACACCCACAACCCTTGACACAGAGTGGCAACCTCACCTCTACATCATGCAGGTAACAGGGTGACCCCCCCACCCCACAATATCCAGACTAGGATCAGACCCCCCCCCCCCCCCAACCCAACCCGCGAATGCTGGCATCAGCGCTCCGTCCCCAACAACTGAGATACTGTGGGGTCAACACAGGCCCCTTGCTTCAGGGCTCCCCCCTTCAGGACCCGGACACCCCCCCCTCCCCCCCGGCTGTAGCAGGGCATTGTCCAGCCATGTACCTGACTACCCGGGATTACAAAGTCTCGGGGGTGGGGAGGATGTTACAAACAACAAAGCTAATTCCTCCTTTGATATAGCTTTCAGCTGTCAATCAAGAGGCTCATAAAAATCAATGTGGTGTAAAATGGAATATAACAAGCAAACGCTTCAACAAGAGATAAGCTGCAGATTTACCCTTTCCTGTGAGACGATTTTAAGACAGAGAGGCTGCAGCTGTGTTTTTCCCTGTTGTGGGGTGTTAAACATGAAAGAATACAGGTTTCAAGGTTTCACAGACCCAAATTGACCCCTGTCCCAGGGAAGACCCCTAACCTGGCCCCCTCCAGCCCAGCCCTAACCCTCCAACCTCCAGCTTCCTTGAAGGACACCCCAAGGCATCTGTCCAGCACCTAATGTGCCCTTGTGTTCCCTGGAGGTAAGTGCAGAGAGGTACTCACCTCCTTGCACACGCTCGGAGTCGATGGCACCTTGGTCTCACTTTTAAAGACCTGTAGTGATTTATGCCCAGATAACATCCCACTGTGGGGGTAGCAGGAGCTTACCTAGAGGAGGCTGTATTTGACTTTAATCTCACTAATGAGATTAAAATTAATGTAGATAATGTCAGAATAGGTTCTCAACCTTTCTGGGCGAGATCCTGATCAAGCCAGCTAGAGCAGGCCGGGAGCATCGGAAACTATTTAACTCCTGGTACAAAACCCGTTTTGGGCCTCTTCCAGAATAGCCCTGACGTTGCGGGATTTCTGCCTGGAGTTGAAGTAGTTTATACTTTTACAAATGCAACCATGGCTCAAAGGATGTTTTCTCAGATGAGTTTGTGCAATTGAGCCAGTTTGTTTGCAACTGTTTTCAACAGCTTAATACAGCAAAAGATCATCATGGAGTTGAATATTACGGCGCACGACAGGTGTATTTGGAGATTGTGGGGTCTTGTAAAGTAAAACTGGATGGCCTTCAGACTGCCTTCCTGCCTACCCCCAACTTGTCTCCCATATTATGGTGGCTGATTGAAGAGTCAGAGAGCCTGCACAGGCTGGCCTTCACCTTTGAACCTGGGCCCCAGGAGCTGGATTTTCCGAGGTGCTGTATTCACCTGTTCCCTGCCCGAAAGGTCAATCATCACCCAGCCCATCAGAAACTTGGTGACATTACACCAGGAACAGCCTTCATTGATTGAGTAAGACCCTAGAGAGCTGTTGACTAATCTGACTGACTCGCAGCTCTGAAGTGCCAGAATTGAGTGGTGTCCACGACTAGGACTACAGGCAGTGATGGAACCCAGAAATAATTCTGGTATCTTAGACCCCGGTGCGAGAAAGGAGAGGAGTAAGGGCGTTTGGGGTCGAGAGACCAGCCAGAAGCTCATGATTAAGGGGGTGGACGGTACAATCTTGAGGGCAGGGGTCATCGGGGAACCTCCAAACCTCATCATTCTGACTGACAGGTACAGCAAGTGATGAGGAAAGAAAATAGAATGTTTGCATTTATTAAAAGGGAATTGAATATACAATAGAAAAAAAAGTGTTGTTGTAGCTGTACAGGGCCTCAATGAGATCACATCTGGAATACTGTGCATAGAAAGGCTATAATTGTGTGGGAAACTGTTCAGGGGTATCATCAGAGTGATTCCTGGAATGAAGGGAAAACCTATAGAAGGATGTGCAGGTTGGGCCTATACCCATTGGAGTTGAACAGAATAAGAGGTGATCACATTAAAAACAGAATTTTCTGCGTAGGCTTGACAGGGCCGAAGCTGATAGGGTGAGTAAACCTTGGGGTCACATTTTGAAAATTAGGAATCTCTTATTTCAGACTCTGTAGCTCCGGCAATAACTATCACTCGATCCTAGCTCCGGCAATGACTGTCGCTCGATCCTAGCTCTGCTGAGACTAGAGAGCAGCTGGTTAATCTGATCACAGGTGGGGGTGGAATTTCCACCCTAAATCAATTTAGGCTACTTCCAGTGTATTACCTCTGTGGGGCAGCCACCTCCGAGTCGATGGGCTCAAGACCAACATTTCTGTCAGACTGGTGGCTGGGAAGAAATCCATCTCCATGTAAAAGGACACATATCAGTCAAAAGAAACAGAAAGCAGTGGGGATCAAAACCCAATATATATTTCTATAACACTCCTAAAATCCCAAAGTTAGGTTAAAACCTGAATAAAAATTACAGTGAATGATTTTTGGGGAACCATGAAAATGCTCTTTGTGCATTTTTTCTCTTTAAAAACATTGCAAAATTGTGGCATATGAATTGGTCCCTCAGCTGAAGCACTTTAAAAATAATTGTTTCCATGATAAGACTTGTCACATAAAGCAGGAACCAATAGTATGCTTTGCTATCCATGGGAATAGATATGTTGCTGTGATAGTGAATGTTTAAATCCTCTGAGACAGAAAGCAGTTGTCATGCAATGGGCTGCCTAAAGATAAATGCTCTGGCATCTACGTCTGTCAAACAAAAAAGAAAGAGTACATGCATACTAGCATACAGAATACACCCCTTTCCCCTCTCATTCTGAACAAAGGAGAAAAGTAATTACTTAAAATAAATTTATTCATTACAACAGTTTTAACTTAACAAGAACCTGAAAACTGTAACCAGAGGAAATGTGATTCTCTGATCTACCCAAAAAGGCCTGGTTTAGTAAAGCTGATGAGAAAATTTTGGAATAGCAAATACTATGTTCGTATCTAGTTACAGCCTGACACCAGAGTGTTTCTGTATTGTTCTGCTAATCTGTGGTTTAATCAGAAAAACTGTCATAATAGCTGTAATTACTGAAAAGGTCATTTTGTTGAAGCTTTTTATCTTGCACTTATCAGAACCAGGGCAAGATACCAGGGGAAACAACAATGTTATGATGTATGAGAAAAGGGTGCTGGTTGGTTGGCACGTCGACCTAGTCAAGCTGTCTGGTTTAAATTCCAAACAATTGCTTGGCAGTTAATTGTCAGTCACCACGAACTGGTGCATCCTTCATGGCAATGCCTCCACCAATCAGTCCACTTGCCAACCAATCAGCACTCTCTTCTCATAAGTTTGGGTTCTTGCAATTGTCTTGATGAGTGCAAGGCGAAAATCTTCAACAAAATATTTGTGTGGACAGTTATTCTGCTTATCGATTATTACTTAATGGAATAGTTATTCAGACAAATTAAAAAAGGGAGTGCGAACTAACCAAACTCGTTATAAAGTGTGGTAGCGCTTGGAAAATGCCGGGTGTTTCCCGATAGCCGACCCGATGAGGCAGTCACTGGCATCCAACGTTAAGGAGGCCACTTAATGGAGCCCTGCAGGCTTCACGTCGTAAATGACTGTCCAGTCGGCCGATTCACCGGAAACACACACAGCAGCTCCCCCCTAATGAGGGGAAGCAGCACTTAAGCTGCAGAGCAAAATCCAGACAGCACTCAGCCATGCCACCAAGGAGACCTACGCTGTGATTCGGGAATGCTAACCTGGCCAGATTCATGGACGGGGTTGAGTCCAGGAGGGATACCATGTTCCCCCAAGGGGGTCGGAGGGTCAGCCACAAGGCAGCCAGTGCCACCTGGGAGGCAGTGGCAGGAACCGTCACCTCGGAGAGAGTCACCTGGCGGACTGTCACGCAGTTCTGCAAGAAGCTCAAAGACCACCATCAGGCCGCATAGGTGAATTAGCGTTGGCCTGGCGCCGGTTGCGCATGCCACCCCCCAGGGGCACCCCAACATCTCTGCGCCTGCTCCCCAAGCACAATACCGCAACGTGCCCCCGGACACCCTGGCATCCGGTAACACACCGCACTCGTGGCCATCGCGGTGCCCACACCTGCCCCCGTGCCTGCCCCCCCTTGCAATGCATAAAATGTGCGGCTCACAATGCCTTCTGTGTCCCTGCATGAGAAGTTGGCCCACAGCAGACGGGAGAGGGCTGTGAAGGGCGGCCTGGTGCCGGACTTCATGGTCCTCACACCCTATGATGGACAATACCTATAGGTCACGGGATAGCCGAGGACAGATTGGTCACCAACGTAGAGCTTGGCCTAATCTGCAAAGGTGAGGATCCAGTGAGGCCCACCAGGTGACCCATCACACATGTCATTCATGCCAGAGTGATGAGCCTTCCCTCCCACTGACCACGCATCCATTCTCCCGCAACCCGGCGGTGCGGGCCCATCAGAGTGCCCCCCCCCCTCCCAATGTTTCCCGAGAGAACACCTCTGTGGAGAGCTCCAAGGATGTCACCACCATCACATCACGGCTCTCATTCCCATCATCCACCAGTGCAGAGATGCACACCTCACTGGGCAAGAGTAGTGGACAGATTTCTGGGCCACATTCTGGTGAGCATCAAACAGTTGCACATCAGGTGGAGGCAGGAAGGTCCATGGGAAGCAGCAGTCAGAGGTCTACACGATCCCAGGACCCAGCTGAGTCTTGGTCAGATGTTGAGCCTCTGGACCAGGCTGTCCAGAGCTGTGACAAAGAGTCATCGGACTCGAAACGTGAGCTCTTTTCTCTCCCTACAGATGCTGCCAGACTTGCTGAGATTTTCCAGCATTTTCCCTTTCTTTCCAGAGCTGATGCAGTCTATAGGATGTGACTGAGATATTCGGATGGGGAATGTCAGTGACACTCCAGTGGGTCAATAGCCAACTGGAGGAGTCCCAAAGGCTATGGTGAGGTACATAGTGAGGGCTGTGCGTGGCATCAAGGCCAACACTACTATGGTGGTGAACGTAATGAAGAGCCTGGAGCACGACATAGGCACCATGAGTAGCGGTGTGCAAGGTATGGCTCAGTCAGTGACGGCCATGGCTGAGCGCTTCAACAGCATATCCGAGTTGCTGGAGGGTGTATTCTAGACACAGGTGGCCCTTTCCGAGGTGCTGCTGAGCATGTACCAATCTCAGGTGGGCATTTCCAAGGTGCCCAATAGTATGTCCCGGTTGCTGAGGGTGGTGTCACAGGCACTGCATGGCACGGCCTGCTCACAGAGGAGCATCGCTCAGGGCAGCATCGCCAGGGTGCAGATGCTGGGGAGCTGCGAGGGTTGGCAGAGCCAGAGGATGCAAGAGTAGCTGGAGCCCAATCCTGCTGCCCCTTCATCCCAAGGTGGCCCCCAGAGCCCTACAGGCACAGTTTGGGAGGAGGGAGCACTAGAGGCCTATGTGGAGCCCCCGTCATGGAGATGATGGCGGTCACCAGCCCACCTGCGCCCAACTCTCCCCGCCACCCCCCCAGCCCCAACAACGGCGCATCTCTGGGTCAGCATACAGAACAGGGTAGCTGTTGCTCGTTCTGGGTGAGTGTGCTTTACACTCAATTTGGCTCTGTTTCGTTCCTTAGCTGTGGAGTCGCCAGGTATCGTTAAGATACCGCCACAAGTTTCAAGTTCAAGTTCAAATCAATAACTCCACACACCAGTTAGTAAGTTCAAACAAGACTCGTTTATTATAATACAGTAATCTACTAATCATGCATATAAAACTATAAGACTAGGCTAATCCTACCACTAATAGGCCAAATACTTATCTGGATAAGGGGACTGCCGGATCAGGGATCAATGGTCTCTTGCTCTGCACTGGGTCCGCAGGCTTCCAGTAGTTATGGACTAAAGGGGGTCAGGAGTGTCTACTCTCATAGCGTGCGTTGTATGACACTTACGTGATGGCGGCTGCTGTCCAGGCCCCTCCTTCTCAAGGTTCTTCTGCTGCAACGGTGTCCTGCTGGGAGGGCTGGCTGGTCAAGGAGAGGCTGGCAGAGAGAGATAGCTGGGGTCGCGGTCTCTGTCTTATACCTCTCTCAGGGTCTCACGCACACCTGGGCAGACCCTCTATACACTCGCAATCAATTGGGTCTCTTCCCAATCGATTGATTTAAATTCCCCAATAACAGGGCAGTTCCTCGATCACTGGGCGGTTCTTGGGACTTATTGTTTTGGACTTCTCTTGGCGCCGAGAAGTCTGGCCTTCCATTCAATGTATTAATTTGCGTTAAAATGTTTCCATTGTACCTGGTAATCACCCGGTATCGCCTCATTAGTATGCTAACTTGTTTTCTTTCACAGTGCTGTCTGATTTCTGCAGCAGTCAGAATACACAAGCGTTTTGCAAGCTGCTTGCTTTTGCAACATGTCCATTTTCCCTGCATTCCTTGTAATCTTCCATTTTGTGTTGGCCAGTGGCACCCCAGGTGGCTACAGTAGCACAGCATGACATGGTACATCGGCAAGTCAGCAGGAGCCCCTCAGCCCCAGGCCCTCCAGAGGTCACCAGCCAGGGGCATCAAAGGCCTTGGGTCGCCTTTGGTGTGCATCCTGGGGAAATACGTAGATGTAGTAGTAGAGCCCAGAGGACGAAGAAGATCGAGGATCACTGAGAGGGCACTGGGGGAATCAGGGGGGTGGGCAGCACCATCGGTAGCTCGGGACAGTTGGAGGTCACTGTTGTACAACATTAAACCCGAGATATATGAAACCTCTGTCACATTATTCCACACTGTGGGCTGGTTTGTGTCCACCTCCCTCTTTTGCCCTCTGTTGTCCCCCACCCCCAGGCATCCTGCTATGTGTCCTGCCCCCACCTCTTCCCCCCTCCCCAAGGAGGGGGATGTCAGTGGTGTGTGTAAGTGCACACTCAGGTGGTGTGTGTGAGCACACACTCAGTAGAAAGACAGGAGTCATACTATGATATAGAGGCACAGGTTGAGGAGCACCAGAGATTCGCAGGATGGGAAGGTTGAGGAGCACCAGAGATTCACGGGATGGGAAGAGGGAGGGAGATGACGGACAAAGTCACATTCTATGTGAAGCAGGTGAGGTTGAGGGCCTCCCTGATCCTTTGGTACGCCAGACCCTTGACGCCGCCGCCTGTACTCCATCCTCCATTTGGTCGCACGGCTCCTACTCAGGCTTGTCCTCCAGCCCTTTCTGGTCCGGATCATCTTCGTCCTCTTCCTCAGACGTGGCTGCATGTTCCTCCGCCTCCACGCCGCCCTGTTGCTATGCCAGGTTGTGAAGAAGACAGCAAACCACCACAGAGCAGGCAGCCCTCTGAGGGGTGTACTGCAGTGCACCACCAGAACGGTCGAGTCATCAGAACTGCATTTTCAGCAATCCGATGCACCCCTCAATGACAGACCTGGTGGCCACATGGACTTCATTACATTAGGTCGCTGCATCGGTCACCGGCCTCTGCACATCCCCTGCCAACCCTTGGGGTGCCATCCAACTTGCCCTGCACACGTACCACTGGCCCCAACAAACTCCCCTGGGCACTGGAAGCCACATCCCAGACACCTGCTGGGAATGTTACCTGGACCGGTCACTGATTTCCTCCCCGACCCACACTCAAATAGTAGGAGTGTCCCCAGTGCTACGGCCCAGTTCCTGGTTGTTGCCTCTGTGGTATTGATACAACCGGAGTTCAGGCAATGTGTCCGAGCCTCTCAGTCTCATTGGGATGCTAGGCAGTAACACCAGCCTACGACATAGCCCATGTAACCACGGGAATCTTCTTGGGAACTGTGAGGTGCTCGTATTACTAGAATTGCCAATTCCACATAAGCAACAGCCTTCAGTTTTGCAGCCAGATGCCACCACGGTCAGTGGGAGATAAAGTGGCTGCCACCATATTACCACGAACAAGGCTCTGTCCTGGGTGTGTTTGGTGGGACGGACAGGCACCAGCTGGAGCTGCCCCCATTATGGGTATACATGCAGGTGCTGGATCATCCCCCCCGCCCTGGGGTAACACCCCACCAATGGCGGCCGCCTCAGTGCCCCCGGACTGATTGCCTGATTTCCAAGATGGCTACTCACCTCCTCGGATCCCCACAGCAGCTAGCTACTCAGCTTTACATTTTTTAAATGCTGTACTAAACAGCGTGACTGCTCGCTGCGGAGATGGCTAAATCACAGGTGGTCGTTCGATAGGGCATCCTTCCCGTTAATGAGATGGATTGGCCTTAATTGGTGGTTATTGGTCCCTCTCTTTGCCACGGCAGACTCTGTATTTTGCCAACGGGCGAGGGGCGGTTAAATCGTAAACCACTCGACACCCGGCGTGGTTCTCTATTTCAACCTCTCTAACCGGCCCACTCGTTCTGTATTTTTAAAGATACAGTTTCAAAGCTCACTTATAAAAGGAGGTTTTCAAAGGGGCGGCATGTGGTGCAGTGATTAGCACTGGGACTGCGGCACTGAGGACCCAGATTCGAATCCCGACCCTCGGTCAATGTGGAGTTTGCACATTTTCCCCATGTCTGCGTGGGTTTCACCCCACAACCCAAAGATTTGCTGGTCAGGTGGATTGGCCGTGCTAAATTGCCCCTTAATTGGAAAGGAAAAATAATTGGTTACTCTAAATTAATTTTAAAAATAAATAAATAAATAAAGGTTCTCAGGAGATTGGCTCTAAGTTTCACAAAAGTTTATATCTTCTGAGCCATAAAATGAGGTGTAAAATAAACAATGGCAAAAAAAAAATCAAACCTTGTTCACTTTGCACCTCAAACAATCATAACCTCTACTGTCATTAACACAATGACCTTTAACTGTTCTTCACACCACATGATGTGCTTGATTATATTTATAAAGAATGATTGTGTTCGGATGATTTGACAGTGCCGATAAAAGTTCTAATCGGGGTGAATGAAACCTGCAAATGATTAATCTAAGGTTCACTCTGTCACAGTGAACTTGAGATTTGTTGGAATCTCAACTATTCATTGTAAGACTTTGCTTCAGCTAAAGCATGAAAACGAAGCTTCTGAGTGTCTTATACTCATACTTGGAAATAACATCAGTGTTTCAAGACATTTATAATCATTCAGTACCAAAATGGTTTTTTGTCATTTGGATATCATCAACTCTTTTTCTATTACTTATTTCAAAATATTTTCTGCAATTGTGAGCACAACAATTTCACACCAGGTTAAGACGGAAGTAATGTTGAGTGAGATTTTCCTGCCCCAACCACCAGTGGGATATTCTGGTCCTGTCAACGTCAACCCCTTGCACCAGGTTTTCCCGAAGCGATTGGGTGAGCTGTGGACTGGAAGATATCACCAGCAGCCAATGGCTCACCGCATCCGCTGTGGGAAAATATGGAAGGGAGTTGAAAAATCCTGGCCATTGGCCCACACTATGCAGGAAGGCCAGCAACATTAGCTGCGTGACCTGCTGTTTAGCCAGGGTGGATTTGGGGGGTGGGAGCCTCCTTTCAGGGTCCCGGGACAGGGACAGTTGGAGACACCAATCGTCATCAGGTTATTTCCCCCCTTTAACTCACCACTCTGAAGTCATCCACCCTCACCGACGACTCAGACTTGCTTGATTCTTCATCATGGTGGGATTGCCTGTGGCCCCAGCACTGGCCACCATTCCTTACTGGTGCTGCTGGGACTACAAAGCAACTGGCCATCCTAAGGCAGGTAACTCTCTAAGGCAGGGCTTCCTACTAAGATAGGAGTCGAAGGCTCACCTTAAAGTAAATAATGCTGCTCATGGCATCAGGCAGGATCGTGGACAGTACCCCCTTCCTCAATGGCGCTGACATTGTAGCTGTAAAAATTCAGCTCCATGACTCCCACATTCTGCTCCGAGCATCCCATGTTGTACTTCTCATCTTGGTCCCCATGTTAGCAGCTGAAGTACTCCCAGATGTTCCTTGTTCTTGTGCTAATGTGTTGCCCAAATGGCATCCAATGTAGCTTGCAACAGCAGTGTGCACTGGTGTGCTGGACAATATTTTGGAGGCAAAACAGCACATGTAGCACCTAAAGGTAGGCACTAAGGAGTCAAATTTCACAGCCCAAATTTCTAGAGTGGTTTATAGCAATGTATGAGGTGTCAGAGTTCCATTTGGGATCCAAGGACATAGTGAAACTAAGAATTTCAGTAGCCGATGGAAGACTTTGGTTGGAGCCATCAAAGGTGGGCAACGCATTGTATGAGACACGAATGGCATGATCTGCCATTCCCAACTAACAGCAAATTCAACCCTCGTGTTTCTCGAAGAATTGAAAGAAACAGGATTTTTACTGATTCATGTGCAGGCTTGGACCAGATCAAGGGATTCAAATTTTGCAGGATGTTCCTTAGCAGATTTAGTTTAGAGTCTTGAAAATTCGAATGTACGTTGTACAATAGACATTTGTAGCCTCGTCTTATTACATGAATGTTTGTGTTAAATATACATTATTCAAGCAATTCTACATAAAATAAAAGTAACAGAGCCTTTTTGTTTGACTTAAAATGAAAAAAAGCTTGTTCATTCTAAAGTTTGTGTGGGCTTTTTGGAAAACAGTTGCTGCAGAATATTGCTTTCAACGCTTAATTTACAATCAGAATTGCTCCGGAGCCTCTTCTCCCAGAATTAAGTTACGTTCAATGAGAGCACGTCATGATCAGTTTTGGGTGCCAAGGTCAACACAGCTGATTCATGGCACATTCAATCTTCTTGTAATTAATTTTAATGATTGGAAAATGAGGAACACTGACCTCCATGTCAGTGGAGGAATGTGCAATAGGATGACATCATTATGAAATCAGTCCTTCCTGTTTTGTGTGTGAAATAAGGATGTGATTTCGGAGTGTCACTAACTCATAGGTTCATACTGCAGAGATTGAAAGAATGCCTGAAAACACAGGGAATTGGAAATAAAAACTGACAAGACGAGATGTGCCCAGTTCACATCTGCCTTGTCCTTCGTGTGCTCATTTTGCACTGATATAAAAGGATTGAAAAAACGTTTACTAAAGTGATAATATTCCTTTAGTGCAGTTAATAACCTGATTTCCAGGTGCTCTAAACCATTACTTGAGCTTTGTATACAGATGTAGTAAAACTTTATTGTCAAGCCAAATTGAAGAAATCCATCAGATGGGTAAAATAAATGTTGAAATTGTTTTTCAGTAGGAGAACCTACTCTCCTGTCAACTCTGTTCTTACATTAAGATTAAGCACACCAATGAGTGCAGTACCTTTGTAATATCTGAGCGAAAATGACCATCACACACACAGAATAGTGCCATGGTTAGCAGCACTTGCTGGAATAGTTTCATGGATTAATGTGTGAGCCAGTTGACTTTCACATCTCCATTTGTTATTTGTACATTATTGACTTTTGTACTGTAATACATTACTTTTGTTAATGTGTGTTGACACACTTTGCAGCAAGTTCTTCCATATGGAAACCTTTGACTAATTTATTCCAAGTTTCTAGACATTTCTCAATCCAGCTCACTCAGATTTATCCTAGAAATGTTTCCTGGAACACTCTCCTGCCCTATTTCCACCTCTCAGCAGTTCATAGGAAAGGTTAAGAGAAACCTTTCCCCCCAACATGGAGGCAATGACACTGGCATTCCTTTTCGACTTGAGTTATTAGTCAGCTGCAGCACACCAAGTGTTCTGTAGCTCACACATCTACATTTGTTAGAGTAGTAAAGAACCATTTTTGTTCCAGGGAATCCTTAAGTCATCTCTGTGCACCCTCATTACCTTGTGCAGTCTGTCATTTTGCTAAATTACAGTGAAATCACAATAACTTAATCATCTAACTTGAATGTATCCTCAAACCTTTCTATGAACACAAAATAGAGCAAACGTAAACTTACTTTCAACAAAGCTTGTAAAATAAATATTTCTGATTTTTAAACTTGATTCACATTATCATTCTTGAAAATTATGTAATTTCTCATAATCTGTATAAAATTGAACCCCAAGCTACAAATTTAAGTATGACTTAATTTTAGAATGGGTTATCTTTTTGTTCTTATCACTGCACGTTTTTTTACCAAAGAATGACCACATTGTTTTGATCTTGAGGGAGATCAGTAACTTGCAAAAAGAAATTCAAACTCCCAGTTTTTATCTGAAAGAAATATGCTGCAAAATTATGTTCTGAACAAAGAACTTTTTCTGTACAAGAATTAAACAAAACAAGTACTATTAAATTAATGCTCTTTTTCTGGCTTCTCCCTTTTTATTTGGGAGTCTTGACAATGCTGCTTGATCATCCTTCTGTATCTCCTTCTGTCAGTCAGCCATTCCTCTTCCATTAGACTGTGCCTAAGTCTCTTATTACCGCATCTTTCCGTCTGGTATTGGGTCATCCTCTGTTCCTTCTCCTTCTTCCTGTTAGTCCCATCCTCATTACTCACCTCATTTCCATTCTCTCTTTCTGAAACAGATGGCCACACCATGTCAATCCCATCTTGGCTATTTTCTTTGATGCTCCCACAGTCTTCACGGACTCCTGATGCGCTCGTTCCTGATTTTGCCCTTTATTACGCCTCACATCTATATCAGTATCCGCATATTACTGGTTTCCGTAGTTCTCTCATTTTAATGTTCCTAGGTTTCTGCACTTGTTTCAGATAACTTTTGAGACTGGTCTCAGGTGATTGCAAGCACCCATGACGAGCAGCTTTAGCTTTCTATGGGAACAAACATGGATAAGCCATTACAAAAGGTTACCTCCCTGGCAACCTATTCCCCAGGGCATATGGTGAAATTCTGTTCCCTATCGCTATTGAAACTAGTACCACAAAAGGTAGAGGACCTCTGAGTGAGGCATGATACACTTCTAGCAAAGTCAATTCAGTGCCTCATGCTGGGAAGGGCGCAAGTGCAGGTATTCCATGCATACACCTGAAGCTTCCCAATTGGCCAAATCATGACATCAAACAGCCATCCTGGCTGATTTGGTGCATCAATTCCAAAAATGAAATATGCAGGTCCATAAAATGCATGTCACCCATCCAAGAGTAAGCATTCAACCGCAAAAGAGAACCTCCACTAGCATTATTTCAAGGGCCAATAAGTTTACGTTTGCTCTATTTTGTATTTATAGAAAGGTTCGAGGACACATTCAAGTTAGATGATAAAGTTATTGTGATTTCACTGTAATTTAGCAAAATGTAGGGCGCAAGAGATGCTGCCCTCTACCGATTTTACTCTATTCTGCTCGGCGGTAATTGACCACCTAATCAGGCAAGGGAGAGGGAAACATTTAATTGATTTTGTTGCATCGTGTTTGGGTAATCTACCTGCCACTGTTGAATAGTTGGAGGAATGGGAAAATAAGGGATTTGGATGTGAGGTTGGCCTCATTGGAAAGTGTGTAGGGTTAGGTGACATATCCAGCTATCAAAACTGATCCTGAGTGCTAGGGATTGCTGATGGATGAACAATGGGCATATGGTGCATTGAGCAGCATGGGAGATTAATGGTGCGATAGTGAGGGAAGTTCTGTCAAGATGTATTCACTGAACTTGACTACCCACGTGAGCTCATTGAACCTCTTGTGGCAATGCTGCCAGTTCCTTCAATCAGTACTACAGGAGTTGGCCTCCCTGGATTAAAATCCATCTGGTTTAAATCTTGCCACAAAATGCAAGATGTTTGTAAACGACTCTCCTTTCTGAGGGATTACCTTTAGCCTATTGGTGTGATATCATCTCACTTATCCTTTAACCTCTACCTGTGTCAACGGGTACAAGCATGGGAAGATCACGGAACACGTGGCTAAAAGCAGGTGGGGAACAATTTTTAAGCCTATGTAAAAATAAAAAGCACCATGCTTTTTCAGTAAGAGTAACTTGGGATTAAGCATAATAGCAAATAGCAAACGGTGGACAGAAATAGAATTTAATGTGATTTGCTTTTTCCACTCAATTGTGTCTACGATTAAATTAGTTATTTGCTTGATTATTTGTTCTGACCATCTAATTCGTACACTATATTTCCACAGCATACCAACTACAAAGTTGTCCTGACCCTCGCCCGTTTCGAAATGGCTTTGTTATTGGGTATGATTTATCGGTGGGACGAACAATCTCATTTGAGTGTTATGCTGGCTACACTTTAATTGGGGAAGCAGCACTCACTTGTTTGCATGGCACAAGTCGTAACTGGAACCATCCTATACCTAGATGTGAAGGTAAGTAGCAAACACATGTCTGCCCTGCATCTTTCATGTGTATTGGATATCTCGGTGTGTGACAATTGCTTCATTAATCCACTGTTGTGATCTGCCACAGTGTGAAAACTTTGGAGCAAATCCATGTAGCGTACAGTATTGAGGATTCTTGCTGTGTCGAACAGAAATGAATATTCTCCGTTATTCCTGCTGTTAATTTGCTCTGTTGAACAATAACAATGCAGCCTATTCACAATCAACTCCTTTAAAAGGAAGTCCACAAAAGGGAAATCCTGGTTTCAAGCATAGCTAATGAAAGGTTTTGGAAGTAATAACTGATTCCCAACTGTTTTATCTATTTACTGTTTAACTCCTGGGAGAAATGGTCATTCAAGTGGAATTTCTTCTGACTTTAAGCTTTGTGGGACGTCTGTTCGCATCTATTTCTCTCAAGATTCCCACAAGGTTTATTGGTTTGCTTACATGAGTTAACTAAAAATACAGGAGACGTTAACTGAAGAAACTGAAGTGACAAATAGCATTTAAACAATTCAGTAAGAAAAGTAAGCTTCCTGACTCAGAAAAGATTCAATGCATATTCCGCATGAAAATTGTCAATGCCCAGTTCTCTTGGAGAGCAGCAAGTAAAAAAAAAAATGACTTGGACAACAATTTCCCTCATCACAATGTGCAGTGACAAGATCAATGATTTTGTGAAGGTTTCTTTTTTTGGCATTTGTAACAAAATCAGAAATCTATTCTAAAACAAGATGCCTACGCTCTGGTTCTGCATCGAATTCATATTGCTCAGGAAGATTTGCCCTATTAGGAATTAAGGATTTAACCGAAAGCATGCATTTTAAAATTAAGCTTTCAAGCTAAATACTATCACAATCCTCCATAATGACGAAAGAAATGTACAGAAGCAATTGTTTTGTCCAGTCGCTGCACCCAAGTTTTATTTATGTAAAATGTTTTTTCTAATTTGTGGATCAATAGCATTTTCAATCAACAAAACAGTGCACCCGGTTGGAAATTTTCCACTAGCTTGATTAGAAGAGGTAACTAAAATGTGACAATCCACTGAAAGGGAAGATTAATGCTTCAACACAAATGTAGAACATGATTTCAGCAGCTGCAGGATTTCATGGAATGTTCAAATAACTGAAAAAATTGATCATAGTCTCTCAGAAACACTCTTCCGGTTATCAGTGATTTGATCAAGAGGTTGGTTGTTAAATTTTCGAAGGCCAATTTTTAACTGAAAAGTATTTTGCCTGATCTGGAGGACCAGAACACAAGGGGAGTAGAAGTCAGCTATGCAAAGTCCTGTTTAATCCACACCTGGAGTGCAGTGAGGAGTTCTGGCCACCATACCTTGTATTGGCCTTGGAGGGAGCACAGCGTAGATTTGTCAAACTGACACTTGGGCTCCAAGGATTAACTACCTGGAGAAATGAAATAAACTTGGGTTGTATATACTGGAACTTAGAAGGTTAAGGAGTGATTATATTGATGTTTTAATGGTATGAAGGAGAACAGTTAAGCTGGGTAGGGAGAAAGTAAGTATGGTAGCTGGGGAATTCAGCACGGTTCACAGTCTAAAAATTAAAATACGTCCTTCTGGGATTATGAAATGCTCACCAAATGAAGGTGATAAACGTTTGGAACTCTAATCCACAAACAACAATCGATTTGAGATCTCTTGGTGATTTTAAAACTAAGGTTGATAGATATTTGTAATATCTATTCTTACTTGGGATGTAGGTGTCACTGACAAGGCTAACATTTGTTGAGCAGCTCTAATTGCCCTTGAACTGAATGGCTTGCTGGGCATTTCAGAGGGCAGTTAAGAGTCAACCACATTGCTGTGGGTCTGGAGTCAAATGTAGGACTGACCAGGTAACAATGGCATATTTCCTTCCCTTTTAAAGGACATTAGTGAACCAGATAGGCTTTACAGCAATTAACAATGGTTTTGTGGTCATCGTTAGACTTTTAATTGCAGGTTTTTAGTTAATTCAAATTTCACCATCTGCCATGGTGGGATTTGAACCCTGGTCTTCAGAGCATTATCCTGGGTGTTTAAATAGTTGTCCAGTGACACCACCTCCCCAATCTCTGTTAGTCAAAGTTATTAAGGGATATGTTGGAAGAGGATAAAGTAGCTAAATGGCCTCGTTCAGTTCCTGTGCCAGAAAGGAGATGTGTCTTGGGTATATTAACAGAAGTTGATTGTGTAAGTGAATTAGTGCTTTCAAGACAAGGGAGGTAAATTGAAAGAAAAAAAAATACACTTTTTATATTTCAAAACAAGTACTGATCATACAGTATTCATTTCAGAGACTGACTGTGATTTATTCTGAAGTATACGTAATCCATAAGGAAACAGGAATTGAAGAAGGCCATTTTTAAATGGAGTCCTAATCTCTGGAGGCACCAAAATAACCACCATCCAACTCACTATAAGGGAGTCCTTAGACCCCCCCCCCCCCCCCCAATACCCGGTCCGATCACCGCTGCGTGAAAAATGCCAGCTTGGCACCTTTGCAGTCCCCTTGCCAGGAGTCAGTGCGACCTGGACATCTTTGCAGTGCCAGGCTGGCACCAAGGTGGCACTGCCAGGGTGCCACCCTGTCCAGAGGGCAAGCTACTAGGGATTTCCAATTCCCTGGGATACCCCCGTGAGTGCCGTGCCGTCTGGTATCTGTTTGTGGAGACCAGTACTGAAAGGCCTTCGCCTGAGGTGTCCGAGGCAAAGGAGAAAGATCCCAATGCCTTGTGTGCCTCGGTAAACTGCATATGAAAGTGAGACTAGCTGTCTTGCTCTAATATACAGATTTGCCAAAAAGTGATGCTATGCACAATAGGGCGCGAGATTGGATTAGGTCTTGTGAGGCGTTACGGGCCGGGTAGATCCCGAGAGCGGGGTCTCCCAGCTTCCATTGTCCACAATGCACCATGGCGCACTGCCTTTTAGGCCCAACAAGGCCGATCAATCGTGCCCAATGTCCAGAAAATTGTTACTCTTGAAAATGTAACCTGCAATGTAACAATATCAGTCAATTCTTGATTCTAAATTTCAAGTCACTGATTGCTCCAGGTGATTACTGTAAGCATCCAGGTGATTACTGTAAGCATAATTCACGGACTTAAGAGTTGCTCACTGACATATTGCTGACATTAGCCGAATAGCTCTCAGACAGTGCCTCAGATTTAAAATACATGACATTCATAAGGTTGCAGAGACTAACTTGATTAGAACATTAAGGTGGATTTCTTCACAGCAGGCAGTGAGTATTTTATATTGAAACAACTTTTCTGCATTAACTAAAATTATTCCAATAGGATAAGAAGCCGAAGTTGAACTGAGCACAATTTTTTGACAGTTTTTACTTATGCATAGAAGTTGTGAGACAGCTGAGGCCACGAGGCCCAATCAACAAAAGTCTGCATTCACTTTCAATGCAAGTAAATGATCCTAATCACATTTACCTGCCCTCTTCTCAGATCCCTTTATTGCATTTTCTTAATCGTATTCAAACAATTATTTACTGTTGGCAGTTTTTGCTACAGCTGCCAACATTAGAAGTGAATTCTATAGTCTCGTTAAATTCTCATGGAAATAAATTTCTTTTGCACGGAGTGAAAAGTTGCTTATATTTAATTTTGTATTTACAGTCCCTTATTCCACAATCCTTACCTACTGGAAACATCTATATTTCTTTTGTTTTAAACACTTCCATTTTGGGCTGTATTTAATGAAGCTCATTGTAACTGCCCTATTACTCACGGGAGACACTCCACTGATTAAGTCAGAGGGTGGAAGGAATTGGCACTGGATTCCCTGCCACTGGTAGTGGAACGTTAATTGGCTCATTAACGATTAAGTGGGGGCTGCATGGCTTTCCTGTGCCCTCAGAAAGCCACCCAAGCAAACCCTGTTAAAGGTTTAGTGGAGGTGAGGGGGATTGGGTTCCCTGGAAGGGACCTGGCATCAGGAATGAAGTGCTTCTGAAAGCTACGCCTTGCCCCTGAACCCGTTGCCACTCACTCTCCTCTGACCCTCATCCTGTGATCCTTATTCTGCCTTAATTTTGGCCTGGGCCCCCTCGGTCATCCTGAACCTCTGGTGGGTGCATTGTAGCGAGATGCCAGCACCCTTGTTGGCACTGGCAACATTGAGGAGCTGCCAACCTCTGAATGGCTAGTTGCTTTCAGCAGCCACGACTTCTGAGGCGGCACGGTATTCACAATTGTTAGCACCGTTGCTTCACAGCGCCAGGATCTCAGGTTCGATTCCCGGCATGGGTCACTGTCTGTGCGGAGACTGCACGTTCTTCCCTTGTCTGCGTGGGTTTCCTCCGGGTACTCCGGTTTACTCCCACAAGCCCTGAAAGACGTGCTGGTTAGGTGAATTGGACATTCTGAATTAGAACATAGAACATAGAACAGTACAGCACAGAACAGGCCCTTCGGCCCTCGATGTTGTGCCGAGCAATGATCACCCTACTCAACCCCACGTATCCACCCTATACCCGTAACCCAACAACCCCCCCCGCCTTAACCTTACTTTTAAGGACACTACGGGCAATTTAGCATGGCCAATCCACCTAACCCGCACATCTTTGGGCTGTGGGAGGAAACCGGAGCACCCAGAGGAAACCCACGCACACACGGGGAGGACGTGCAGACTCCGCACAGACAGTGACCCAGCCGGGAACCGAGCCTGGGACCCTGGAGCTGTGAAGCATTTATGCTAACCACCATGCTACCGTGCTGCCCCCTATTCTCCCTGAATGTAGCCGAACAGGCGCAGGAATGTGGTGACTGAAGGGATTTTCACAGTAACTTCATTGCAGTGTTAATGTAAGCCTACTTGTGACAATAATAAAGATTATTATACTGTTGGTGAATTCACCTCAATTGCAGTCCAAAGATGTGCAGGTTAGGTAGATTAGCCATCATCAATGTATGGGGTTATGGGGATAGGGTGGGTGAGTGAGCCGAGGTAGAGTGCTCTTTCAGTTGGTCGGTGCAGACTCGATGGGCCAAATGGCCTGCTTCTGCCATGTATGGAATTTAGATGGTGGCCACTTCTGTGCCTGGAGATTATTTGATTCCTTTAGCCTCGCCCTGGAACTGACAGAGTTGCCTGTTGGTTTTCTGAGGACCATGTCATCCTGAAAGAATCCTGGCCTAGATTTATCTTAAGTGTGAACTTATCCTCTTTTCTAGGAAACATGAAAAGTAGAAAACATGAAAAGTTGAGTATTCTTGAGTGATGAAAGACTTGGAAATGTTTGTATTCAGAGGGACCTGTATGTCCTTGTACATGAATCACAGAAAGTTAAATTGCAGTTACAGAATGCAGTTAATAAGGCAAATGCTATGATAGCTTTTATTGCAAAGGGATTGGCGTAAAAGACTAAAGGAGTCTTACTACAATTGTAACTGGCATTGATGAGGCTACAACTGAAGGCCTGTGTGCAGTTTTGATCTCTCTATCTAAGGAAGGGCATTTATGTTCTTGATGGATTACAAAAAATGTTCATTAGACTAGTTCCTTGGATGCGGGGATGGTTTCATGAGCAGAGGTGGAGTTGATATGGCCTAAAATCATTGGAATTTAGAAGAATGAGAAGTGATCTAGCTGAATCACAGATTAGGTGCGATCTAACAAAAAACAAACAAACAGTCTGTTCTGGGTGGGATTAGTGGGGCCGTAGCCTTAATGACCCCACTATCTAATTGCACTCTTGGGGTTTCTTTGAGGCTGCTGTTGCATTTCCTGTACTGAGGAGCTCCACTCTTCAGTGCAGAGAGAGATTGGGGTGCCATTTCTAAATGGCGCAAGATCTCTTGACCCCCCCCCCCCCCCTGACGTGACCCCATGATCCCTCTCCAACAGCCGAACAGCTGTCGGGGGCGCTCAAACACCCTTCACCTGACCTCATGGGCAGGGCACCTCCGAGCCCAATCCCCAACGTTGGCAAAATGTAACCTGGGCACCTTGACACTCCCAATCTAGCACCATGGCCGTGCCACATGAGCACCCTGGCAATGCCAGGGTACCAGGCTGGTAAGGTGGCTGGGTTGCATCAGCAGTACCAGGATGACACCCTGCCTAGATACCAACCATCTGAAGGCCTCTGATCACCTGGGGGATTTCCCCAAATGCCGTTCCACCTCGTCCCCGTTTGTGGGAACCAGTGCTAAACGGTGACCAGCCAGCATCTCCTCGGTGGGGCCATTAGATCCCATGGGGGATAGTTAGATCTGGCATTAGCAGGGGCAGCATGGTGGCGCAGTGGTTAGCATTGCTACCTCACGGCGCCAAGGTTCCAGGTTAGATCCTGGCCCACTGTCTGTGTGGAGTTTGCACATTCTCCCAGTGTTTGTGTGGGTTTCGCTCCCACAACCCAAAGATCTGCAGGATAGGGGGATTGGCCACGCTAAATTGCCCCATAATTAGAAAAAAATAATTGGATACTCTAAATTTAAAAAACGATCTGGCAGTAGCAGAGTTTTGAAGCCCATTGTGGGTGGGATCCAGATCGCGACATTTTGCGGAATCTCAGGAGATCCCGCGAGGTGTAATGACCATCGGGAATCCTAGAAAAGGCCTCCCGCAGGATCTACAGCATTCTTGTGGGACGCAGCCAGTAAATTGCGCCCGATCTGAAGGGGCTTGACACGATAGGTGCTAAGAAAATGTTTTACTGGGGAAACATTGAGTCAACAATGTAAAATAACCATTTAGGATGGAAATGAGGGGTAATTTCTTCACTTAAAAGGTTGTGAATCTTTGGAATTTTCTCCTGCATGAGAGCTGTGGATGCCAGATCGTGAGTATATCCAAGCCACATGCTGTAATAATGTTGGATTCAAAGGAAATTAAGGGTTATGGGGATAATGCAGTGTGGTGGAGGTAAGGTTGAGCAGCCATAATAGTGTTGAATGGCAAAGCATGCTTAAACTGACAACTGGGATCATCTTGCCCCAATTTCATATTCTTCTAACTGTTCTTGGATGTCCGCATGAACAACATGGTTGTAATTGAAATAAATTCCCATAAAAATAGTGCATGGAGCAATTTTAAACTGTTGCCTTAACCAACACGTTCAAATAGTACTCAACATAATTACAACCCTTAACGTTTTTATGTATTGGCAGGTGGTTTATTTAAAATATACTTGAAGAATATTGCTGGGGGAAAACAGAATAAAAGTAAAAATGTCATTTTAATAAATTCAATCTTCCACTATTTTTGCAACTGTCGATATTTTTGTCATTTGCACATGTATTGATTGAAATACAAACCATTCAGAATGTGAATAAATAGATTGCATTTTCTAACAGATTGATTTTTGTTGTTTCGCTAGCTCTCTGTGGAGGCAATATTACAGCACTAAATGGCACTATCTACTCCCCTGGATACCCTGATGAGTACCCTAACTTTCAGGACTGCCTTTGGATTGTTAAAGTACCTCCAGGCAATGGAATCTACATCAACTTCACTGTCTTACAGACCGAACCTATATACGACTTCATTACTGTATGGTAGGCAATAAGTATTCTTCTACTGATTTATTGCAGCAGTCACAAATCAAACTAAGTTCTGATAAGGTAGAAAATTGCTATTTTGTCACTATAATAAAATGAACATATTAGCTGTAAACAATAATAATTATAGGATCTGCACAATATGCAAAGCAGTACCATCAACACTTCTATTTTTAAAATAAATCTTACTTAGTTATTAATTATTCTACTAGATAATGTAAAAGAAAACTGCCAGAGTTATGGACACCTCGCAGCATCGAATGGACATGAATTTATTTGAAGACCAATTGGATTAACAGTTACTGTGATTATAGTCATTTAGGTAGTGCAGAATGTTAGTATTGCTGAAAAACGAAAGATGCTAACAATGCTTTTCAGCCTGCTCATCAGTGCAGCTCACAAGAATTTACAAACGATAACAGGGAAACAACAATTTATATTGTATGGGAAGAGAGTGCTGATTGGTTGGCAAGTGGGCTCTGATTGGTAGAGGCATTGCCATGGAGCATGGATCAGTTAACTGCCCAGCTTTGTTCAAATTTAAACCGGGCAGATCAACTCTGATTGGCCAATCCCTGGGGATTGACTGTCCACTAAGCTTCTGTTTTGTTGTAAAGGGCGCAATATGTGAACATGTTCCTGCTTACTGTGATATATTTGGCCAGATTTGTAGGAGCAGAATACTGATGAGATAACACTACTCATAAGTCCTCAGCTCCATATTAAATTGTCTGTTCCTTTAAAAGTTGGCTCTCCATGCACAGAAGCTAAGGATTGGGAAGCTGATGATAGGACATTTCCAGGTTCTGACCTCGTGCTGACATGATCTTTTACAGGCAAAGGCCTTAATTGGCCCTTAGATGGGTTCAGTACCCAATTAATGGGCTGGAGCTGGAACTTTGTGAATGGAGGATGAATCTTAAAAAAAAACTAAAATGGCCATAATTGGGCTTGCTGTTGCCTGAAGCCAGCAGGGAAGCAGAAGGCCAGTGCATCTATTCTCACAAGTGCCCAAACACCCACTCCACAGTTACTTGAACTGCACTGGTACAGCAATGCCAACTTTTGTCCCACCTTAGATTGACTATTCCTTTCTTTAATACATGGGGCGGAATTCTCCGACCCCCGCAGGGTCGGGGAATCGCCCGGGGCCAGCGTAAATCCCGCCCCCGCCGTGGCCAGAATTCTCCGCCACCCAGGAATCAGCGGGAACGGGAATCACGCCCCGTCGATCGGCGTGCCCCCCGCGGCGATTCTCTGGCACGCGACGGACCAAAGTCCTGCCCCTGACAGGCCAATCCCGCCGCCGTGGTTTAAACCACACCTATGCCGGCGGGAGCGGGTCCGGGGGGGGGGGGGGGGGGGGGGGGAGGAGGCGATCGGACCCCGGGGTGTGCCCCCACGGTGGCCTGGCCCGCGATCGGGGCCCAACAATTGGCGGGCAGGCCAGTGCCGTGGGGGCACTCTTTTTCTTCCGCCGCCGCTGCCATGGCCTCCACCATGGCGGAGGCGGAAGAGACCCCCTCCACCCGCAGGACCCCCTGCCCCGCCGGGTAGGGGAGAATTGTGCCCATGATTCTTCACCAGAAGCTGCAATGATTAATGGTTTCCTGCCATTCTCCCAAGAATTATGCACTAACATGTTCTCGACTATTCACTCTTCCCATTCTTAACTTTTTAAATTTGCTTCTACCCCTGTTAACAAGCTGCTCAACAGCAAGTCACTTGGAGGTGGTGGATGATCAACTCCCTCACCACTACCACCTTTTAAATATTGCATGTGCCAAAGGTGTTAAAAGTGTGATACGCCAGCTGTATGTGCAATTTCTATTGTGCGTCTATACCTGATTTAGCCCAAAAGCCCATATTATTATTATTATTATTAAAGGCAAATTAAAATCCATCCCCATTTATTTTATCATTCACGCCACACCCTCTTTATTAAGGTGGATTTTATATGTATTTCAAAAGTTAATAGGGAACATTATGGACTGGTATTTACTCAGTACTTTGTTATGATAACAGAGAAGAAACAGCTCCAAGAAAATACCCAGCCTGTGTATTTCCTTGTGCTACAGCGTCATGTGTTCCTTAGTAGCTGAAGCATTCCCTAGAGCTGGTTCTGTTTATTGTCTGCTGTGATGGGACGCAGTGAATGTGAGTTATTTTAAACACTAAAGATCTCCTTTCAATAGCATATCACCGAAAATTTCGATTGAAGGCAGAATAATAACTGAAAGTTCATTTAATATCAGTAATTTAACAAGTATTATACCAGATCTTCCGATCAAGATTGGAAAGCTGAGGTGAAATGTTCCAATTTTCTTTCCCAAATGTTATCTTTGGCAGAGAGAGCAGAGGGCGGTCGGCCTGTTGATCTGCAGGCTTTTCCCGCCGTATTTTGAACATTTTTTTAAAAAATGGAAGAGATGACTCTCACACCATCATGTTGACGGGGTGGGCGTAGGATTTTGAAAGATCGGGACATCAATGCTCGGACAGTATTGCGTGGGCATGACCCATTCCCCCCCGGGTGCTGTACTCACCTGCGTGCCCCTAGCGGGTTCTGTTCGCCAGGTCGTGGGGGACACCAATGTGAATGGACAGTCTAACGTGGGGGACAATCGGATGTAAACAGGGGCACAAAATCCCACCCCTCCCCTTCCATATTTATGACTCTTTATTGCCTGCTTACCTTTGGTGGAATTTTATGATTGATCTTCTGATGGAAAATGATCCAAAACCGATTGAATGCAGCAAACCCCGTAAGGAGCAATACAGAGATTTTACGCAGAAGCCACACTCCCTTTTTAACGCACTAGCTGCTGTTTTCAGATAAGTAAAGCATTTAAATGACCCAAAGCTACTTTAAAATTACCTACAGAGAGGAGATGAGTGTGTAAGGTAAGGGAGTAGGGTGCAAGCGGGTGAGTTGGGTAGGGTGGGTGATGGGCGAGTAAGGTGTGTGGTTAGCAGTTGGGGGAAATGGGGTAGACAAGGTGGGCCAGGTTTGGTTGGATTAATAGGCAGTTGCTGGGGAGGAGGAGGCACATTTGGGGGCCGTCGGGGAGTCAGGTGATGGGGTCAGGCTGCAGGGGAGGGTAAAATTAGTCAGGTTATGTGGACGTTGGGATTTAGTGGGGTGAGTTGACTGGTGGGGTCACGTCAGATCGGGTCCGGGGGGGGTGCCGGGTCGGATCAGGTCACAGAATCGGAATAACAGAATACTACAGTGCAGAAGAGGCTCTTCGGTCCATTGCGTCTGCACCGACGCATGAAAGACCCTGACCTGCCCAACTAATCCCACTTGCCAGCACTTCGCCCATAGCCTTGAATGTATATCATGCCAAGTACTCATCTAGGTACTTTTTAAAGGATGTGAGGCATCCAGCCTCTACCACCCTCCCAGGCAGTGCATTCCAGACCGTCACCACTCTCTGGATAAAAAGGTTTTTCTTCAAATGCCCCCTAAACCTCCCACCCCTCGCTTTGAATTTGTGCCACCTCGTAACTGACCCGTCAAATAAGGGCAGCAGCTGCACCCTATCCACCCTATCTATACCCCTCAATCTTGCATCCCTCAATCAGGTCACCCCTCAGTCTTCTCTGCTCAAGAGAAAATAACCCAAGCATATCCAACCTCTCTTTATAACTTACATATTCCATCCCAGGCAGCATTCTACTGAATCTTCTCTGCATCCCCTCCAGTGCACTTACATCCTTCCTATAATGTGGTGACTAGAATTGCACACAGTACCCAAAGTTCTGTACAGCTCCATCAGGACCTCACTGCTTTTGTAATATATGGCCCAATTGAAAAAAGCGAGTGTCTCACATGCCTTTTTCGCCACCCTATCAAACTGCGCATTATGCCTTCAGAAATCTGTGGACAAACACGCTAAGGTCCCTTTGTTCTTCAGAACTTCCCAGTGAAAGACCTTTCATAGTATACTTCCTTGTCAAATGACTCCTTCCAAAGTGTATTACCTCACACTTTTCAGGGTTAAATTCCATCTGCCACTTATCCCACCATTTGACCATCCCGTCCATATCTTCCTGTAACCCATGACACTCAACCTCACTGTTAACCACCCGACCAATCTTTATGTCATCTGCAAACTTACTGATCCTACAGATATAGTCACCTAGGTTGAGGGGAGTCGGGTTATGTCTAGATCTAGCAGTGTTGGGTCGGGGAGGGGGAGTGGGAGTCGGGGTTGGCCATGAAGTCCAATGGTGTGGTCAGGTCTGGGGTTTTGGGTAATCAGAAGGTTCAGTTGTATAGTTACTCAGGAGTTGGTCATGTTTTTTTCTTTTCTAACATTTCTTAGGCTACTATCCAGGTCGGTAAGTCAGAAACATCTGAAGCCTCTGAATCTACCACACAGTTAGAGATGCTTTCAGAGGGTCCTGGGGGGAGGGGTGTTGTCCCTCAGCAGTACAAAGTTCCTGGGGATTACCCAAGGAGTCTTTGCGTCATGCAGTAGTGCATCTTTCACTATATGTCTGGTCTTCGACTGTGTGGAGATCGGAAGATAGCGGCCACTTTATCCATTGGATTACGTCAATGTCTGAACTCAGCAGATTCAAAATAAATTGGAATGGGCTAGGATAACGCTGATCAATTGGGATTGGAGGATTACCTTAATACATCACTAGGGACATGACTAGAGTAAGAGTAGGGCCAGTCAAGGACAGTAGTGGGAACATAGAACAGTACAGCACAGAACAGGCCCTTCGGCCCTAGATGTGCCGAGCAATGATCACCCCACTCAAGTCAACGTATCCACCCTATACCAGTAACCCAACAACCCCCCCCCCCCCCCCCCCCCCATTAACCATTAACCTTATTTTTTAGGACACTAAGGGCAATTTAGCATAGCCAATCCACCTAACCCGCACATCTTTGGACTGCTAACCACCATGCTACCATGCTGCCCCTTGGAAGTTGTGCATGGAGTCCAATATAGATAGGAGAACTGCTAAATGAATATTTGCCGTCCATATTCACACAGGAAAAAGACAATGTTGTCGAGGAAAATACTGAGATACAGGCTACCAGACTAGAAGGGCTTGAGGTACATAAGGAGGAGGTGTTGGCAATTCTGGAAAGTGTTAAAATACTTAAGTCAACCTGGGCCGGATGGGATTTATCCTCGGATTCTCTGTGAAGCTCGGGAGGAGATTGCTGAGCCTTTGGCTTTGATCTTTAAGTCATCTTTGTCTTCAGGAATAGTGCCAGAAGACTGGAGGATAGAAACTGTTGTCCCCTTGTTCAAGAAGGGGAGTAGAGATAACACCGGTAACTATAGACCACTGAGCCTTACTTCTGTTGTGGGCAAAGTCTTGGAAAGGTTTATAAGAGATAGGAGGTATAATCATCTGGAAAGGAATAATTTGATTAGAGATAGTCAACATGGTTTTGTGAAGGGTAGGTCGTGCCTCACAAACCTTATTGAGTTCTTTGAGAAGGTGACCAAACAGGTGGATGAGGGTAAAACAGTTGATGTGATGTATATGGATTTCAGTAAAGCATTGATAACCACGGTAGGCTATTGCAGGGAATACAGAGGCATGGGATTCAGGGTGATTTAGCAGTTTGGATCAGAAATTGGCTAGCTGGAAGAAGACAAAGGGTGGTGGTTGATGGGAAATGTTCAGACTGGTGTCCAATTACTAGTGGTGTACCACAAGGATCTGTTTTGGGGCCGCTGCTGTTTGTCATTTTTATAAATGACGTGGAGGAGGGCGTAGAAGGATGGGTGAGTAAATTTGCAGATGACACTAAGGTCGGTGGAGTTGTGGACACTGCAGAAGGATGTTACAAGTTACAGAGGGACATAGATAAGCTGCAGAGCTGGGCTGACAGGTGGCAAATTGAGTTCAATGAAGAAAAGTGTGAGGTGATTCATTTTGGAAGGAATAACAGGAAGACAGAGTACTGGGCTAATGGTAAGATTCTTGGTAGTGTGGATGAGCAGAGAGATCCCTGAAAGTTGCCACCCAGGTTGAGAGGGTTGTTAAGAAGGCGTATGGTGTGTTAGCTTTTATTGGTAGAGGAATCGAGTTTCGGAGCCCTGAGGTCATGTTGCAGTTGTACAAAACTCTGGTGCGACCACATTTGGAGTATTGCATGCAGTTCTGGTCGCCGCATTATAGGAAGGATGTGGAAGCATTGGAAAGGGTACAGAGGAGATTCACAAGTATGTTGCCTGGTATGGAGGGAAGATCTTATGAGGAAAGGCTGAAGGACTCGAGGCTGTTTTCGTTAGAGAGAAGAAGGTTAAGAGGTGACTTAATTGAGGCATACAGGATGATCAGAGGATTAGATAGGGTGGACATTGAGAGCTTTTTTCCTCGGATGGTGCTGTCCAGCACGAGGGGACATAGCTTTAAATGGAGGGGAGATAGATATAGGACAGATGTCAGAGGTAGGTTCTTTACTCAGAGAGTAGTAAGGGTGTGGAATGCCCTGCCTGCAACAATAGTGGACTCGCCAACACCAAACGCATTCAAATGGTCATTGGATAGGCATATGGATGATAAGGGAATAGTGTAGATGGGCTTTAAGAGGGGTTTCACAGGTCGGCGCAACATCGAGGGCCGAAGGGCCTGTATTGCGCTGTAATGTTCTATGTTCTATCACTGTCCGGTATAAATAAGGTTTAATTTGAGGGTATATTATAGCAGTAGAGATAATCACATGATAACTTCTGTTATTTTATGTGTTAGTGCATGCATTAAATATAAATCTAACCTCGCTTCAATGTTTGACCAGGATGGGGTCATTTTCAGCTTCTCAGCCTGTGAGATAATCTGGTGCATCGAATCACTCGTCTAGGACCACTTCTCCTAACCACCGATGTGTGTAATTTGTTCTGAAAAGTGGGAATCTGCTCTGATGGATTACCTCACAGGAAGTAAAGCTGAAAGTTTTCCCATCCTTGTGAACGTTTCAGCAGACTTTAGTCTCTGGTTAAAGGGGCCGTTGGATACACAGAATCTTTCCCCACTTGGCTTCTGGCTGCTCTTCAAATTAAATTTTTAAAATAATCTTTAATGTCACAAGTAGAGTTACATTAACACTGCAATGATGTTACTGTGAAAAGGCCCTGCTCACTACATTCTGGCGCCTGTTCGGGTACACAGAGAATTCAGAATGTCCAATTCACCCAAAACGCACGCCTTTCGGGATTTGTGGGAGGAAGCCAGAGCACCCAGAGGAAACCTACTCAGACACAGGGAGAACATGCAGACTCCGCACAGACAGTGATCCAAGCCAGAAATCGAACCTGGGACTCTGGCGCTGTGAAGCAACAGTACTAACCACTGTTCTACCATGCCGCCCAATATTATCCATATTGAGATTCTTGTGTCAGGAAGCTATTATCCAGGAATACCCTCTCACTTTGTTAGAAGGGTAAGCTTATGAAATAATAGCCCTTTTTTTTTCCCTCAATGGCCCCTTTTGAAATGGACCTGAGCAGTTCAAGATATGAAATAGGTCTGTTACCATCTCTGCATTTCAATCTGTGAGACTCCTGATTTTGTGATTATGTAACAATGAGTTGTGGGATTCCACAGGCTGAGAGGAATTATTTTATTCTTGTAACTGCTGTTGGTTGTTTCAGGAACAAAGGGCCAATTCTGTGGTCATGTGACTACTGGCAGCTGTCCTTTGCCTAATGAGAAAATCAATCAAGTGTATACCGTTTGGGATTTCTTTTCTTGTGTCGTTGACCTAACGCAGGTCTTTACTACTGTGGGATGAATCTAAATTCTGTTGTTACTTCCATCTGCTCCTTACTTAAGCACCCTGGGCTGAAAGAGGACTCAGGGCTAAAGCAGGAAATTTCTAACACCTCATGCATGCAGACCAGAGAAGGTCCAATGCAGTCTCAGAGTCTGCTATGTCAAAGGGGAGGAGGTACTTCAAATTCTATCCAAAATACCCCCACCAGGAAGGGATTTGTGGTGGGTGGTTCTGGTTGAGAAGATTTGGTGGGCAGGTACACCGTTATATTCGGGACATGAAACTTAAATATTTTCAAATTCATATTTTCCCAACAGCCTCTGCTGTTTCTTCAAATAGCAATTATTCCTGTTTGGACCGAAACAGTGAGAAACAAAAAGCTGTTGATTTAATGGAGCAAACAGCCAATTGAATCCAGTTCTGAACTGGTGTAAATAAGTACAAGTTCTAGTAAGGGATACTGTACAACGTTAAGGCAGCTCTAGCTAATCTTCACTCTCCAATTTCAGAGCCATTGTAGCGGCTGTCTTGTGCCATCCCAACTGAGATTAGCTAGCAGTCACAACCAGCGATCAAACTTTGGATCTTCCTGATCTGTATGGCGCAAGCGCATCCAAGAAAAATTTGTTGAGCCTTTGGGGGAAATCATTAAATACATTCTGAGAAAGCAGAGTAAGGTTTTTTTGTTGCCTGTGAACAAGATTAAATGAGATGCTGATGTGGTAATTAGCGTTACTGTCCTGTCTTTGTTAGATTGTGCCTGAATGCCAGTTTGGAAAAAAAAAGTGTTTGGTCGGTATCATTTGCATTGCTGTTTCTGCACTCACTGCCAAGTGTGTGCAATTGTTTGCAATTATCCAGTTCTTCCAAGTCTAATTAATTTTATCTGTTTAATTATGAATACAGTTAAGGAGAATGTATGTTCGAAATAATGTGAAGGGCTGCACGTGTACCGAGGTACAGTGAAAAGTATTTTTCTGCGAGCAGCTCAATAGATCATCAAGTATATGAAAAGAAAAGAAAATACATACTAGGTCAACACAAGGTAATGACATAACACCGGCATCAGGTGAAGCATACAGGGGTGTACTGTTAATGAGGAACCAAATAGCACAGTAGTCCATCTTTACTGACTTTAGCCATGTAGACGTGGGCAGGCTTTGGGGAGTCGGGAGGTGAGTTACTTGCAACAAGATTCCCAGCTTCTGACCACCTCTTGTAGCCCCAGTATTTATGTGGCTGGTACACTTCTTTTTTTGATCAATAGGAACTCCCTGGATTTGATGGTGGATGATTCAAAGAAGATAATGCCATTTAACGTAAAGGGGCAATGGTTAGATTTCCTCTTGTTGCAGATGTTCATTGCCTGGCACGAATATTACTTTGAACTTGTCAACCCCAAGCCTGGATATTGTTCCGGTCTTGCTGCATTTGCACATGGACTGCTACAGAATCTGAGGAATTCTGAATGGTACTGAACACTGTGCAATCATCAGTGAATATCCACACTTCTGACTAACCTACAACTCAAAAGCATTCATCGTTGGGCAATCAGAGAAGCGAAGGCCACAACACCAGTCTCCTTCCCTCTCATGTGCTTCGGCACTCGCGACACACCAAAGACTGCCATCACAGGGTACAGATTCGTCTCAGACCCTACAAACCTCATTAGGCTCCTAAATACCGCCTCCCAAAAGTTCTCCAACTCCTCACAACCCCAAAACATATGGGTATGGTTCGGCTGTCCCCACTCACACCCATCCACTAGCTCCGGGAAAAACCCACTCACCTGGGCCCGTGTGCTGTGAACCCTGTGCACCACATTACATTGTAAGACTGATCCTTGCAGAGGAGGAGGTTAAGTTCACTCAGCACATTACTCTGCACCAAAGTGCCCATCCTATCACCCTCCCCAACACCTCCTCCCACATTAAATTCTATGTCCGCTTGAATCTTTTCACTAAGCTTGTACTGTGCCACCCCAACCACCCATATATGTCACCAATCCTACCATCCCCACCACTCTCCCATCATCCGGGAGCAACATTTTGTCTAAAAGCGTATATTCTGGTACTCGAGGGAATGATGGCAGATCTTTGTGTGCAATGATCCAAACCTACCAGTCTTTGAACTCACTCCCCCATGGTAGCTCAAACTTGTCCCACAGCTTTGAGCCCAGCAACCATGCCCTCCACAAACATTTCCCTGACCAGCAGTAGTCCTTCCTTCCGCCATCTCCTGTACGTCTTACCATCCCTCCCCAGCACAAACCTATGATTCCCACACAGCAGAGTCATCACCGACATGTGCCCCAGTATCAAATGCCTCCACAGGTGGTTCCTAATTTTAATTGAAGACTCCAGCAACAGACTACTTGTATACTTCTTCGGGGTGAATCGTTGCAGGACCGTCACCAGAGCACTCAGGCTTGTCCCCTCACAAGACTCCTCTAATCTGACCCAGTCCTCTCACCTTTTACACATTCGCTGCCCAATAATAATGCAACAAGCTTGGGAGCCCCAGCCCCCCTCCCATCCTTTACCTTTGCAACAGAGTGCTATTAACGATCGACATTCTCCCTGCCCACACAAGATGAACACATCTACCTTCCGAGAAAAGGCCTTGTGGAGGAAAATCGGGAGGGATTGAACCATGAACAGGAACCTTGGTAGTACGTTCATCTTTACCACCTGTACCCTACCGGCGAGTCTCCCACCGGTTAAAGTCCTCCTTAACCTCATCCACCTACTCAGTCAACTTTTACCGATGCATCGTGGCCCACTCACGCATTACCTGCATCCCTCACCACCTTAAATGGCAGGGTCTCCATTTCACCCCCACCCTGAAGCATTCACCAGGATCACGTTGCTTTTCCCCAAGATTCAATTTAGAGCTCGAAAGGCTCCAAACCTCTCCAGTAAGCGTAGAATTCTGCCCATGATTTCTAACGGGTTCGTCATGAACAGCAACAGGTCATCGGCATACAAATACACCCGGTGCTCCCTGGCCCCCCCTTTCAATCCACCAAAAAGCTGCCTCCCCTGCACAAAGCCCATTCGGTCCTTCGAGACCACCTCTCACACACACCCCTCCAACCTTCTTGCCAAACCATTGTCAGGACATTCACGTCAGTATTCAGCAGCATGGTAGCATTGTGGATAGCACAATTGCTTCACAGGTCCAGGTTCGATTCCGGCTTGGGTCACTGTCTGTGTGGAGTCTGCACATCCTCCCAGTGTGTGCTTGGGTTTCCTCCGGATGCTCCGGTTTCTTCCCACAGTCCAAAGATGTGCAGGTTAGGTGGATTGGCCATGATAAATTGCCCTTAGTGTTGAGCAAGTTTACTGGGTTATGGGGATAGGGTGGAGGTGTTGACCTTGGGTAGGGTACTCTTTCCAAGAGCCGGTGCAGACTCGATGGGCCGAATGGCCTCCTTCTGCACTGTAAATTCTATGAGATGGGCTTATAGGACCCGCACTCCAATAGATCCTTCCCCTTTTTCAGGATCAGTGAAATAGCACCTATGTCAGCATTGCTGGCAGCTCCTCTTCTCCACCATGTCACTAAATAATGGGGAGCCATCTCCATTGCAAACTGCTGATAAAATTTCATTGGGTAGCCACCTGACCCATATGACTTGCCTGAGTACATCATGCCAAGACGCTCCATTACCTTTTTTAGCCCTAATAGTTCCTCTCACGACTGCCTTCCAATGAAGTTCACTTTAGAGATGTCAAAGGCTTCATTGAATAAGCATCTGGAAGTAAAATGTGTGGTTCGTAAATATTTTAGCACAGATTGTAGAAGAACAAGGAGCATCAGTGCTCTGTATGTTAACTACAATATGGAATACACACAATGATAGGGAAATTATGGACTGTATTTTATGGTGGAGGTCCCTGCCTGGGGATCAGGACTGGGCTCTTATCCACTTGGCCTAATTATTCTACAATCATCAGGTCATTTATTGGTTTGGGTTGGGCCATCCAGACCGTTGTGGAGAAAAGTCCAGCTCTTCGGCTATAGTGTACGTCACTCTCCCACTCACGAGAAACCAAAATGAGATTGTTTGGATTTACAAATGAGGTCTTCATTACGAACTACATGACAGGCTGCTGACGTTCTAACCAGGCATGTCAGAGAGCCCTGATTCAAAGATTACACAGATGGTTATACTCCATATTCAATTCCACACTATTAGCAAATACCAATCAGTTGCTATCTGTATTCAGTCACGGCTATCGATTAGGTTTATATCATGCATAGTATATGAAACAATTAACTAATCATAACAATGTGGAGATGCCGGCGTTGGACTGGGGTGAGCACAGTAAGAAGTCTTATAACACCAGGTTAAAGTCCAACAGGTTTGTTTCAAACACGAGCTTTCGGAGCGCTGCTCCTTCCTGGAAGGAGCTGTGCTCCGAAAGCTCGTGTTTGAAACAAACCTGTTGGACTTTAACCTGGTGTTGTAAGACTTCTTACTGTAATCATAACATAGGCACATCTACTTAATTTTAATTTCCAATCAATACAATGACACGCATATTCTGTCCTAATATTTATCATCATTATCTTGTTATCAGGCCTGTGCAAATCACTTACCTCTTCTGACCAACTCCCCTAACTTATATTACCTTTACCCAAGGTAAGAATGTTTAAGTAATAAACATTTTTTTTGTGATTATGCCTCCTTTTCTGTCCACTCTGGACAACTTGGCACCAGAGCATATTGGTGAACAATCCCACATTGTTATTGTCAGCCTTGAGAACTGTTAGCTTCAGGCTGCTGTTGAGTGTTCAGTCAAGAGTTCTGCTCCTTTCCAAAGACACCTTTATTTTCCTTGAACACACTCCATACAAAACCCACACCACACCACACCAAACAAGTGCCACCTGCAACTCCTTTACATATCAGTATCAATTATTTGATGCTTAACATCAATGAGACATCTAATCGGAATGTCTCTTAACCCGCTCCTCAACAAGAATAAGCAGCTGAGGCTTTCTTTTCCTGGGCCCCCTCATCAACAAGTTGTGTCCTTGGAGGGTTTTCCGACAGCTAACAACTTCAGCCAAGCAGCGTGCGTGACATAGATTGATACAAAAGAATTTAAACCCCTTCAGCACTTTGTGAATAACTAGAGTTTTCAAACTAATTCTGATATAATAAGCAGGATTCACCGGCCCCTCAGCCGTGTGTTTCTTGGTAGTGCTGTTCACTGACAGCGGGATTTTTTCTTCCCATCACTTGTCAATGGGATTTCCCGTTGAAGCCACCCAACGCTGCCAGGAAACCCATGGGTAGGGGTGCACTGCCAGTGGAAAAAGAGAATCCCAATGGCCGGAATTATTCTGGCTGAACTCCAAAACTGCACCCTTTCACATTCCTATCTCAGGAGGACAAAATTATCAATATGAGCCAATCCTGTCAAAGATGATGAAATGGTTGAAGTCTTCAGACTACTGTTAGCAATTAAAATTAGATTTTGTG
The DNA here is from genome assembly GCF_902713615.1 of Scyliorhinus canicula. Classification (NCBI taxonomy): domain Eukaryota; kingdom Metazoa; phylum Chordata; class Chondrichthyes; order Carcharhiniformes; family Scyliorhinidae; genus Scyliorhinus; species Scyliorhinus canicula. The sequence goes on along the minus strand of NC_052155.1, from coordinate 132,081,372 downwards.
ATTTTTTTTGTTATGTTTGAATTAATGAGAGCTAAAACTTGTTCAGCCATCACTCACCACAGTCCCACATTTTGATATTAGTTGATAGCAAACTGATTTGATGTTTATGACCATCATCTCTAATTGAAGCTAAGTTTTCTTTAATGACAAGATCTTATTAGGAATGAGCTCAATGCAATCGAAATAAGGATAATACTGAAAAAAATAAAGAAAATTCATTGTACATTATAACTGGAGTCAATTTGACTAGTTAACTATGATTTAGAAGCAAATAACCAATAGATATCTTTCCAACCCTTCCTAAAGCTCAAAAGCCTGAAAAGAATGGAATGCCATTTACTAAGTAAAGTAAGTAAAGTAACTATAGTCCCAGATGACCATAGGCTGCTTCGTCTTTGAGGGAGAGGATCCCAACACCTCAGGCGAGGGGCAAGGTTGCTTCAGAAATAACCTCATCAATAGGGAATTAAAGGTGCTATATTTAAATGCCCGCAGTGTACGGAACAAGGTAGATGAGCTTGTGGCCCAGATTGTGACTGGCAGGTATGATGTGGTAGGCATCACAGAGACGTGGTTGCAGGGGGTTCAGGACTGGCAGTTAAACATCCAGGGATTTACAACCTATCGAAAAGACAGAGAGGTGGGTAGAGGGGGCGGGGTTGCCTTGTTAATTAGAAATGAAATTAAATCAATAGCACTAAACGACATAGGGTCAGATGTGGAGTCTGTGTGGGTAGAGTTGAGGAACCACAAAGGCAAAAAAACCATAATGGGAGTTATGTACAGGCCTCCTGACAGTGGTCAGGACCAGGGGCACAAAATGCACCACGAAATAGAAAGGGCATGTCAGAAAGGCAAGGTCACAGTGATCATGGGGGACTTCAATATGCAGGTGGACTGGGTAAATAATGTTGCCAGTGGACCCAAAGAAAGGGAATTCATTGAATGTTTACAGGATGGCTTTTTGGAACAGCTTGTGATGGAGCCCACGAGGGAACAGGCTATTCTGGACTTAGTGTTATGTAATGAGCCAGAATTGATAAAAGACCTTAAAGTAAGGGAACACTTAGGAAGCAGTGGTCATAATATGGTAGAATTCAGTCTGCAATTTGAAAGAAAGAAGGTAGAATCAGATGTAAAGGTTTTACAGTTAAATAAAGGTAATTACAGGCGCATGAGGGAGGAACTGACGAAAATCGACTGGAAGCAGAGCCTAGTGGGAAAGACAGTAGAACAGCAATGGCAGGAGTTTCTGGGAGTAATTGAGGACACAGTGCAGAGGTTCATCCCAAAGAAAAGAAAGGTTATCAGAGGGAGGATTAGGCAGCCATGGCTGACAAAGGAAGTCAGGGAATGCATCAAGGCAAAAGAGAGAGCCTATAATGTGGCAAAGAGTAGTGGGAAGTCAGAAGATTGGGAAGGCTACAAAAACAAACAGAGGATAACAAAGAGAGAAATAAGGAAGGAGAGGATCAAATATGAAGGTAGGCTAGCCAGTAACATTAGGAATGATAGTAAAAGTTTCTTTAAATACATTAAAAACAAACGGGAGGCAAAAGTAGACATTGGGCCGCTCCAAAATGACGCTGGTAATCTAGTGATGGGAGACAAGGAAATAGCTGAGGAACTTAATAAGTACTTTGCGTCAGTCTTCACAGTAGAAGACATGAGTAATATCCCAACAATTCAGGAAAGTCAGGGGGCAGAGTTGAATATGGTTGCCATCACAAAGGAGAAGGTGCTAGAGAAACTAAAAGGTCTGAAAATTGATAAATCTCCGGGCCCAGATGGGCTACATCCTAGAGTTCTAAAGGAGATAGCTGAAGAAATAGTGGAGGCGTTAGTTATGATCTTTCAAAAGTCACTGGAATCAGGGAAAGTCCCAGAGGATTGGAAAATCGCTGTTGTAACCCCCCTGTTCAAGAAGGGAACAAGAGAAAAGATGGAAAATTATAGGCCAATTAGCCTAACCTCGGTTGTTGGCAAAATTCTAGAATCCATCGTTAAGGATGAGATTTCTAAATTCTTGGAAGTGCAGGGTCGGATTAGGACAAGTCAGCATGGATTTAGTAAGGGGAGGTCATGCCTGACAAACCTGTTAGAGTTCTTTGAAGAGATAACAAATAGGTTAGACCAAGGAGAGCCAATGGATGTTATCTATCTTGACTTCCAAAAGGCCTTTGACAAGGTGCCTCAAGGGAGACTGCTGAGTAAAATAAGGGCCCATGGTATTCGAGGCAAGGTACTAACATGGATTGACAATTGGCTGTCAGACAGAAGGCAGAGAGTTGGGATAAAAGGTTCTTTTTCGGAATGGCAACCGGTGACAAGTGGTGTCCCGCAGGGTTCAGTGTTGGGGCCACAGCTGTTCTCTTTATATATTAACGATCTAGATGACGGGACTGGGGGCATTCTGGCCAAGTTTGCCGATGATACAAAGATAGGTGGAGGGGCAGGTAGTATTGAGGAGGTGGGGAGGCTGCAGAAAGATTTAGACAGTTTAGGAGAATGGTCCAAGAAGTGGCTGATGAAATTCAACGTGGGCAAGTGCGAGGTCTTGCACTTTGGAAAAAAGAATAGAGGCATGGACTATTTTCTAAACGGTGACAAAATTCATAATGCTAAAGTGCAAAGGGACTTGGGAGTCCTAGTCCAGGATTCTCTAAAGGTAAACTTGCAGGTTGAGTCCGTAATTAAAAAAGCAAATGTAATGTTGTCATTTATCTCAAGAGGCTTGGAATATAAAAGCAGGGATGTACTTCTGAGGCTTTATAAAGCACTAGTTAGGCCCCATTTAGAATACTGTGAGCAATTTTGGGCCCCATACCTCAGGAAGGACATACTGGCACTGGAGCGGGTCCAGCGGAGATTCACACGGATGATCCCAGGAATGGTAGGCCTAACATACGATGAACGTCTGAGGATCGTGGGATTATATTCATTGGAGTTTAGGAGGTTGAGGGGAGATCTAATAGAAACGTACAAGATAATGAATGGCTTGGATAGGATGGACGTAGGGAAGTTGTTTCCATTAGCAGGGGAGACTAGGACGCGGGGGCACAGCCTTAGAATAAAAGGGAGTCACTTTAGAACAGAGATGAGGAGAAATTTCTTCAGCCAGAGAGTGGTAGGTCTGTGGAATTCATTGCCACAGAGGGTGGTGGAGGCCGGGACATTGAGTGTCTTTAAGACAGAAATTGATAAATTCTTGATTTCTCGAGGAATTAAGGGCTATGGGGAGAGAGCGGGTAAATGGAGTTGAAATCAACCATGATTGAATGGTGGAGTGGACTCGATGGGCCGAATGGCCTTACTTCCACTCCTATGTCTTATGGTCTTATGGTATGATAATTGAACCTTCGATTTTGGCTTTGCTCTGCATCACAAACATGCTGTCCAGCCAACTGAGCTAAATTAGCCCCCAAACATTAACAGTGCACAATACCCCATGGTGTTCCCACTATGAGCAGTAACAGCTTCCAGGCAGTTGCTCACGAGCACATTCCACCCAGTCACAGGCCAGAATTATTCTGGAGGCTGCTGGGTTGACAGCGATGGACCTTGAATAACTCGTCCCTTTATCAATGCAGCAGCTGGTGCTGCACTTGTCCTGGATAGTGTATTCCCAATGGCAACTGCCCAGATAGCATTATCATTGGGGAGATCTACGTTGCCACCTCTTTCTTTATTCTTTCATTTAACGATTTTTCATAAGAGATAAATGGATTTTTGATAAAAATCAGTCATAAATTGGAGAAATTTTTGTAACTGATTCTGAAATTGTGTCCTCCCACTGACTCATCCTTCCCCAATTAACCAAACAACATTATGTGTCAGGGGTCTGATTCTCACTGCTTCACCATGTAACTTACCATGATATACACCAGACATTATCTCAGTATTTCACTACTGCTTTAATCACATGGTAAGGTATAACACATTCTCTAGGGTCACTGTGTGGTCATTAAATAGTTCTCCCTGGAGCACTGCATGAGCCAGTAGTCTTTTCGAACATGGCTCCCCTAAACAGTGTGCCGCTGTGACACCCTGCTCCCAGCCTTCGCTGTATTAACCTGGCAACTTATCTAATTCAAATCTCACTCTGACACTGAGATCGGCAAAGGTTCACAAACACACAGGCACAGCAAAAATAAACCCTTTGTCTCTTTAAAAAAAGACAATGCTGTTTAAAGCTTTACTCTACTGTAGCTCTCTAACTGGACATCTCATTATTCTTAATATTACCCTCACCGATTCAAAGTTATAAACATTTAGAAGCTACAGACCCTCTGATGGAAATCAGCTTGGCTGTGATGCCTGAGATCAGGCATGATCGTACTGTATGGCGGAGAAGGCTTAGTGGGCCCTGTGCTCTACTCCTCCTCTGATTTCTTATGGCCCCAACACTCCAGCAGTCTGTCAACATTCGGGGCCTGGGCTCATACATGAGGTGGATATCCCTGGACAGGGAGGACTCTATATGTATATGAATATATAGATATATAGACACTAGCATTACAGCAAAGAACAAAAGAATTTTTAAAAAACTTCTGGATTTATGCTGATGATGTTGGGAATGAAGATCCAGAAAAAAGGAGAAAGACTAAGTGATTGGACTAAATCAATGTGAATAGAATCTTATTGAAGAAAGTTATGTCAGTTATTTTTTAATCTTTCATGGGATTTTGGCATTTCTGGTCAGGCCAGCATTTGTTGCACATCTTAATTGGCCTTGAGAAGGTGGCTTGAACCACTGCAGTCCGTAAAATAATTATTCCGCAAGTGTCTTGATTAGTCACGCAAGTAAAATAATATTGAATGTGATGAAGAAGAAAATCAGTTACGAATTTGCTGAGAAGCAAATAGAATCCAGATAAGGAAGAAAGATTAAATATCTAGTTGTGGGTTCTGCTTAAAAGGACAGATGTGATCAATAAAAAATGTTCTTGGTGCTTATTCTAAACAGGGGACCACTTGGTCCTTTAAGACATGCAAATCTCCTCAAAGTATGATTTAAGTTGCGCTTCTGTAAATATTGACAAAATGGAAAGAAAAAGCTACTACAAAATAATAAAAAAAACATGTTAACAATATGCATGTGAAGAGAGCAGAGCAGTGTAGAAATCACAGGAGAACCAAAGTAAATTGATCCAATTAGTTAATTTACTGACATTGGATCAAACAAGTTAGAAAATGATGAATATAGTGCAGAAGTAAAGAAACTAAATGGTTTGATAAGGATTAAGATAATTGAACTGACAATTAACGGGAAAGATCAAAATCTAAGTAATGTTCACGTAAAGACTGGTAAAATGTGCTCATTCTCTCAGTCAAATGGACCTGCATGTTTTAAGTTTGAAGAAAATAGTAGTGCCTCCTTAGAAGAAAACATGCTGATATTTATGTAAGACTTGCTGCAACTCAATAAAAGAGTTCTTGAACTGACTTAAGGTTAATTGGATTGGTTAATGAAAACTGGGTCTGAAAAGAGTGCTGAAGCAAAGCTTGGGTAATTGCAATATGTTGGACAAATGGTGTTCCGTTGTCAAGAACATACTAGATGACATTAGGGAAAAGAAATGAGCTTCGTAGAAGGGGAATATAGATCCAAGTTGGAAGTAATGAAATGCTAGGTGGGTTGAAATGTGTGAGGAATTAAGTGCTGAATGCATTAATTTGGTTAAGAGAAATTTCTACCTGATTTTAGCGAATGCATTTTAAATTTTGAATAAAGGAGTTTAATTCAAAATAAATGAACACATTAAGCCTTTTCTGGGTAAGGTGAAGCAATTAGTCACTGCACATTATCAGGAACAAGAAATAGTGATAATGATGAATACGAGTGTGGAACTGCATTTGTAACCAATAATAACGAGCGAACAATATGATTGAGAATCTGCACTTAGTTGATAGGATTATATGATGTTTTCTTTTGATTTGAGAAATGAGATGCTGGAACTTTATGTTCCTTTCTATAAGACTCTAGAATTGATCCAATGTTTTATTGCTTTTAAATGGAGCTAAAGAAATAGCACAAGTGGATAGCATTGTGGCTTCACAGCTCCAGGGTCCCAGGTTCGATTCCCGGCTTGGATCACTGTCTGTGCGGAGTCTGCACGTTCTCCCCGTGTTTCCTCCGGGTGCTCCGGTTTCCTCCCACAGTCCAAAGATGTGCAGGTTAGGTGGATTGGCCATGCTAAATTGCCCTTAGTATTGGGTGGGGTTACTGGGTTATTGGGATAGGGTGGAGGTGTGGGCTTGGGTAGGGTGCTCTTTCAAGGAACCGGTGCAGACTCGATGGGCCGAATGGCCTCCTTCTGCACTGTAAATTCTGTAAACATTTTCCCCAACTTAAAGTTTTGAATTCAATTTCCAGTTCATTTCAAATACTGTTACGACAACAAAAGCAAAGTATATTTATATAATGCCTTTAATGTAATAATAGAACCTCCTGAGGTGCTTCAACATGATCATTATAAAACAAAATTAGGGCAAATGACCAAATGCTTGGTCAAAAATGTTGGTTCTCCTGCGATTTCTACATTGCTCTGCTGTTTTCACATGCATATTGTTGGTCAAAGAGGAAAGTTTCAGGTTGAGTCTTATAGGAGGGCAGTGAGTCGGAGCGGTTTAGAGAGGGAATTCTAGAGCTTTAGCGTCTTGGAACCGAATGTTACGGTAGCCATTGATGGAGCAATTAAAATCAGTGATTTAGAGGAGCACAGATGTCTCAGAGGGATGTAGGGATGGAGGTGCTTTCAGAGATAAGGAGAAGAAAAACCAGGCTGGGATCTGAAATGTTTTAAAATTGACTTTACTGGGAGTCAAAATAGATCACAGAACACGGGTGGTGCATGAATGATATTTGATGTCAGTAAAGACACTGGTAGCAGAGATTTGGATGACTCAAGTTTACGGATAATAGATTGTGGGTGAACACCCAGGAGATGTTTGGTACAGATAATTCTGGAGATAACAAAGGCAGGATCAGGGTTCAGCAGAAGATAAGTTGAGACTCGGTAAGAGGTTGGCGATACTACGGAGATGGAGATGGGCGTTAAATAAATAGCTGGGCAAAAAACTGAACTGTCAAGTCTTCCAGGATGAGAAGACATGCTATTTTACCTTCCAAATCCAATGGTGTGTTGGGAAATTCTGGCAATTGCACATGTCAGAAGGTACAGGTGCAAATACATGTTGCTATTTGTTGCACAAGATAATAAATGCTACTAGTTTATAAACATATATGTTTAACAAATATGTAAAAAGTTACTACTCTCACATGAGTGATGTAAAAGGTTAGAATACGGTCCATGGGTGGGATTTTCCATCCCCCAACAACGTGTTTTGAGCTGCCAAAGATGGCCCACCATTCTTCCAGTCACGCTGCTGTCAACGGGTTCTCCCATTGTCTGCAACTTTCCCGATGGCGGGACCTCACTATTTGCAGGACCGGCTGGAGAATTTCAGCCATAACTTAAACAATGAGACATGAGGTTTACTTTAACTTAGACTGGGTTTCTGACAGGCTATGCCCTAGTGAAGATGATTTTTCAACCAGCAAAGACAACAGGATGCTGTGGCAATTTAAATTGGCAGGCCTCATTTAAATGCACATGTCCATTTCCCACATGGAAGGCAGGGTGGGTGGGTGGGAGTTGGGTTGGGGGGAGGGGGGGGGACGACAGGAAAAGAGAAGCACAGAGCAGCTGCTGATAGTGAAGGTCAGGTGGCCCTTGGCTGCTCATCGGCTTCTATCTAGGTGCCACTCAGAAGGGTCTCACAAGAGAGTGATTGATTGTTGGATTTGATGGTGTCAGGTGCAGGGAAGGTCACAAATTGCAGGGTCTATATAAACAACATTCCCACATAATGGAAAATTACAGACTTATTTGACGGTCTTGGCTATCTTCAGACCAAGTTACAAACCGGCTTTAATTAAGGGAAGGATGCAATGGTTTCCCTGTTCAGGCCATGTTTAAACTGCGTCAGTGTCTTCTAGACATCATTGGAACCTAATTTTCTTAAAGTTATGAGGAAATTTGTCAATAGGTGCTTCATCTGCATGCAATACCCTGACAATTAATATTAGAAATATCAAAGCAGTAAGTAACATTTTTGATTGAAAATATTCACTGAGGTGGTGAGGGTTAGAAATTGACCGCATTGTCTTGCAAAATGCATTAATTGTCAAATGTACAAAGTAGAAAAGCACTCCATGCAGTTAAACTGTGCTATTATTTTCCCACAGTTGTCCTTAATCGCCTGACTGGATTCTAACAATAGCACTGTCTTATTTAGGGATGGGCCTGAGCAGACTGCTCCTCAGATTGGACAATTTAGTGGAAATACAGCACTGGAGTCGGTCTACAGTACATCAAACCAGATCTTAATCAAATTCCACAGTGATTTCACAACAGGCGGTACCTTCATCCTCAGTTACCATGGTTTGTTCTTGCTCTGTACTCATATGTCTTCAGTATAAATGGATTAAATAATTGAATAAAATCTAATTTTGTTTTAAATTATCATAATCTAATGTTTGCATGTTTTCCACCCGCAATGCCACAGAAGGATATTTAATTCTATTCAATTTACTAAATTAAACTAATGCTTTGGCTTTTTAGATTCCCACATGTGGAGGGAAAGAGGAGTTGAGGCATTTAAGATGAAGCGGGGATTTACCCAGAGAGTAATGAGCCTGTGGAATTCTCTACTACAGGAAGAAGTTGAAGCCAAAACATTTTATGTTTTCAAGAAAGCATTGGATGTAGCTCTTGGGGCTAAAGGGAAAATGGATATGGGGGGAAAGTAGGAACAGATTACTGAGTTGGATGATAATCCATGATAATGAATGGCAGAGCAGACTCAAAGGGTTGAATGGTCCACTCCTGTTCCTATTTTCTGTGGTTGAAAGTTACCTACTCATTTCCTACTCTCATCTGGCCAACTACAATTTAAATTTACAGATGGGAAGATATCCATCCTAAACATGTTGGGTCCACTTATATGTAAGTCAGGCTTCAACAATATAACTGGGTTCTGATCTGCTATTTTAGCTAGAAGCCTAAAGGGTGGAATATTGTTGGCTTTCCTAACATGTAAAACTGCCAGGAAATTCAGAAGAGGCACAGCAATCAATGTTTTTTGGTTTGCGTACAGACTACGGAGAGCAGGAGTGGTAATCCCGTCATGGGCAAGTGCTCCTCCTGGCTCCATAAACAAACAGTGGGGTTCTCCTACAGTGGACTCACCCCAACACTTCCACCTCCTCCAGATAAGGATGTCTTTTATCTTGTGCGAGTCCCCAAAGGCAGTCTCAAGCCAAGTACTAAATTCGGAAATAAAAACTGAAAATGCTGGATCACCTCTTCAGGTCTGGCAGCATCTGTGAAGAGAGAAACAGTAATAGCTTTTCAAGTCCATATGACCCATGTGGGGATAGGGTGGAGGTGTGGGCTTCCAAGGGCCGGTGCAGACTCAATAGTCCGAATGGCCTCCTTCCGCACTGTAAATTCTATGATTCTATGACACTTCTACAGACCTAAAGAGGGATACACATATAATGAATTGCGTACTTGGAGGTCAGCACAGTAGCACAAGTGATTAGCACTGTGGCTTCACAGCGCCAGGGTCGCAGGTTCGATTCCCTGCTGGGTCACTGTCTGTGTGGAGTCTGCATGTTCTCCCCGTGTCTACGTGGGTTTCCTCCGGGTGCTCCGGTTTCCTTCCACAGTCCAAAGATGTGCAGGTTAGTTTGATTGGCCATGATAAATTGCCCTTAGTGACCCAAAAAGGTTAGGAGGGGTTATTGGTTTACGGGGATAGGGTGGAAGTGAGGGCTTAAGTGGGTCGGTGCAGACTCGATGGACCAAATGGCCTCCTTCAGCACTGTATGTTCTCTGTTCAGGTGGGGGCAGTACTGAATACAAAGTCAGGTCAGAGCTAAGGACCGATTGGCAAAGATGTTGTGGACACAAGACAAAGGATCTGTTATTGATGCCGTTAGGAACTAAAGAGTGTTAATAGTGGCAAAAATAAGATAGCAGAATATTTTAATGGGAGAACAAAAGGTCAGTGCTCAGTAGAAGCAAAACTGGAAAAAAGGGACAGTTGCCATTTGAGGGAGGGGAGGAGGTGTGTTGCTGCAAGCCAGGGGAACCAAATAACAGAAAACAAAAGGGGAGAGTCAAAATGGAGGGGAATGTTCACAGTCTAAAGTTGTTGAACTCAACGTTGAGTCCAGAAGGCTATAACGTGCCTAATTGGAGTTTTGTTCTTCCAGCTTGTGTTGGGCTCAGTTGGCTAGTGTATGGACCAGATTAACACCAACAGCCTGGGATTCGATCCATGTTCCCACTGTGGAACTTGCCTCTTCACCCTACCTATAGAAATAAAATCTGGCATTAGCCATGGATCAGCAAATGATTACCAAGGTCCTACCTTTGGACAGAGAACTGAAGACTTTTTCTGAATTAAACATTAACTGAAAATGTTCCCTCCTCACGATTGGCTATTAAATTGTACACGTTTTACATTTACAATGACTGCCTTGTCGCATTTCGCATAAAATATACTCTCCCAGCCTTATTGCAAAAACAATCATGCTTTGTAATTTATTTCCCGCATCTGGTTATAAAGTGGCTGGAGATGGTGCAACGGGGGATACTTCCTGAATCAAAAAATTACCTTTGGTGAGAATGAGTTTGTAGAATTACCTGTCAGTGGTCAGAGATACCTTAAAGTTCCGGAACATGACGACTTATCAGCCTTCAAAGTGTTATGTAAAGTGTAAAACTGCATCCACACCTGGCTACTTATAACTTAACAAGGTGACAAGGTATTTTATAACTTGCTTAATTGTCTGTTTGTATGTTTTGTATAGATATACTTACAGCCCATATGATATATTACAGATTAAGAATCTAAATTCAGCCATCTCGTCCAGAAAATGTTAATTAAAAAATTAATCTCTGTAAAATGCATTTATAAGTAAGGACTGCTCTAATCCTGGTTAGACCCCACCTGGAGCACTGGGAGCAGTTCTGGTTCGGCCCCAACGAACAAAGAAAAGTACAGCACAGGAACAGGCCCTTCGGTCCTCCAAGGCTGTGCCATACATACTGCCCCGTCTAGCCTAAAACCTTCTGCACTTCAGCGGTCTATATCCCTCTATTCCCATCCTATTCATGTATTTGTCAAGACGCCCCTTAAACATCACTATCGTACCTGCTTCCACCACCTCCTCTGACAGAGAGTTCCAGGCACCGACTAAAAGTAAAAAGTTGGAATACTTGGAGGACCCCACTTGGAGTACTGTGAGCAGTTCTGGTTTGACCCTTCCTAGAGTAGTGGGAATGGGAGCAGTTCTGGACACCACACCTTCGGAACGATATTTTGGCCTTGGAGGGAGTGCAACGTAGGTTTACAAAAATGATATCTGGACTAGAGGGGTTACGTTACAAGGAGAGATTACACAAATTAGGCCTGTTTTCACTAGAATTTGGAGGTTAATGGGTGATCTGATCAAAGTATTCATGATAATAACAGGGAAAAACAGGTAGATGAAGATAAACTATTTCCACAGGTTGGAGATACTAAAACTAGGAGGCATAGTCTAAAAATTAAGGCTAAACCATACAGGAGAGATGTTGGGAAGCACTTAAAGGGTGGTAGAAGTTTGGAACTCTCTCCCACAAACAGCAGTTGAAGCTAGAACAGTTGTTAATTTTAAGCCTGAGATAGACAGACTTTTGTTAAGCAAAGACATTAAGGGATGAAAGAGATCAACCATGCAGATTTAGTGGTACTTGCGAACACTAAAACCCAGTGGAAATTTGAGTTAAACTTCTCGGGTGCAAATAAGAATCGTTTATTGCCTCTATTTGATTACAATTGAGAGTCACTTAAATCTTAGTCTCTAATAAGTCCGGCTAGCAGAAAGGACTTAAAGAGAAGCAACTTGTACACAACTTAACTTTTAATAATACAGAAATGGTTTCTTGTTTATGGCAAACAGCTTGCATTTACTTCAAGAGTTAGAGTGGAAAAGTGAAAGTATAGAGACAGCGAATAGTTTAGATCAAAGTATAGATGATTCATGAATAAAGATGGCTGTACGGACCCTCATGGTTATAAAAAATCATATCAGTCTTTAGCCATCTATCTACACCTCAAAGTCATCCTAATTGGTTTGGGTTAGAATCAAATGAGTTTGATTTGATGGTTAGCTGTCAGTCTTGAATGTGCCACATTAGTTTTAATTGTTTTGTGTCTACATACTTGTGTGTGTTAAGGAATGCGATATTGGGCTGTTATCGCGACCAGCTTGAACTGGTCTTTTGCTGACTTAGCTGTTATAACAATAGAGCCTTCATGTTACTGTGTCGTTGCTATGCTGTTGCTATGGAGCCTGCCCTGTCCTTGGACACTGTCTTGAAAAATGTATTAATTAGTTCAGTTAAAGTGTTTGTTTTAATTTCTACTGCTTTTGCATGTATCAGGTTCTTTTGTATTTCTGTTGTTTTTATGATGTACTGTCTTGCTAGAATAATGGAACATAGTAGAGTGAATTATGCTGTGTTAAAGCTGTTTTGTAAACTGTATGTTTTGAGATGAACTGAGGTTATGAGAGTGTTGAAATCCTTAATTTAAAATGGGTAAAACTGGGCTTAATATTTATCCTAAATAGCTATCTTTTACCTGTCAGGTGTATTAAGAAATAGTTGACTTCTACAAGGGATATAGGCCAAAGGCAGCTATATGGAATTAGGCCACAGATCAGCCATGATTCTCATTAAATGGTGGGATATGCTCGAGGGGCTAAATGACCTACTCCTGTTCCTATGCTCAAATGCATGTTGCTAAATGCTAATTCAAGTGACCGTGTCTTATTTAGGGTACTTTTATTGAACACAAACCTTTGCTCAAAACACTGTTTAATATAACATCGGATCTATTTGAGTAAGTCATTTTTAAATATTTTATAAGCTGCCTCTATGAATAATGAACTTTTAATTTTACAGCCTATCAATTACGGATCTGTCAACCTCCGCCAGCAATGCTGACTGGGCAGAATTTGACAGAGGATGAGGAGTTTGAGATAGGTAAGTTTTTGACAACTTGATATCCTCTAGATCCGTGTCTTTGTATTTTGTCCCTATTCTGTAACTTTTCTCTGATTTTAATTTAAATCCATTTCAAGGATGACAAAATGAGAGTGAATTTGGAGTGGTTCCATGTAATAATTTCCAAGCATTATAGTCTACGAACACTGGGATGTCCTTATGAAATTCCATTCTGCTCCAGAGCTATTAACAGTGGCCTGATAGACCGATAAAATGATAAATGGGCTTAAAGCATGCTTTTTGATAGATTATTCTAGTGTAATGGATTGGGGAGGAACCAGTGAACAAGATTTTGAACTATATAAGAATAGGAACAGGCTATATTTTAAACAGTTCTTTTATTTTTAAATACGTTTGCATGATGTGGCACGTCACTGGCAAGGCCACCATTTGCTGACCATCCCTAAATAATTCTTAAACTGGTGTAGTTCGTATGATGAAGGTATTCCCACAGTGCTGTTGGTAGTGAGTTCTAGGGAAATTCGGGAGATTTTTTTTTTTTAACCAGCGAATAAAGAGTCTCTGAAATAGAGATAATGCACTTTGTGAGCCTTCAAGAAGGAGCTGGGCCAGTCCTTAACTGAGATAGATACTGCATCATGCAGAAGGTAATTGTCTTCATCAGTAGCACATGGTCCGACGTGGCACTGCTGCTTCACAGCACTAGTTCAATTGGTTCAATTCCAGTCTTGGATAACTGTCTGTGTGGAGTTTGCACTTTCTCCCTCTGGTCTGTGTGGAATTCCTCCGGCTGCTCCGGTTTCTTCCCACAGTCCAGTGTGCGGGTGAGGTGAATTGGCCATGGTAAAATTGCCCCTCGGTGTCCAGGGATGTGCAGGTTAGGTGGGTTACGGGGATAGGGTGCTGGAGTGGGCCCAGGTAGGGTGCTCTTTCAGAGGGTTGGTGAAGACTTGATGGGTCGAATGACCCCTTCTGCATTTTAGGGATACCATGGTTCTATGGATTCAGTGGTTCTAGGGAATGACCTCATGGACTGGATTCAATAGTGTTGAGGATGTGGGAGAGGCATTTTCAATGCATTTTTTGTTGCCTTGTATTTTTTTCTCAGTTTTTTTAATTTGCTCAGAAAGAGGTGTCTGTGGGGAGTAGGGTGATGGTTAGGGAAGGAAGTGTTTCAGTTTGATGCTGCAGCCATCATAATGTAGGGCAGGCTTAATAGACCAGCTGGTCTTCTCCTGCCCATTTGTTCCACGTTTCATATCTTCATGGTAATTTATTTCATAGGCCAAAAAGATGAAGGCCTTTACTATAATAGCAGATGAGTGAAGTTCAAATTAAATAGTTAACTTTTATTCACTACTATTCCACAGATAGCTTCATTTCTCATTGACAAGCTAAAAAAGAGTATGAGGAATTTTAGTGGACAACTTGTAATTGAGAATGAACAACTCTGACCTACTATCCATTTAGCTGGAACCTATAAAAATCGTCAAACTGAAAATAAAGAACAATAAAAATATATAAGGACAATTTCACTAACCAAATTATTTACACTGTCATTTTATATTTTACAATAATGTCAACAAACTATCTACCTAACGAAAATATCTAAAAGAGATGTTACTAACATGAATTGAAGTGATTATTTTTCTGTGACTTTTGTCAACCTTGAAACAATTGACAGATGTTCTGTGGCCTATTGATTTTGTTGACACCGGGTATTCAAAGAGTCAGAACTGACTTTAATGTAAACAAAAGCTATTTTAAAAAATAATGCTAAAATGTTTGCATCATAAAATGCTATTTTTAAAGTAGCTTCTGCGAATCCTATTTTCTGCCAAGTCACGACACTGATTGATGTCAGTTGCCAGAGGTGTATAGTGTCAGTTGGAGAGTATGTATTTTTTTCAATCACTGCATTTGAATTTTGTTTGGAATTCATTTCAGGGAAAACCTTTTCTTGTGTGATATTGGAGATGGCATTTTAAAATAAAATTTTAGAGACTAATGTACAGTGAAAATTTTTAAATGTATTTATCAATGTAGCAAGATCAAGGAGAGCAAATTAATCAAGCTGGTAATTTGCAATTCGGGCCAGACTATTGTTAATCTTTCTAGTTTATATGCAAATTTTATGCCCACTGAAAGTGTTGAGAAATGGGCCACCTCTTTCTGTTTGCGAAAATATCATGAGACGGATTATCAGTCCGTGTCAGAACTGCGTTGGGCAGGATTTTAAAATGTGACGTGGTGCATAATATCAAGAGTGCTGATCCCATGTGAGGTTTTACGGGTGGGGGATTACAATGCGGATAGTGAGCCCGCACACAACAATGTCACCTTTGTCTACCCCATTGTGGTGTTGGTCAGTTAACCCCCACTATTTTCAGGGGGTTAGTGTCATTTTAGGAGTAGATATGGTCCACTTCACCTCTGAGGAGCCGTGAGCCATGGGGGAAGCCCAGGCTGGAGTCAGGTACCTCGTGACAGCTAGGTTCAAAACTGTTCTCAACATCACATGAAAAATGTGACAGTGTATGTATGATAAGTTATGTATATTTTTAACACAGTGGTTAATGATAGGATTTTGTTTACCAAAGGTAAGTGACTATTAACATTACCAGAATTGTTCTCTTGAGCAAAGTGCTCTTCTGCATTCTACAGCACTGAGATTCAGTTTTTAAATCAGTTCTCTTCAGTGAATTCATTTTTTCTTCAAGAGACAGTGAAGTCATTTGTTGAGACTTTGAAGCTGTGGACAATTTATATTAATGACTTAAAAAGAGACTTCCTGCATTGTAGACAAATTTGCTGACGATATGAAGATAGATCAGAGAACAAGTGTGAGGAGGACACAAAAGTCTGAAAAGAGATAAGCTAAGTGAGTGGACAAAAGTTTGGCAGATGGTGTATAATGTGGGAAAATGTTAGGTTGTTCACTTTGGTAGGAAGAATAGAAAAACAGAGTGGGCGGGATTCTACTGTCGGCGATGCCAAACTCACGTTCGCGATCAACCGGAGAATCCCCGTTCACGACCGAAAAGGGGACGGCACCGCTTTTACGATGTTCCGCCCCCTCCAAAGCGGCGTACTTGGAGAGTATGCCGCGCACTGCACCGACGACCTCAGGACATTGCCTGAGCCCCACCCCCCTGATGCTCCGCCCCGACCAGCCGAATTCCCGGCGGCGTGGGTCTCTCATGGTCTCAACTGTCAGGAACGCGGCGTGGCGGCTGCGGCCTTAGTCCAGTGCCACCACAGTCGGGGGGGGGGGGGGGCAAGCCAGCTGAAAGGGGGGCACTATTTTGCAGGCCTGGTGCACGAGCGGCCGGCGACATGTTACACGGGGTGGCCGCTGCAGGCCGCCGCTGTGCTCATGGGTAGCCACGGACCCGGCTATTCTCCGGGCCGAATCGGCAGCTAGAGCCGGGCGCTCTACGCTGCCTTGATGCTATCCCACAGCCAAACGGAGGATCGGTAGCTGTTTTACTCCATTTTATCTGTTGTAAAATACCACCGATCCCACGCCGGCGTGAAGACATAGCCTCAAAATCGGAGAATCCAGCCCAATATTCCTCAACTGGAGAGAGACAGAATGTTTCAGTGTAGAGGGATCTGTGTGTGCTTGTACATTAATCACAAAAAGTCAACATAACAGGTCCAGCAGTAATGAGGAAGGCAAATGGAATGTTGCCTTTATTGCATGCAGGTTAAAGTAGAAAAGTAGAAAGGTTTTGCTATGACTGTACTGGGCATTGGTGAGAACACAACTATAGGAATGGTTTTGGACCCCTTGGGGAGAGATATGTTCACATTGGAAGCAGTGCAGAGAAAATTCATTCGACTGATTCCTGGGATGAAGGATTTCTCTTTATGGGAAACGGCTGAGCAGGTTCGGCCTATACCTTATTATAGTTTTTTTTTTTTTAAATTTAGATTACCCAATTATTTTTTCTATTAAGGGGCAATTTAGAGTGGCCAATCCACCTACTCTGCACATTTTTGGGTTGTGGGGGCGAAACCCACGCAGACACGGGGAGAATGTGCAAACTCCACACAGACAGTGACCCAGAACCGGGATCGAACCTGGGACCTCAGCGCCGTGAGGCGGTTGTGCTAACCACTAGGCCACCGTGCTGCCCACCTTATTATAGTTTAAGAGAATGAGAGGTGATCTTGTTGAAATATTTAAGATTCTATGGAGGCTTGACAGGGTAGATGGCTACCTGTTGGGATAACTGATACGACCTTCCAAATTTGTAACATATTCAACTTTGAAGGTTTTGTTTAGAAATTGTGCAATGGAATCGCATTATCAAAGTTTGTTGATCTCCAAACCCCGGATTCAGCAGACCAGGGCTTGTTGGGACAGCTATCAAGGGGACCGAGAACTTCATGTTGAATAACAGTTTGATTGACCAAAAATTTTTTTGAATGGCTATTTGTGTATTTTGGCAGTTCATGAGCCTCTCAAAGACTTTGCAATATTATTATAGGTCTCATGAGTTAGGCCCACAGAGGACACTGGTGAGTGGGCCTGGGGGCTGTGGAGGTGACATGGAGTATACAGATGGGGCTTGGGTGGTATGGAGGGATCATTGGGAATATGACAGGCGTGCGGAAACAGTTGGTGGGTGGAGGTGAGGGTTGAAACCAAACACTCATGTACAGAACTAGGCCGATGCACAAATGAGTGGTGGCAGGCTGTCTAACTTTCTTGCCTTGGTATCTGCCAGATTTTGAAGATAGTGGTCCCAACTCCACCCTTGCCCCTGCCGCCACACAATGAAAATAGCATAGGTAGACACTGTTGGGCAGGAGGTAGGATTGTGATATCAGGAAATGCCCCAAATTCGATTCCCGCCTTGAAAATGAAAATTCGGGCCCCCATGTTTTCTAGACAGACATATAGGTTAGGTGAAGGCGAACGTTCTCATGATTTAGCTGCCTCAAAATTTACAGCACAATAGCAGTGATTAGCACAGTTGCTTCACTGCTCCAGTGTCCCATTCTGCCAAAGATCTGGCGAGGGGGGGGGGGGGGGGGGGGGGGGGGGGGCATTTTATCCTAATCTGCTGGTGGAAAACTATTTGATGGAAAGTAAAATCAGGAGTAATATAAATTAAGTGGTCAATCCCATACTATCAGTTTTGTACTGTGTCAGGTTAGATCAAAATAAACCCCCCAATGTCTGGAACAAAAAGACTGCAGTGTTGCAAGGTATACTGCACGAACATTTAATCCAATATAAACCTGCTGAGAATACTGATGTTCAGCTTGTCTATTTGACCTTCATTCCCGAGAGAGGCCAGTTGGTTCAGTGTCAGGTGATATCTGGTTAGAAATGGGCTCTGGATTAGGAAAACAGCGACAGATAAAGATTGAATTCTGTGCGGGAAATGATGGTTCATGAATGTTTGAGAACTTCAATGTGTCACACAGATGAATGCACCAATTAGATAAATGAGTAAGGATTCAAGTTCAGACAAGTTTTCTGAAATTGTGCTTGATTTATGTTTGCTGAGGGTCTGTATTTTTGCAGGATCTTTCCTCAAAAGATTCAATGGTTTGGGTAGACTGCTAGCTAGAGCAGATTGTAAATGGTCTGTGGTAGGATCAGGATCAGGATTAATGAGCTAAAATAGCATTCCTCTGTTCATACTTCCTTATGTACTCATGAAACTATAGAAGTACAGAACAAGTCTATTGGTTTGTTCTAACAAGGTTGGCAAATACAATCAACCAAACTAAAAGAAATAGGCAAATCGTAATGCATTTTGAATCTGATTAGTAGTAAATAGAACATGTGGATTCTTCATTTAAGAATTTACTGATTTGTCATGTCTCTAACCGTGTGACCTTGATGCAGATAAGCTTTTCTTTCTGAGGGCAGCACGGTAGCACAAGTTGGTAGCACTGTGCTTCACAGCTCCAGGGTCCCAGGTTCGATTCCCAGCATGGGTCACTGTCTGTGCGGAGTCTGTTCCTCCGGATGCTACGGTTTCGTCTCACAGTCAAAAGATGTGCAGGTTAGGTGGATTGGCCATGATAAATTGCCCTTAGTGTCCAAAAAGGTTGGTTGGGGTTACTGGGTTACGGGGATAGAATGCAAGCATGGGCTTAAGTGGGGTGCTCTTTCCAAGGGTCAGTGCAGACTCGATGGGCCAAATGGCCTCCTCCTGCACTGTACATTATATGATCTTCAGTTATCAAAAACAGCAGAATTGTTACTTCAGTGATTCTGTGTCTTTGCCTTTGCATGAAAGCAGCATGAATGCAGATAAATAACATGTGACTTCATTAACATTCAACATAGTCCGTTTTGTGAAGCTCTAATCTACCATTTAAATACCATTTTATATGTTCTGCCCACACTTTAAGACTTCGGGCCACAGTGCATCCACAATTCTAGGATTGCCCATAAATGATGGGTGTAGACGTGTCCTTGGAACCTGACCTGGAAAATTAGCTCTCCTTAAAAGGAGACAGCACGGTAGCATGGTGGTTAGCATAAATGCTTCACAGCTCCAGGGTCCCAGGTTCGATTCCCGGCTGGGTCACTGTCTGTGCGGAGTCTGCACGCCCTCCCCCTGTGTGCGTGGGTTTCCTCTGGGTGCTCCGGTTTCCTTCCACAGTCCAAAGATGTGCGGGTTAGGTGGATTGGCCATGCTAAATTGCCCGTAGTGTCCTAATAAAAGTAAGGTTAAGGGGGGGGTTGTTGGGTTACGGGTATAGGGTGGATACGTGGGTTTGAGTAGGGTGATCATGGCTCGGCACAACATTGAGGGCCGAAGGGCCTGTACTGTTCTATGTTCTATACCTTTTTAAAAATTCTATTATTGTGTTTTCCTGTACCTAGGGCTGCATTCTCCTCCGTACATTCATTCTTTTTTGCATTTGTCTTTCCTCCCCCGATTCATGGTTCTGAATCTACCTGGTCACATGTGGGCTGGCTTGAAGGTCGGTCCGGGAGGAATTTTGGGGATGTAAGCACCAGGTCAATGTACTCCAGCCTCCGGCTGATCTTTCCTGATTTTCAACATCAGCAGACACTACCCATCTGACAACAATGGGTAGCCACTCTGCATAATTAGGTGCACATTTTTGAGTTGTTCGGCAACACTGCTGGGATTCTCTGAGGGGCGGATTGCCCCCCCCCCCCCTCCCCACCACCACTGAGGGCTGAACCCAACAGGTGTCTAGGAGCAGTTTACCAGCAGCTGGCCTCTTACAGTTACCCTCCCCTTACCCACGATGGAGTCTTAAGTCATCAGTGGACCACAGCTGCCAATAATCCTGCGCAGGATTTTCATTTATTTTATTCAATTTAATAACTTTCCAAAGACAGCCTCAAGATGGAGATGTCAATGCGTTTTCCTCCGACAATGGCAGCATCCACCTCGACTGGTGGACTGTGGTCTTTCTAAAATTGCAGGCTCTTTGATTGGACAGTAGACCCAGAGGAAGCCTCTTAATTGGTGTACTCTTGGAAGATCTGCCAGATGGATGCCAATGTGGGGTCAGAACATGCAAATGATGCCAAATCAGTACTCAGCGTTTAAGAGCTTAAGGTTCCACGCACCACTTACCTTACAAAGAGGTGATATTGGGGAATGCAATAATTATTCAAAAACAACTTTGGATGCACAAAATAAGGGGAAGGTGTTAATACATCAGTCTGCTATGTGTAGATGTCTAAGGGGACAACAAACAATATGTTTGTAACACCATTATTTTTCATGTGGAAAAGGGACATCATTAGGTTAGAAGATGCAGTTTTAATTTGTGACAAGACTCCTTTGAGCACAGAGTCACACCTGGCATGTATCTGAACGGCACTGTTCTTCATTTTAACCCAGTGACCTTCATATAGAGTAAGGCCCTTCAATACTCAATTAATGTCCAGGTGGTATAAACACAGACATAATTGAGTATGTCAGCAGCTGTTATCCAGGATTCAACTATGATGCCTTCATTGGATGACAGAACCTGGTGCTGCATTATTTGGAGAAGGTACAACATTGGGCAGATGCTTCTTTGGCCTCTATGCGCAGCAACATTGATCCCTTTGTGAAAGTTCCAAACAGCAGAAAAGCACCTTAGCATCTGTTCAGTGTTCGCTGGCTGTCACCTTTGATTCCAGAGTGCTTCATGCAGCTTGACTGCAAAGAAAGCAAGCGTGCTTCTGTTGGCATCTTGCAGAGTGTACAGCAATTCCCATCTTAGTTTCATGCCATAAAACACGTGCAGATGTGACAAGCACATTAACTCTCACCATGCTTCGGATATTGGCACATTTCGTCCACATCTAAAGCCAGGGAGGAGGAAAGTGAGGAACATCTCCACATGCATTCATTATCAAATTTTGCTTGTTTCTAATTAATTTTGTATGATGTCCTGAAACTGGATGTAGTTTTCTTTTCTTAATGATACATATTTAATCTGCAGCATTGAAATTTCATTTTAAAAACATCCCATTATACATCTTGCAATCTGTTTTCCACTTTTTCCTTCTATTTCAAGTCCAGCTTTTGAAAAATAACTGTTGTAATGCATCAATTTTACACGCTACTGGCAGGATTCTCTGTTCCAGAGACTGAGTATTCCCACCCTTAGCACTGCCCCTGGCACAGGTTGGCACTGTTTTTCTGGGCGGAGACCTCGTTACACCACAGGCGAAGGGTGGATACAATAGGGAAATGCGATCTCGCTGGAGTGTCCCTTCTCGCGTTATATTTTCAGCCGCGTTATCATTCTTGCTGACGGCTAATGCGGGTGCAAAATCGACCCTTTTGTGTCTTGCTCTCACCAGTTTCTCAAACAACTTTTCAGACTGACATTGATATCCTTTAGGTGTAATTTCACTTTTAAAACAAGTGTTTGCTTCTTCAGTCATAAAATTTGCATTCTGCCAAAGATCTGGCGAGGGGGGCATTTTATCCTAATCTGCTGGTGGAAAACTATTTAATGGAAAGTAAAATCAGTAGTAATATAAATTAAGTCGTTAATCCAATACCATCAGTTTTGTACTGTGTCAGGTTAGATCAAAATAAACCCCCCAATGTCTGGAACAAAAAGCCTGCAGTGTTGCAAGGTATACTGCACGGACATTTAATCCAATATAAACCTGCTGAGAATAGTGATGTTCAGCTTGTCTATTTGACCTTCATTCCCAAAAGAGGCCAGTTGGTTCAGTGTCAGGTGATATCCGGTTAGAAATGGGCTCTGGGTTAGAAAAACAGCGACAGATAAAGATTGAATTCTGTGTGGGAAATGATGGTTCATGAATGTTTGAGAACTTCAATGTGTCACACAGATGGATGCACCAATTAGATAAATGAGTAAGGATTCAAGTTCAGACAAGTTTTCTGAAATTGTGCTTGATTTATGTTTGCTGGTGGGTCTGTATTTTTGCAGGACCTTTTCTCAAAAGATTCAATGGTTTGGGTAGACTGCTAGCTAGAGCAGATTGTAAATGGTCTGTGGTAGGATCAGGATCAGGATTAATGAGCTAAAATAGCATTCCTCTGTTCATAGTTCCTTATGTACTCATGAAAGTATAGACATACAGAACAAGTCTATTGGTTTGTTCCAACAAGGTTGGCAAATACAATCAACCAAACTAAAAGAAATAGGCAAATTGTAATGTATTTAGAATCTGATTAGTGGTAAATAGCACATGTGGATTCTTCATTTATGAATTTACTGATTTGTCATGTCTCTAACCGTGTGACCTTGATGCAGAAAAGCTTTTCTTTCTGAGGGCAGCACAGTAGCCCAAGTGGGTAGCACTGTGCTTCACAGCTCCAGGGTCCCAGATTCGATTCCCCGCTGGGTCTCTGTCTGTGCGGAGTCTGCACGTTCTCCCCATGCCTGTGTGGGTTTCCTCCGGGTGCTCCGGTTTCCTCTCACAATTGAAAGCGGTTAGGTGGATTGGCCATGATAAATTGCCCTCAGTGACCGAAAAAGTTAGGAGGGGTTATTGGGTTGCGGGGGATAGTGTGGAAGTGAGGGCTGAAGTGGGTCGGTGCAGACATGATGGGCTGAATGGCCTCCTTCGGCACCGTATGTTCAATATATATCACCTTTGGGTAGCATTTCATCTTGAGTGTGAGAAATACAATCTAACTAAGAATTACCTGCCTTTTATAACGAATAGCACGAATATCAAGCAGGTTCTACAAAGGCTGGGTGATCGGCTTGATGTATTATTGACCACAGAGTGAAGATGAAACACTTGGGGCACGATTGAACATGCAAAAACCAGAGTCCCGTTTTGGGCACACGTAGCAGTGTGTGTCTCAGCGCCAGAACAGCCCCGCTATCTAACGGGACTCTTCTCGGTTTTTTTTATCTCTTTCACGAATGCCCCATTGAGGTTGCACTTAACTCATTTCATGCACTGATGAGCTCAGTCTAGCCCACACTGAGAAATGTTTTCTGGAGAGCTGACTTCTCCAGTGTCTCCTCGGAGACTGGACGCCATTTTGAAAAGGGGCCCCAATCTCTAAATGAGCTTCATGGTCGTCTACACCCCCCATCCATGGTTAATGCACACCTGCAGACATGTGCATTAACTCCCCCCCCCACCCCATCCAAGTGAGCACACCCCACTATAGGGTTACTGAGCGCCCCACCCATTTTCAGGCCACCCCACACACCTTCATGAGCCCCTTGATATGTTGACCCCCCACCGTTCACGACTCCCTCACCCTTCCTTTCATAGGAATGGCCCCCTCAGGCTCTGACCCATGGTAGTGCCAACCTGGAATCCAGGCACTGCCAGCCTGGAACCTGGGCAATGTCCCTGGCACTGCCAAGGTGGAAGTGGGCACTACCTGAGTGCCAGGAATGCCAGGGTACTCCCCTGCCCTTCTGCCTCCAAGGTCCCTGAGTAGCCATTACATGCTTTTAGAGATCAGTACTGATTGGCAGCCGGCTGAGGCCTGGCTGGTGACTCCCGGGCACCAGGTGAATGCAGCGGCAAAATGGCTAATGGCTTATTTAAATATAATTATCTGGATCACGGCCAGCGAGGGCATGGTCCAGGTCATGCCAGGCATCCCATGTCGGGCGACTCGCTCAGGTTTTTGTGTCCTGCATGGAGCCCAATTTGGGCCTCTCTCATGATTCACGTGGTGGTAGAATCACATTGATGGTTGTTTGAGCCAGTTTTCAATTCTGAGATCTTCCCGTTCGGTTATAACATCAACCGGATCATAACAAAACAAACATAGTCTGACTAAGGAGGAGCCTTTGAATGACTTAGAAAACAATCTGAGGAAGGAGAAGAATAAGTCAGACCGAGCAGCGCAGATATGTTGGGCAGAATTCTTGCCGGCCGGGACGGATTTCCTGCCCGCACTGGCTGGAATATGCAAATAGGTGATGTTCATTCATTAGAATGCGATTAACATGCCGGAAGCACGAATGTCCACCCAGCCCCGTTATGCTCCAACCCCTGGGAGCTCCACCAGGTGAGCCTTGCTGCAAGCAGTGACAAGCAAATATTGGGGTCCTGGTGCAATGACCCTAAATGGGGTCCTGTGGGTTAGCCCATTGTTCATGTGCCCCTTTGCCACTGCCTAGGCTGCAGAGGGAGGGGCCTCTAATGGTCCAGGGGTTTGAGTGGGCGTGAGCTGCAGGTAAGGAATTGATTGCAGGACCCTTGCCCGCGATGGGGGTCCCATGCCTTGACTGCCCTTCCAGCGCTGGGCAAACTGAAGATCATTCTTGGCATGATGATCTGAGGCAGCCCGCTGTTCAAAATCATCATCCTTGTCTAACATGTTTAAACTCTAAAGTACCCTTCTCATTCTGAACTCCCCTGCCTGATTGCTGATGATCAGATCAGACAGTTCACTGAAGATTCAAGTAAGAAAAACTTTCTTTTTCCTCGCACCTGCTTCCTCAGACTTGTGCTTTTAAAACTACTGATTTTTCGTGTGTCAGAGCTTTCCAGGAATGCTGACAACTTTTGAAAAGCCTTGAAATCCACTGAGATCCTTTGAAATACCTAGCATTCATTCAATGTCAGTGCAGTACCTTTAACTAGACTTCGATTAGAACATATAGAACATAGAACTGTACAGCACAGAACAGGCCCTTCTGTCCACGATGTTGTGCCGAACTAGTCTGAAACGAAGATCAAATTAACCTACTCCCAATCATTCTAGTGCACTCCATATGCCTATCCAATAACCACTTGAAAGTTCCTAAAGTGTCCAACTCCACTACCATAGCTTGGAGTAGCCCCAACCACTCTGAATAAAGAACCTACCTCTGACATCCCTCCTCTATCTTCCACCATGAACCTTATAGTTATGCCCACTTGTAGTAGCTACATCCACCCGAGGAAAAAGTCGCTGAACGTCCACTCTATCTATCCCTCTCATCATCTTATACACCTCAATTAAGTCACCTCTCATCCTCCTTCACTCCAATGAGAAAAGTGCATAATTCTCTGAAGGTGGCCAGGCAAGTTGACACAGTTGTTAAGAGGTTTTACAGGATCCCTGGGTTAATAAATAGAGGCATAGAATATAAAAGCAGGGAAGTGATACTACACCTCTACAAACCATTTGTCAGACCACATTTGGAATATGGTGTTCAGTTCTGGATACCTTATTCAAGGAAGGTTAAAGCCTTATAGTGAGTGAAGAAGAGATTTACGAGAATGATACATGGAATGAGAAACTTTAGATGCAAGGAAAGATGAGAGAAATTGGGCTTTTTCTTCTCAGAGCAGAGAAGATTAAGAGGTGAATTTATTGGCGGGTCAGTGATTAGGGGTCAGTATTGCACGAAAGCTAGGAGTGAGATGAGGAGAAACGTCTTTACTCAGAGAATTGTTGGGATTTCGAATGTGCTGCTTGGGAAAATGGTGGAGGCGGATTCCATAGGAGGTTGCAAAAGAAAGCTGAATACATATTTGAAACTGATTAATTTAGAGAGCTACGGAGATAGGGCTGGGCAATGGCACTAGCTGGGTAGCTCTTTTGGGAGCCAGTGCTTACGTGATGGACTGAATGGCCTCCCTCTGTGCTGTAAAAGTCTATAAGTCCGTAATTACCCCAAAGTTTTACAAAGGATAACGGGAAGTAAATCACAAGTCATAAATATGGTAGTGTTCTTGCTGAATCCCAAACCTTTTGAAAATCTAGCTATCAATTCCCCAACTGGTTTTGGTCAGCAGTTACCTTACTGAGTGGATAAAGAAATGGGGTTGCAGTTGTGCATCAGTGAAGTCTTGATCTTCAATGGTGACAAATACAATATTGAAGAATATTTGAAAAATGTGAAGGAATTTGAAGAATATGGTTAGCACTGTTGCTTCACAGTGCCAGGGACCCATGTTCGATTCCCGGCTTGCGTCACTGTCTGTGCAGAGTCTGTATGTTCTCCCCGTGTCTGCGTGGGTTTCCTTCGGGTGCTCCGGTTTCCTCCCACAAGTCCCGAAAGACGTGCTTGTTAGGTGAATTGGACATTCTGAATTCTCTCTATGTACCCGAACAGGCGCCGGAATGTGGCGACTAGGGGATTTTCACAGTAACTTCATTGCACTGTTAATGTAAGCCGACTTGTGACACTAATAAAGATTATTATTAATAACTGAACTTGGACTGACAACCTTTGGAAATAGGTCTTGTATTTTTGAGTTGTTTTGTGAGAAAACTTAATCACCGAGCGGGACGAAGGACAGAAGTCAAACACTTTGGTAAATCTTTTGCTGCAGCATAGTTTAGTTTTAATGCATCAGAACTTTCTGTCTTCAAAATATGACCATCACTACAAATCTTAACATTAAAATAATTTGTAGAGAAGGACATTCGGGTGTTTTGATCTTGTTCATTGTAATTCAACCAAACTTGTTTGGACTTTCCTCATACAAACTGAAATGCAATAAATTCCAAAGATAAGAGGTGGGATTCCCCATTCCTCGACACCGATTTCGTAATCGGCAATCGGGCAGAGAATCCCTTTTAACGATGAAATCGGGGGCAGCGCCTGATTTTGGATGCTCCGCCACTTACAAAACAGCGTCATCGAGGAGCACGGCGTTGAGACGGCCTCAGGACATTATCTGAAGGCCCTACCCCTGATGCGCCGCCCCTGTTGGGCCGAGTTTACGATTGCACGATTGACTCATGTTCTTGGCAGTCGGAAACCCGGCGTGGCGGCTGCGGACCGTATCCGGTGCCACCAACAGTCAGGAGGGAGCTGTGCTGCTGGCCGTGTGCGGGGGGGGGGGGGGGGGGGGGGGGCTGCAGCGAGGGCTGGAGGGACTGGTGGGCTGGGGTGGCGAGGGGGCCACAATTTGTCAAGTCGGGTCTGTGTGCGGCCGCTTCCATGTTATACGGCGCAACCACTGCAGGCTGTCGCCGTGCTCATGTGCAGCCACGGACCCGGCAAATCTCCAGGTGTTTATAGCGGGAAGGCCGTGTGTTTTACATGGCGTGGCTGCTGGCCCCTCACTGGTTGGAGAATCAGTGCTGGGGCCTCGCTGATTTTTTGCATGTAAAAATGCCTGGGATCCTCCAGACATAGCCCCAAAAGAGGAGAAAGCAGCCCTACTTCTATAAACATTGAGTTGGATTCAGATGTCTTCAGTCATGCTGAGTGCCTTTAACCGAAGCCTATTTAACAAAAGTAAAGTACGCCAGAAAATGTTACTTCACTCTGTCAGAAACATCTAGGTTTAGATCACTGGATTAAATTTGTTTTATGGAGAATTTGAAATTACATGTTGAGATTTAAAAATTGAAACTTAAACAATGTTGTATTTACCTCACAGGAGACCTCATAAGATTCCACTGTTTACCAGGATTCACTCTGATTGGTAAGGAAATTCTTACTTGTCGACTCGGAGAGCGTTTGCAAATGGATGCTGTTCCTCCATCTTGTGAAGGTTTGTACTTCACACAGTCTTTCTTTATATGATCCAAATCTATTGTTACATGTTAATATGATTGATTGATATTTTTCGAATCAAATTTTTTAAAGAAAGTGTTTGTTGCGCTGAAAGACATACAGATTGAAAATTAGGGATTTTATCTCCACAAGATGCAGTCTTAAATGCCAATTTAAATAGGGTCCTTGGCTTGCTTAGGATGGGGCATCAGTGGTGGCTAATTTAAGGGTTCATTGACCAGAGGTGAATGATGCTGTTTGTCTGACTAATTACACCCCTGCCCCACTGCTCCTCCATCCTATTTTTCTGTTGGCAGGATTCAACTTGCACAACTAAATTCAATTTAGTACATGAATTTGGAGACTTGTATAACAAAATTCTGAAAAGAAGACAGAAATTCCAAAATCAATGGCAAGATACAAAGTATTAATTGCACATGTTGCAGGAAATAAATAGCAGTTGAATGTCTCATTCACAGCCTATCTAACCTTCAGAACATTGCAGCTATGTTACAGAATCGATAATAAAGGCAAAGTATTTCCTGCTGTCAGTCACATAAAGGTTTATGAGCTCAGTCGTAAACAAAATTACTATCATTTCCAGTCACACAATGCAGAGGTTTATGGTTCCTTATTATTGGCTCAGTTATCGACAATACTTCATTGATCTTCCACCTGTAATTTTGGTTGTTTATATACTTGGAAAGAAAAATACAACAATTTTTTTTGGTTTGGAATAACGTTAGTAAAAGTTGATATCGTGAGCCTGATAGTGAAGGGAGTAGTAGCCACATTAATGTTTGCAATGGTTTGATTGCGGAAGCATCCTGCATATAATACGGCTCTGCTGATTGAAGTTAACTTACTTTCACTGGCATGAATAGATGCTTACAGGTATTTCTCCTGATTATGTTCATTATATTCACCCTTAAATTAGACACCGCTTGTCAGGATTCACAGTTCCTCGAAAAAAATCAGTCATCAAGTGACACAGGACACATAGCCCTCAGAAACAAAAGGGTCAAGGTTTGATACATCTGACTCATTACGCCTAATGAGCGACTAAACATTATTGCATAAAATCTCAGTACCGTACATTATGTTGGCAGGATGAAATATGAGAGTTTTAGAAACATTGAAAATTCTTTGCTCCAGTCATTAATGTGAGCGCAAAGGCTGGTATGCAGAAACCCATTTTACACTCACACAGACAATAGGGACTGAAGGAAAATAAATCCAATTGTGTGTGTTCTTCTCCATCACTGCCGTGAATTCCTCAATAAAGAATTGAGTAAAGGCCTGAATACATGAGAAATTTCTTGAACCTTCCACCCGCACCCACAAAATAATAAATCATTACTTTACAGTGCGTGCAGGCCATATAAAAGAAACGTTTAATCAAAATAAATGAAAACGATATTCGAGTAAATCGTTGTAAGCTTTTGGATTTTAATACATTTAAAATACAACAACGTTATCCTCTTGGTCTATCTGTAGTTCTCATTTGGCTTATTCAAAAGAGTAAAAATCCATAAAAGATGTCTGTACCTACTTAAAGGATTGTTTCTGTTTTTATTTTCAGTGCTGTGTCCAGTCAACGAGGTGCGAACTGACTCGACAGGTGTCATATTGAGCCCTGGTTATCCAGACAGCTACCATAACTTCCAGACCTGTGCTTGGAGCATTATTGTGGAAAAGGGTTACAACATCACCTTATTCTTCGAGTTTTTCCAGACGGAGAAAGAGTTTGATGAACTCGAGGTTTTTGATGGTAACTTAAAAGTTGTCATAAATGGCATTCAAGATTTATTTACTTGCACAGACCCATAGTTCCATTCTTTCAGTTATTTTTCCATTCGCTTCCATGCATCGGTGTAATACTTTGGTTGTAACTGAATTGTTTTCCAAATTTGCTCGCAAATTCCTGGGCAAAAACATTTAACTCAGAAACTATAAATTTATCCAAATGATGCATCACAAGGGACTTCTCACATTCCAATTTGCTAATATTAAATTCTATCTGGAATGGATACTTCCTTTAATTTCCATGCGCAGAAACTTAATTAAATTATTTTCTCAACCAGGGGCAAGATTCTCCATTTGGGAGTCTATGGTCTCCCGCTGGGAGTGCAAATCACAAAGCAAATTTACGCATAGCGAGGAATAAGAGGGACTCTCAAGGGAATCCCTCTATCAGGCCGCCATTTTAAGTGGGAGGCCGGATAGCAAACCCAGCCCACCTCTCCCCCTTCCCCTAAATATGGAGACTCCAGAGACACTCTAAATACAGACACCCTCCTAAGGGACCCCCACATGGATCCCAAAACTGAAGGGACCACCACAGGCACCCCTAGAAAAGAAACCCCTTTCTGGAAGTTAGAGAACAGTCCAGACAGAGGCAGTGAAAATAAATAACTCACCTGGAAGTATCATGCGTCCATTCTTGGAAAGAGAAAAGCTGTGACCTGTGTTTAAACCCCTCAGATCTCTTAGGTACAAGCCATTCATTCATTTCTCATCATGATTGACACTTTCCACAAAACCAATGTTAGCCTTGCTTCATTCATCTTCTTCACTCTATGTGCTGTAACCACAATGTTTACAAACATTAACCACATCAAAAAAGGTTAAGTGCATTCCAATCACGCCCTTCACACTTGAGTGATTTTCCTGAAAATTGACAGCACTTAACTCTCTTTGATATGGTTGATGTTTGTAAACATTGTGGGCTATAGCGGTGGCAGGGTCTGGTAAGGGCGGTGTGGACAGGTAGTGCATTGTATGGGAGGAGGGTGACCCTTGGTTGGACTTTGGAGGTAACTCCCTTAAGGAGTTGCCCCCTTGGCCCATGGTAAGGTCTACATGTCATGTTTATGTTTAGTAATATCTGTCGTGATCCACATCCACGTGACTCCCGGTCTGGAGGACCGGAAAACTGCGAGGGCCCGGAGACTCTGGCGCTGGACCTGCTAAATGGATTCAAGTGGTCATTAGCGTCCATTTGCATCCATTAGCATCCTTCCACTGGCACACTGGTGAGAACCTCAATCCTGCTGCTAGCCAGGGGCCGGAGCATAGTCACTTTGGCACCTGGTGCGGACCTCTATTTCAGCTGGACACCCAATTTTCCACTCTATTGCGATTCATGTTGCTGACGTCACTGGGCGGAGAATCCAGGCCCATGTCAAAATAAAAATCTGATTAGAAACTTTAACTGATTACTTTATCAAGGATTGGCACTCCAGAGGATCGCTAAAGTTGCAGCTTGCAATATATGCATTTGGAAAAATTCTCTTTGTAAACGATAGCCTCACAGAGATTTACAGCATGGAAACAGCCCCTTCGGCCCAACATGTCGATACCGCCCAGTTTTTACCACTAAGCGAGTTCCAATTGCCCGCGTTTGGCCCATATCCCTCTGTACCCCTCTGAGCTATTTAACTGTCTAAATGCTTTTTAAAAGATAAAATTGTACCTGCCTCTACCACTGCCTCTGGCAGCTCATTCCAGACACCCACCACACACTGTCTCAAAAAAATGCTCCTCTGGGCCTTTTTCTGTCTCTCCACTCTCACCTTAAACCTATGCCCTTTAGTCTTAAGCTCCCCCACCTTTGGGAAAAGATATGTTGACCATCTACCTTATCTATGCCCCATATTATTCTATAAACCTTTTAAGATCACCCCTAAGCCTTCTACGCTCCAGGGAAAAAAGTCCCAGTCTATCCAACCTCTCCCTAGAACTCAAACCATCAAGTCCCAATAGCATCCTTGTAAATCTGCTTTGCACTCTTTCTAGTTTAATAATATCCTTTCTATAATAGGTGACCAGAACTGTACACAGTAGTCCAACTGTGGCCTCACAAATGTCCCGCACAACTTCAACAAGACATCCCAACTCCTATACTCAATGTTCTGACCAATGAACCAAGAATGCTGAATGCCTTCTTCACCACACTGTCCACCTGCGACTCCACCTTCAAGGAACTGTGAACCTGTACTCCTAGATCTCTTTGTTCTATAACTCTCCCCAACACCCTACCATTAACTGGGTAGGTCCTGCCCCAATTTGATTTACCAAAATGCATCACCTCACATTTATCTAAATTAACCTCCACCTGCCATTCGTCGGCCCACTGGCCCAATTGATCAAGATACCATTGCAATCCTAGATAACCTTCTTCACTGGCCACTAGGCCACCAATCTTGGTGTTAGTTGCAAACTTATTAACCATGGTTCCTAAAAATCATTAATATAAATAACAAGTAACAGTGGACCCAGCACTGACCCCTGAGGCACACCATTGGTAACAGGCCTCCAGTTTGAAAAACAATCCTCTATAACTACTCTTTGCCTTCTGTCATCATGTTAATTTTGTATCCAATTGGCTACCTCACCCTGGATCCCATGAGATGTAACCTTATGCAACACTCTACCATGTGGTATCTTATCAAAGGCCTTGCTAAAGTCTATGTCAACTGCACTGCCCTCATCTACCTTTTTGGCTACCTCTTCAAAAAATTTGATCAAATTTGTGAGACATGATCTTCCACTCGCAAAGCCATGTTGACCATCCCTAATCAGTCCTTGCCTCTCTAATTGCCTGTAGATCCTGTCTCTCAAGAGTACCTTCTGACAACTTAGCGACCACAGATATTAGGCTCACCGGTCTGGTACTTCCCAGACTTTTTCCTGCGGCCCTTCTTAAACAAAGGCACAATATTTGCTATCCGCCAATCTTCAGACACCTTACCTGTGGCTGTCGACAATTAAAACATCTCTGCTGGGATACATTTCGTCAGGTCCCGGGGACCTATCTACCTTGATGCACTTTAAGACTTCCAGCAGCTCCTTCTGTAATATGTACACTCCTCAAGACATCACTATTTATTTCCCCAAGTTCCCTAACATCCATGCCTTTCTCAACAGTAAATATTGATGAGAAATATTCATTTAGGATCTCACCTATCTCCTGTGGATCTGCACATAGTTGACATTATAGATCATTAAGAAGCCTTACTCTCTCCCTTGTTACTTGTTTGCCCTTTATGTGTTTGTAGAAGCTCTTTGGAATCTCATTTGCCTTGTCTGCCAAAGCAATCTCATGTCCCCTTTTTGCCCTCCTGATTTCTCTCTTAACTCCACACCGACAACCTCTATACACGTCAAAGGATCTACTTAATCCCAGCTGCCTATGTATGTCACATGCCGCCGCCTTCTTTTTGACCAGGGCCTCAATATCCTGAGTCATCCAGGGTTCCCTACTTCAACCAGCTTTGCCCTTTACTCTAAAATAAATGTACTTACCCTGAACTCTGGTTGGCACACTTTTGAAAGCCTCCTACTTACCAGTCATCCCTTTGCCTGTTCAAATTCTTTGAACTTCATAAAATGTTCAAAGAAGGTAAGCAGAAATTATTTATCGCAAGCCACATCTCCTGCAGAGAGACCATTTTGATGGTGTATTCATTGCAATTTTGATTTGTTTGAATTTTCAAAATTCTAATCCGTAAAGTGCAGAGAAGAAAGGAAATCAATTTCACTGGGTGATGCCTGTGTCTTCACTTACTACAGTTTACACAGGATTGATAAAGTCATCTAAAATCTCAAATCATTATGTGCAGACATTTAATAGCCTGAAGCCAAATTTAAAAGAGCTAAATTATCATCTGCACCTTGGAATATCTTGCACATCCCACTGCCAATCGACCACAATATGATGTCTTAACCCCAGAAAGTCTGCCAGGATATGTGAGGATATGCCAGAATATGTATGATTACAGTTTATCAAGATTGGAAGCTTGCCAATTTTATTTTCATACAATTTCCTGAACAATTGAATTAAAATCGTTCCAGTGTCAAATTAAATTTTTGTAACAAGCCTCATCCATTCAATTGTACTTCTGCATTATTAGTGATCAGGCCATCATATCCTTTGTTATAGTAACCCTGTCAGAACTCTGTGGAAGTTCCAACCTGGCAGCTTTTAGGTGGACTTGAGAGGACAGATGGGTCCTCAGTTCCATCTAAAAACAACACCTCTTACAATGGAGTACTATCTGAGAACTGAACTGAAGTATCAGCAGAGGCTATGCGGTCAAGTCCTTGGTTGCAACTTGATCTCACATCATGGGATTCTCCCCTACCCGGCATGACGGGGGGTCCCAGCGTAGGGGAGTGGCGCCAACCACTCCGGGGTCGGGCCTCCCCAAAGGTGGGGAATTCTCACCTTTGGGGGCTAGCCCCGTGCCGGAGCGGTTGGCACCAGAAGACTGGCGCAAAAACCTGGTGCCCCCGGCAGCGGGGCTGGCCGCGGAGGAGAAAGAGTGCACCCAGGGCACTGGCCCGGAGTCTGAGCGGGGGGCCCCGATCGCGGGCCTGGCCACCGTGGGGGCACCCCCCGGGGTCTGATCGCCCCCCCCCCCCCCCCCCCCAGGACCCCGGGTCCCGCTCGCGCCTCCGATCCCGCCGCCACCAGATGTGGTTCAAACCTCAGCGGCGGGTTGAGGCCTCCCAGCGACGGGACTTCGGCCCATCTGGGCCGGAGAATCACCGCAGGGGCCTCTCCGATTGGAGTGGCGAGATTCCCGCCACCTCCACTTCCCGGGTGGCGGAGAATCTCTGACACGGCGGGGGCGGGATTTTCGGCGGCCCCAGGCGATTCTCTGACCCTGCTGGGGGTCGAGGAATTTCGCCCCATGTCTTAGAGGTTTGAATGCTGCCACTGACCCTAGGTTGATAAATTAATGCATTAATGATTGTAGCCTGTTATTTAATAGAGAGTTTCCGGGCATTGTTGAAGAGTTCATAAAAATGATGGGTGACGAGGCACTAGAATTAGGCAATATATCTGGATTGTCACACAAGGTATTGCATTGTTAAACTGAACATGCATTTCCTGTTGCGACAAACATCAAATCAAATCCGACTCATAATCTGAAGATCATTTACTCTATACTAAACTTACATTTGAAATCCTTTGTTAAAACTGCATGAGGACAGGGTCTACACTTGAAATGTACTTAATTGACGGTGATGCAGCTTGGGGTGTCCTGAGCTCATGAAAGGCACTATGTAAACACAAGTCTTTTTTCTCTATTATCAGAAAAATGTCTTGCAAATTTTATTCGACAATAGCCAAACTGCATTTGTAGGAAGATACAAGAACCATTCTTGTCATCATTAATACATCATTTGACAGAATGTAGGGATAAGCAGATATTTTTGCTTATCCAATAGCCACAATGCTGGAGATCCTAGCATTTGCACCATTTTAGTGAGGAAGGGTATTCCATACGAATGGAGTACTGTTGCCTTCAGCTTCCTTCTCTGCAT
Organism: Scyliorhinus canicula; assembly: GCF_902713615.1. Lineage (NCBI taxonomy): Eukaryota > Metazoa > Chordata > Chondrichthyes > Carcharhiniformes > Scyliorhinidae > Scyliorhinus > Scyliorhinus canicula. The sequence goes on along the minus strand of NC_052155.1, from coordinate 132,046,039 downwards.
TTGGTTCCAACTAAAAGCGAGGATCAAAATGAAAGGTCAGAAATTTTCAACTGAACAAATATAATGGTCTGATATCTGTCCCATTATACAGTAGGAGTACAAGTAGATTTTTCTTGTTTGAATTGTGTGTTTTTCCATGGGTTTTTCGTTTGCTTTGTGCCTGACGTCCAATTTTCTTCCAACATCAATTTCAGCTTTGCCACTTCAATGTAGACACATAATTCAGATATATTGAAAATGCTGGGTAATGGTTGAGGGAGGTAATTCTTTTCTACCCACCATCTAATGAGTATAAATGGATGAAAATTCAGCACATTATGGTTTGTGGAGCTATGTGAAACTTTGCTCTGAGTACAGATGAGATACGTTATAGATAGAATAGAACTGTTCTTATCCTAACTTGAGATTTCAATGGGATTTGGCAAAACAATTACAGATTTGCAATTAAAGAAAGACAAACAATATGAGCAACGTCCTACATGAAGCTTTCTGTTCAACTGCATTTAGCACACTTTACAGAAACACATTTCTGCATGTGTTAAAAGAGTATTTCAGATGTATATTTTCTCTGCAGTGAACAGTATGATCGTTTAGCTCTGCTAGGTTTTGAAATGTGAGAGTTTTTATTACTTGACAGCATCCTTAATTGATCGTACATCTTTATGGGATGTCATGTTGAGTTCCAAGCGCGTATGAATCTGAAGTGTAATTGATCTTTTAAAAGATTGGGGTCTAAATAGCCACAAGAAAATTAGGTTGAAAGATAGGACTGTGGAGATGCAGTGACAAACATTGAAGTAGAATTTCATAACAATCAGCAAAGATACATTCTGTTGAGAAAGAAAGACTCTTGGAGAAGGATGCACAACCAGTGACTAATTAAAGAGATAAAAGTAACGGCAAAAAACATACAATTCTGCGAAGGTTAATGGTCGGTCAGACTATTGGCCAAAATTTTTTAAACAGCGAGGAATGACTAATCAGTGCTTTACTGACTAAGAAATGAAATGTTGTTAAACTTGCTGAGGGAGAAATTAGTCATATGAATGACTGTGGCACAAGCACATGATTATGAGAATGTAAGACCATGAGAATGACTAACTGGCAGCAGCATAGCACTGCTGCCTCACAGAGCCAGAGACCCCGTTCGATTCCGGCCTCGGGTGACTGTGAAGTTTGCACGTTCTCCCCGTTGCTGCATGGGTTTCGTTTAGGTGCTCCGGTTTCCTCCCACAGTTCAAAGATGTGCAGGTGAGGTGAATTGGCCATGCTCAATGCAAAAGGATCAATTGGGGGGGGGGGGGGGGGGGGGGGGTGACGAGGTACTGTGCTCTTGTGGAGGGTCGGTGCAGACTCGATGGGCCCATTGACCTCATTCTCAACTGTAGGGATTCTATGGGTTCTAATAAGTATGAGAGAAAGTTAGCAAGAAATAAAAGAACCGATAATGAGAGTTTCTACAAATATTTAAAAAGTAAAAGCGTAATCAAAGGGAGGTTTGGTCCTCCCAGAGAATGAGAATGGGGAATCGGAAATAAGGAAATGGCAGAAGCGTTGAAAAGATATGTTGTGTCTTCTCTGCAAAAGAGATAAATAAAATCGCAGGAATACTTGTAAACAAGGGGGGGAGGAACTTGAAACAATTGCAATCACCAGGGAAAGTGTCCTGAGAGAATATATAAGGCTGACAGGTCCACAGGATTTGATGACATCCATTCAAGGGTCTTAAAATAAATGGAGATAGTAGATGCATTGTTTGCGATTCTCCCAAATTCCATAGATTCTGGGAAGATCCCATTAGATTTGAAAATAGCAAATGTAATTCTTCTATTCAAGGTACAAGAGAGACTGAAAACTGGAGACTATAAGAAAGTAAGCTGAACATATGTAAGGAAAATGCTAGAATCTATTATTGAGGAGGTTATAGCAGGGAACTTAGAATATATTAATGTAATTGGGCAGAGACAACATGGTTTTCTGAAATTTAAAAAAAAAAATTTAGATTACCCAATTATTTTTTCCAATTAAGGGGCAATTTAGCGTGGCCAATCCACCTACTCTGCACATTTTTGGGTTGTGGGGGCGAAACCCACGCAGACACGGGGAGAATATGCAAACTCCACACGGTCAGTGACCCAGAGCCGGTATCGAACCTGGGACCTCAGCGCCGTGAGGCGTTTGTGCTAACCACTAGGCCACCGTGCTGCCCTATGGTTTTCTGAAATGGCTATTGGTTGGAGGTTTACAATAAACTCCAACCAATAGCCATTTCAGAAAACCATGTTGTCGCTGCCCAATTAGATTAATATGCCGTAACCTCCTTAATAATAGATTCTAGCTGGGATTTTCCGCTTCTGTGAAAGTCAATGGACGTTCAGCTGGCCCACTGCATCCCACACAGCAGATCCCTCTACCCAGGGCCAGAAACTCTTGGCTTTGTGTTTGACTAATTTATTGGAGTTCTTTTGGGAAGTAACAATCAACATGGATAAAGAGAATCTGTGGATGTAGTGCACTTGGATTTCTAAAAAGCATTTGATAATGTGCCACGTCAACATTTTTACACAAAATAAGAGCTCATTGCGGAGGGAGAAATATATTAGCATGGATAGCAGAGAGTAAGAGATACATGCGGCATTTTCGGTTGGCAAGCTGTAACTAATGGAGTGTCACAGGGAACAGCGCTGGGGACTCAACTATTTAGTCAGTGACTTGGATGAACGGATGGAATCTACGGTTGCTAAATTTGCTGATGACACAAAGATGACACAAAGCAGGCTGCAAAGAGATGTAGGTAGTTTAAGTGAGTGGATAAAAGGTTGTGGGAATGTATGAACTTGTCCATTTTTGCAGGAAGAATAAAAAATAATTATATTGTTTAAACGAGAGAGATTTCCAAATTCTACAGTATAGAGAGACCTCAGTGCCCTGATACATGAATCTAAAAGCTGGTATGCTGGTACAGCAAGTGGTTAAGGAGGCAAATTGAATGTTAAGATTAATTAGCAAGGGGAATCGAGTATTGAAGTAGGTATTCTGTATAGTTTTGGTTTCCTTACTTCGATATAATTACATTCGAAGCAGATTAGAGAAAGTCCACTCTCCTGACTCCTGCGATGAGGAGTTTATTTTATGAAAAAAGATTGGGCAACATGGACATGTATATTAGTAGAATGAGAGATAATCTTATTCAACCTAATGATATCCTGAGGGGATCTGACAGGGTGGATACCAAGAGGATCTATCCCCTTAAAGGCGACACTAAAAGTGGGGACGCAGTTTGAAAATTTGGGGCCTAAGCACCAAAGCACCCAAAACATTACATAAAGGAAAATTTACACGAAAGCATGATCAGACAAAGCTCAACACTCAACACTCAATCAATTAACAAAACATCTGAAATGTTTTAAGGAGGGGGAGAAATCTGCAGAATCAATAGGTTTAGGGAGGCAATTCTGCAGTCTGGACAGTTGAAGGCATGATGGCCAATGGAGGACCAAATGAAGTTCGGGAGTGCAAGAGAGCGGAGTTTGTTGTGGTGAAGATGAGAAAAGCAGCCTCACAGAGCTCAAAAGTGAAAATCTTAAAATCAAAGGCCAGAATCTTCCAATGATGGTGTGGCCTCTTTGTGGGTGATCCTTCAAGGGCCACATGACCCACCCTGAACCTATGGAGAAGGAGCATGTGATCTTGCACCTATGTGGTGTCAGACAAGGACCCGTGTTCTGTGGGATCTTCAGAGTAAGCCCAGGAGTCGAAGGAACTTGCCCTGTATTGGAGTTTTGTTGATCTGTAAATATAATAACTCTCCGTTGCGATTTAACACTGCCCTGTTGTATCACCTTGTGCTACAACATTGGCGATGAGAATAAATCAGTTCAGTTGAAAGGAAAGCCGTTGACTTTTAGAAGGGGGGGGAAGAATGGCCTCTTGGTGTCATGCTGAAAGGTAAAGAATCAACCACAGTTGATTAGCTATGCTACTATTTGAGAAATTCGATAAATTCGATTTGGAGGTTGAAAGTTGGGTTGATATGCAGAAAGGCTTTGATACTTTTGTGCTGCCAATGGAATCATGGCAGAAGACGAGCAAAAAATTATATTACTCACAGTTTATGACCCACAATCATATAACCTCATGAGAAACTTAACATCTCAGGAGGCTCCAGACACTGGGTCTATTGATCAGTTAGTGCAACTAGTGAGAGAGCACAACAATCCCTGGCCACCCATTATAATGCAGTGCTATAAATTCCATTCAGCCATTTGGGATCCTGGAGAAACAGTACCTGCCTTTCTAGCCAGGCTTTGACCGATGTCTGAACATTGCAAATTTGATCCATCTCTCAGAGTGATATGGTACGTGACCAATTGTCTGCAGTATCAATAACTTCATCATTCAGAAAAAGGTGCTGACAGAAACCAGAATACCCTTAGATAAAGTGGTTGAATTGTCTCAAGCAACAGAAAGTGCTAAACAATGGGCTTTTGAACTGCAAGGTCTGCAAAGGTTGTTGTCTATCTTGGCAATGTCTTACTAATGGGGGTAACACCGAAGAGCCTTGTGCCAATTTGGAAGAAGTTCTCAGGAAATTCAGAGAAGTTGGTGTATGCCTGAAGTGCGAGAAATGCATATTTCAGGACGATGAGGCCAAACATGTAGGTTTCAAAGTTGATGCAAAAGGCTTACATCCACTCGAGAACAACTAAAAGCGTTAAATGTGGTGCCAGCACCAAGGAATGTGACTGAGCTGAAGTCCTTTTTAGGGACAGTCAACTATTATGGCCATTTGTTACCCAACGTGTCTACAATTTTGGAGCCCCAGCACCAGCTGTTGAAGAGGCATCAATGATGGAAGTGGGAAGACTCCCAGAGAAAATCTTTTGACTAAGTGAAACAGGCTTTACAATGTTGACCTTGTTTGTCAATTTTAACCCAGACAAACCATAATAGTCACGTACGATGCATTACTTTATGGCATAGTGGTGGTACTTTTACATAAGGTGAAAGATGGCGTGGAGCAGCCGTCATCTTTGCTTTCAGAACTTTATCGGATGCCGAAAGGAAATATTTACAGATATTGTGGCAGTCATTTATACTGTAAAAGAAATTCCATCAATAAATTTATGGCTGCCACTTCACCAACGTCTCAGACCATAAACCGTTACTTGGCCTTTTCCACAAGGAAAAAAACGGTTCACCAATCGCGTCGGCCACAGTACAAAAATATTCATTAGTGTTGATTGCATGTTCTCATACTTTTTGACACAGACCAGGGGCGGGATTCTCTGACCCCCCCCCCCCCCGCCAGCATGAGTTGGCGCATGCGCTGGAGTGGCGCATGCGCTGGAGTGGCGCATGCGCAGAACCGCCGGCGTGTTTCCTGCGCATATGCAGGGGGTTTCTTCTCCACACCAGCCATGGCGGAGCCTTACAGAGGCCAGTGTGGAGGGAAAGAGTGCCCCCACAGCACAGGCCCGCCCGCAGATCGGTGGGCCCCGATCGTGGGCCAGGCCACCGTGGGGCACCCTCCTGAGGCTGGATCCCCCCGTGCCCCCTTCACCGAAGACCCCGCTCGACGGCCAACAAGCCAGGTCACGCCGGGATGGATCATGTCCATTTCACGCCGGTGGGACTGGCCGGAAACGGGCGGCCGCTCGACCCATCAGGGCCCGGAGAATTGCCTGGGGGGCCGCTGCCAATGGACTCCGACCAGCGCGGCGGGATCCCCGCCACCGTCTGAAAACCGGCGCCTGAGAATTCGGCAGCCGGCGTCGGAGCGGTGGGGCGGGATTCACGCCCCCCCCCCCCCCCCCCCCCGCTGGCGATTCTCCGACCCAGCGGGGGGTCGGAGAATCCCGCCCAAGTTATCTGAGCCTCCATTCCAGGACGAAGATCGTCCTGGCTCTGACTTTGCTCAACACTCTACCCATTTTGTCAGCCCAGACCACGATGATGACAGGAACCCGGTTTCATCGAAGGTAAAAAGAATAATTCTCACCGCCTGGCATTTTGATAAATCAGAGCAAGTCAGGCCTTACTTCAAGCCTAGGGATTAAATTACCGATGAAGCCAGGGTTCTATTGTGGGGGTGCAGAGAGATAGTGCCACCCCTAGGGGGACAACTACTTCTTCAGGAGTTGCTGAGCGTACAGCCTGGCCAAACCAAGATGACTATGTTGGCTAGGAGCTACATTTAGTGGTCCGGTATAGACAGAGAAATAGAGGGTGGGATTTGCCTGCTGTTCACACCGGCAGGAAATTCCGGTCCCACGACAGCGACGAGGGGTGCAGTCAATGGAAAATCCTATTGACAACGGTGTGACCAGTAGAACTCGCTTGTGGGCCACCTCCGCCGTTGAAAAACACGCGGCAGGGTGGTCTGTAAATCTCACCCAGAGAGTGTAGTCAGCCTTTGCGAACATTGCCAGATGCAGCAGACCCTTCCACCTGCAACTGAACTACAGCCTCAGGAGTGGAAGGGCCATCCGTAGACAAGACGCTACATCGATTTTGCGGCCCTTAATGGGAGTGATTTTTAATTGCTGTGGATACCCACTTAAGATGGTTGGATTTCCAACTCATGCATTCAATGACTATGCCGCCAACGTCGACAAGTTGTGACAGAGTGTCACAATACACAACATCTAAGAATTGACTGTTTCTGAAATTGGCTCCACTTTCACAGCCGAGGAGTTTCAACTCTTCATCATATTTAACAGCAAACTGTAGTGCACCTTGAATATGTGTGCAGGAGGTTCAGTACTAAGATCTCCAGTTAAACACTTGGATTTTAAAGGAGAGTCTGACTATATGGTTAGTTATCAAAGGAAGTTCTAACCCAAGGGAATATTCAGTTTATCATTCAAACTAAGGTCCAAGAGATCAGAGAATCTTCCTTTTCCATCATTTGTGATGCATAGATGGACATCCCTCGTCCATTTCGTTTCTTAATTATATGTCAAAGGGATGTTTTGTAACCTGCCTGAATGCTAAATTATTTTAAAACAAACATAATTATTTTAACTTAGGGAGTGGAATAACCTCAAACGTGAAAACAATCCCTAGATGGCATTGCAATTCACTTGCATCAAAGGCGTTTGGACTTTGGCTTTAGGCAGAAAAATAATGCAATTTAAATGCTAATTACCAACAGAAGTACATGGAGGCAAGGACATTTTGTTTACAGAATACATAACCAAATAGGCAAACTTTGTGAATTATTTTGGCCACATTGAAAGTCTTTTGTCGCAGTGTGCATTTAATTTTAAGAAACAGTTCAAATATAGCATGATGCTGGTCAAAATGCTTATTTGTGAATAATTTAAAATTACAGTGGCACAAGTTTCACCATTAATGCAACTCAGAGTGTCTCATCAGAACTGCCCACCTTAAGAAAAATAAAATTATCTTTCTTTCTCAAATTTAACATCCCTACAGTATTATTTTTAATCTGTTCCGAATTAGTAATTTTCATGAAATTCTCAGTCCTGTCCCATTGTGCTTGTCTTCCCTCTCAACCAAAGAAACTTACTGGAAGGAATAGCGTGCCCCACCCCTGAAGTTTGGCGACAGGAGGGTGCAAGGTGGGATCTTCATCACCTTTTCACCTGATTAAGTCTGGGGGTTAAGTTTCATGACAGCCTCCCTGCCCAGAGCTAACTGAGGCCCTTAAGTGGGCGAGTAATGCCCACTTCAGTGCATCACCCTACTGCTGCAAGTATTCATCCAACATGCAGGGATGTCGCCATGTGCGAATCCTGAAAAACTAACCCTAATTGGGTTTGCTTGAAGACTCCCAGGAGTGGGCCTTCTATATGTCTGATCGAGGGAGCTGGAAACAGGGGGAGGTTATTGGGATGGGACGGGGAGGAGTGCCGTTGTTTAAAGTCACCCCCTTCCCTACTAGTATCCTGCCTTCATTTATTTGCCTGCGGTCCCTTACTGATCCTGGACCTCTGGTGGATGCATTGACCACTCTGGCTGCCACTGTCTGCAATAGAGACCTGCTGGCTTCTGATTGCCTTGCAGCTCTCAGGGGGCCAGATTTCCATCCCAGTGCCCCTTAATTATGGGGACATCTTGAGATCGGCCACTGAAGTGTCTTTAAGGCACTTCCTCATCAAGGGCCAAATCAGGGCTCTCACTAGCTTTCTTGCTGGCAGTCAAGATTCCTGTCACCTGGATTAAATTCCATCAGTCATACTGTAACAAATTTGACTTGTGGAAGTGAGATTAAATCTGTTTAAAGTGTCTTTCTGTTTGCTCATCTTTAATAATCCTGAATACACTTTCTTCTATCATTACTAAGCAGCTTTCAGTCTGCAAAAGATAGACATGTAGGACCTTCATGGACAAAAGGAACAAGCAGCAATATGAATCTGACATATTACAAGGAGAATATTTCAAACTCAAACCTGGGAGGGTGGAGGAAGACGATATTGGCTAGGATTCTCTGCTTGCTAATGCCAAAATTATATTCGGCGATCGGGCGGAGAATCCCTTTTGACTCTGAAACGGGGGCGACGTCTGTTTCGGATGCTCCAAAATGGCATCATCGGTGAGTACGCTGCATGCTGTTGGGACGGCCTCAGGATGTCACCCTAAAGGCCCTCCCCCGATGCTCTGCCGATGGGCTGACTTCCCGATGGATTGGGACACATGTCCTCTGAGTTTTCATCAACCTCTCATGGCGGCTGCGGAATGTGTCCAGCGTCACCGCACTCGGGGTGGGGGGGGGGGAGCCCTGGCTGGGGGGCTTCAGCGGGGACTTGGGGTAGGGGGGCATTGGTCCGGGGTGGAGAGGGGGACTATCTGGCAGGCCGAGTCTGTGCGCGGCCGGCGCCATGTTGTACGGCGCGACCGCTGCAGGTCATCTCTGTGTGCATGCCGACCATAGACCCGGCAATTCTCCAGCCGTTTCTGTCAGGAATGCCGGGGTTTTTACGTGGCATGGCTGCTAGCCCCCCACCGGGCGGAGCATCAGTGTGAGGACACCGCCGACCTTTTAATCGTAAAACTAGACACTTCCTCCGGACATAGACTCAAAATCAGAGAATCCAGCCCTAAATCTTTAGCGTGAAAGAGCTTGGATGGTTGAGGGAAAGAATATTGATTCTAAAAACATAAAATTTTTGAATATTGCGGGAAATACCTGCTTAAACTTATTCTCCATATAATATGTCAATTTTATATTGCGAGTAGGATTCAGCTTTTACTTCACCTATTTTCTTAATGATGTATCAAACAAAATCATGGCAAGGAATTTTCATATTGGTGATCCACAGTTAAATAATGCAAGGGCTTCCGCAGTTGCCCACCAAATAAGAAACACATGTCACAGTGTGGTTTATAACATACAGACCAAGAGGTTTCGGCTTCAATCCCCAGTGCCATGCTGCTAGAGGTACAGACATTGCAAGTTTCCTTTGTGTTAAAGAAAATTGGAGAAAAGTCAGCCAGACTGCCCCCTCACTCCTGATTATACTGGAATGACCCTTGTTGGAAAATCAGAGTGTGTGAAATAAGTAACAATATGTTTCATTTAATTTGCAGTGGGGTTGCTCCTGAGTTCTCCGCTTATGGAGTGAAGTCTCAAGCTGGGAAAACAAGGATACATATATGGATCCTTTTTTGTGTGTAGAGTGAGGCCCAAGTTTGATGACAAGGGGAGATAATTTAAATGATGCGAGTGGGTTCCCCAAATAGTAAGGTGTACCTAAGCCTGACAGGAGACTGGAAATACTACCATCAGGGCTGCCCCTGGAAAATGGCTGCAGCACATCTGTATTTTCCCTTTGGGAAAGGAACTGAAGAGCGCTGTTAACATTTGGAAGATTATCAGGAGTACAGTTACGACCTGTGAAAATAACCCCCTCCCCCCACACACACACCTCCCCCACACCTCACCCCAACCCCCCAGCCCTGTCCAGGTGGGTTCAGATTTCACAAACTGTAAGTTTATATTCTGACCCTCCTATATTTTCCCTGATCAGCAACTAGAACTTGCAATTTGGGAATCCCCTGTCCTAAACACAACCTCTCTCTTATATACCTCCCTTCATTGGGGCATCCATCTTAAACAAAGACCAGTGGAAACGAGCAGGAAAGCTGGGACAAGAAGGACCCAAATTCCGACCTAATTTCCACCTCTTTCCCTGCACATCTACTGACGTTATTACTGAGATCGGGATAATGAATTATTGCCAAGTGTTCCTTAATTGATGAGGATCTGTTTTATTTTGTTCAGAGTAAAAAACATATAAGAATGGTGTAATCGTTATCGAGTATTTTTACCTGATCCTTGGTTTCATTGAGTACCAATTTCCACAAGAGTAAAAATCAGGACAATTTGGCCAGTACCTAGGACTGGATTATTGGGACTATGTCCCCACGCCGTTCTGAAAACTGTGGTCTTTTACGCCAGGAAAACTGGCGTCAAAAGGCCACAGATTCACCGTCTTGCAGGAGCTAGCAGGCAGCTATCGGAGAGTAGCTGCCGATACGGCCTCCCGCACTTCCGGGTCAGAGGCCGCGCATGCGTATGGTGGCGGCCTCCAGTGGCCGCGCAGTGCTCCATGGCAGACTCAGGCTGCGGACCTCGACCACCGAAGTAGTGCCTCGCGTCGGCCGCTCGCCCGTCCCGGATCGCCCGCCCACATAGCCCCCAGTCCCGAATGAAGACCCCCCCCCACCCTCCGATTGGTCCTCCCCCTAACTGTGGTGGCCCCAGACTGAGTCTGCAGCTGCCATGCGAGGTTCCCGAATGGCAGGACCATGTTACAATCACGCAGTCGGGAATTCGGGTGGTCGGAGATGGAGAATAGTGGGGCGGGCCTCAGACAATGGCCTGAGGTGGTGGATGCTCGGCACGGCGTACTCCTCAAGTGCAGTGGAACGGCCCCGGTCCCAATTTCATGCGGGAAAATGGATTCTCCACCCCACCACCGAACACGATTTTGGTGTGGGATGCAGTGAATCCAGTCCATAGATTTCTGGCACCATGCCCGTTTTGCATTTCACTGAAATTGTGACTTGCCAGGGGAAACAGTTGGGCCTCCAATTACAGTAAATAGAGGCCCTATAAGCCCATGACTTTGACCTGCAAACCCATTTTATCGAAAAACCATTGGCTTGACACCGTTGTATTCCGGAACTCTGAGCCTTAGCATTCCTGGACATGGACTGGAGCTGAAGCAGTTGTGAAGAGTTGACCGTGTATATTTGGAAAGCTGCCTTTACAGTTGATGGTATTTTTATTACTTCTTGTTTGGCTAAATTTATATCAACATTTAGGCCAGGATTCTCTGTTCTGGAGCTGATGGGCCAGAAGAGAATCACTGCTGGTCTCTGCTGTCTCTAGGAGTGGGTCCGGTGTGTGGGTCTCTCCCCTTCACCATGCTAATTTATACATGGGAAATAGCTCGCTGGATTCCGTCAGAGTCCCGGTACTGGGCTGCCCACTCAAAATGGTCCAGCGATAGTCATTCCCCCCACCTCCATGGATAACGGATTGCTACCCACACAGCATGCATGCATGAGGGTGACTCGACCCCCCCCCCCCCAATTAGAGACCCCCATCAGTCACCCCTGTCTGAAATCTGCAGAGCAGTCCAGTCAGTGGAGGGAAAAAATCTGCATTACCCTTCCCTAGTGGCTGCTGCTTCAGCCAAATATGTTTAAAGCAGCAGCAGTTACAAGTGTCAGAAGCTTCCCTGAAAGCAAGTGCACTTCAAAGGGCTTTGAACACCTGGACAGCCTTTGAAAAGCAAAACTTTCAGCTTTCTCTTTCTGCTGGAAAAAAGAGGAAGTGAAAGCACCTGGCTCCTTTTGATGTGGTGAGGAGCTGTCAATCGTAGCAAGAGCATTTATAAACATTCTGCTTATCCTCGAAGCAGTGTAAGTGAGATGTATTCAAGCGTGAAGGGAAAGATAAATACAGAAACCCCGCTAAGCAGCTGTGTCTGGACCAATAAATCTGTCAATCAGTGGCGAGTGCAATGTATTGCTGTGTGAAATTAAATGGAAAATTTGATTTCAAAGGCTATCAAGGGATTTGAAGTTCTTTGATGTTTACTTGGCTTTCGAGGAAGCCTCTGACACTTATGACAGCTACCACTTTAAATACTTTGTTAGAAATAGCAGGGAAGGGTAAGTGAAAATGCCATAATTTTTTACTCTCCAGCCTGGACTGCTCTTCAGAATTCATACAATCATAGAATTTACAGTGCAGAAGGAAGCCATTCGGCACTTTGAATCTGCACCGGCCCTTAGAAGGAGCATCCTACCCAAGCTCACATTATCACCGTAACCCAGCAACCCCACCTAAATTTTTTTTTGGTACTAAGTGCAATTTTAGCATGGCCAATCCACCTAACCTGCACATCTTTGGACTGTGGGAGGAATCCGAAGCACCTGGAGGAAACACACGCATACACGGGGAGAATGTGCAGACTCCACACAGACAGTGACCCAAGCCGGGAATCGAACCTGGGACCCTGGATGTGTGAAGCAACCGTGCTAACCACTGTGCTAACCACTGTGCTACCATGCTGCCCTTTCAGGCAGGGGTGACGGATGTGGGGATCTCTGATGTGGGGATCTGGGACGGGATTCTCCCCTACCCGGCGTGACGGAGTGTCCCGGTGTAGGGGAGTGGCGCCAACCACTCAGGGATTGGGCCTCCCCAAAGATGGGGAATTCTCCGCACCTTTGGGGGCCAGCCCCGCGCCGGAGCGGTTGGCACCAGAAGACTGGCACAAAAAACCGGCGCCTCCGGCAGCGGGGCTGGCAGAAAGGCTTTCGCCGGTCGGCGCATGCACCAGCGGTGACGTCAGCGGCCAGCTGCTGCTGACGTCACCACCGGCGCGTGCGCGATGTGGGTTTCTCTTCCGCTTCCGCCATGGCGGAGGCCGTGGCAGCCGTGGAAGAGAAATAGTGCACCCATGGCACTGGCCCGGAGTCTGAGCGGGGGGGCACGATCGCGGGCCTGGCCACCGTGGGGGAACCCCCCGGGGTTCGATCGCCCCCTGCCCCCCCAGGACCCCGGGGGCCCGCTCGCGCCGCTGATCCCGCTGTTACAGAGGTGGTTCAAACCTCGGCGGCGGGAGAGGCCTCCCAGCGGCGGGACTTCGGCCATCCAGGCCAGAGAATCACCGCAGGGGCCTCGCTGATCGGAGTGGCGAGATTCCTGCGACCGCCACTTCCCGGGTGGCGGAGAATCTCTGCCACGGCGGTGGCGGGATTTTCGGCGGCCCCAGGCGATTCTCCGACCCTGCTGGGGGTCGGAGAATTTCGCCCCTTATGTGGAGGGGGTGTCTGATGGGGAGTGGGTCCGGTCAGTATGTGTGCTGTGGGAGCCCGTGATGCAGACGAGGATGCCACAATTGTAGGCAATGGAGAAACCACTCCTTAAAATGTTTACATTGCACCACTATTACAAAAACGGCACAAAACCAATGGTAGCCACATTTTTTAAGATGCTTCTGCATCTCTGCTTCTCTGTCACAGTTGTTTTCAATTTTTTATGCAATGATATTTTAGATAGAATATGTTTTTATTTGTTGTGCCTTTGTGTCACACCTATCCATTTCTTTTCTTCACGTAACTTCAAAATCTTTTGCCATGGCGGCTGCACAAAAGCAATTGAGAATTCTTTTAAAATATACTTTGCAGTGTTAATTTAGACGTCTTTTCAGATTTTTGGCAATTGAATACCCCCATACTAATGGAGTGAAAATCATTCCTTCGTTTTTAAAGGTGACTAAATGCAACTAGAAAGCTTCAATGGAATTCAAAACAAAAAGTCACATATATGCATTGCAAATCAAATAAAAACTGTCAATTTTTCATTTGATTTTATAAATTATCAAGGTCCTGAAAAATGTTTAATTTAACTAAATAAAATATACTGACCCGAGTGAATATGCTGCAATGAACTGGAAAGTCAGTTTAACCAGTTGCCAATACTTAATTACACCCCTTCTCCACTGTTATCGATGTTAGAAAAGTGTTTAAGATACCAATTTAGGAACGCTGCTTAGATAGCACATCAGTAAAGAAACCTTTATAGAATAGACAAAACCTGTGGCTAAAATATTGACTGCTAGGTTTGTAACAAATTATTGAATTCAATAAAATAGGTGTCTCACAGTTGGGGATTACATGCAACAGTGCTTTGGAGCACATCATTTAATTTGTGACAATAAATGAAATGCAAATTTTTAATACACTATTATTAATAAAATATCCCAGTGTGAAGGTTATCAAGAGTTCTGAATGATTAAAAAATCCATTATGTAATTTGACTGATATTGCAGTTCTTCAATTATTGCTAGCACTGTATGATCTACAGTCGATGCTTGAAGTGCAAAGCTATTGATCACAGTTCATTATTCAACATTTGATCTGTCATCTCACTTTGTAATTTCATGATATTCAAAACAGTGTGTTCCTTTGATTTTAGATTGTACTGTGAACCTCATTTATTCATTAAAATTTATTGTTCAATTTAATTGTAGATTAAATTTTGCATGTTAATTATCTGTTTCCACCAAGGTCCGAACAGCCATAGCCCATTGCTGAACTCCTTCAGTGGAGACTATTCTTCCCCTTTCAATGTCACCAGCAACGGCCACCAACTTTTTCTTCGCTGGTCAGCTGATCACGGTACTAACAAAAAAGGCTTTCGAATCCGATATGTTGGTAGGTGATTAATTTAATTTCATACGATTCCCTTTTGGAACCCCACCAAATCCGAGGCAACTGAATGCAGATCTAATACCTGTCATTCTGGTTTGTTTCCAGCTTATTACTGCAGCACTCCAGAATCTCCTCCCCATGGTCTAATACTCAGGCAAACGGGAGGACAGCTCAACAGTGTTGTTCGCTGGGCATGTGAGCGAGGCTACAGACTTATTGGAAATAACACTGCTCTGTGCAGAAAATCACCGTATGGATTTTACTCTTGGAATGTACCTGTCCCAGCCTGTCAAGGTAAACATATCATGAGCTCTGGTGGATGTTCCTTTAAAATATAGCAGGCACACACGACAAATCTAATTTTCTCCTGACAACAACCTTTTGTTTCTTTCCCTTTCGAACTACAATTCTCCTCTTTTGTGTTTGGAGAAAAAAGATCATTTTATTTAACTAACAAATATCCAGGTGTCACATTAAAAATATGAGTCCAGAAAGCTGAGTTGTACCATTAATTGCTGTCAAATTTTAATTTAAAGCAGGTTCATGTTTCTTTAGAACCATTAACACAGTTAACTATACAGCAACAAAAGAGAATCTAACCATCTCCCCTTGACAGTCAATGCACTATCCTGGGGGTTACTATTGACCAGAAACTGAACTGGGCCAGCCCTATAAATATTGTGGCTACAAGAACAGGTCACAGTTGGGGACTCAGTGGCGAATAACTCACCATCTGACTACCCAAAGCATTGCCACCATTAACAAGGCACAAGTCAGTTGTGTGATGGAATACTCTGCAGTTGCCTGGATGACTGTAGCAGAAACTACACTCAAGAAGCTCAACACCACCCAGTGGAAAGCAGCTTGCTTGATTGGCACCCCATTTACCACCTTAAACATTCACTCCCTCCACCACCAATGTAGAAAAGCAGCAGTTTGTGCTATCTGCAAGATTGCATTGTCTGTCGCCCTACAAAAAGAAACTTTATGTAGCTGTCCAAAGTCTCTTATAACTCTCCATTGTTGTAAGTAGGTACCAACTTTGATGAGCATCATGCCAAATCATATAAATCCAGCATATAAAGATAAAGGGAATATTGGAGCACACACTGGAGGAAAGATTGGACCTAAAGATGAAAATCATTGTTTTAAATGAAGCACACATTCCAGCAGAGAAAGAGAGAGAAGTTCTCAACCAGAAACAAGCACTGTTGAGAAATATTGCACTAGCAGACAAGATCATAAGCAGTAACAATGCCAACTAGCTGCCTGGACTCATTTGTAAAACTGATGTACTTTGCACAAATTGATAATGTCTTATGTACATGTTTTACAACTACTATAATACAAAGTATTGAGCTGTGCAGTTACATCATGTAGTGGTTGTGAGGTGTTATGGCAATATACACAGCAAAAGGGCAAAGATGAATGGTTAATCTCGAACAAACAGACAAGTTGCTTGGCCTGGATCTTCCGAGCAGCGACAATGATTTTTGGATGAATTTCCTCCTACTTGACTTAACTCTGCATTTCTACTGGGGTATTCAAACCCGGCTTTCAAAGAAATGCAGAGCACAGCATCCATCAGAGCTCAGTCAAAGCAGAATTGAGTTGAGGGACGATAGGACAAGTCCCTTTTATGGCAATAGCTGCTATATGGAAAGATTTGAATGTTAGTGAATGGATGAGTGAATGGATGCATGGGTAGCTGGGAGAGGAAGTGAGCAGATAAGTAGTTAGGGGGTAGTGGGTGAGTTGGATTGATGGGTAACATATATAAATGGGTAGGTGGTAAAGGAGTGGGGGGCTTGGAAGAACGTTTGGTCTGGTTGGGGGGTAGTCAGTTTGGGATGTTAGTTGAGTCGGGTGGGCAGGATAGCCAGATGATCAAGAGGGGACTCACTGGGAGAGCGGGTAGTCCGGTTAAGGGGTAGTTGGGTCGGGGGTTAGTCTGGTCAAGTGGGAAGGGTAGTTGGGTGGTCAAGAGGGGAATCAGCACAGCAGGAATAGTTAGATCTGGGGGGGGGGGGGGGGGGGGGGGGGGAGTGTTTGGGTTAGTCAGCAGACCAGAGGTATGATTGGGGGGGGGGGGGGGTCAGTTGTGTATTTAACCAGGTAATGTTGGGAACATAAGGAATAAGAACAGGAATGTGTCATTCAGCCCCTTAAGCTTGCTTTGCTATTCAACTATAATAATAATAATCTTTATTGTCACAAGTAGGATTACATTAACACGGCAATGAAGGTAATGTGAAAAGCCCCTAGTCACCACATTCCGGCACATGTTGATGGGCAGCACGGTAGCATGGTGGTTAGCACAAATGCTTCACAGCTCCAGGGTCCCAGGTTCGATTCCCGGCTGGGTCACTGTCTGTGCGGAGTCTGCACGTCCTCCCCGTGTGTGCGTGGGTTTCCTCCGGGTGCTCCGGTTTCCTCCCACAGTCCAAAGATGTGCGGGCTAGGTGGATTGGCCATGCTAAATTGCCCGTAGTGTCCTAAAAAGTAAGGTTAAGGGGGGGGGGGTTGTTGGGTGATGGGTATAGGATGGATACGTGGGTTTGAGTAGGGTGATCATTGCTCGGCACAACATAGAGGGCCGAAGGGCCTGTTCTGTGCTGTACTGTTCTATATAGTTCTATTCTATATGTTCAGAATTCAGAATGTCCACTTCACCTAACACTTCGTCCTTCGGGACTTGTGGGAGGAAACCGGAGCACCCGGAGGAAACCCACGCAAGGACACGGACAACGTGCAGACTCCGCACAGACAGTGACCCAAGCCGGGAATCAAACCCTGGACCCTGGCACTGTGAAGCAACAGTGCTAACCACTGTGCTACCGTTATGGCTGGAATTCTCTGTCTGTTGATGCCAGCAGGATTCTACAATCTCCCTGCAGTGAATGGACTAGGGCTGAACGTCAAATTCTCCATTGTCGCTGGCAGCAGTGGTGGGGCAAACTAGGATCAGAGAATCCCAGCCTATAACTAATAATGATTTGGTCTAGACATAGGGTCACTGTAAAGAAAACCAGGGGAGTGTTAGAACACAACTGATCTCTCTCCATGCCATCTTCCTGCACTATCCCCATAGCCCTTCCTATCTTTAATATCTAGAAATCTAGCAATCTCTGTTTTGAATATTCTCAATGATTAAGCCTCACCAGTCCTCTGGATTGATACTTTGAAGGATTTTCTGCCCTCTGAGTGAAAAAATTCCTCCCATCTCAATCCTAAATGGCCTACCTCTCATTATGAGACTGTGATCATGGTTCTAGATCTCACAGCCAGAGAAACACCCTTCTTGCATCCACCCTGTTGAGCCTTCTCTAACTCCAGAGAATATAGGCCCAGTCTCCTCAGTCTCTCCTCATAATGCAATCCTACCATTCCGGTCTCTCCTCACAATGCAATCCTACCATTCCGGTCTCTCCTCATAATGCAATCCTACCATTCTGCCGATCAGTCTGGCAAATATATCCCTCCTTAGCCAAGGAAACCCAAAACTGTACACAATGCTCCAGGCACTGTCTCAGCAAGGCGCGATACAATTACAGCTAAACTTATTTCCTCAGTCACTCAATTCCTCTTGTTATGAAGGCCAACATTGCACTTGCTTTCCTAATTGCGTCCTGCATCAGCATGTTGGGCGGAATTCTCCGCAACAGCCGCCGCCGCCGTGAAACCCGGAGTGTTTCACGACGGCGTCGGAGGCTGCTCCTCGCCCCCTATTCTCCCCCCACCCCCGGGGGGCTAGGAGCGACATTTTGTGCAACTCGGCCGCCGGGCCTTGACACTGGCGTCAAGGCGGCGTGCCGAGAATAACGCAGCTGGCGGCACCTAATGACGTCAGATGCGCATGCACAGGTTGGCCAGCGCCAACCCGCGTATGCGCGGTTGCCGTCTTCCCCTACGCTGCCCCGCAAGACATAGTGGCTTGATCTTGCAGGATGGCAGAGGGGAAAGAGTGCGTCTCGTGGAGACGCCAGCCCGACGATCGGTGGGCACCGATCGCTGGCCAGTCCCCTCCCGAGCACGGCCGTGGTGCTCGATCCCCTCTCCGCCCCCCACAGGCCCCAAACTCACCTTTTGCGCTATGTTCACGCCGGCAGCGACCAGGTGTGGTTGCCGCCGGCGTGAACAGGTCGGGAACGGCAGGCCGCCCGGCCCATCCGGGCCGGAGAATCGCGGGTCGCCGTTTTTCACGGCGACCCGCGATTCTCCGAGCGGCGTGTCGCAAAACGCAACATGCCATTTTGCGGGCGTTGGGAGAATCGCGGGGGGGTGCCAGAGCGGCCCTCCCGTGATTTTCCCACCCGGCCTGGGCAGCGGAGAATCGCGTCCGTTAGCTTTCAGTGACTTACGAGCAAGCACACCCAGGCCCCTCTAGACATCAATACTTGCTAATCCCTTATCATTGAAAATGGACATTTCTCCTTTTTTGGTTAACCAAAATAGATAAATTACTATATTATCACTTAAACTCCATCTGCCATGACCTTGCCCACTTATCTTCTTGAAGCCTATTTTCATTCTCCTCACAACTCCCTTTCCCATCTAGTTTTATGTCCTCAGCAAACTTGAAAATATTACATTTCGCCCCCACATCAAAAAATCAGTGTTATTAGATTGTGAATAGCTGGGAGCCAAGCACTGATCTTTGCAGTAACCCATTACTCACACCCTGCCAGCACATTTATTCCCACTCTGTTTTCGGTCCATTAACCAATTCTCAATCCGTCTCAATATATTAATTGCAATCACATGTGCTCTAATTTTACTTACTCAACTCTTGTGTAGGAGCTTCTCAAAAGTCTTCTGAAAATCGAAATACACCACTTCCACTTACATATTCTGAATGGAGTCCTGAGGAGTGGAGGAATTGCTCATCGAAAATTTAAGCTTTCTGGATAATCCCCACCAATGTCAGCATGTCAGGCCTTCCATTGAGTCCTGACGCTCATCTCTGGCTATATATTTATTCTCCGACAACTTGGAGACTGGAAGATTTGACCTATTTTCCCGAATAGAGGGAGAGAATGGTGGAGAGAAAAATGCCCTTGCAATTGCTCTTGAGTTCAGCAAGTGATAAAATCAAAGAAGTTTGGTTGAGTTCCTTTTCACTGCTATTAGGTTATAGAATCATAGGATAATTACAGCACATAAGGACTCCATTCAGCCTCTCATGTCCATGCCAGCACTCTGCAAGAGCAATCCACACAAGTCCCGAAAGACGTGCTTGTTCGGAGAAGTGGACATATTGAGTTCTCCCTGTATGCACCTGAACAGGCACTGGATTGTGACAACTGGGGGATTTTCACAATAACTTGTAAGCCTATTTGTGACACTGATAAAGATTATTAGAGTACGCCCCTATCTTTTCCCCAAAACCCTACAAATGTTTTCTCTGCAAAATTTCAGACCTTTTACCCTCGATTTATCGTCATGTATCACGAGGTACAGTGAAAAATATTGATCTGCATACAGTCCAGATAGATCATTCCCGGCACGAAAAACCTAGGACATACGATAGATACACAATGTACATAGACATAGACATCGGGCGAAGCATACAAGTGTAGTGCTACTTAATAGAGAAGGTGTGTGGAAAGATCAGTTCAGTCCATAAGAGGGTCATTCAGGAGTATGGTAACAGCGGGGAAGAAGCTGTTTTTGAATCTGTTAGTGTGTTCTCTTAGATTTTTGCATCTCCTGCCTGATGGAAGACGTTAGAAGAGAGAAGATCCCGGGTGAGAGGAGTCTTTGATTATGCTGCCTGCATTCTCAAGGCAGCGAGAAGTGTAGATAGAGTCAATGGATGGGTGGCAGGTTTGCGTGATGGACTGGGCTGTGTTCAGGACTCTGTAGTTTCTTATGGTCGTGGACTGAGCAGATGCCATACAAAACTGTGATGCAGCCAAATAGGATGCTTTCTATGATGCATCTGTAAAAATAGATAACAGTTAAATTTGGACATGCCAAATTTCCTTGGTTTCCTGAGGAAATATAGGCGCTGTTGTGCTTTCTTGGTCATAGCATCAATGTGGGCGGACCAGGACTGATTGTTGATGATGCACACACTTAGAAATTTGAAACTGTCAACCATCTCCTCCTCATCACCATTGATGCAGACAGGAGTGTGCATAATACTTCACTTCCTGAAGTCAATGATAAACTGCTTGGTTTTGCTAAAGTTGAGGGAGAGATTGTTGTCGTTACACCATGCCACAAGCTTCTCTATCTCCCTCCTGTACTCTGACTCATCATTGTTTGAGATCAGACCCGCTACATTCGTGTCATGAGCAAACCTGTTGATGGCGTTGGAGCCAAATTTTGCCACACAGTCGTGTGTGTATAGGGAGTATAGTCAGGGCTAAGTATGCAGCCTTGTGGGGCGTTGGTATTGAGGGCAATTGTGCAGGAGGTGTTATTGTTTACCCTCACTGATTGCAGTCTATGGGTCAGGAAGTCAAGGATTCAGTTGCAGAGTGAGAGGTCAAGTCCCAGGTTTGGGAGTTATGATATTTTTTTTTTAAATTTAGATTACCCAAATATTTTTTCCAATTAAGGGGCAATTTAGCGTGGCCAATCCACCTACTCTGCACATTTTTGGGTTGTGGGGGCGAAACCCACGCAGACACGGGGAGAATGTGCAAACTCCACACGGACAGTGACCCAGAGCCGGGATCGAACCTGGGACCTCAGCGTTGTGAGGCGGTTGTGCTAACCACTAGGCCACCGTGCTGCCCCGGGAGTTATGATATGAGCTTGGCTGGGATTATTGAGTTGGAGGCAGAGCTGTAGTCAATAAATAGGAGTCTGACATAGGAGTCCTTGTTGTCGAGATGCTCCAGGGATTAGAGTTGGGCGAGGGACATTGCGTCTGCTGTGGACCAGTTGTGGCAGCATACAAATTGCAGTGGATCAAGGCATTCTGGGACTATGGACTTGATATGTATCATGACCAACCTCTCGAAGCACTTCATAATGACAGATGTCAAAGCCACCAGACGGTAGTCGTTGAGGCACGTTGCCTGGTTCTTCTTTGGCACCGTTCCGATAGTGGTCTTCTTGAAGCAGGTGGAAACCTTGGAACGGAGTAGGGAGAGGTTGAAGATGCCCGCAAACACACCCGCCAGTTGGTCAGAACAGGATATGACCCGTTGCTTTCTGAAGGTTCACGTTCCAGAAGGCTGATCTGAATTTGGAGGCTGGGATGATAGTTATGGGTGTGTCCGAGTCTTCTGGAGCAGTTGAAAATAGTTTGTTTGTTTCCTGCTCAAAACAAGCATGGAATGCATTGAGTTCATTGGGGAGGCTTGCGCTGTTGCCGGAGATTCTACTCAGCTTTGCTCTGTAGCCCATATGTTTTTTAAGCCTTGCCACAACCAACAGGAGTCCATGTCGTTAGTCTGTGACTCCAGAATAGTCTGGTATTGTCTTTTGGCATCCGTGATAGCTTCCGGAGGGCATACCTAGATTTCTTGTATAGGTCAGGGTCTCCTGTCCTGAATGCTTCAGGACTGGCCTTCAGAAGGAAGTGAATCTCCCAATTGAACCATGGTTTCCGGTTGGGGAATGCACATACTATCTTCTTTGGCACATAATCTTCTACACGCTTACTGATGAAGTCTGTGACGGTGGTGGCATACTCGTTTAGGTGGGCCGCTGCTTTCTTGAATGCGGACCAGTCCACTGACTTCAAGCAGTCATGTAGGAGCTTTTCCATTGCCTCGGAGAAGCAGTGCACAACTTTTTAACCGCTTCTCCTGCTTAAGTTTCAGCTTGTTTGCCGGGAGAAGGAACACCGCCTTGTGGTCTGATTTTCCGAACAGCAGTCGGGGGGTAGATCGGTGGGCACCATTGAATTTTGTCGAGTAGTGGCGAAGGATGTTGGGGCCCATGATGGGACAGGAGATGTGTTGGAATTTTGGCTGTGCACTCTTGAGGTTGGCCTGGTTGAAGTCCCCGTCACGATGGACAAGTCCTCCGGATATTCTATTTCAATGTTATTTATAGCGGTGTTTAATTCATCGTTACAGAATGAGGCCTCTGCGAGGACTGGATAGAGTGGACATTGAGAGGATGTTCCCACTAGTGGAAAACGCTAGAACCAGAGGGCACAATCTCAGACTAAAAGGACGATCCTTTAAAACAGAGATGAGGAGGATTATCTTCAGCCAGAGGGTGGTGAATCTGTGGAACTCATTGCCGCAGAAAGCTGTGGAGGCCAAATCACTGTGTCTTTAAGACAGAGATAGATGGGTGTTGTACCATTAATTCACTGCGAGACGATGAGAGTGAGTGAACTTGGGCTTTATTAACCAAGAACTAGCCCACCTGTGTCTGCTGTACAATATGAGCGCCGCCTCCAGGCGGCTGGTCTATATACCATCCGAGGGGGGAGCGGAGCCGGAGGCGGAGCCCACCAAGTTCCAGTACAATACCTGTAAGGAGCTGACATTACTATTGGGCCACAGTGCTACACAGACAGCTTATACAATGGTGAATACATTCATCACAATAGGTTATTGATTAATAAAGGGATCAGAGGTTACAGGGTGAAGGTAGGAGAATGGTGATGAGAAAAATAACAGCCATGATTGAATGGCAAAGCATACTCGATGGGCCGAGTGACCTAATGCTGCTCCTATGTCTTATAGTCTTAGAACATAGAACATAGAACAGTACAGCACAGAACAGGCCCTTCGGCCCTCGATGTTGTGCCGAACAATGATCACCCTCCTTTAAACCCACGTAACCCGTATACCCGTAACCCAACAATCCCCCCATTAACCTTACACTACGGGCAATTTATCATGGCCAATCCACCTGACCCGCACATCTTTGGACTGTGGGAGGAAACCGGAGCACCCGGAGGAAACCCACGCACATACAGGGAGGACGTGCAGACTCCACACAGACAGTGACCCAGCCGGGAATCGAACCTGGGACCCTGGAGCTGTGAAGCATTGATGCTAACCACCATGCTACCGTGAGGCGCTTTCTTCAGTTCTGGCTGCGGTGGGATGTAAATCACCGTGATAATGGCTGAAGTGAACTCTCGTAGAAGGTGCTATGGGCGCTGCTTGACAGCCAGGTATTCCAGCATCAGGGAGCAGTAGTTCACCACAGTAGCCACTTCCGAGTACCAGGAGGAGTTGATGAGGAGGCAAATCCCTCCACCCTTCACTTTGCTCGATGACACCATGCCGACCATCCGGTGTATTGAGAAGCCATCAGGTTGTATGGCACAGTCTGATGAGGCAGGAGTGAGCTATGTCTCTATGAAACAGAGCCTACAGCAGTCTCTTACTTCCCTCTGAGAGGTAAGTCTAGCGTTAAGCTTGCTTGCTTCTTTTCAATCACTTGGACATTTGCTAAGAGTATGCTGGGGCGAGGAGACTATTGTACTTTTTTATATATAGACTGTGCCCTATTGAGCAAATGGTTATTTGCATAAATTCCATTAACACTGACTCACAAAAGATCCTGTTATTGTGTACCATGCCTAAAATGTTTTATTTGTTCCAGCAATATCATGCGGTGTGCCGAAAGCATCAGTGAATGGAGGAGTGTTTGCTGCTGATTATTCAGTAAACACGCGTGTTAACTACTTTTGCAATTCTGGCTATCGACTGACATCAAAGGAGCACTCCACTGCCATGTGCCAACAGGATGGTATGTGGAGTAATCAGAATCGACCGCCCCGTTGTTTGGGTAAGAAACCTAAGTGGCAATTGGTTCCCACGTGTGATCTGTATAATTTGAAAGCTAGAACTGCGTATGGACAGAAATAACAACTTACAAAATTTGTTATAACTAGAATTCAATGTATATGCTGAAAATTATTTCATGATGTGGTGAAGCCATACAACTCAACCTTTCACCCTGGAATAGGGCTATCAGAGGGTGAATACTTAGTGTGTTTGCGTGAAGTTTCTTAGTCCACATTCAACAAATATTTGCAGAAATTTCATACAAACACATCAAGTATCCAAATGTTCTAATTTCAACGTCTTTGATGTTAGTTCTGTGTTCACTCATAATTGTGATAATGCAAATTTCCTAAGTTTTTTTACTAGGTGTAAAAATGGGCACCAGTCAGGCATTTCGAAATGATCAACAGCGCTGTCACAGACAAGCTGCGCACGGATACGAGCAATGAGTAGGAGGAGGCCACTCAGTCCCTTTATCCTGCTCTGCCATTGAATAAGATCATGGCTGATCTGATTGTAACCTCAACTCCTGCCTACCCCCGATAACCTTTCACCCCATTGCCTGTCAAGAATCTATCCACCTCTGCCTTAAAAATGTTCAAAGACTCTGTTTCCAGGACCGCAAGGAGCTTCAGAGACACCGCCCAGTCCATCACACGAACCTGCCTCCCATCCATTGACTCCATCTACACCTCCCGCTGCCTGGGGAAAGCAGGCAGCATAATCAAAGATCCCTCCCACCCGGCTTACTCACTCTTCCAACTTCTTCCATCGGGCAGGAGATACAGAAGTCTGAGAACACGCACGAACAGATTCAAAAACAGCTTCTTCCCCACTGTCACCAGACTCCTCAATGACCCTCTTATGGATTGACCTCATTAACACTACACCCTGTATGCTTCATCTGATGCCAGTTCTTATGTAGTTGCATTGTATATGTTGTCTTGCCCTATTATGTATTTTCTTTTATTCCATTTTCTTCCCATGTACTTAATGATCTGTTGGGCTGCTTGCAGAAAAATACTTTTCACTGTACCTCGGTACACATGACAATAAACAAATCCAATCCAATCCAATTCCACTGCCTTTTGAGGACGATAGGTCCAAAGGTTCATGACCATCTGAGTGAAAATAATTCTCCTTGCCTCTGTGTCTTAAATGTGTGAGCCCTTACTTTTAAACTATGACCCCTAATTCTAGATTCTCCCACGAAGGGAATCTTTTCTAAATTCACCCTATCAGGCCCTCTCAGGATCTTGTGTGTTTCAATCAATTCACCTCTTACTCTTCTAAACTTCAGCGGATACAAACATCGCCTGTCCAACCTTTCCTCATAAGACAACCTGGCATTCTTGGTATTAGTCCAGTATGTAATGCTTAACCTGAGCATTTTAGAAATCAGCCATTTGTAGCTGTGGTGATATTCTCATCCCCTGCCTTATTAGCAACAGAAGCATTTTCACATAAATGCTTTACATAGTCCCACATAATAGAATTATGAGTAAAATTGGAGCCTATGGGATTAAAGAGAGCATTAGTGAATGGATACAAAACTGGCTAAGGAACAAAAAATAGCATTTGTTATGGGCAGTTGTTTAGAACTGGAGAGAAGTACTCAGCAGTGTCACGCATGGGTCAATGTTGAGACCACTGATATACATCAATCACTTGGCCTTTTGTGTACCGGGCAAATTATATGAAACTTGGAAATGTAGTAATCACTGAGGGAGATAGGAGCAGATTCTAGGAAGACGTAGATGGACTGGTAAAATTGACAGACGAGCAGTGCTGAATTTTCATCTTGAGTTAGGAGCACAGACTTCTGACTCATCAAACTCATCAGGAGTAAGCGCCCCGAATGTTCTAATCTTTGTTTTACAAAGGTGGGCATTCACAAGAGTTGGACGCACCATTATTTAATCTCTCTCTCTCTCTCTCTCTCTCTCTCTCCCAATTTCATCTCTTTATTTCATCTCTTTTTAACTGATTTGGCATTGCATTAAATAGCCTTAATAACACTTCCCAAATTAACCTTGTACTGCTCATTACTGATTGGTTTAGATGTGCAATCACTTGCTCTGTTCATGCAGGTCCTAGATATAGGGTTTTGCATCACTTTGGCACTAAATCACTGTAACCTCTACAGCAAAATCCGATGTGCAATTATGCTGGCATTGCAATGAATAATTAGTGTGGTTCATTTGCCACTGAGAATAAAATGTGGCTAATTAACATTTGAATTATATCGGGCTGAATGGCGCGTTTATCAGGGTGTTTCATGTCACCTGCAGCGATGAGAAACATTGCACTATTCAATGGCACTTTGCCATTTCTTTAGGCCGCTGGGTGATTCCCTCTGTCGAGGCTGCACTTATAGGGATTTCCTGCTGGGGGCTGAAGCCGACATTTTGGAAGGCTGCCCCCAACCCTCTCTCTCTCCCCCCCCCCTCTCACTTTAAGACCCCTCCCGTTTTTGACTCTCTCTCACCCCCCAACCTTGGAGAGGACCCCCGAGAACACCCGCACCCTCCAACCTGCTAAGGCCCTCCTGGAATCTGAGCAACCAGGCACCCTCGCAGTGTCCCTTCCAGCCTGGCTGTGTCAGCTGGTCATTCTGGCAGTGCCAGGGTGGCATTGTCAAGGTGCCCAGGGACCAGAAGGAATGCAATGGTGGTACCCTGCCCTGTCCCCAACCACCCGGGCCTCTCCAGTGGCCTAGACTACCCCCAGATACTGTTATGACCGGTCCACGTCTGTGTGGATTAGTACTAAACTGTGCCCTGGCGCGGTCTCTCAGGTCCGGACATTGAGTCCCAGGCACTGGATGAATCCGGCGAATGTATATATAAATGAGCCGCAATATATAGATCTGGATCATGCCCATTGAGGGTAAGATCCAGATCGTGATGACTCGCAAGATTCCATTGAATCTCGCAAGACATTTGAGCATTGCGAATCTCGCAAGAGTCCTCTGGCGCAATTGAATGGCCTCGTCCCAACACCAGGTTGGGTGCAACGAGACCGCTGAATTGCGCCAATGTTAACAATGTTCCAACAGCTTCTGTGGTGAATTGTATTGTTTTGCCATACAGTGCAGACTATATATAACCGTACTTGGTTTTCCAATGTTCTAATTAGTCAATCAATTTTTAAATTTTGTTTCAAGTGATGACATGTCCCAGCATCAGTTCTTTCACTTTGGAGCATGGGAGTTGGCGAGTGGTGAATGGTTCGCATTATGAGTTTCGAACAAAAGTTGTCTTCACCTGTGACCCGGGCTACTATCGAATTGGACCAACTACCATCAAATGTTTGGCTAATGGAACTTGGAGCTGGGGGAGAGAAAGACCACACTGTCAAAGTAACTACAACAATTGATTTAACACATTTTCTTTTTGAAAACTTTAATGAAAATGTACTCCATGAATCAAATCAAATCAGAGAGTTTACAAGGCAGAAGGAGGCCATTAGGCCCATCAAGTCTGCACTGGTACATGGAAAGACCACCCTATTTAAGCCCATACCTCCACGCTGGAGCTGTAGAGAACAGTGCTAACCACTGTGCTACCATGCTGCCCTAGCTTGCCTAAGGCAAGCCAAACAATTTTTCAAATCCTCAAATTAAGGAAAATGTTTAATTTATTCTAAGTTAATTTTTTAATTTATTATTTGAGTTGTTTTTTTCATATTTATTAATTGAACATCTATTTTTATAATTGAAAAGTTATATTTTCTCCCATTCCTGTCAGGCTTCATGTGTTGATTGAAATGGTGCTTAAATTTCCCTCTGGGAGGCAGCACGGTGGCGCAGTGAGTTAGCCCTGTTGCCTCATTGCGGCGAGGTCCCAGGTTCGATCCCGGTTCTGGGTCACTGTCCACGTGAAGTTTGCACATTCTCCCCGTGTTTGTGTGGGTTTTGCCCCCACAACCCAAAGATGTGCAGGCGAGGTGGATTGGCCACGCTAAAATTGTCCCTTAATTGAATTGGGTACTCTAAATTTATCCCTCTGGAAATTCTGTTCAATAAATGGCCACTGGAAAATAGTGGAACTCAGCCGGTCGGGGGTGAGCATCGGGGGTGGGCCTCAGGCAATGGAGTACTCCACTTTGCAGAGGGCGGAGACCACAGAAGCAGCGCCACCCCCAATTCTTTCGGGAATTTGGATTCTCCAGCCAATCGCCTAACGCGATTTTGGGGTTGGTGACCGAAGAAACCAACCCTTGGCCTTTTATTTCTTTATCTTCTTCAGAGATCATACCTTCCTGTGACGTAATAACATTGATTTAGAAATTATACAGAAAATCATTTTGTATCATACTTCTTCATGACACAACATATTGGAGCAAATTAACTGTTCCTAAGTCTAGCGTGTCATTTTGCAGTGGCATGTGTAACATAACTGAGGTATTATAATCCAAGCAACATATACTCTGAGATAATTACTGCTACATATCTAATTTGTACATTCTCATCATTTTCTTTTTCTTAGTTATTTCATGTGGAGAATTAGGAAATCCTCCGAATGGGAAAAAGATTGGAACTCAGACTTCTTTTGGAGCGACAGCTATCTTGACCTGTGATACAGGCTACATATTAGTTGGCTCAACTGTCAGAGAATGCCTGGCATCAGGGCTTTGGAGTGGAACTGAGACTAGATGCCTCGGTAAGAGAGTGGCTGGGATTCTCCAGATTTCTGGTGCGGCACCCCCATCCCCGGAATTCTCAGCCTCGCCAGCGGGCCAATGAGGTTTCCCACTGTTGGCACCCTCACGCCATCGGGAAATCCCCGGGCTGCCGATATAATGGAGAAGCCCGACAGCCCAGTATCTTTCAAATATATAAACACAAGTATTGGGAGAACTACAAAGTTGCATTTTACATCAGCGTAAATACGTGACGCAATTGCCCCTCCCCCATTGGTGACAGGCCACATTTCCCGATGTACACTGTCAGGAACATAATCAGGCCCTAATCCAGAACTATTCCCCTCCACCAGAAAATTAATTCACATCAGCATGATGGCAGACCGGTACAAATCATGTCTGGTCTCCCAAGATATCCACTTGGAGAGCAGTCATCTTAGGGGAGCTCAGTTGAATGCAGTGCTCTGGGAGGAGAAAAGCAGTTCCAGGGGGTAGTGCCAAGGCAGTGCCTGGGGAATTGGGGGGTATTCCAGGGTGAATACCTTTGCTCCAGGGTGAACACCTTTGCTCTCCCTGCAATGGGGGTGGCCTTTAAAAATACTGTCCTGATCATTGGATGACTAAGTTACTGGCATGGTGGATGAATCAAAGGCCCTTCCATTGGCTTTTTTTTTTCAAAGTCCCGAATTATACGATGGTAAAACCTACTATTACTGTCGGTGGCTTCAACACAGCTTTTCTCAACCAACATT
This sequence comes from Scyliorhinus canicula, assembly GCF_902713615.1. Classification (NCBI taxonomy): domain Eukaryota; kingdom Metazoa; phylum Chordata; class Chondrichthyes; order Carcharhiniformes; family Scyliorhinidae; genus Scyliorhinus; species Scyliorhinus canicula. The sequence goes on along the minus strand of NC_052155.1, from coordinate 132,016,227 downwards.
GGTCTTTGCCGATTTTTGGAAAAATCTGGTCCATGTATATAAGCAGTCATTTGGTTGCCCAGAACTTTAATTTCACTGAATAAAGCAACATGCTTTATCAAAACCTTTTGCCGCATTCATCAGGAATTTGGCAAGCGTACAAATCAAAGGAAATCAACAAATTTATGCTGTGGCTGCCTGTTTCAATTAAACAAAATATGTGACAGCCTTTTGCTGGTTCATTCCTCAGGGCAATGACTACTAATCAGAGTCAAGCTGCCTGGTTCTGATTGTGCACAATGCTTGGCAGTGAATTATCCGTCACCATCATTCTCCATGGCAATGTCTCTACGAATCAGAGTCCACTTGCCAATGAATCTGCATTCTATTATCATTCAGCATCAATTTATTGATTTCCCTTGCATTGTATTTGTGTAAATGTCCTGATGAGTGCTAGATTAAAATCTTTGACAAAAAAAAAATATTTTTTTCAGCCGCATAGTGTGTGAGAGAGAGAGTGTGTGCAATTTTGTCCAGGGCATGATCAAATTGTCCAGGTTCAAGTCAAAAGTTATATATCTAAAATGGGACTCTATAATTAAAAATAAAAATGCATAGTCATAAATGTTGGTTGTAATTCTGATAATGATTCAAATGAAGAATAGATTTTTTCTTGAGATGGGAAGTCTTACTTTATCTTTTGTTTTAACTTTTAAGCTGGACACTGTGGAGTTCCAGATCCAATAGTAAATGGTCAAGTGGTTGGAGAGAATTATGGTTACAGAGACACTGTGGTTTACCAATGTAGTCCTGGGTTTCGTCTGATTGGTTCATCTGTTCGGATATGTCAACAGGACCATAATTGGTCTGGACAACTTCCAATCTGTGTGTGTAAGTGAGCATTTCTTTTTCAATTTAAAAAAAAAGATTCCAATAAAGAAACGCTTTGTAAATATAGAGATTAATAATATGATGGGTATATTACACGTTGAAGTGAATGTACACTCATCAGAAAGTCTCCATAATGGTCTAAGATCCTCAATATGCCTGAGGCAACCTGCGTACTGCATTACGGGGGTAAAGCCAAGGCTCTATACAGAAACTGTGTGTTATCGGCATGGGCTCCAGCGACGCAGAATGTGCACAGATTATGAGGGCATTGATAAATAAAGATAACACAGGAGGCAATCTATTTGTATGTGCATCTAATGTTTATTTTCTGTGATCATTGAAAAAAAGTTAACTTGGATCTTGTTTCAAAGGAAAATAAATTTGATGATTCTAGAATGAGGAATAGTGCCAAAGGGAGGATTGAGTTACAGCACTGATAAACATGTACAAGGAATTGAACCTTGTGAAGATTTGCCCAACATTGCATTAACATGGTTCATGGATAAGAATATGCCTCCAGCTGTAGATTATTCTGGTTTCAGCTGGAATAAAAATTATTTTTGTGCTCAGTCAGAACAGTAAGTAAGCTAACGGTCATGGTGTGCAATGCTAAATTAAACATTCACATTTAAATCTATTAATTTTTTTTTAAGCTAATTCTATCACTGAAGTTAAACAGGTCACATAATTCATGATCATGAAATGCTCTCTCATGCAATGTATAGTTTTGTACAATGTACAGTCCCCCGGGCCTGACGGGATATATCCAAGGATTCTTTGGGAAGCAAGAGATGAAATTGCAGAGCCGTTGGCAATGATCTTTATGTCCTCACTGTCAACAGGGGTGGTACCAGGGGATTGGAGAGTGGCAAATGCCGTGCCCCTGTTCAAAAAAGGGAATAGGGATAACCCTGGGAATTACAGGCCAGTTAGTCTTACTTCGGTGGTAGGCAAAGTAATGGAAAGGGTACTGAGGGATAGGATTTCTGAGCATCTGAAAAGACACTGCTTGATTAGGGATAGTCAGCACGGATTTGTGAGGGGTAGGTCTTGCCTTACAAGTCTTATTGACTTCTTTGAGGAGGTGACCAAGTACGTGGATGAAGGTAAAGCAGTGGATGTGGTGTACAAGGATTTTAGTAAGGCATGTGATAAGGTTCCCCATGGTAGGCTTATGCAGAAAATAAGGAGGCATGGGATAGTGGGAAATTTGGCCAGTTGGATAATGAACTGGCTAACCGATAGAAGTCAGAGAGCGATGGTGGATGGCAAATATTCAGCCTAGAGCCCAGTTATCAGTGGCGTACTGCAGAGATCAGTTCTGGGTCCTCTGCTGTTTGTGATTTTCATTAATGACTTGGATGAGGGAGTTGAAGGGTACGTCAGTAAATTTGCAGATGATACGAAGATTGGTGGAGTTGTGGATAGTGAGGAGGGCTGTTGTCGGATGCAAAGAGGATGTAGAGCTGGGCTGAGAAGTGACAGATGGAGTTTAACCCTGGCAAGTGTGAGGTTGTCCATTTTGGAAGGACAAATATGAATGCGGAATACAGGGTTAACGGTAGGGTTCTTGGCAATGTGAAGGAGCAGAAAGATCTTGGAGTCTATGTTCATAGATCTTTGAAAGCTACCACTCAAGTGGATAGAGCTGTGAAGAAGGCCTATGGTGTGCTAGCATTCATTAGCAGAGGATTGAATTTAAGAGCCGTGAGGTAATGATGCAGCTGTACAAAACCTTGGTCAGGCCACATTTGGAGTTCTGTGTGCAGTTCTGGTCACCTCATTTTAGGAAGGATGTGGAAGTTTTGGAAAAGGTGCAAAAGAGATTTACCAGATGTTGCCTGGAATGGAGAGTAGGTCTTACGAGGAAAGATTGAGGGTGATAGGCCTTTTTTCATTAGAACGGAGATGGATGAGGGTCGACTTGATAGAGGTTTATAAGATGATCAGGGGAATAGATAGAGTAGAGAGTCAGAGACTTTTTCCCCGGGTGGAACAAACCATTACAAGGGGACATAAATTTAAGGTGAATGGTGGAAGATATAGGGGGGATGTCAGAGGTAGGTTCTTTACCCAGAGAGTAGTGGGGGCATGGAATGCACTGCCTGTGGAAGTAGTTGAGTCGGAAACATTAGGGACCTTCAAGTGGCTATTGGATAGGTACATGGATTATGGTAGAATGATGGGGTGTAGATTAATTTGTTCTTAATCTAGGACAAAAGTTTGTGGCCCGAAGGGCTTGTTCTGTGCTGTATTTTTCTAATTTCTAAATTCTGTTTTACATCATTTGGGACAGACATTTGGTGACTGATGGAAAGCAAATGAACTAACCAGTGGGTTATTAATAAGATTGTCTGTTGTGCATTTATATAAACATTAGTTATAATCAGCAAATGTGTTATGTATCGATATTTTGCTGAATAATTTCTGACAGTAAGAAAACTAAAACTATTCGCTGATTCCCTTACTGATGATGAATGATTGAACTTTGATGCGGTATTTTCTTTCTACCCTACATGGGCAGCACGGTAGCATGGTGGTTAGCATAAATGCTTCACAGCTCCAGGGTCCCAGGTTCGATTCACGGCTGGGTCACTGTCTGTGCGGAGTCTGCACATCCTCCCCGTGTGTGCGTGGGTTTACTCCGGGTGCTCCGGTTTCCTCCCACAGTCCAAAGATGTGCGGGTTAGGTGGATTGGCCAGGCTAAATTGCCCTTAGTGTCCTAGAAAATAATGTTAATGGGGGTTGTTGTGTTACTGGTATAGGTACACGTGGGCTTGAGTAGGGTGATCATTGCTTGGCACAACATCGAGGGCCGAAGGGCCTGTTCTGTGCTGTACTGTTCTAAAAAAAAATAAAAAAAATTTGCAATGGTACTCCTCAACACAAGGACACTGGGTCAGAACTCTCCGACTGCTCACTGGCAGCGGGATTCTCTGCTGCAGCTGGCAGTGCACCCTCACCCATTGGTCTCCTGGCATGGGTGGCTTCAATGGGAATTCCCACTGACAGCGGCGGGAGCAGAGAATCCCACCACCAGTGAACGGAACACCACCTCAAAACACACAACTGGGATGTCGGAGAACCCTGCCCCGAATCTCTTGGAACTGCTGGCTCAATGTTAAACCAAGTATCTAAACTAATGAATGGGCCACAAGCAGAAAAGCAAATCTCCATTCATGCACAAGGTCAGACCCATATACATACCAAAGAATATCCAACGTACACGAAAAGCAAGACTAAAAATACACATTAAAAGCAAAGCAACTTAAAAGAACAGTAAAATTGCCATATTGGAAACAGTGAAACCCCAATGCACACAAATAACTAAACACTCATTTTTCGAGATCCGAAGCCTTGCGTTTCCAGTGGCGTCTGACTCAATGCCGTTGGACTAGTTTGTTGTGTTCGTGGACAGCATTTCAACCCAACCCGTCTATTGTCTTTCAGCGATACGGATTCAATGTGGCAGAGAGGTCCAGAGACTTCGAAATATCGCCGAATACAGTGAGCATGGCACTGTTTTATCAGATATGCTCTGTGGCCATCTGGTCTGTGGGGTAAACGACAATGAAACTCAGAAGAAAATTCTGGACAGAGTTCCCTCATGTTTCAACAAGTGCTACAAATCTCCCTTTCTCAAGAAAGCACGGCAAGCGGAGTTCAAGAGTTACAGGGTATGGTCGTGAATATTGTCCGGCGCCTTCCCCCACCTGGTTCCTCTGTGGCTCGGAAGAATGCCATGACAATTTCGGCATTTGATCACAGAGCCAGGCACTGTCCATATAAGTGCCTGATTACCTAGTATTTGTGTTGGGCATCCTGAATAGAAACAATGCTGAGGTCCCACCAATTCTCCATTTTTCAGCAAGAATCTACTGACAGCAATTCCGTACCCGCCGTGAAGTGCAGAGCTTGCCATGTGTTGCCATCTATCTTGATGACGTTTTGGTCACGAGGTCCACGGAGAGGAGCGTTTGCGAGACAGTGCTACAGACGTTCACTGAGTATGGTGTTCATCTGCTTAGGAAGAAATGCGTCTTTCAAGGAAGTCTTACATTTGGGCTACTATCGGCAGCAGATAAAGTACAGGTGTTAAAGATGGCCCCCGCATCACAAGACGCCACGAGCCCTGTTTAACCCTTGTCAATTATTACAGGCATTTCATTCCAAACCTGGCTCCGTCCTGGCCCCCTTCATTTGCTATTCAAGAACCATCACCCCTGGCTTTGGGGTGCAGCCCAGGTAACAGTTTTAAAGGAGGTAAAGCACCGTTTACACGCTTTGAAACTGCTGACTTATTTCAACTTTGTTCAAACAGTTACATGTGACATGTGATGCCTCGCCATATGGCATAGGAGGGGTCTTATCTCATCGTATGGGTGATGGCCGTGACCGCCCAATCACGTTTGCCTCTCGGACATTGACGACTGCCAAGAAGAACTATTCACATATTGAGAAGGTGGGCCTGGCTGTGGTTTTGAGCGTTAAACATTTTCATCAATCCATCTGCGGCCACCATTTTGTCATCATAACTGACCATAAGCTGCTACTCGGCCTCTTTTGTGAGGATAAGGCGGTCCTACCAATAATGTCTGCATGGATCCAGACCTGGGCTTTGATGTTAGCTGCATTGGAGTACTCTCCTGAACACCATCCAGGGGCACAAACTGCAAATGCAGATGCATTGAGTTGTCTTAACCTGCTGATTCTGGCTGCTCACTGGCCCACAGCGGATGAAGCTATTACAGTCCTGAACTTTATGGACGCTTTTCCTGTGACTGCTTTCTGTGTCCGACCCTTTACTGGCTAAGGTGTGTCAGATGGTGTTGTATGGTGAACAGTGGCAACAGGTTCCAGGAGAGTTGAAGGCGTCTTCTTCCAATTTCTCAGAAATAACCATGGAGGACAGTATCCTCCTATGGAGCAGGATTGTCTCGTCCCTGCAAAAGGGCAGGTTTAGGTTTTGAAGGATCTTAATGCGAGGGGCATCCTGAAGTGTTCAAGATGAAGATGTTGGCCAGAACCTACCTTTGGCGGCCAGGGTTGGATTCGGCTACCGAGGCATTAGCCTAGGACTGCCCCCTTTATCCAGACATCAAAAGCTTCCTGTAGTGGCGCCCTTACATTCTTGGGAATGACACGGTCACCCTTGGGTTAGCGTCTATGCGGATTTTGCCTGTCCTTTATTGGGGTTGATGTTTCAGATCATGTGGACATTCAGTCAAAATGGCTGCAGAGCCACAGGATGACTTCCATCACATCCCAAGCGACCATACAGCACCTATGTACTTCTTTTTCAGTCCATGGCATACCAGAGGTGGTCATCACTGATAAAGGAGCCTCATATTGAGCGAAGAGTTCGCACCTTTTGCAAAGTGCAACTGGATTTGCCATGTCTGCACTGCTTCGTATCACCTGGCTTCAAATTGGTTAGCAAAGAGAGCCATACAGACGGTAAAAAGGGGGCTAAAGAAGCAGACTGGGGGTTTGATGGATACTCGGCTAGCAAGATTTCTGTTTTCGTACAGGACAACTCCTCACATAGTGATTGGGGTGACCCCTGCCAAGCTATTAATGGGTTGATGGCTTTGGACGGAACTGTGTTTGCTGATGCCGGACATTGGCGCTAAGGTGCATCATAGCCAAGAATTGCAAGGACGTTGCCTGGCTCGTGTTGACGTCACTTCGACACTTCGCACAGACAACGTGGTCTACGTTCATAGCTTTGCTGAAGGCGCTTGCTGTCTCTCTGGGATCGTAGGTTGTCAATCAGGTCTGGTGTCTTACCAGGTTCATGTTCGTGGGCAACTTGTGTGACTACACCTGGTTCATATCAGCTCCCGGCGATCTCTTCTTCGTAAGCTACCACAACAGACCTCTTCTTTGGATCTTCCGGTTCCATTGCCACTACGGCGTAGGGGCTGGTTTAGCACAGTGCGCTAAGACAGCTGGTTTATAATTCAGAACAAGACCAGCAGCGTGGGTTCAATTCCCGTTCCAGCCTCCCCAAACAGGCACCGGAATGTGGTGACTCGGGGCTTTTCACAGTAACTTAATTGAAGCCTACATGTGACAATAAGCAATTATTATTATTATTATGCTGCGACTCCTTCATTTCCCCGTAACACAGACCTGCTGGATTGCCTGTCCTCAGACTCTGACACAGAGACGCAAAGGTCTGAGAACTCCAATACCGACATCAAGGTGCCGCCGCCAACGGCCGATGGTCCACCCAGATGTTCCTGCCATAAATGTTGTTTGCCCGTAAAGTACACCCCGACTAATCCTACTCCTCTGCTCAATGGCGATCTGCCGGAGCCAAAATGTCTTTGTCATCCGACTGCTGCAAGTTTCTTCTCCTTCGTCACTGATTTTTTTGCAACATCGTCGCCATCTCCTCATCATTGTCCTTCAATGAGGTCTTCGGACTTTTGGGGGGAGGAATGCATGAGAAAGAGGACAGCACGGTGGTGCAGTGGTTAGTACTGCAGCTTCACGGTGCCACGGTCCCAGGTTTGATCCTGGCTCTGGGTCACTTACCATGTGCACATTCTCCCCATGTTTGCGTGGGTTTCGCCCCACAACCCAAAGATGTGCAGGGTAGGGGGATTGGCCATGCTAAATTGCCCAATAATTGGAAAAAATTAATTGGGTATGTAAATTTTTTTTTAAAACCTGATTGAGACATAGAGTGTGGGGATAATTGTTTTCCCCGTGTTCTTTGAGGAGTATGGGGTGCCCCACTAGGATCAGGGTAGCTTACCCGTAATTGTACAAAAGGTCAGCCAGTCTGAAACCGACTGACAAGAGTGAGAACCTGGTGAGGTTCTACTGGTACTCACGTAAAATGGTTACATAGAAGAAAGGAGCAGGAGGAGGCATTTTGGGCCTTTGAGCCTGCTCTGCCGTTTATCACAATCATGGTTGATCATCCAACTCAACAGCCCAATCCGATAGAGGCACCCCTAAAAAAGACAAAATGTCCTCCTCAATCCTTTCCTCTATTCTCTTCCCTTCTCCACCCCATTCTTCATTTTGTTTCCAACATCCTTTCCATTCCCTGTAGCTTTAGAAACTTCAATTCTTTAACATTTATTGGCCGGTTGGATGGGAAAATACTGTCCGATCATGGTTGCAAAAAGGCTGAGCTTTAGCTTATAAAAATTCACCAATAAGATTGCACCCTTTTCCAGCATTCATGCTCTAGGACTTTAAGTAGCGGAAGCTAAAATTGGCTGTGCATATCCTTGTACTGGGAAGAAAGGGACTGACAAAAGTTTTGTAGTCTGGACTTCCGGTGGCAGCTATGAGGGAGTAGGTCGCATACTTGGTGGCTCCCGCTCTGGCCGGGCTTTTGGACCTTTTTCCCCGACTTTTTCGTGGTTTTGAGTCTTGATTTGGAAAGTGCAGACATTTAAATACTGGATCCACACAGTGGTGCATGGAACAGAGAACCCCAAGGGACCATAAGGGAAGAAACAGAAAGATGAGCAAGGACTGGGTAGAAGTGGCTGCTGAAGTTAACATGGCCGAGGTTTGGACCCCTGCTGCGACGGCCCAGCCATCGATGGAGGAGCTGATGCAGGTCATTCAAGAAGGCTTCGCCAGGCAGAAATGAGATTGTCTCAACCCACTAAAGGAGTCGAATGATCGGATGGAACGGAGGCTGGATGCCCAGGATCGGACGATCCAGAAGTTGGAGAAAGCGCTGGTGGACCAGGAGGAGCACCAGACGGGGGTCGAGCTGGAGGTGGGGATGCTGAAGGATCAGCAGAAGACGCTGTTAGAAAAAGTGGAAGAGCTGGAGAACAGTGCACGCCGACAGAATTTGAGAAATGTCGGTCTCCCTGAAGGGGCTGAGGGATCTGATGCAGGCGCTTTTGTGGTAAATATGTTCCAGAAGCTTCTGTGGGAGGGGGCTTTTCCCTGGCCGCTGGAGGTGGACAGGGCTTACAGGGCGATGGTGAGGAAGCCACGGCCAGGGGACCCCCCCCCCCCAAGGGTGATGGTGGTGCGGTTCCACACATTTCTGGACAAAGTGTGTGTCCTCCAATGGGCCAAACGTATGAGGTGCTGCAAGTGGGACAATAGTATACTGTGTGTCTACCAGGACCTGAGTGAGGAGGTGGCTAGAAGGAGGGCAGGAAAGTGAAATTTGGGCTCCTCTCCCTGGCGTGCCTCTGGGTCACCCATGAGGACCAGCACCACTACTTTGAATCGTCCGAAGATGCAATGGACTTTGCCAAGAAGAAGGGTCTGGCGCAGAACTGAAGACTTTTTCGGACTTAAGCGGCAGCATCCTTCTCTTTTTTCTTTTTTTGGACGATGTATATATGGTTTGATTGTTGTCCTTTCTTTTTTGTTTGTCTTTGAAGTTTGGGTGAAGACGGGGGAGTAAGAGATATTCGGTTGTTGCTGGGTTTTTCTTTGGTGTTTTGATGGGGGTGGTTGGTGGGGGCTTTCTATGTTTTATTTCGTATTATTTTAATTTGCACTATTGAGGGGTGTGCTGTGGGGGTCTCTGTCTGTATTGGGCTGTCTCCTATGGTAATTAGGAGATTGATCGGTCTTGGTTTGATGAGGGAAGTGGTTTCAATGGGCGGGGCGGGGAGGGGAGTGGGGAACAATAGGTGGGAGACTTTGTGGCGCAGGAGACGAGGGCCACCACTAAGTGACCCGGATGAGTAGATTTTTTGAGGTGGAAGACAAGTGTGTCAGGTGTGCGGGTGGACCAGAGAACCATGTCCATATGTTCTGGGCATGGCCCAAAACTTAGGGGATATTGGCAGCGGTTCGCGGATGTCATGTCCGGGGGATGTTGGCAGCGGTTCGCGGATGTCATGTCCAGGGTATTGAAGACAAGGGTGGAAATGAGTCCAGGGGTAGTGATCTTTGGTGTGTTGGAGGACCCGGGGGATCAGGAGGCGGGAGAGGCAGTTGTTCTGGCCTTTTCCTCCTTGGTAGCCCGGCGACGGATACTACTGGCTTGGGGGGAGTCTAGGCCTCCGAAGTCAGAGGCCTGGTTAACCGACATGGCGAGCTTTCTCAGCCTGGAAAAGATCAAGTTCGCCTTGCGAGGGTCGGTGATCGGGTTCGCCCGGAGGTGGCAACCATTCATTGACTTTTTCGTGGGGAATTGTCAGCAGGGCGGGTGCTAGGGATGTATGGAGTAGGGGGTTAGAAGGCGGGCCTTGGAGGGACGGATGTCGGCAGCTGCTTTTTGATTACCGTTCTTTGTACTATTGTTTTTTGTACAGTGGTTGTTTGTTATGCCAAAAATACCTCATTAAAAATAGTTTGTTTAAAAAAAAAGTTTTGTAGTCTGGATCAGTACATCAGTAAACCACATTTTAGAAAGCTCTATCTGGGAGTAAAAAAACAGGAAAGTGAATAACCTAGCCTGTGCTGTGAGAGATATGATAATAACTGCAACATTAATACAGCACCTCATAATACAACAAAATATTTAAAATTACTTTACAAAGAAAACAATGGTCTATTGATCGGGAAGAAGAAGAGAAATTAAAGGAATCGGTGCCCACCCGTTTTGTGCATGCCATAAGGGATGCCTTGAAGTGAAATGCAAGAGAGCAAAGTAATCACAGGTTGAAAGGAGTTGTAAACTGAGAGTAAAGTTACAAACCTTTCATCAGTGCTGAACTCTAAAATTGAATGAGTGCTTTAAATTGTGCGCGGTATTTATTGAGCATCAATACTGTTGAAAAAAGATCTGTAATGAAAAAGAGACAGGTTAACGTTTGGGTGCAGAACCTTCATCAAAGCACATTTTTAATTCCCAATTCATAATGTTTGTAGTTGTTTTCTTTTATCTGAAACTACTTTTAAAATTGATTTTACTGTGCTTCAGTACAGAGCCCATTTGATGTGAATGTTTACCTGTGTCACTTCAAGCTGAAAGTAATGTTGTCTGATGTTGGATAAAGGATATTGGTAATTTTATGACAAAGCAACGAGAAAGAAACATGTTATATTACAGGGCTTGTTTTTTTAAAACAATAGATTATGGAGCAGGTATAGATCAGAGAGCAGTGATTTACAGGAAATGTATTACTGAATGATGGAGCTGCATAATTCATGAGCACTTCAGGTGCCAGTGAATGATGTAAACAGCAATTGTTTACTTCATGACACTTTTCACCTTCAATGTGCGTTTGTTTATCCAGTGCAAAGCTATGGGCTGAATTCTGGCAACAAAATAGCATCGGAGCCCGGATTCTGGAATACCAATGCCAAACCCAACGCCCAACATTTCTGCCGTGAGTGGAAGGGAGGGTAGTGGCAGGTTGTAATTGATCACCTAGGGTTCGCGAAGTCGCGAAACAGTAAAAGTTTAGCTGCCTTCAAACACCTCGAATTTTCATTCGTGGAATGTCCAAGATACAACTTGTGGGCATTTCACTTCTCAAGAGAAGGCATTAACATTTTTTAAGAGATAATGTATCTTTTGGAGAGGTAAGGTACCCTTTTGGATTAGTCCTGGGGCGCATTTGGGAGAGACCGGGTGCCCTTTGGATCTGTTAAATCAAGACAAGAATAGTGGATAAACTCTTTCGAGCTGTCAGGATATTTAAACCCCCTTGGAACTGTCAAGCCATCAAGGAAGTTACATGTTCTGATCTTAAAATTAAAAGAAAAGGCAGTCTATAATTAAAAAGAAAAAGCAGTGCTTGCTATTTCACTCCGTCTGTTGATATAAGCCTGATAGTCATCATTATAGGATTTGTGCTGTAAGAATGATTCCATGGCCCATCAAAATCACAATGCCTGAGAGTTCACAGTTTCATCACTCCTGTCCCTCACTTCTCGCATCACACCCCCCACTCCTATAGAGGCCGATAAAAACCCGCCTGCCTGTATCTCCCTCACATCCCACCCTGCACCAAATTCCCAACATCTGTATTGTCCACTTTGGTCAGGTGCCTTGCACACATTTGCCACCAGCTACAGATCCCCAGTGTAAGTCGCCTCCATACTTCTCACCATTTCCTTTATGTGTCCCTGAGGAAAAGAAGGCCAATAACAGAAGAGAATTGGAGAACAACATTGGGGTATTCAGGCTCCAGGCTCTCACTCTGCTGAGCTGAGGGTGAAGACGTTATCCGGGAAGGTGCAGGAGCGTAATATCTCAGAGACAGAGGTTGGCATGCAACAACCAAGTGAGACCCTAGTGCAGGTGTGGGAGGTTGGTGGTGTGGGTGTTGGAGGATGGAATGGATAGGGGCCCCCAGGAAAATTGAATGTTCCACCTGGGGTCACTCCCAGAGGCAGCAGGGAATGGGACCAGAGGTGTGAGGCCATCTTGCAAGACAGCTTACCCAGTGAGTATCATATCATCGATTGGCATCTCCAGAACCACCCTCCACCACTCAAAACATATATGGGCCGTGAGATGGAATGGGCAGCACACATACTGCCCAGGCGGACAGTGGAAGATGACCTGAAGACAGGAGTCAGACTTTGTCAACGAGAACGAGCACCAGAGCTTATCTCACAGCGAATTGTTAATGTTGTCTGTCTTGTATCCCGCTGATACTGCCTGCCTGAGGCCAACACCCTGTAGTGATGCCAGTCGGACCATTGGAGGGGGCTGGGGGCGCTGGAGTGGTAGGATAGAGTGAAGGGAGGATGGACAGGGGAACATGTGAGTGGCTATCTGCCGTGCCAGCACGGGCTTCATGCCCGGATCTTCCTGGCCATCCTCCTCATTCTCCTTGTCAGATGAGGCCTGACGTTCTTCCTCTTCCTTCAGCATGTCCCCTGTGTTGCACAACAGCAGGCCTGCTAGGCCTCAGCAGGCCAGCATGATGTTCGAGACACTCCTGTCCTGGGGCTATGTTGGAGCCACCCACCAGAGCGGACCAGGCATCGGAAGCAAGTCTTTATTATGCCGATTCACTGCTCAATGACACTCCTAGTTGCTGTATAGGCATTGTTATAGTGGTTCTCCAGTGCCACCTGGGACCTCCGGACAGGCGTCATTATCCAAGACCTCAGCAGGTAGCCCTTGAAGCCCAAAAGCCAACCCCTCACCTGAGGGAGCGCCTCAAAGATGCTGGGAACTGATGAGTGCGGCAGAACATATGCATCGTGCACGCTGCCTGGGTATCAATTGCAGACATGCATGATGTACAGCTGGTGGTCACACACCAACTGCATATTCAGAAGTGGAAGCCCTTCTGATTGATGAAAGACATCCCCAGATGGTCCGATGATCGTAGGGGGACATGTGTTCCATTTATCACCTCCTGGACCTGGGGTATGTCAGTGGTGGCAGCAAATCCTGCTGCCCATGCTGGTGGACTTGATCTTGATTGAAGTTTACGTAAGCGCACAGTACGGACATACTTGTGCATGGATGTCTGCGAGATCCCAGACAGTTCCCCGCTCGTCCCTGGAAAGATCCAGAGTCATAGAAGTTCTGGATGGCTGTCACTTTAGTAGCAAGGTATCCGCCTACATACCCCTGCAGTGCCAGATGCATCATCATCTGCACAGCTGGCGCTCGTTCTCCCTGGTTAGTCAAAGTCTTCGGTGGCACAAGGGGTCCTGCAACTCCTTGAAGGACAGGCGCTGACGGTATATATGTGGACTGATGGGGAGCCTCCTTCGCACTTCCTCCTCGGCCTGTTGGACGGCCGGCACTGGAGCTTCATCGACTGGCCCCTGATTTTGTTCTGGGGCAGGCTCCTCTTGTGCAGGGTCTTCGCTAAGCAGGCCGTGTGCCTCCAGTCTCTGTGTGTCCGTAATGGTAGCTGCGGCCAGGGAGATAGCAAGCGTTCCCTGGCTGTGCTCAGAAATTCATTCTCTGCAGCAGGGGAAAAAAGAAGACATGTTAGCAAGATGAGTATTACCTTGCCCGTCCAGATCCAACAGGCTACATGGTGACCCTGAGTTGCATTTCAGTTCCAACATACAGTATGGAAGGTCACATATTGGAGGGAAAGGCTGAGGCTCGGAACATAGTGAATCAAACCCACCAATCATATTTAAATAAATGCAAATGCTTGTTTGCATGCCGCCACCAGCACGGAGCATGAACCTCGTTATCGCCAGAGCATGGCACCCAATTGTGCGCCAGGCACAGACCTCAAGTTTGGCCGGATGCCCCATTCTCTGCCCGATCATGGTTCACGTTTGTCGCGTCACGAGGTGGAGTATTTTGCCCAGTGAATTTGTCAATAGACACTTAGAACTTTATTTTATTACACCTCAGCATGCGTTCTGCAGTCTGACCATGATGAATACTGGGTGAGTTGGCATGATGGTGTAAGGGCAAAGGGTGGGGACATAGGTTGGCATGAGTTTGCACTAGGCTGTAATTAGGTCTATAGTTGGCTACTGGGTGAGCAGGTGGGCATAGGTTGACATGGAGTGTAGGAGAAGACAATTGGGGAGCGTGCAGAGTGGTATAGGTTGGCATGGAGGGTAGGGAACCATGGGCTTTGTGTGGAGGACATGAGGTGGCATGGGTTGGCATAGGTGGGGCATGGGGTAAGTGCAGATGGTTAGATAATGTGGGCTAGAGCTCTGTTGTTCGTTTCCCTATTTCATTTGCAAATGGGGAAAGTGCTGGAGCAAAGGCCTGCTTTTCCGACAGTCCGCCTCTGCACCTGGTAGCTTCTATGGCTACCTCCGCATTCTTTCTGCGGAATCAGGACTGATTCCAGTTAACACCCACCCTGCCGGATTTAAAATCAGATCCTTTGGGGCACTTTTTCTGGAGTTGGGTGTGTGGGGTCGGGATTTCTCCAGGCTCTGTGAAAATTCAAGCTTATAACACTGATGGTCTTGAAAGTAATTCAAAACTATGTTTCCAGATACACATTTGGGCTAACTTTCAACTTTGATCTCATGCACACCTGGCTGCTTTCCTTTCCATCATGTTTCGTGCTTGACTGATGGCTTTGTAGTTTTTAAAGATTAATTTATTAACGTTGTCGCACTTCAAAAGCAAACAATGTGAGCAACAAATAAGATCTAAATCTTAACAGTTTCCTTTTGTGAAGCCTATGTCATGTACATTTAATAGAATAACTGTCATGTGAGAATACCTTTAAGAAATGGCAGTTTACTACTGCAGTGATGTCAGAGAGTGGGTGGAGCTGGGCTGTGTTTCAGCTTTTTAATTTTCATTTTAGGCTGTTTGCTGCAGGGTGTGTTTTAGTTTCATTTTCAGTGTTGGAGCTGAAGCCAGGCACAGCAGCTGTACTGCTGTTCTCTCTGCCATGAAAAGACTATCTCTTGATCATTTGGTAAATTCAGAATTATAAATGATTTCAGTAGTGACTTTAACCTGATGTGCTTCTGTTAAAGGTTTTGTTTTTAAGTCATATGGATGTTAAAAGGAAAGCTTAAAGGATTACTTAGTGTTGTAATCTTTGGGGGTTGTATTTGAATTAATGGTTGCTAAGATGTTCACTGTATGTTTTAAAAAGGTTAACTTGAGTTCATTGAATAAACATTGCTTTGCTTTAAAAAGTACTTTTCCATTTCTACTGTACCACACCTGTAGAGTGGGCCGTGTGCTCTCCATACCACAATCTATTAAAAGTTCTGGGTCAGGTGAACTCCCTGATACACTTTGGGGTTCTCTAAACCCTGGCCCATAACATAACTAAGAATTGGATAGATGGAGGGTCCAAATAGCTGTCCAGTAGAGTAAAGGAGTTTCTGATACGTGGATATTTCTGCATCTGTTCAAATCTTGCTTGAGAAAACTAAATAATAGATTTGGAAAAAATAAAGATGTAAGCAACATGTGGTTCTGATAGGATTCTGTACGCTGCTCTAGCTCATCCTTGACCGATTTTACCCCTTTTCACCCCGCTTTCCTCTGGTCCCTTTTGCACACAGTTTTTTTTAGGTGTTAAAGTATGCCTTTTATCAGTTTTGAGAACATTAATTCTGTGAAAGATTTGAAAAGAAACAGAACGTAGGAATAGCCATAAACAAGTTATCTCTAAACAGCCAAATGGTTTACAACTCAGTCCAGTGTTACCTTGATTATCTGCTTGGGCTGAAGTCTGTCTGCTCCATTATGGTGTTTATGCCAAAGTTTTAGGTAGCTGGGTTATAAACAACAGTGATAATTACTTTAAAAGCACCATTCATGGATTTGTCTGCACGCGTATGTTAGCATTTCTAAGATTCATGGGATTTCAAGGATTTCAGATTGTTGGTCATATCTTTTTCCTAGCAATCAGCTGTGGTCATCCTGGAAATCCAGTTTACGGGAGAGCCTCTGGAAGTGGTTTCAATCTCAATGATGTGGTGACATTTTCTTGCAAATCTGGATACATAATGGATGGGTCAGCCAGGACCCAGTGTCAGGCGAACAGACAATGGAGCCAGTCCATACCAACATGTAGAGGTATGTGCACAATTTAGTTAATGCCTTATATTGTTATAACTTGCAATGCAAAAAGAAACCAATCATACCTAATGTAAAGATGGTATCGAAATAGACTTGATTGTGGTATGAAGTATTACGGTGCAAGTTGGTGTTATAACTGGGCAGCAAGTTCCCAGAATGGAACCCTTGTTCAAAAGACTGTAACTTTTACGTTTTTTATAAAACATGGAAGAACAGAATCACAAGATTGCTAATTCATTTTAACAAGAAAAAACATTAAAAAATGGTATTATAATACAATTCTCCTTTACTCCCCCTTATCTTAACAATTACACAAAGGTTTTTGGGTATAACACATAACAAAGTACATTTTAATCTACAATGGTCTCATTCATTCAAAGTCCCCTTTAAGCACACAAGTTGACTGTCGGAAAATACATTCTCCACTCTGAACCCCAAGCGAATGTTTGTGAATGACTGCTCAGAATCCCCGTAGATGATTGTCACGTGAGAGTTTCAAAACTCCACCCCCAAGAACATGCTTTAAAATCTAATCTTCTGTCATAATTATAATGCTTTCTCTTGGCAGTTTGCATCTGAAATCTAGATCAAGTTTTCCAAATGACACTTTGCTTCCGCTTTACTTTTAACAGCGAATACAGTCCAGGGTTTCACACCAACCCTTTTAGGATTTCTTCGTCTTGACTGCTGTGCAAACTTCTCTCAATTGGTTAAACTCTTGATTCCCAGATTATATTAAAATGGCAGCAGATGCTTATTTTATCTTCGAAAGGCTGTTGTCCCTCTTTAAATCTGGTTACTGCATTTGTCTCTTTAACTCCGAACACTTTAGTTACTTTTCCTTGAAGTGTTCTGAACAATACCTTGATCTCTCTTCACATAACTCCAGACTTCTTTGCCACCCCTCTTCATTCTTTACTTTCCTTAACTAGCTGCTCTTCAGATCTCTGCACGTGTTTTCTGAACCATTACTCTATGGTATTGCTTTTCTTCCAGAAAAGCTAAGAGAAATGTTCCCTCTCTTATCTTCTAAACCAATGAATCCGAGCAGAGCTATGAGGTCTGCCTTCACTCACTACATATCTTCAACTGCAATCAAATTAGCTAAATTAAAACTTCAAAGTTTCTCTCACTTATGACTTTAATTAGCCCTCTCTAAGCACAGTAGAGGCACATTTAGGACTTAACCAACTCCTACACATACACACATTAATCTACCTATAGGTTTTACCCTTCCAGACAGGAAAACATTAAATTAAACCTATTTAAAATGATTTCTTATAAGTGCCTTAAAACTATCTTTGTTTTCCTGACATTGGTTTCTTATTTATTTCTGATATTCCAGTTCAGCATGCAATGTATTTTACCTACACGTCTGGAGTGGGCACTGCTAATATTTACAAAGAAGTGAGGATCTATGTTGTCTTCTCCCTCAGTGGGCTACTTTTGTCACTCATTTAAATTGAAAATCATGTGCTATTCTGATGAATGTATTGCATTATGAAATAATCACCTTACATTTTCCAGAGTAACTTTTCCTGATTATTTGCCATAACTCAACAGGAGAGTGGTGGGAGCTCTAAAAATGACATAAATGGATGTTTCACCCGGTTTTCCACCAATTTTGTACTAAAGGTATATCCAGAACATAAGGAACCCTCGAGGAAATTCTGCTCTGTTGTGGTGTTTCAATTGGTCAAATGATGTGCAGTCTCTTTTTTATGATGTTTCCATGTATTGATTTTAAAGACAAAAAGCAAAAACGTTAAATTGTATTGAATATTTTAGTTAAAATATATCCAGTAATCTTTTTATTTCTTTCGAAGCTAATTTGGCATTTTTATGTTGCGGTTCACCTGTTCTCCGCTTTATCGAACAAATTAATTGGAAAAGTAAGTCTTTTAAAGCGCTTAGAGTTAAATGAATCATGCACTTCAAGAAGGAGAAAAATCTAAATCAGGCCTTTTTGCAGCTTGCAAAACATGAGCCCAACTCCAAAACCCATTCCCGTTAAATTGTTGTCTCTCACAGATATGGTGTTGGAAGGATTGAGCTGCAGTGCAGTGCGAGAAGGGTGCAGGTGGAGTGTGGATGCTGAGTTGGTCTGTTTAAAAGACTCCCTCAATTCTCAGGGAGAGCAGCCCAGCCACCAATATTGTTCTTATGCTCTGCTCACTGAACCTAACCAGTCATCCCTCCCATCCCACCAACCCCATGTTCCTTCAATGCTCCCTTATACTGCCATGCTCCCTTCCACACGCTCGTGCCCCCATACTCCCTTTATTTCCCCCATTTCTCCTCCATAGCCACTTCACTCTGAGCGAATCTCAGGATGTCTTTGAAATGAACATTGAAATATAAATGGCTAACCATTTAGTAGAACTTTCATTCAAACGCATTTCGTACTGAAAAAATACCCTCTGATTCATAAAAGCCATTAAATATGCAATCCATTTCAAGTTGTCAGTCCGCTGTAAAACAAAACATTTCTTCATTTACCGAGTCAAGGACAGATAATTATTTAGTAACCTCCTAAAGCTGTCAGTCAAAATGTACACAATCCTTTGCTGAAATAAATGGTGCATTAGCTCTTGAAACTCAGCCAACCATTCATAATGGATTCAGCTGTCCAATTAATCTCTGGTGAATCTAAACATTGGCATCTGTTGAAACTGTAAACAAAATAGCCATTTTATCCAAGTCTGTCAACCAATCAGGTCAGGGCCAGGTGTTTTTCTTTATTCTAACGATTGGTTTTCAAATTAAAATGACTCTTGGCATTAGAGCATGTCATATTATTACACTGGAGAATGCAAGCAGAATTTTCTTCAGTTTTGAATACATAAAAGCAATTTCCAAATGGGAAGTACCCTAATGCATCTCAACACTTAATGCTGGCCAATGTATTGGTAAACTTAACTTTTTGACGAATCACTGCAGTTAAAAACATATTACAGCACAGTATATAATGGACAACTTGGAAGTTTTTAAGACACATGTCAGGAAATTTCCAAAACCTCAGTAGACTTTCCCAGTGGTCATGAACTTGACAACGAGACACTTTTTTTAAAGGTTTCTAAAACCTGCACTCGCACAGGAAAATAGTAGGGAAGAAGAAATTCAAATTTCTCATGAGGCTCGCAATGGTTACCCTGACCTCCGAAAAGGTGCATTTGGGATCGCAACTCAAAGCTTTCCTGACCTGTGAAAAGGGCACACAAAAATTGCGTGAGGTCAGGAAGGGAGAAGAAATTTGTTTTTTTGCTGTCAAAAATGTTAAGATTTCAGATTTCTCGACCACATTCCTGCCTCCAATAGAGACGAAAATCCAACCCCAAGTACAAACATTTTAATTAAAATAAACCACAGTATGATGCTGACTATATAATTAACAGGTCTGAGAAGCTAAGTTATGATAGCTGTCAGGGAGCTATTTATTGTATGTCAAATGCAATCAAAATTTTAAGAGTATCTGGCAAATATTTTTGTGTGTTGGGCACAATTAATGGAAATTCAGGTAGCTCTGCTCCACAATATCACCGCCCCCCAACCACCCCAACTCCCACTCTCCGTGCCCGTTAGTAAAGATGGACAATAAATGTGGGAGGCGCTTCCTGAATTCCACCTACATACTCCTAGTGAGCAATCTTTGCCCCTGCTGGCATTGAAGAGGTCATTCCGCCCCCACACATTTGAAAAAGATATCCTTACAATTTAACATATTTATTTAAGAGTTGGCAGTCATGTTTACTTTTTTCCTTTCTGATGTCTGAAAGGCACAACAGTTGGGCTAAGCAAGAGGCTGAACAGCGGAGCATGCCTCTATTATATAACATGAAGCAGCTCAACATTAGCACAGGAAGAATTAATACATTCTCTGAAATCTGACCTTTTTTTACAATTCCAAAGAAAGCACAAATTTATAATACAACTGAACTGCTTATAAATAATTCACTGCTCCTGTCACTGGTTTGAAAATGTGAGCTTACAATGGTGAATAAATGGGGCATACAGGAAATACATCAAAACAATGTTGTCCAAATAAATTAATACAATACAAAAAAAAAGTTATCACCTATATAAAATAAGCATGCAGAAAGTATATTGCAAACTGTTCCTGATCATATATTTGTCATTAAAAATATTTCAAATTATCTAATTGAATGAAGTAAATAACACAGCAAAGTGTGGTTTTAATGCTAACAGGTGAAAATATAGATAAGTTGGTCATCAAAAGGAGCCAGTTGCTAAGAGGCATGCAGTTCTTTCAGAGTTACGTTTGCTAAGATTGTACTAAATATACAAATAGTTGAATAACTCTGTCACCATGTACAGAGTACCATGGAAGTCGTAGATTAGCAATTCGACCAAAGTTGTCAAATCTGTAATGTGTTCATTACAGTGTGCCTGTAATGATATCAATTATTACTCTTTTAATGGGCGCTTCCATGTACTTCAGCAATGGGATTTATTCTAATTTTGCCTTCATTGGTTTCATCTTTATTTGATATTTGTTTAAAGTGAAGTGAGGTATGCAGAGATGCTTTATTTTAAAGATGGTCCTCACTGGGGGAAAAAAAAATCATTTTAGAACTATTATGTAAATATTTGCCATTGGTGTCACCGCCTTTTCAGATTCTCCTTCCTCTGGCAATGCCACCCCCCCCCCCCCCCCCCCCCCCCCCCCCCCCCCCCAAAAGAAGGAAAAATCAGTTCGGACCAATATTCTTATTTCTCTGTTTTACGAGTGTTCCATTTTGAAGTGTATAAGACAGGCTGAGACCAATGTTCTTATTGCCTCGTTTTACTGGGTTTTTTTTTTCCTTCAGAGAAGTCACCTCCATTTCAGAGTGCCTCCATTTATTTTGGTGAGATCGGAACTTCAAACTTGCTTAAATAATTGGGGCAGTCCTCTTCAGAAACCTTCTGTCTCATGAAACAATAGTACTGGTTAAAGCTGTATTAAATATCAGTGATTTGGTTCAGAAACCCCACTCTGACATGGGAGTGCTGCACCAAATAGTCAGCCGCCAGACATCATAGCTGTCAGCAACTGTTTCCCAGTTCTATGTTGTTGTCTGGCAACTTCAGATCATGCTTGCAAGTGTCTTAGCAGGAGTGGAAGTCCAGCAGGTCATGGCGCAGTGACCAGTTCACTTTACAAATGATCTTTGGGTATACACTGTCATCCATCCAAATTAATATGTTTAAGCCATTATAAATATCATTGGCTCAAGAATCAGTGTATGCTGATGGAATTAGAATGATACAGGACCTCTTACGTTTGTGACCTTGACTTCCCAAGCGACGTCAACAATATGTCTGAGACAATGAAAGTGAAACTATTCAGCGATTTCTCCTCTCTAACATATGTTGTCTACGGGGTAAATCCTACGGTTTCATTCGCCGTGGGAATCGTCACAGGTGGACTATTTCATTGAGTGATTAAAAGTCTGTTGACCTCAGGTGGGAATTTCTGGCCTTGGGGCGGGAGCGCCCAGAGAATCCCACCCTAGGTTTCACTACTGCAGAGGAATGCACTGAGCATGCAGGCTTGGTAGGATCGCAATTGGGTTTCTTGATCAGGTTGCTGTTTTCGCACGGTTCCAGTGTGGACTAACAGCAGCATGATGAATAACTGCAAGCTGGGCCAGTCCAACCTTGGTGAAAAATCACTGTTGACCAGGCTCCATTCGAGTCAGGCAGGTAGAATGTTGTTTCTGGAACAAAGTAAACTGGATTTTCTCAATGCCAGCCTCCACTGAAATGAGCAGAGATATTTAAGTAGACCGGCGTTTCCCTGCCCCAATTGGTGGCCTGATCAGAAGTCAATTGACAGTTGTCCCTCGGTATATAAGGTGTTATAATATTGGAAAAAATTGGTTTCATTTCAATTTGAGTCAATATCTACAGTAGTGAAACCTTGAACCCAATCTTACCTTCTCATTCATTGGGAAACGTTAGTGGATGGTACACATTTTCTTCATGCAGTTCTGAAAGTAAAATCACAAGTAAGCAGCTTCTGAAGGACTGAAAACCATGTTTAACTTGCTTAATTTTAAACTTGTTTGGTTTCATTGCTTAGTGGTAAACTGCTCTGATCCTGGAATTCCTGCAAATTCCATCCGGGAAAGTAAGATCGAATATGGAAACTTCACGTTTGGCTCACTGGTATTTTATGACTGCAACCCTGGATATTTTTTGTTTGGATCTTCTGTTCTTACATGTCAGTCTAATGGATACTGGGATAAACCACTGCCTGAGTGTACATGTATGTATATTTTATTTGTATGTGTATCTTATTTAATGTGGTAAAATTGAGTAAATAACAAAACTTTGTGTGGTAAATCACTCTAACAGTTCCTTTACTTTTGTTTAGATTGTAAAAATCGAAGTGTAACTGTTGGTAACATTTAAAAATTTAGTGCATTCATATAACATACTGTTTTAATGGGAATAGTAAACTGAATTATTTATTTAAGTGAGCTGACAAAGGAATAATACTGCAACTGTGTTAAGTGTTCATCAGATAATATCAAAGCAATAATTTCTATACTGAAACCTTGGCCGGGATTCTCCCCTACCCGGCAGGGCAGGGGGTCCCGGCGTGTTGGAGTGGCGTGAACCACTCCGGCGTTGGGCCGCCCAAAGGTGCGTAAGTCTCCGCCGGAGTGGTTCCCGCTCCGCCGGCAGGCATGAACGGCCTTTGGCGGCATGCCACCTGAGGCCGAAAGGACTTCGCCAACTGGCGTAAGTCTGCGCATGCGCCGGAGCGTCAGCTGCTGCTGACTTCATCCCACGCAGGGAAGGGGGTCTCTTCCACCTCCGCCATGGTGAAGACCATGGCAAAGGCGGAAGAAAAAGAGTGCCCCCACGGCACAAGCCCGCCAGCCGATCGGTGAGCCCTGATCGCGGGCCAGGCAACCGTGGGGGTACCCCCTGGGTCAGATCGCCCCGCCCCCCCCAAGGCGCCCGCCCGCGCCGCCAATCCCGCCGGTACGGTAGGTGGTTTAATCCATGCTGGCGAGAGAGGCTTGTAGTGGCGGGACTTCGGCCCATCGCGGGCCGGAGAATCGCCGCGGGGGGCCCGGGTGGCGGAGAATACGGGACACGGCGGGGGCGGGATTGACGCCGGCCCCGGGCGATTCTCCGACCCGGCAGGGTGTCGGAGAATCCCGCCCCTTGTCTATTTCAGCAAGTAAATTGTCTTATGGCTCCAGGCTTTGTTTTTGAATTGTAACAAGGCAAACATGTCTTTATTTGTTATCTCTTTCTAATAGTGGTTGATTGCGGCCATCCTGGCATTCCTCCAAATACAATTTTGTCTGGTGATAAATACACATTTGGGGCAACTATTCACTATTCCTGTGTGGGCAAAAGGCTGCTTATTGGCCCATCAATGCGTACCTGCCAGATGAATGGACACTGGAGTGACTCCATGCCTCACTGTTCAGGTATGATTAATTTAGGTGTTGTCGATAATCCCAGATACTAGCCAACATTGAACTTCAATCAGCCTTGAATAGTTGCAACTTCATTTTACTCTATACAGAAGGCAAGTCATGCTTTTTATTGGTGCCGTTCATTTTGTTGCATTTAGAGGGTGTTATTATGTCAGGTGAATGGATTGCTGTTACAGACAGAGAACCTACAGATTACAATACTGTACAAAAATATTTCACATAAGTTGATCTGCTGGGAAATGATGCTGTTGAATTCATTGGAGGAGATGTTGAGCCTGTACTTTTCATCCACAGGATTGGTGGTGCAAGCGGAAAATCTCACGAGATTCGCTGCGTGAATCTCGTTTCAACAGTTTTGCATAGATTTAAATGTTATTAGTCCCCCTCACCACCACATAATTCTCCCCTTACTAGGTATTCATACAGTTTTCCAGATGTGAGGCAGTCCAGAGGATTCCTCCGAGGGCACAGAGGTGAGTATAGCCCCCCAAAGGGGTGGGGTAAAGGGACATGCCCAAGCAGTGCCATTAGTACAGGTTTGCAAGGTCAGGGGCAGTGCTATGGATGACTCCTAGTGTGAGCCCCTTTGTGGGTTGGCTTTGATGTGTGGTGTGGGCGGAGTGCCAGCTATACTTGTGTAGTGTTGGTGGGGGGAATTAATGCCAATGTTGGGAGCGGAATGGCGTCACACAATTTAGGTGTGAGAGCGAGCCCCCAATACTTCCATGATGGGGCTGGTTGTTATTAGGCTGCAGTGCAAATCAGGACACCCTTTTAAGATGGCACCCCGATCTCTTTGGTGCTGGTTGTGTCACAATTTTCAGTCACAATTTTCCAAACTTCAAAACAATCTATTCCAAGTAATTTCTTGAAAAATAATAATAATAATAATAATCGCTTATTGTCACAACTAGGCTTCAATGAAGCTACTGTGAAAAGCCCGTAGTCACCACATTCCGAGCGTCTTTGCGAGGAGGCTGGTATGGGAATTCAACCCACGCTGCTGGCCTTGTTCTGCATTACAAGCCAGCTGTTTAGCCCACTGTGCTAATGGAGCAGGATTCACTGATTGGGAGACCGTTTTGCCGTTTGGACTAAATAGCATGCAATGCGCATTGGGGACGCTATTCGGTAAGCAAGCATGCAAATGAGCCAGCACTCTGCTCGCATGGAATCAGAGTAATTCTCAGCTCAGCGAGTGTTCCAGCTGCTGGGGCCAGAGTTAGCGCCAAAGGGCCTGGCAGCTGGAGCTGTTTTTAAGCATTCCATTTCCCATCCACTCACTGCAGCCACAAAGATGACTCAGAGGAGTCCTGCCCCCCAAGGCTGTGAGTCCGAGGTGGATCCATGCTAATGAGGGGAAGAGAGTGTCTCACAGGGTGGGCCACGAACTCAATCCTGACCTCCTGAACAGTGCCTGGGTGGTCGTGGCAGAGGCACTCAGCACTGCCAGCCTCAGCAGGAGGAGACAGCTAGTGATTCTGTGGGGTGGGGATCATTGTTGTGTCCTCTGCCCTGAAAGGGGCAAAAAACCAGGGCAGGTTCGAAAGGCCACGGTGCCGGTGTCTATTCGTTTGGGTGAGATCTTCTGATCTACTGCTTCCTCTGCAGTGAGGTAGCACTTCAAAGGTGTGCAGCATCTGCTGTGCACCTGATTGAGCTTGGTCTTTGATGACACAGTATGGGGGTGTCCAGAGGGGAGGCCTGTGTGGGCTCCTTGATAACCAGATCCTCTCTGAGTATTTACAGGACACAGGCAGCACTCAGCAGTATGAGCAGCCAGGAGCTTGTAAGTAGTACCAAACGGGTTTAAAAGACAGACTGCAGCAATGGCAGTCTGAACCAGACCACCCTGATTCCAAGGGGGATACACCTAGTCATGGAGTTGGCACCAAGTCACTATCCGCTACTGCACCTGGCCCGGGCAGCCACCCCCAGCAAGCCTGACAGTTTTCAGAAATTTTTTTAGCCCCCTGCTCCTCCTCCACAACCAAGATGCACAGTCCCCATTTGTAAATACTTTAGTAATTCACGTCCGCAAGACCTCCACCTTAGTGAAGCGGAACATCACGGGAGCACTGTGTCTAACCCGCATTTAAATGCATGCAAATGGCAATTTTGCATGCCCCCGCCAGTGTTGGGCACAAACTTGTTTTTTGCCGGCAGGTGGGAACCAGAGTAAGGCACCTGAATTGATGTCAGGTGTGGATCTCGATTTTGGCCAGACGTCCAATTCTCCACCCGATCGCGATTCGCATTTCCAGCATCGTGATGCGGAGAAATCAGTCGAATAACCCAAATCATCTGGTCTGCTCATCATCAGAGACCGGGATTACAACTGAAGATGTATATTAGGATCCTGTGGAATTCCTGAAATGTGAATCTATATGGGAATTGCCTCGGATGTTTAAACTTCTGATGGGCGACTCCTTTGAATCCCTGGACCCTCCCTGGCTTACTTTGACTCTGAGCGAGGGTCAGAGACTTCGAACAAAGTCAAGGGGCTGGATTCTCTGATTCGGAGACTAAGTGCTGACGGTGGCGTTTTACGACTTAAAAAATGGCGCTAAACGGCCACCGATCAACCGTCTAGTGGGTGGCTAGCAGCCACGCAGCGTAGATCACCAGGCTCTAGCTGTGAATACGGCCGGAGAATTGCCGGGTCCGTGGCAGCAATGGACCCCGCCTGCCAAATAGTGTTCCCCTTTGGCCACGCTCGCTGTCTTCGGACCACCCCCCACCAGTACTCCCAGTCTTCGCAAAAGCCCCCCCCCGCCCGCCGATCAGGTCCCGCCTGATTATGGCGGCGCTGGACTTAGTTCCCGAAAATAAATGCTACATGTGACCGGTACCGTCGGGAACTTGGCCCATCGGGTGCGGAGTATCGGGGGGCGGGCCTCAGGTAATGTCCGGAGGCTGACCATACGGTGTGCGGCGTACACCTGGAGTAGGTCATTTTGGAGGGGGCGGAGCATTGCAAAAGTGGCGCAGTCCCCGATTTCGGTGCCCACGTGGATTCTCCGGCCGATCGTCAAACGCGATTTCGGCGTCAGAGATCGGAGAATCCCGCCCGAGGTATATAACTGGATATTACCCAGGAAATGTTATACAGTTTAAAACCTGGTCGAAGACCTGGGTAATTGTACAACTGAAACACCTCCATCGAAGGTTGACCTCTCTCTCTTCCTCTGTCCTACCTAGAAAAGCAGCTTACTGCTGTCTCACTACCAATGTGTTACTATTGACCCTCCAGATTCAAGAGCTTGTTTGCTCCCTGATCAATAATTCACCAATTTATGGAAATATTTATCTGGGTGACTTTTTCCCACACAGTAGTGGCTTCTGACCCCAATTAATCCTGATGTCAAGGTCCAGAAGCTGACACGGAAGATTCTGCCCAAAGTTTCAGCATCTCTGGACTAAGGGCTATATTTTAAAGGTTAAAATTGTCCAAATGATCACCCAATTGATCTCAAAAAATTATTTAAAGGAATTCCCTGGAATAAATGTTAAGATTATAATTTATCCCACACAGTCTTGATGGACTGAATTTTTATTGAATAATAAAGTTTACATTTTCTGTTTTCTTATCTGAAGGAATCTTTTCTGAACTTAGGAAATTGAAGTGTCGTTTATAGCTCCACCGATAACTGTTCCTCTTTTAAGAATTAAGGGTAAAAACTATTTTGGATCACGTGCTTTTCATGTGTAAAGAACACCTATCCAGAGTTGTTTCGATATTATCCAGCTGCTCTCCTTTCGCCCCTCAGTCATCAAAACCAGAGGGCATATGTTACTATCCTTGCTATTGGCTAACAATTACATTAAAAAAATAGACCTTTGATGTAACTATGACATGTTACGCAAATATAAAGGAAGAGTGCTGGTCAAAGATTCTAGTCCAATAACTAATTTGGTAATTTTTCTTCCTAATGGTTAGTAAGTTTGAAAAAATACAACTCTCCCTAATGTTAGATAATAGGATGCTGTGCTTGCCCTTCCACCACTTCACAAATCTAGGCATGCTTGAATTCACTTTCTCAGCAATAAACTCATTAAATTATATCAAACTGATCAACCGTGAGTCCTTTGGATAACTGAAATCCGCCCTCTCCTCCACAATTGTCAGTAAAATCAGTAAGACAATCACACTCCGATGAAGCACAGGAATAAAACATAAGCCAAGCCCTGCATTGTACCCAATTTTCTGAACTGAGGTAATTTATATTGTTGCTCAAAATTAAATAACTGCACTGGAATTCCCCACCAACTCCAGCCAATGTTCCAATTTCTCGTCCAGCTCACTGAACAGCAAACTCTCATTTAATTAAAGTAGGATATAAATCGATTGAACCTTACCCCATCTCTACTGAGGAACATTTCAACTTTCTGTAATGCTCATTGCAGTACCAAACAGGATTGCCAAGGAAATGTGCCCCTCAAATTCCCTTTTGCCAAGTCTGGAGCACTTCTTGAATCTCCTAATGAGGAGTGTTCTATCCCGCACAACTTCCCACTGATTCTCTTTCCAGTCTTTCCCACCCTTCCTTTACTCTTTCCTTTCTGTCTACTTCTCTCTCCAAATGCTACTCCCCTCCCCTCTTCCTCTTCACTTCACCTCATTTCTATCCCTCCCATTTCCTCTCCTCTCATTTTACTTCTCTTTTTTTCATCCATCCCTTTTCTCATTTTCTCCTCCATGTTTCTTCACTCTTCCAAATTCCTTCCTTACTCTCCCTGTCAATCCTTTTTTGTTCTCTACCTCTTTGTCCTTTCTCCTTCTCTTTCTCCAATTCTCTCTACCCAAATCCGAATTCCCATTCAATGAGCAGGATCAAAACTTACCCATTGCAACCCCCAATCCCATCATGAGCAGCAGTGAAACGTCAGACCTCACCTCTCCTCTTGGTGAGAATTCTATCAAGCATCAGTTTCCCACCCCAGTGATCAGTTACTCAGCATCAGAATCTGGCTTCCATAACAGAAAGTATATTCAATGTCACAAAACCCATTCATGGCATAAGAATGTTTCTGGATAGGCTAGAATTTATCATCCATTCTTAATTGCCCTGAAGAAGGTGATGGTGATCTGCCTTCTTGAACATCTGCAGTCTATGTGGTGTCGGTGCACCCACAGTGCTGTTACGGAGTGAGTTACAGGCTTTTTACCCAGTAACAGTGAAGGAACGGCAATATATTTTCAATTCAGGCTGTTGAGAGACTTGGAGGGGAATCTCCACGGGGTGGTGTTCCCATGTATCTGCTGCTCTTATCCTTCTAGATAGGCATTGTTGAGGGTTTGGAAGGTGCTTTGAAGGTGGCTTGATGTGTTGCTGCAGTATATCTTGTAGATGGTACACACTGCTGCCACTGTGCATCAGTGGTGGAGGAAGTGAATGTTTGTTGATGGAGGTGTCAATCAAGCAGGCTTTTTTGTCCTGGATGGTGTAAAGATTCTTGAGTGCTGTTGGAGTTATAAGAACATAAGAACTAGGAGCAGGAGTAGGCCATCTGGCCCCTCGAGCCTGCTCTGCCATTCAATGAGATCATGGCTGATCTTTTGTGGACTCAGCTCCACTTTCCGGCCCGAACACCATAACCCTGAATCCCTTTATTCTTCAAAAAACTATCTATCTTTACCTTAAAAACATGTAATGAAGGAGCCTCAACTGCTTCACTGGGCAAGGAATTCCATAGATACACAACCCTTTGGGTGAAGAAGTTCCTCCTAAACTCAGTCCTAAATCTACTTCCCCTTATTTTGAGGCTATGTCCCCTAGTTCTGCTTTCACCCGCCAGTGGAAACAATCTGCCCGCATCTATCTTATCTATTCCCTTCATAATTTTAAATGTTTCTATAGTTGCATTCATCCAGGCAAGGGATGCCATCACACTCTTGAGTTGTGCCTTGTAGATGGTGGACTTGCTTGGGGAAGTCCAGGTGAGTTTCTCCCCACAGGATTCCTATCCTCTGAACCGCTGTTGTAACCACAGTATTTATATGGCTAGTCTTTAAGTTTCTGGTCAATGGTTAGCCCTAGCATGTTGATAGTGAGGGAATTCAATGATGATTATGCCATGGAATTTCAAGGAACAATGGTTAGATTCTTCGTTGAGCTCTCCACAGAACAGGATTTTAACTTTGAAAAGGGAAGAGAGGCGAAACAGAACAAAAGAAGGGAAGAGTTGAGAGCATGTAAAGGGGAGTGTGACGAGATGAAGGTAAATCTGAACGAGTTGAGAATTGAGGAATAATGAAAGGAGAGGAAAGAAAGGGATAGGAGGGGTTGATGGCAGGAGGGGGGTCAGAAGAGGGAGGAGTGTGTCAAAGTTTGCAAAGTAAATTTCCATGATTGCAATTATTTTTTTAAAAATCCCTTTTAATATAATTTTACTTGGTAGCTTTATATTAATGTCATCTGTTTATGGTATCTCAAATAATTTGATTGCATTTTCTTTTGTGATTACTCACAATATTTTAAAAATGTCAATCAATTCTCCTGGATTTTTTTTCTCAAATGATAAACATATGCTTTGTGAACTTTTCAAAAGTTTATTTTTACTAGATTTAGAGTACCCAATTATTTTCTTCCCAATTAAGGGGCAATTTAGCATGGCCAATCTACCTAACCTGCACATCTTTGGGTTGTGGAGATGAAACCCACGCAGACATGGAGAGAATGTGCAAACTCCACACCGATAGTGACCCGGGGCTGGGATCGAACCGGGGTCCTCAGCGCCGTGTGCAGTAGTGCTAACCACTGCGCCACCGTGCCGCCCCTGAACATTTTCAAAACTTTTTTTTTTTTTTTTTATAAATTTAGATTAGCCAATTATTTTTTCCAATTAAGGGGCAATTTAGCGTGGCCAATCTACCTACTCTGCACATTTTTGGGTTGTGGGGGCGAAACCCACGCAGACACGGGGAGAACGTGCAAACTCCACACGGACAGTGACCCAGAGCCGGGATCGAACCTGGGACCTCAGCGCCGTGAGGCGGTTGTGCTAACCACTAGGCCACCGTGCTGCCCAACATTTTCAAAACTTAACAGTATAAGTCCAAAGGTGTGCAGGTTAGGTGCATTGGCCATGATACATTGCCCTTAGTGTCCAAAATTGCCTTTAGTGTTAGGTGGGGTTACTGGGTTATGGGGATAGGGTGGAGGTGTTGACCTTGGGTAGGGTGCTCTTTCCAAGAGCCGGTGCAGACTCGATGGGCCGAATGGCCTCCTTCTGCACTGTAAATTCTATCTATGTAAATTCTATCTATCTATGTAAAAAGTCCTATATTCATTCCTGTGTCACAACATATGAGAATGTGATTTTGTGTCTCAGTTGAGTTCTAACTTCAGTGGCACCATTGCTCTGGAAAACAGCACAAAGGCTCAATGTTTCTCCATGAGAAGGAAAATGGAAAGGAGAAGCATCTTTTGCCATTATCATGTATCTTCCAGCAGTTCAGCATAGAATATATGAAGACAATAACTTACAGCATCTTTCCATGTATTTTATAGTCCCAAAGCGCTTTACAGGAGCATAACCAGACGTCATCAGTATACCATTTGATTTTGAAACTCTAAGGAAATGTTGCAGAATAAAGTTTTGCCCTGAATAAAGTGTCCTTTCATAATCAATAGTAGCAAAGAGAAATAAAAATTACAATTGGCATATGTTGGTTTAAAGCACCTTTTTTGGAATTAGTGTTTAACAAACAAGTTATCATTCTAGACATTGAATCCAATTTTATGACCACAGCAGATGTTAATTGCCAATAAACCAAATCCCAGGGGGAAACATACTGATCTCAGCAGCAAGACGTCCAGTAACAATTTGGGTATTTTAAAAGTTAAAATGGATAGAATTCCCATCATAATATCTCATTCTTTCTGTCCAAAGGTTTCATGTTCTTCCTATTCCAAAAGTCCTGGGGAAAATTGATGTACAGATAGATCTGGGAGTTCAGGTCCATTGTACCCTGAAGGTGGCAACGCAGGTCGATAGAGTGGTCAAGAAGACATACAGCATGCTTGCCTTCATCGGACGGGGTATTGAGTACAAGAGTCG
This sequence comes from Scyliorhinus canicula, assembly GCF_902713615.1. Lineage (NCBI taxonomy): Eukaryota > Metazoa > Chordata > Chondrichthyes > Carcharhiniformes > Scyliorhinidae > Scyliorhinus > Scyliorhinus canicula. The sequence continues at coordinate 131,984,432 of NC_052155.1, read as the reverse complement.
GCAGGTCATGTTACAGTTGTATCGGACTTTGGTTAGGCCACATTTGGAATACTGTTGTAATTCTGGTCGCCACATTACCAGAAGGATGTGGATGCTTTAGAGATGCTGCAGAGGAGGTTCACCAGGATGTTGCCTGGTATGGAGGGTGCTAGCTATGGAGAAAGGTTGAGTAGATTAGGATTGTTTTCTTTGGAAAGACGGAGGTTGAGGGGAGACCTGATTGAGGTCTACAAAATTATGAGAGGTATGGACAGGGCTGATAGCAACAAGCTTTTTCCAAGAGTCGGGGTGTCAATTACAAGGGGTCACGATTTCAAGGTGAGAGGGGAAAAGTTTAAGGGAGATGTGCCTGGAAAGGTTTTTACGCAAAGGGTGGTGGGTGCCTGGAATGCTTTGCCAGCGGAGGTGGTAGAGACAGGTACGATAGCATCATTTAAGATGCATCTGGACAGATATATAAATGGGTGGGGAACAGAGAGAAGTAGACCTTGAAAATAGGCAACAGGTTTAGATCAAGGATCTGGATCGGCGCAGGCAGGGAGGGCCGAAGGGCCTGTTCCTGTGCTGTAATTTTCTTTGTTATTTCTTCTTATTGCCCCACTTTTGGAATCAAATAAAATTGAATAGCCTGCCCTTGTTTACTTATGAAATCCTTCCAAGCTGTAAAAACCTTTAACCTCCATTTGAAATTTAACAGTTGAAAAAGAAACAGGTCCCTAAGTAGCTCCTAATGCACATTCCCAAACCAAGCCTATTTACATATAAACCACTTGACCAGGGGAGTCTGATCACAGATGCATACATCTAGCACCTTCACTAATTTTCCCTCAACTCTTCCAGATAAATGGTCTCTGTTAATCTTTCCCCAGTTAATTGCATAACTTACACATACACACATCCGTCCTTGTTTATGGAATAGCACAATATTCCCCACAAATATATTTTTTTAAATCCTATTCTCACAGGAACAAGTTTAAAAATCCAAATTTTTAAATTTATCCCTTCAAGTATTCATCCAATATTATTTTGAAAGTTATTACTGAATCTTCTTCCATTGCACTTTCCAGGTTTTGCATTCTAATGTTTCCATCAAGAAACTGAGTTGTGCACGCAGCTGAGTCTCACATATTATAAAAGATTAGGGACTGGATTAGGGACTGAAATCGGGTTCGGCGACAGGGCGGAGAATCCACGATGACGACAGAATCGGGGGCAGCACCACTTTCGTGATACTCCACCCCCTGAAAAGCGACGTACTCTAGGAGTGCGCCGCATGCTGTATCCGCAGCCTCAGGTCATTGCCTGAGGCTCGCCCCGCGATGCTCCGTCCCCGACTGGCCGAAATCCCGACGGCATGGGACACATGTGGTCTCATCTGTTGGAAACTCAGCATGGCAACTGCGGACTCAGTCCAGCGCCACCACAGTCGGGGGAGGGCCGGTTCGCGGGCAGGGGAGGCACTATTTGGGGTTGTGTGCACTGTGAGGAGGCAGGTCCAGGGGCGCGCGAGCCGGCCAAAGGGTAGGACTATTTTTGTGGCCTAGATCCATGGGCTGTGTCCGCCATGAAGCACGGCGCGGCCGCTGTAGGTCGTCGCTGTGCACATGCGCGGCCACGGACCCGGCAATGCTCCAGGCTGTATTGGCAGCTAGAGGTGGAAGCTCTACGCTGCCTGGCTGCTAGCCCCCAACCCCCCCACCCCCCAGAGCAGGGAATCGGTGACAGTTTTGCGCCAGTTTTCCTGGTGGAAAACACCACCGTTTTCACGCCGCCGTGGGTAGGCACCCAAACGGAGAATCCAGCTCAGTTGTTTAGAAAATTGTTGCATTCCTCTTTGTATTCCAGCATGCTGATTGTGGTGCTACAGAAAGATCTGCAGTTTGCTTTCAACTGCATGAGCATTTACTATCTTAATTTCATCACCCCATAACAGAATCAATGCAAAAGTTGCGATAAGAATTATAATAAAATTTATTTCCCATCCAAATGAAAAAGTGAGCACTTGTTTGCACCAACCTTCAAAATGTTTCGATTTGCTTTACAATTGCAAGACTACTTTTTTTAAAGAGGTCAAACCATAATGCTTTGGGGTCAGAAACTGGGAGGCTTGCTTAGCATAGGCACCTTAACATGAGGCAAACATTTTGACAACCCCTAATGTTGATATGTTCACGTTAATGAATTCAGATTTCATTTGCTGTTGTTAGATTCCAACAAACAATTTTAATAAGGCGGTATGCATTTAGCTTATTATGGAAATGATCAAAGGTATTAGAAGTTAACTTTACTGATGGGAGATTGTTAGTATTGATTCACAATGCATTCCTTTTAATAAGAAACCACAATGATGTGGCCTGGGAAATACCGCTCAGATGCAAACTGAAAGCGTTGAATTTATATAGCGCTTTAGAACACCTCTCAAATGTCCAAAATGTTTCACATTTCATTCTTTTGAAGTGCCATAGTGGTTGTTATAATGCCAATAGGAAAGCTAGTGCACAGTTAAGTCCCACAGGTGAATGAGCAGTTAATCTGTTCATTGGTGGTACTGGCTGAGGTACATCTCACCGGAAGGTCAGTACTTCCACTGATGTAGCACTCTGTCACCACAGAGCAGAATGGAAATGAAAGAAATTGAAAGAACTTTGTAACCCCCAAGATAGTATACAATGGATTTAATACTGACATCTATTCAGCAGCTTATTTCTTTCAATTTAAAATAATCTCAAATTTTATTTTCAATTGGGGATAATCATTGTTCACTTTTCTTCTACCAAGCTTGTTTTATATTTGAGTGGCATTTTAGCTGTCAGTAAGACATTAACCCTTTCCAGTAATGCTCTGATATAAGCTATGCTGCGAATGAGTTCTGCATATGAAGCACCAAATCTATAATATGCCTCTTCAGTGGTATTTGTGTAATAACATGCTTTCAGGAGAGGTCCAAAGTCATACGGGCCATACACAGGCCAAAGAATTTTACCAATGATGTTATCGCACCACCTTCAAATTGATCTCTCCATGAGTACAAATCTCTACTGGAGTCATGGAATCATGAAATTTCAAACATGCAAACATAGAACAAAAGTAAGCCATTTGTTCCCTGGAGCCAACTCCCCCTTGAATAAGATCATGGCTGATCTGTTTGTGTTTCAACTTCCACATTCCCATCTTCACCGATAACCAGGAAAGGCTCCTTGCAAATCGGGACACCATTTTAACCAGTTGGCCCAACCTGTCTCCCCCGTCACCTCACTTCAGGCCCCCCACACTCTTCTGACACCGCCCCCTCACCCCCCAATCATGAGGAGGTCCCTGGGACTCCCCTTATCCCATCTTCATCAAGTAAGCCCCCCCCCCCCCCCCCCCCCCAACCCGGGCTCACTCCCTGGCACTGCCAACCTAGTACCCCAGAACTCTAACGCTTCCAGCTTTCAACCCTTTGCACTGCTATCCTGGTACTGCCAGGGGTGGAGTGCCAAGGTATCCGGGTTTCAGGGTAGCACCCTGCCCATTCCCGATCACTCTGGCGTCTCCAATGGCCTGGGAGACCCAATCTTAGGTGCAGTTGCACCTGTGAGCACCAGTACCAATGGCACCCTGTGCGGGCTACCAGACCGTCTGTGGGTCCCGGCCACTGGGTGAATCCGGTGAAGGTATACTTAAATTATCCAAAATTCTGTTGAATTGGGCATGACAGGGTTCCTGAATCGTGGCCAATATCTTGAATCGTGTTTCATTTATTGTTATGTCACTGATGTTACGGAATACTCATCTGCTGCATAATTAACTTGCACTGGTTAAAATATTGATCACAAAATGTCATTCTATACCTTAGTACAACATTTCCAGCTGTTTAATATACTTGCAACAGACACTAAAAGCAAAACGACATATAAAAGAAAACATATCTGGAGTACCAGCATAGTTATCCCAAGTCAATAATTTACATCCAATAATGCATCTGTTGTTTTCCAAAAGGTATATTTAGGAGTTTTGGGGTGATCACATGAACTTATGTTTCCAGTAGAAGTTTGTACCCATTTGGAGGTCAATTTGGAGATGGTAACATCACAGCAAAATTCTTTGACCTGTGGCCCCTGTGAGTTTGGCTTCCTGCTGAAAATGCTGGAAACACTCAGCAGGTCTGGCACCATCTGTGGAGACGGGAACAATGGGCGGGATTTACCAGTCTGTCACGACAGGGCAAGAAAATCCTTCCTAAAGGTAATGTTTCAGGCCAAGAAGCTTTCTTCGGAAGTGTCGGGAGATGTAAATGTAATGGATTTTAAGTAAGTGAAAGGGAGGGGAGAGAGGAAGAGGAAAGGCCAAAGTCTGTGATAAGGTGGAGGGTGGGAGAGATTGTCAAAAGATTTCATTGGAGAAAAGGCGAAGGGTATGGTAATAGTTGTGGTGAAGAAACCACAGCATGTGCCCTGATTGGAGTCCAAAAGGCTGTAAAGTGCATAATCGAAAGTTGAGGGGCGGGATTTTCCAGCAATGGAGGTGGCTCACTGTTAGCCACTGGTGGCATCTTCTGTTCCTGTCGATTTCTGTGGCGTTTTGCGTGGCTCACCCATCTCACCGCTTCATTAGAACAGTGCAACAGCCTGAGGGTTGAGTTGCCCATTTGAAAGCAAGGTGGAGAATTAAGATGACAGGTCACCAGAAGCTCAGGGCTATGATTGTGGACTGAGTGGAGTTGTGTCGCAAGCCTCTAATGAAAAAAACCAACAATCAGAGATCAGAGCCCCAATTCCCTTGGACCTGGCTTTTCAGGGGTCAGTAATCAGACCTCCCCCAGGTTTGGACAGCCACTGCTTACATAACAGATGCTGTCTTTCGAGCAGCTTGTTTCATAGCTCTCCCTGCCCACCTGGAGCCAAGGCTGCCAGACCTCTGGGTGGGGAACCTGTCAATGGAAAAAAGCACATGGTGTCGAGATAAAATTCATGATTTTCCAAACACTGTTTTCTTCTGATTGCTTCAAGTGTTAGATAAAGAACAAAGAAAGGTACAACACCGGAACAGGCTTTTCGGCCCTCCAAGCCGTCTGACCTAAAACATTTTACACGTCCCGGGGTCTATAGCCCTTTATCCCATCCTATTCAAGTATTTGTCAAGATGTTCCTTAAACGTCAGGATCGTACCTGCACCACCATCTCCTCCAGCAGCGAGTTCCAGGAACCCACTACCGTCTGTGTAAAAAAACTTTCCCCACTCATCTCCTCTAAACTTTGCCCCTCGCGCACCTATGTCCCCTAGTAATTGACTCTTCCACCCTGGGAAAAAGCATCTGGATATCCAGATCTTGTTATTTAATCTTCATGACACACAATGGGCCACATTCTCTGTTTCTGAGTCCAAGTGCCGATGCCAATGGAGAACCTGTGGACTTTCACATCAGAAAAATCAGCACCACACCTGCACCGATTCTGCTACCAGTGAGGGGCTGACACCGGCGCCACGTGGAACACTATCGAAAACCCACGGAAAATGGTGCGGGAATCACCGGGTCCGTGATGGACACTTGCAGGGCTGACAAGCTGCAGCAACGCTTTTAAACAATACACCCCCACACACTCACTGGCCGGGGCCGAAATGATGGGACAGGTTGTGCTGGAGCACCCATACAGCTGATGGGTCGGCTGGAGCCAGAGGGCACCCAGGGGGGTGCCCGGGGCGGGAGGGGGTCACCTAAAGGACCCAGGGCATCATGTTTAGAGTGAGCCATCAGTGTCATGTCCAGCTGCATGGCTGCCTTGCCGGCTGCGGTATGGTATTGCGTACCTGTCCACCCCGACCCCACAGCCCACCTCCTGGCCACTCTGCATTGCTCCTCCCAGCCCTGGCAGAAGACCCCCAGCCAGCAGCACAACTGTTGGTGAAACACACGGTGCTGGACACTGTCCGTATGCCCTCCCTCTCTCTCTCTCTCTCAGCAGCCACCACATCAGGTTCACGATTTGTGTGAGAAAACGTGGGCCGTGCTGTCGTGAGCTCGGCCCATTTGAGGTGGAGAATCGCGAGTGGGTCCACTAATGATATGCGAACGGTGTTTCAACTACGTTCAGCGTGCGTCGCATTGACGCCGTTTTCGGGGAGCCGGGGCATCGCGATTTGGCGCTACACGAGTGCCTGCCACATTTGGGCATCGGGAACTATTATCTGCCTGATCGTATGCCTCGATTTCGGAGTCCGTCAACGGTGAATCCCGCCCAATGCCTTTCATAATTTGGGATTGTTGACAGTTTTCATATGACAAATATGGAAAAAGTTAAAAATTTTTGATTTTAACAGCAAAGTTTAGTCACAGTTTGAAACAAGACACTAAATGTTAATTGTGTAAAATTGTAATGAGCTAGGTTTGATGATGTTTCCCCACTGACTTGTAAATGATAAGCAATTAATTTCCCTGCTTCAGCAATTCTTAGGCAGCACACACCTATTTTTATTTCCTGGCTGTGACCAGCAGAAGACAAAACGATAAAAACAAAAACACAGGCAATCTACAAATGGAAGTCTGTAAGGTCAAGCTTTGGCTAAATTCAGGTTAGGAACGCAGAAGATTAGTTGGAGTTTATTTTGTTTAAACTAAGGAAGACAACCTGCTGATGTGAGTAGGTGTAGCACGTTTCACTGTCTTGCATTATTACTCAAAGATAAACTGCACTGTTAATACAAAGCAACCCAATAATAACTCAGTCATTGTGAAATAAAGTAACTAATGATTCACATCTGGTCCAGCTTTACCAAGCGCCCTCTTGAAGCAAATTAAACAGTTCACCAGCGAAAGACGAATAACCATTTCAGATTGTAAAGGGAGACCATTGTGACACCCTTGGGGTACATGACTTATAATTAGATTTTAGGCAGCATGCACACAACTCTAAATGTAAAATGTTCAATTAGCTGCAGTTAGCTGTTCAATTAAGACTGTAAACCTCTGACAACATTTCTTTTTCTCATTGCTGTCATTTATTTCTGTCATTTATCACCTTGTTTAATCCAACGGGTGGACTTATGAGCCCGATGACCTCTTAACCTTGCTTTTGTGTTCTGTTGCAGGAGATACAGTTGGAATGTGTGGTGACCCTGGTTCTCCAGCACACGGTTTCAGAGAAAAGAATGAATTCTGGATTAAGGGCATTATACGTTTTTCTTGTCTGACGGGATATATTTTGCATGGTTCCATTGATAGGATTTGTCTTCCCAATGGCACCTGGTCAGGGAGGCAGCCAGAGTGTAAAGGTAAGTGAGATCTGTGATATGTTAACTTTTGTTAATAATGTAGGCTTGTAGATAATTTGGGGAGGCAGTGGTGTAGTGATATTGTCACTGGGCTAGTCATGCAGAGATCCAAGGTAATGATCAGGGGACCTAAGTTCGAATCCCACTATGGTAGATTGTGGAATTTAAAACTTAATAAAATATCTGGAATAAAAAGTCTAATGATGACCATGAAACCATTGTCGATTGTTGGAAAAACCCATCTGGTTCATGAATGTCCTTTAAGGAAGGAAACCTGCCGCCCGTATCTGGTCTGGCCTACACGTGACTCCAGATCCACAGTAATATGGTTGACTCTTAAATGCCCTCTGAAATGGCCTAGAAAGCAACTCAGTTGTATTCAACCACTTTGAAAATATGAAAAAAGGAAAGAAACTGGACAGGCCACCCAGCATCGACCTAAGCACCGGGAACGACAATGGCAAACCCAGCGCTGTTGACCCAGCAAAGTCCTCCTTACTAACATCTGGGGGTTTGTACCAAAGTTGGGAGAGCTGTCTCAAAGACTAGTCAAGCAACAGCCTGACGTAGTCATACTGACAGAACCATACATTACAGACAACGTCCCAAAGAACACGATTATCATTCCTGGGCATGTCCTGTCCCAGCAGCAAGACAGACTCATCAGAGGTGGCAGCACAGTGGAGGGAGTTGCCCTGGACCACATGAAGTCTTATGGCTGCATGTATGGGCAAGGAAACCTCCCGCATACCACATACCATTCACCGTCAGCTAATGAATCAGTACTCCTCCATGTTGAACACCACTTGGAGGAAGCACTGAGGGTGGCAACGGCACAGATTATACTTTGGGTTGGGGACTTCAATGTCCATCACCAAGAGTGGCTCGGTCGTACAACCACAGTCCAAGCTGGCCGGGTCCTTAAGCTGCTAGAGTAGAACTGTAACAGTTGAAGGAACCAACAAGAGGGAAAAATGATCTTCAGCCAGAAGTGCTAAGTGAATGATCCATCTCAGTCTCTTCTGGAGGTCCCCAGCATCACAGATGTCAGTCTTCCGCAAAAATGATTCACTCCCTGAGATATCAAGAAATGGCTGAAGGCACTGGATACTGCAAAGGCTATGGGCCCTGACAATATTCTGAAGATTTGCGCTGCAGAACTTGCTGTGCCCCTTGTCAAGTTGCACCAGTACGGCTACAACACTGGCATATTGGATTTGTTTGTCACGTGTACCGAGAGTCAGTGAAAAGTATTTTCCTGCATGCAACTCAAACAGATCATTTAGTACATGAAAAGAAAACACGTAATAGGGCAACACAAGGTACACAATGTAAATACATAGACACAGGCATCAGGTGAAGCATACAGGAGTGTAGTATTAATCAGATCAGTCCATAAGAGGGTTATTTAGGAGTCTGGTAAAAGCAGGGAAATTGTTTTTGAATCTGTTTGTGCGTGTTCTCAGACTTTTGTATCTCCTGCCCGATGGAAGAACTTGGAAGAGTGAGTAAGCCGGGTGGGAGAGGTCTTTGATTATGCTGCCCGCATTCCCATGGCAGCAGGAGGTGTACACAGAGTCAGTGGATAGGAGGTGGGTTTGTGTGATGGACTCAGCGCTGTTCACGACTCTCTGAAGTTTCCTGCTGTCTTGGGCCAAACAGTTGCCAATGCCAGTGTTATACCATCAATTCACTATGAGACCGTGAGAACGAGTGAATATAAGGCTTTATTATCCAGGAACTCACCTGCCAGTGACTGCTGTACAAATGAGTGTCACCCAGAGGTGGCCGGTCTATATATCACCCCGGGGAGGGCGGAGCCAGAGGCAGAGCCCACCGGGGATCCAGTACAAGGTCATAGGTCACAGCACTATGCAAACAGTTCATATTTAGGTGGATACATTCACCACAGCCAGGCTGTGATGCAGCCAGATAGGATGCTTTCTATGGTGCACCTGTACACATTGTTGAGAGTCAATATGGACATGCCAAATTTCCTTAGTTTCCAGAGGAGGTATAGGCGCTGTTGTGCTTTCTTGGTCATAGCGCAATATGGGTAGACCAGGACAGACTTTTGGTGATGTGCCTACCTCGGAATTTGAAGCTGTCAACCATCTCTACCTCGGCGCCATTGATGCTGACAGGGTTGTGCACAATACTTTGCTTCCTGAAGTCAATGACCAGCTCTTTAGTTTTGTTGGCATTGAGGATGAGATTGGTGTCGTTACACCACTCCACAAGGTTCTCTATCTCCCACCTGTATTCTGACTCGTCGTTGTTCGAGATCCAACTCACTACGGTTATGTCATCAGCAAACTCTGAGATGGAGTTGGAGCCAAATGTTGCCATGTAGTCGTCTATGTATCGGGAGCATAGTAGGGGGCTAAGTAGGCAGCCTTGCAGGGCCCTGTTATTGAGGACTATAGTGGAGGACTGTCCATCCAGCAATGTGCAAAATTCCCCAGGTGCGACCTGTACACAAGAAGCAGGTGAAATGGGTGGCACGGTGGAGCAGTGGTTAGTGGTTGGCACTGCTACCTATGGAGCTGAAGACCTGGTTCGACCCTGGCCCTGGGTCACTGTCTGTGTGGAGTTTGCACATTCTCTCCTTATCTGCATGGGTCTCACCCCCACAACCCAAAGATGTGCAGGGTACGTGGATTGGTCACACTAATTGCCCCTTAATTCAAAATAAATAATTGGGTACTCTAAATTTATTTTAAAAAAGAAGCAGGATAAATCCAATCTAATGTCTATTTTACATCATCGGCAAATTGATGGAAGGAGCCACCAACAGTGCTATCAAGCGGCACTTAATCAGCAATAGCCTGCTCACGGACGCTCAGTTTGGGTTCTTCCAGGGTCACTCAGCTCCTGATTTCAATGCAGCCTTGGTTCAAACATGGACAAAAGATTTGAGTGCCAGAGGTGAAGTGAGAGTGACTGCCCTTGACATCAAGGTAGCATTTGACCGAGTATGGAATCAAGAAACTCTCTCAAAACTGGAGTCATTTGGAATCAGTGGGAAAACGCTCTGCTGGTTCAAGTCATACATGGCACAAAGGAAGATGGTTATGGTGGTTGGAGGTCATTCATCTTAGCTCCAGGATATCACTGCAGGAGTTCCTCGGGGTAGTGTCCTAGGCCCAGCCATCTTTAGCTGCTTCATCGATGACCTCCATTCCATCGCCAATGCAGGAACAGTATTTGCGTATAGGGACATCATTTTTAAATGCTGTACCAATCTTTCGATTGCTCTTAGCCACCCTATCGCAGCCTCCAGAACCGCATGCCACAGCCCCGATGTATCATCAATTGGACGCGAGGCACGATGAAGGTCCAAACTTAGGCTTTAATCAGCTAGTTGTTAGCCCGGTGGTCGACTACAGAGAAAGGCCGACCGCCGGGAACTCTGGGTACTTATACCCCGCCTCGGAGGCAGGGTCTACTTGCCTCTCGACCAATTGGTGAGCAGTCACATGACTAGTCCCAGCCAATCAGACGAGAGGCACATGACCAGCCAGAGCCAATGGGAAACCAATGCTCCGCACCAATGGCAGTGCTCCCATTCATACCACCACAAGCCCGCTTAACCCTTACGTAGTCCTCAAGTCCCCTCCTCCTCACCTCTTAAGGGATAGGCATCCCCGGGCCAGATCCCTGGTATAGGCAACCTGGCACTGCCAGTATGGCACCCTGGTAATGCCTTTTCTAGCCTGGCAGTGTCACTTGGGCAAACTGGCAGTGCCAGGTGGCGCTGCCAAGGTGCCAGGTTGGAAGTGCCAGGTGCCTGGATGTCAGCGGGTGTGCAAGCGTACTACCCTTCCCAGATTCCGAATGCCCAGGAGTCTCCAATGGCTTGGGAGAACCTCCCCCCCCCCCCCCCCCCACACCCGAGGTGCCATTAGCCTAGTCCACGTTTGTGGAAACCAGTGATAAATGGCACCATGGCAAGGTCTCCCAGGTGAGGACATTAGTTCCTGGACCCCAGGAGAATCCAATCCAGACATATTTAAATTAACCTCACGGCTCACTTAAATGTATTAATCTGGATCTCACCCAGCGAGTGTTCCATATCACGCAAGACCCGACGAGGCAATTAAGTCACGCCAAGATAACATTGAAGCCTCTGAGTCCTACCAGAAAAGGTTTAATGCTGCTTTCAACAATAGAGATCCAACATTGGAAAATGTAATTCCAATTTTGGTGTCTAATTCTGGCTACGTTGGGTGCTGGAGGAATTGCAAACATATTGCCTTCCAGCATGCATGCACAAAACTTTAGAAATCTCTATGAACTGATAACTGCCACATGAAGTTCCCATGCTAATAAGAATTATAGGTGGCATTTGTTAATTAAAATTTAGTTCATAAAGATTCTATCATCCTTGAGATGTGTTTCAGTGAAACTAAGCACTAATTATTGCACCAAAAGCCTTTTGGAATTAAGTACGCTTTTAATGCTTGATATTACTAACATACAGAGTTTTCTTGGGGAGTTGTGGGAGGGGAGGGAAATGCAGACCCTAGAATCTGGCACAGAATTCTACACTTCTGATTTGCAGCAGTCTATAATTTCAACACAAACATATTCCATGCTTTTGAGGCTATCTACCAACTCCATCAAGTCTCATCAATTCTCATAAAGTATACAAATAATTGTAACTGGCTCAACACTAACTTTCACAATTTGGAAAATGTCGTTGTTCCTATTATATGTCCTCCATTATATAAATCAAACCTGCAACTGATTGGGTTGACCTCAGGTCATTACAATGCTAAATAGCTTGTTCCCCATGTGTACTGCATGGGAGCATGTTCAGTGCCTGTGCAAGACACAAATGGTTCAAAGAACGGAAAAAATAAAAGCAAATTGCTGCGGATGCTGGAATCTGAAACCAAAGATAAAATGCAGGAACATCTCAACCAGTCTGGCAGCATCTGTAGGGAGAGAAAAGAGCTGACGTTTTGAGTTCAGATGACCCTTTGTCAAAGCCAAAAGACAGAGAAAGTGGGAAATATTTATACTGCAGGGTGAGATTCATAGATTCATAGAATTTACAGTGGAGAAGGAGGCCATTTGGCCCATCGAATCTGCACCAGCTCTTGGAAAGAGCATCCGACTTAAGGCCACACTTCCACCCGATCCCCGTAACCCTGTAACGCAGCAACCCCACCTAACCTAACGGCAATTTTGCATGGCCGATCCACCTAACCTGCATATTTTTGGGTTGTGGGGGTGAAACCCACGCAGACATGGGGAGAATGTGCAAACTCCACACGGACAGTGACCCAGGGCCGGGATTCGAACACGGGTCCTCAGCGTCGCAGGCCCAGTGCTAACCACTGCATTGCATGCTGCCCTAGGCTCTTCCTGGATGATGTGAGCTTCTTGAATGTTATTGGAGTTTCACTCATCCAGGCAAGTGGAGAGCATTCAACTACACTCCTGACTTGTGCCTTGTAGATGTTGCACAGACTTTGGAGGGTTCAAGAGGTGAATTACTCACCGCAGGATTCCGAGCCTTTGCTCTACTCTGGTATCCACAGTATTTATATGGCTAGTCCAGTTCAATTTCTGATCAATGTTAGCACCCAGGATGTTGATATTGGGCGATTCAGTGATGTTAATGCCATTAAATGGCGAGGGTCAATGGTTAGATTCTTTCTTATTGGAGATGGTCATTGCCTGGCACTTGTATGGCATGAATGTTACTGGCCACTTGTCAGCCCAAGCTTGGATATTGTCCAGGTCTTGCTGCATTTGGACATGAACTGCTTCAGTAACTGAAGAGTCCAACCATCTGTAAACATCTCGACTTCTAGACAGTAAGGTCATTGATGAAGCAGCTGAAGATCGTTGGGCCTAGGTCACTATCCTGAGGAACTCCTGCAGTGATGTCCTGGAGCTGAGATGATTGAACTCCAACCACCACAACCATCTTCCTTTGTGCCAGGCATGACTCCATCCAGAAGAGACTTTTTCCCTGATTCCCATTGACTCCAGTTTTGCTCGGACTATTTGATGCCATACTCGGTCAAATGCTACCTTGATATCAAGGGCAGTCACACTCACCTCACCTCTGGCATTCAGCTCTTTTGTCCATTTTGAACCAAGGCTGTAATGAGGTCAGGAGTCAAGTAACCCTGGTGGAACCCAAACTGAGCATCCGCAAGCCACTATAGCTGAGTAAGTGCCAATTGATAGCACTGCTGATGACTCCTTCCATCACTTTGCTTGAGATTGAGTGTAGACCAATGGGCTGATAATTGGCTGGGTTGGATTTTCCTTGTTCCTTGTCTACAAGACATACTTAAGCAATTTTACACATTGCTGGGTAGATGCCAGTGCTGTAGCTGTACAGGGACAGCTAGGCTAGGGATGTGGCAAGCTCTGGAGCACAATCCAACAGGACTATTACCTAAAATTGTCACAGCTTATACAGTATCCAGTGCCTTCAGCCATTTCTTGATGTCATGTGGAGTGAATCAAATTAGCTGAGACTTCATGAGGTACAGAATCGATGTTCAGAGCTCCCAGGGCAACTCCCTCCTGGCTGTATTCAATTCTGCCACCACCTCTGCTGGTGCTTTCCTGCTGGTGAGACAGGACACACACAGGAATGGTGATGGTGGTGTTTGGGACATTTTCCGTGAGGTATGATTCTTTGTGACAATGTCAGGCTGTTGCTTGACTAGTTTGTGACAAAGCTCTCCCAGTTTTGGCACAAGCCCCCAGGTGTTAGTAAGGAGGACTTTGCATGGTCGCCACGGCTGAGCTTGCAGTCGTCATTTCCATGCTGAGGTCGATGCTGGGAGGTCTGTCTGGTTTCATTCCTCTGTTTTTGGTCACCTGAAGAATCGAAGAGGAATCTTGCAGAGTTTTCTTTTATTTGTTGTTGGCCCTGGGATTCTTTCTGGTTTTTTTTTTTGTCTTCCCAGAAATGACATGCCTTAGAGGTGGGTGGGAGGCTGTCTGGACCAACTGATTTTCTCTTGCCCACCATTCTGGTATTCTTGTATTATACATATGGAATATCTAGTGAACTGATCTTACCTCTCTGCCCCATATGTATAACAATATGTGCAGTGCATTACGGATGGCATGTATGCTGGGATTGCAATGTCAATCCTCAGATCTCTCAGTTCCAGAAATATATCCAAATACCAATCTATGGCTTTCCATTCCACAAATTTACTTCAATTGAAAAGAACCCTTTTACTTAAAATATTAACTTAAAATATTCTTCCGTTCCATTAAATTATTGCTGTGCATACTCAGAAGGACTATGTATTGTTTTGAAGGAGGGTATTTTATTAACTTATCTGTAATGAGCAATGCACATACATCAGAAGATTGAACTATAATTTTAGATGGCAAACTTCTCTGCTGGCCAATTGATAAGAGACTGAAAGGTTTGGGTGTATGATTTGGTGGGGGTGGGCATACAGTACAATCCCTGCCTAGAGGGTAATGCCTGAGCTGCCCCAAGTGTTGGACCTCGGGCCTCATTTAAATGGAAGCTGCCGGTGAATGTCACTGAAGATATTGAAGATCAGGCCATTGCTGACATTACAGTGGCCCTTATAAAATTGACTTGAATCGGACCAGTTTCAAGCTTTCACAAAATCAGGATATAATTTAAAAGCTCTCTGTCAGGTTTTGCACAAGGGGCAGCTGCACATTGTTTGCTGTTTTGCGGAAACAGTTTTGCTCCAAACTAGCATTGACAAAAAAAACGTTCTTCTGCTTCTTCCACTGTTACACAGTACGTACTGAGTGGTCTTTGGTTATCTGAGAATGCAAAGAAAGCTTGCATCTTTTGTGCACCGGAGTTAAAGTTCTGCAAACTGAATTGTTAAAGATTTTATGGCATTATTAGATTGTTCAAATTAAAATCCTTGTTCTATGATTAACATAGCAAATATTAATTAGCCTTCAATCTTTACCTGAGAGCACTTAAATTTAATTTTCAATGAAAAAGAAAAGCTAATCCTGGAAATCTGAAATTAAAATAGAAGATGCTAGAAATACACAGCACGTCAGGCTGCATCAATGAAGGCTGTAAAACTAAAACGTAATTTTGTCTCCTCCTTTATGGATGCCGAACGACAGCTCTGTTTCTGACACCTTTGACTATATTATTTAGGCTATCTGATCATTTTTGTCCTATTTACTTCACTCCTTTGATATATTTGTCGAGTTTGTTGAGGCATTTTCACCTATTTTTCCATTTTCCACTTTTTCTCACATCACTTAATGATATACGTGACAAATTATTGATCCACTGTGTGCATCACCCACTAGGAACAGATGTTGAAAATTTAGACATTGAATTTAACATGCTGCCCTGGCTCCCTTAGGGATCTGCTTACCTCTTGATTCTAAGTATAACTGACTTCTGGATTAAGCTGAACTTGCTCCTTCTGTTGTCAATATTCCCTAGGAGGGTGCCACGACTTCTATTTCCTCTATATTACATGGGTCATTGGTCAAGCACAGGTCAAAATTAAAACTGCTTCATCTGACTCCCTTGATGCATTTGATCATGAAGAATTTAGCAAACCATAACACAAATACTTATTAGGTTTTCTCAGTTTATTTTTGAATTGTTGAAGTCTCCCATTTGGCTGGTTTTTCTGACCTCGCACATATTCATGTCATCGGAGAGCAAATGGCTCTACTTATTACTGATCTGAAGATATGTAGTATATACTTACTACAAGCTTCGGTTTGTACTTATTTAAGAAGTCTCACCAGCATGGTCCATTTTAAAAGTCATCCCCCTTACACAGGATCAATTTAGTTTATCTTCGAGGTGTCCCTGACAGATGTGCCCATCCCATCTCTACTTCTGTCTTTTCTGAACGTGATTCAGGATGTTGCAGTCTGTGTTAGTTTAGCACATGCACAATTTACTTATTTTGACACACTGTTTCCTTTCATCTATATTGTCACTCTTTACTTGCCTTGTTTCTTTTCTTTTTGAAATATTTTGTGACATGATTCCTTGGCTGTGCTGTCCATATTTCCATCCAATATGGCACAGTGTAGATTTTACCAACATCAAGTCCAAAGATGTGCAGGTTAGGTGGATTGGCCATGCTAAATTGACCCTTAGTGTGCAAAAGGTTAGGTGGGGTTTCTGGGTTTTGGGGATCGGGTGGCGGTATGGGCTTAAGTAGGATGCTCTTTCCAAAGGCTGTGTATACTCGAGGAGCCGAATGGCCTCCTTCCAGACTAAATTCTATGACTCTAAGTGTTATCAGTTGAATGGCTGTGGATACTATTCAACCAGTTAGCTTTCTGTCGCCATAGTAACGAATGAATGAAGAATTAAACTGACCAATTAGAATCCGACAACTTGTTTTTTTTTAAAAAAAAGCTAAAATGGCACAAAGAAGTAAATAATGTCAAAATGTACATACATTGTAAAATTTTAAAAATACAATAGGTAATTTTAAATGCTATCTCTGTATCCATCTATTTTAGCAAAACCAATGTTGTAATATGTTTCAGGATGAAACCGTATAAATAGTTGATTATGACTCAGTGAAAGGTCTGCAGTTAGCTGTGAAACAGTTTTGAACGTGATTGAGAAAGATATAACTTGCAAATTACAAGTCCGAGATACATTCAACAGTTCTTATTGCAAAGGAGATACAAATGATATTCTGTACCTTAAGAATGCTGTAAATTTTATGATGCACAGATTTAAAGCAAATATTCTTGAATTCTTCACTACATTTCTGAGTTTCAGTGAGGCCATGTAATGATGAAGTGCTCAAGACTTCAGCAGTCCATGCAAGGACAATGTATTCAATGAGCATTTTGAAAGTGTCCTTTGGAATTTAACTTAATATGATCTATAAGTTTGAAAAATAAACTATTAGTTCTGTTTATTATTGAGAGCAATCTTGTGGTACAGTGGGTAGCATCTCTATCTCTGAGCCAGCAGAGAAAGTTCATTCATAATAGATAGATTAGATAGATTGATTATCGACTTATAAATTCATCCAATATGCCTAAGGCAGGTTGTGAGAACAGGCAAATCTCCTGATCAGCCACATTGATCAGGATATTCACTCATACTTGATGTGAAGCAGCGTCCCTCAAGCTATAGCCTCTGGCAACAGTCTAGCGACGTGTTCCAGGAATAAATAGCCCTGGGAACAGATATAAACATGTGCTTCTTCTGCTTTCTGTGCCACAATACATCTATGACTTATTGGGGCTTCAAGATATTATAATGCTTGATTCAAAAAGATTATCTCCAAATGTAATGTAAAAGGTAGAAATTGTAAATGAGAAAATAATATTAATATTTATGAAGCGCCCTGAATGGAGAACAGATTTCAAGATTGACATCTAAAATTTTGTGGGTATTATTATTCAGTTACTCAGTTTAGACTATTCAGTAGCTTGATAATCACAGATAAACTTAATTCAGATTGTTTCACCTAATATTGTCATTGGGGGATTTTAGAATATTATTGAAGGAACTTTAGCAGACTGACACAAGTACTAGATTCAACTTATTCACTAACTTTAGACCAAGACTCACTTATTATCAATGAAATTAAGGATAAACAGTTGGGGATGTTCAAATGCTAACTTCCCTGTATGCTTCCGACCAATCTTTATAGCTATTAATTGTGGCAATCCTGGGACACCGGCTAATGGGAAAGTGTTTCGCATTGATGGAACATCATATTCCAACTCTGTAACATATTCATGTCTGGAAGGATACTTACTCTCTGGTTCAGCTACAAGACAGTGCACAGTAAACGGGACATGGTCAGGCAATGTACCCAATTGTACAAGTAAGTCAGTAATTGTGAAAATTTGCACTTTTGAGTAATAAGAAATAGTTTAATTCTTTGTGAAGTTCCTTCAGGTCTGAGGCAACTCTAAGTTCAGACATGAATGCACTCTTTAATTTGTAACTTCATTTTAACTTGCCACTGACCCCAATAGTAACATTTAAGTCTATGACTGTTTCTTCAAGTTAAATTTTAAAAATGGTAATATTGAATCCTTTATGCCCTCCTTGGTTGGGCCTCTTACATCAATGTCAGTAAAATATGTTGGAAAGCTAGAAATCTGTGTCACTCCTATGCTTTTATTGATCAACAATACGTCAATGAGTCACCTTGGAGCTATCTGAAAGCACAGTCACTTTTCTTGATACAATATAAGTCTAAAATAAGCTGACTCCATCATACATGGGGCATATTTAGCTTTTCAGAAGTCTAACAAAAGTTTCTTTTTGGCTCTGTGCCAAATTTTCTTGATTATAAAACGGTTTTTATCAAGCTTTCACATACCTCAATGGAATTCCCTCAGTTGAATTTTATTCTTTATGATGACCTTACTAAGTGGGCAATTCTCTGTGGTTATGACAAATGGGGTGCTAAACTAACAAATTTGTATTTGTTTCAGTGTTTTAATTCTCTTGCTTTCACATCATGATGTAAAATCTGATCTTTCACAGTAATCACCTGTGGAGATCCTGGCGTATCGGCTAATGGCATAAGACTCGGGGATGATTTTACTGTAGGAAAAAATATCTCACACATGTGCCAGCCAGGGTACACATTGGGCTTTGAAGTCTCCAGGGTCCGTTCCTGCAACAGCAATGGCACATGGAGTGGCTCCGTGCCATCATGTAAAGGTGAGGAAATTATGCCAGAGGCAGTAATTATTTGACAATGAATATTAAGTTCCAGATGAAAATACTCTGGTTACTTTAAAAAATGATTTGATCACCATGCCATTGTCAAACGTAATGACCTCAAATGATGAATCCTTTGTCGGGATTTTTAAATGGGTCGAGATTGGGATTGAAGGTGGGCAGGCGCACAATTTGGCGGTGCCAGCTTCCACACTGGTTTGCCACCACGATCCCCACCCTGAGTTAGTTTCAATGAGGATGGCTCACGAATGGAGCCAATCATTGGCAATAATGGGACCTGTTGAGGGCATGTCCAGGCCAATATAATGGGCTAATGCCAGAGAGGTGACACGGACGTTTTCAGATTAAGTGAGAGACACCTCGCTTGATCTCTGATGGTGCTCCCACTCCCTGGCCTTTCATTATTTGAAGCATTGAAGACTGTATTTGGTGTGCCTAAAGTGTATCATACAGGGTCAGGACACTGAACTAGTACTCATTTCTGGCTGCCAAACCTTGATTGATAATTCAGGCTTTTGAAAGTATATGTGTAAAAGTCCACAATCGTTAGAAATACATTAGGTTGAAGTTTTGTGAACTGATAATGAATCAATCTCAACAGAAATCTATTTTAGATTGAGATTATGCTCATGGAAACAACATTACTTGAGACACCAGGTAATAATAACACTTATTCTCCTATTTTATCCAATGTTAGGTATCTGTGACATGTTTTTATGTTGAAATAATTGACTGTGAGATGCATTTCAAAATAAAATATTTACATTCATTAATTCAGTTCCATTTGCAGGAAAAGCCAAGTTAGGTTTTAAATAGCGTGGCATGTGTAAATAAAACCTAACGTACCTAATGCAATTCACTTTTATTACAGCTGTGGTATGTTTAGCACCACCACAGATTTCAAATGGTAAAATGGAAGGAACAAACTTTGATTGGGGATCAAGCATCAGCTACAGCTGTTCTCCAGGTTATGAGTTGTCCTTTCCCGCAATTCTGAGCTGCGTGGGAAATGGGACATGGATGGGAGAAGTGCCTCAGTGTTTGCGTAAGTAGATGATAGATTATCAGTGCAAATGATAAATGTTGCACATAATAACCTGTTGGTGCATATATTTTATTCTGATATCCGTGGTTATTAAAACGTCAAAGGAAAATAAGGCAATGCAAATTGTATTCGCTTTGAAGTACCAAAGACTTTTCCCCGTGGCTTGATGAGGTCATTTCTGTTCTTTTATTTGTACCTGTTTGAAATATAAATCAATTGTATTGAAAAAGTAAAACATTTGTCCATTGCTCTCTTTTCAGTGATGACATAAACTCTTAGAGACAGCAGCGTGTCTTAAAGGACTTGTGGCATCAATCTACTTTAATACAGTCTTTTCCTTTTGTAGAAATGCTCCAAATGTATCTACCTCAGTGAATACATAAATTCCCGTACCAGCCTCCCCGGACAGGCGCCGGAATGTGGCGACTAGGGGCTTTTCACAGTAACTTCATTGAAGCCTACTCGTGACAATAAGCGATTTTCATTTCATTTTTCATTTTGTTCTATTTATAGGAAGTATTCTTAATCTATGCTGTGTTGTAAATTGATGTTTACGTGTAATTAAGGATTCTTCTGATAAATTCAGGCTGGTTCACAGCTCATTCTAAATGAACTTATTTCATGATTTAGCGATGATATGTTTTTGCTTCGAAATGTAATTTGTATGATGATCGGCCATGATGCTTCTGCTTATAAGTGTAATAAAAATCACATGATGTATTACTTCAATTGATGATACTTATCACAGTCAAAACATTGCTTCGTTTATAAGAAATTGGCTACTGAGGGGATTACAATCATAGAACGTTAAAGTTTAAGATGATCACAGAACCATAAATCACTAAATACGAGGAGCAGCTTACGATTTTAAAAGTGATAAATTCAGTGAAATGAGTGGACAACTAAAGAAAATAGACAGGGAGATTATTCAACACTCCTGCAGAAGACAAATAGAACACCTTCAATCATGAACATGCAGAAAACTTGACTCTAGATTAATTAATGAAAAATTTAAAGTGACGGATGAAGAGGAAAAAATGGCCTCTGCATCATTCGTTGGGATGAAAACAAGAAAATGCAAAAACACTACAAAATTAATAGTAGAAGAGATCTAGGGAAAAGTATGGCAGCTGCCTAAAAGTGAACGAGGAAAAAAATCTTCCAGTATCTTTGCGCCTATTCCTGCAGAAGACATGATGAAAGGGGTTAAAGGTTATTGGGGGTAGTCAGGAATGTGGGGTTGAGGTTACAATCAGATCAGCCATGATCTTATTGAATGGCAGAACAGGCTCAAGTGGCCTACCCCTGCTCCTATTTTGAATGTTTGTATAAAATTATGAAAGTATTATATGAGTAGTTTGCCTCTGTCCTCGCAAAGGAAGTGGATGATGCAAATGTTACACTAAAAGAGGAGAAGGAAGCTATGGATAGTATAGCAAAAGATAGAGAAGATTTACTGAAAGGATTTACTAAAAGGATTAACATTGCTGCAAGCTGACATGTCACCTGGTCTAGATGGAATGTATCCTCTGTTGTTGATAGAAACAGAGGTAGCAAGATGGTGAGGAAGTCACGAGAAACTATTATCAGGGATTATCAGGAACTTTATTTTAATTTTCATTTGGAACGGTATAGTTAATCAAGGAGAACCAGCATGGATCTGATTAAAGTTGAAGAGATACCTAGCACAAAGGAAGATGGTTGTTGTTGTTGTTGTTGTTGGAGGTCAATCTTAGTCTCAGGACATCCCTGCAAGAATGCTTGAGGTTGGTGTCCTAGGCCCAGCCATCTTCAGCTACTTCATCACTGAATTTTCCTCCAGAATGAGGTCAAAACGGAAAGTATTTGCAGATGATTGCACTATCATTTTCAATTCCTCAGTCTCCGAAGTAATCTGTACCCACATGCAGCAAGACTTGAACAACATTCAGGCTTGGGCTGATAGGTATCAAGAATCATTTAAGCCATACAAGTGCCAGCCAATGACCATCTTCAACAAGAGAGAAGCTAACTATCTCTGCTCGATATTCAATAACGTTACCATCACTGAACCCCTATTATAAGCTTCCTAAAGGTTACCATTGACCAGAAACTACAATCCAACCATCCATCACCATGGCACCAAGAGCGATTCAGAGGTAGGGAAATCTGAAGCAAATGAATTCCTACCTGTCTCCCAAAAGCTTGTCCACCAACTGCAAGGCGCAAGTCAGGAGTATGATTCAATAATCTCCACTTGCTTGGATGAGCACAGTTCCTACAACACTTGAGAAGCTTGACACCAACCAGGACAAAGCAGTCCACTTGAATGGCACCACATCTAACACCTGTAACATTTACTCCCTCAACCACTGGCACCCAGTGGCAGTAGTGTATATCATCTACAGGATCTCACCAAGATTCCTTCGACAGCACCTACCAAACATGCTATTTCTACCACCTAGAAGGAAAAGACAGAGCCTGCATGGGAACACCACCACCTGCAAATTCCCCTCCAACCACACATGTTCCTGTTGTAGACCTCTGTCATGTTCACTGTCACTGAGTTAAAATTCTGGAACTCTCTTCCAGAAAGCACTGTGGGTGTACCTACACCACAAGGACGGCAGTGTTCCACGATGGCAGCTCACCACAACGACAATTTGAGATGGATAATAAATGATGGCCTTGAAAGCAACTCTATCATCCAATGAATGAATGATGGTTGGAAATTAATGCCTCTCTCGTTTGGAAGCATTTAATCGGGCAGGGGTGTTGCCAGATGGGTTGTTCACACTTCCCGCCTTGGGCCAATTAAGTCCGAGGAAGGAAGGCTCATGGCCGACCTTTCAGCCACGCACTAATTGAGGCACTTATGTAGGAAATTAAGGCACACTTAAAGGCCTCATCCCATTGCTGCTGGAATTTAACCAACCATGGATGCGGGGAGACATCATGCGGGAAGTCAGAAAATCAGGTGGTTGAGGGTTGGTGAGAGACCTCATGGGATTTGGAAAAGGTAGGGATGACCCCCCCCCATCCTCCCCTGTCCTACGAACCCTTTCCTGCAATCCGATATATGTCTCAGTCACCTTTGGCCTGCGATCCCACATTGATCCTGGGCTTCTTTGGGAGTGCATTGTCAATAATTGACATCACTCTCTGTGGAACAACTGATGAGAATGGGCAGTCACTGGTCTTTGGCCAGTTAAGTGTACGACAGGCACCTGAGTACAGTGTTCCTTCCTCAGTGGAGGCCACGCAGGGCGGCTGTCAGTTTTCTTGCTGGCAGCTAGAGTCACAAACATTAGATTATACCTGATGTCCGCCTCAGTTATTTGAATGATTTAATAAGGTAACAAAATAGATTGACCAAGGCAATGCAGTTGATATTTTATAAATGGACTTTTGGAAGATATTCAATAAAGTGTCACACAGGAGACTTATTAAAAAGATGTAAGACCATGGTACTAACAAGAAAGTGACAGCATGGATAAAAAAATTGTCCCAGTGACAGGATACCCAATGACAAGTGGATAGATTTTTTATCATACTGGGAGGTAATTTGTAGTGGTATCCCCAAAACTTAGTTCAGGATCCAATACTCTTTTCAATTTTTAAAAACAACTTAAACTCAGCCAAAGGGAACAGTGAGTTTAGAAATAATAATCATATATATATATTCCCTTCAGCGCAGACGGAAGCCACTCGACCTTTAGAGCCTGCACCGACTCTCCGAAAGAGCATCTTAAACCAAGTTCTTACCCTATTCCTGCAACTCAGTGACGACACTTAAACGGTATATCCCTGGACATGAAGGGACAATTTACTATGGCAATCCACCTAACCTGCACATATTTGGACTGTGGGAGGAAACTGGAGCACCTGGAGGAAACTGCAGACATGGGGAGAAAGTGCAAACTCCACACACACAGTGACCCAAGGCTGGAATTGAATCCGGGTCCCTGGTGCTGTGAGGCACCAGTGCAAACCACTGTGCCACTACAAAGTAATAGATGAGAATGTTATGTATCAAATGATGATATGGGCAGAAGACTAGCATACAGAATTCATTGTGGAGAAGCGTGAAGTGATTCACTTTGGGATGAAAGACACTACACTATAATGTAGCATGATTTTGAAAAAGATGCATGGACATCGAGACCTTGGTGTCCCTATACACACATCCTTAATGTTGTTGTATCTGTCCAATTCAGATACTTCAACAGGTCCTTAATTAAAGTTTACCCAGATGTCTTTATTTATGAGTAGAACAAAATACGGATGCGGATATAATGCAACACACTTTATGAAATATAGTTAACCCTTAAATTACCCACTAAACATACAAGAATCACCCAGGATTCGACTATACCACTTGTAAAGGTAGGCTCGTAAGTTGTAGATCCGATCTCTGAGTCCCTCTGGTTCCCCTTTGCAAAGGTGATTCTCGCTGGCTGTTTCTTGCTTACTTGCTTCTTTCTGATCTGGTCGGGTCACTTCATACACCGAGTCTTTGCTTTGAGTCTTTGCTTCAAGTCCGTTTCTTCTGCTTGTCTTCTGCTTCTTCCTCTTTTGCTTGCTCTTTTGCTTCTTCCACTTGCTCTGCTGGCTCTTTTATTTTTTCTTCTTGCTCTGCTCCTTCTGCCTCTGGTGTCTCTGAGATGCCTATTTTTATCTCCCCTCCACTCAGTTTTCCAGAAACTTTTCTGGCTTCCGGCCAATGAGTTCTCGGGAGGGGGGTCCCAGCAGCCAATGGTCCGATTGATGACTGTTTAACAAGCCACCTGAGCTCGCCCCAGGTGTCCCATCTCTGGTGCTGTGGGCTGCACATGATCTGTTTCCATATAAGGCAACAGTAGACACTCTCGGTGACGGAAGGTCTGGCTCAATATGTGCTACGAACAACAGACTTCCTGAGGTTTGACTGCAGTATAATTTTAAAATGACCACAATATATAACTGTAAATTGATCAGGTGATTGAAAAAGCATGTGGGCTGCTTTGGCTTACAAATAGTGGAATAGAATATAAAAGCAAACAGATTATGTGTGAACTTTATAAATCTCTGTTAGTCCTCAGCTGGAGTATTGTGGACAACATTGGGCACCACACTATATCAGAAATGCCAAAGACATTAACACCATGAAAAAGGGCATTGAAAACGTTTACTAGGACATTAGCAGGGATGAGAGACTTCAGAACGAGGAACAGTTAGAAATGTTAAGACTGTTCTGCATCAGAAAGAAAAGATTAGGAAGTCTCCTAAGAGAGATTTTCAAGATGATAAGAGGCTTTGATAAGGTAAAATTAGTGTAAAAATGTTACCCTCTGGTGAGTAGGTCAATAGCTCGAGGTCAAATATTTAAAATTATTGGACAAAGCTCTAGGAGATAGATGTGGAGAATTTATTTTTTCACTCGGTCATTGGGATCTGAATGTTCCACCTGACAGTTGAAACTCATTCCATAACCAATTTTAAAAGGGAGTTGTAAAAGTCCTTCTGGTTGAGGAGCTTTACAGGGTTAGAGACAGAATGCAGAGATGTGGACCCAAATTATTTTTTTCAAAGAACCAAAACCGGCACGATGGGCTGAAAGAACTCTTTCCTCACTGCCAGTGTCTGTGATTCTGCCGGCTGGGTTTTACATCCTGGAAGCAGGACTTCCATTGCCCCGCGGAAGTATCATATCCAGTGTGATGATATTGGGTCAGGAACCTGACGTCATCACGCTGGCACATAATCATATGGTGGGCAGGTGAGCTCCAAAATCGGCAACCCACCATCCATTTTGAAATTGGTAATTCATAGCCGATTAAACTTGTTAGCAGTCCAAATGACACAATGCGATAATACACACATGTAACATGCCCGGTGAGAGCTTGATTCTTTTCAGAATCTCTATAAAGGGTAGATGTAAGGCTAGAGGTGACAGTAACAAAGGAAGGTAGGAATTCTGAGCAGAAGTAGGCAATTCAGTAAATAATTTCATGAGGAAATCTTTGCTGAACTTCTGAACATAGTCAGGCCTATGCATTATTACAGTGTCTGACTAGGGGAATTAGCTCAAATGGTAGAACACTCGCTTTGTATGTGAGAAGTAGTGGGTCAATGCCCACACTCTCCATTTTTATTGGGGCGGCACGGGGGCACTGCTGCCTCACAGCTCTAGGGTCCTGGGTTCAATTGCAGCCTCAGGTGACTGTCTATGTGGAGTTTGCACTTTCTCCCCGTGTCTGTGTGGATTTCCTCCAGGTACTCTGGTTTCCTCCCACAGTCCAAAGATGCGCAGGTTAGGTGGATTTTCATAGAACAGTACAGCACAGAACAGGCCCTTCGGCCCTCAATGTTGTGCCGAGCAATGATCACCCTACTTAAACCCACGTAACCCGTAACCCAACAATCCCCCCATTAACCTTACACTACGGGCAATTTAGCACTGCCAATCCACCTAACCTGCACATCTTTGGACTGTGGGAGGAAACCGGAGCACCCGGAGGAAACCCACGCACACACGGGGAGGACGTGCAGACTCCACACAGACAGTGACCCAGCCGGGAATCGAACCTGGGACCACTGGAGCTGTGAAGCATTGATGCTAACCACCATGCTACCGTGAGGCCCCTAAATTGGCTATGCTAAATTGCCCTTAGTGTCCAAAAGGTTAGGTGGGGTTACGGGGAGGTATGGGCTTGAGTAGGGTGCTCTTTCCAAGGGTCGGTGCACACTCGATGGGCTGATTGGCTTCTTTCTGCATTGTAAATTCAATGATTCTATGACAGTCATTGATACTGTAATTCTTCATCACTAAACCGCAGGTGCTGAGAATGGTATCTCCTGTGGGAATTGTGTATTCTTTGGCAGATGCCTCCACCAGTACGAATATGAGAAGGAGGAGAGGGAGAAGGCCAACAGACCAGGGGCAGACGTCGCATAATGTGGAGGAAGAAGAAAAACCTGCTGATGGGCAAGGGGTTGCTGAGTGCAGACTTCAGCAGGCAGAGGGATGCAAGCAGAGACCATACCCTGCCAATCACACTTATAGGATGCAAATCTCGGTGCAAATGACGGAATGTCAGCATTTTTGCTGCCGACTTCACCTTTTGCAAGCAGTCATATTTCTATGTAACATGCTTGGCCCTGAGATAGCATCTGGTTGTGTGACATTAGAAGTCACAATGGCGCTGAACTTTCTTTGGTTCATTACAGGCCGCCTGTGGAGATCTGAGTGAGGATCACCCTGCCTGCAGCACACCACTGCACAAAGGTTTTCACAGATGCCTTGTTTTGCCATGCTAGCAATTCATTGCCTTCAACTGAAAAGAGCCAGATGCTTTGCAGCACCAACTGGTTTCCCACGGGTGCAACAGGTCTTCTGTTGCACTCCTATTGCTATCAAGGCGCCAGTGGGACAGCCAGGGGTGTTAATAAACCAAAAGGGTACCACTCAATTAATGTATGGGTAGTGTGCAGGTGCGTGCGAGGTACCCAGGGAGCAGCGACGACTCTTGTATCCTCAGGCACTCACAGGTGCCAGGGTTATTTTTGGGTCCAGAGTTAGTGGAAGGATGGCTACTTGATGATAATGGTTGCCTTCTGAAGAAGTGGCTGATGACACCTGTTTGAATTGCGAGGACAGAACCTGAGCACTGATAGAATGAGCGCCATGGCACCAGCAAGTCCATCATAGTCTGCTCCACATGAGATTTAGAGACCTTGATAGATCATAGTAATCCAAAGCGCCAACAAAAGGAGAGTTGTAGCTTGAAGTCTACCGATAAATCTTGAGATGCAGAGAGTGGATCCCTTTTTGATGGAAGAGTTATTGAAGACAAACCATTCCTCTGGTGAGGAGTCAGGGCAAGGAGAGGCTGATCTGCCTGAGCCAGATGTAAAAGCCACTCTCAGGGAGTGCCTTGATTGCTGTGAGACATGGGGATTTCTTCTTATGAGACGATTCCAATATGTTTATATCCACATAAATTATCTTCATGGCCAATGTTCATTCTGTGCACTGCTCCAGTACATGAAAACCAATTCGTCATTTTGGACAATTTCAAGCATCCGAACCATGTCAATAATTTGGATACACATAATTTCATACTCAAGTAAGACCAACAATTGAATTCTTCCCCGTACATGCACACACACAGTTGATAAAGTAATCGCATGCTGCAAAATGTTGAAATAATTTATATGCACTGAAAGTCAATAACATAAAGTGACAAATACACCCATGTGCACCCAAGCCTGACAACTCTAGGATTTCTTCAATCTTTTCTGGGAGCTGAAGTGAGGTACTCCCCCCTTGCAGCCAACCGCAGAGGAGATGGGCGACTGACCCTTATTCCCCCTGATTTACAATGACTTTGATGGCTGTCCTCTGGTTGTCTATTCTCATGTAGTGGGAATATGATGTACAGTGGCTGGATGACCGTCTGTCAACATGGCGTTTGAGGGTGTCTCAATGGCAGAGATGCGGAGGAGAAGCTGATTCCATCAGAGGCACAGTGACAGGAGGCCCCACCTCTACGTTGATTCCCAACACCCAACACTGGCATCAGCTGATGCCCTTCCTGCTTTCCTGAGAGGGAGCTGGATGTCACACCAGTCTCCCCTGTTCCCATATTGCCCTGGCTCTGAATTCTGGATCTCAGAGCTTCGAGGCAAAGAGATGGACTGCAGGTCAGAAGTCATACCAACCCACAATTTGCCAGGTTTGTCCCTCCATGACAATCACCAGTCTGTCAATGGAGGAAGCCATGTGTTCTGTTGAGCGAGTCATTGTAGCTCTCATGGTCTGGAAAGACTTCTTGAAAGTCCAGCCCAGATTCTCTGGAATCTCTGCCATATTGTTATGCACCTAATGCTGAACGTGCAGCATCTGCTGCCTTACGGATGACTCGACAGGCTCGTCATCATACTTTAGCTCAGCATCTCAGTTACTTCCAGCACGGAGTGTCAGGGACCTGCACCACATCTGCGGTGCCGATTGTGCAGCAATGATGTGCTTTCACCAGTTTGCATTTCAATTATTTCCAAGGTGCACCGACACTCCTGCTGGGCGCTGGACAAGGATGTCACTCTACACTGGCTGAGGCTTCCTCTTCCTCTGCAAAGTGGGACTTTCATGGCTAACAGCATCAGAAGCCCATGTTGCACCTGTGTAGGAAACAAAAGTAAGGATTGTTAGGGCCATCTTCAACCTTCAAAGTTAGCGTGCAAATTCAAGCTTCCTCATTGCAAGCAATGGAACAATTGTGAGGTGTTTCTCGCTGTTTGCATTTTGCACTTTTGAAAATAGTGACACGATCCTCATTTATAAATGTGGGTTTTCAAAGTCACATAGTATCACTGCCTCATTCCTCATAGCAAATCAACTGTCATGTTCACTTTCCCCAGCCCTATAAACACATGCTTGTTTCAATTATTAAGATGCTCTCTTGCAATCTCACCACCCCAGGGCCTTTTTCCTAGCTCACCTTGACCAATGGCTTGGCTCTATTCTTTGGCAACCAACAGCAGCAGTACTTCTTAAATGGGAGTTATTATGTCCAGGTGTGTAAACCGCCTCTGGTACTGCTTCTCTCCAAGGCATTGTGGGCTGCTTCTCCTGAAATTAAAGACATATATTGTAATGATCGTGGTTCTCTTGTTGAATCATTGATTCGCATGTACAGACAATCCAAACTCTATTTGCAGCATTATAGCTCCCATTGGAATACAGAGTAGCATGTAATCATCAATGCCACTGCACACATTTGGGTAGCGTACAAGACAATCCCCTAATGGAACCATCACACAACCTTTCATGTACATGTATCTCCAGAATGGTGACACATTCACCCTTGAAGGTCATTCAGACATTTACAGCACTGAGTTCAGCTTTGCTGGGCAACGCCGAAGCTGCTTACCTCCACTGCGACCTGCATCCAGACTGCTTTGGTCAGGCTGGGAGGTCTCCTCTTATAGTCAATAGGCTTTAGGATCTTCCGCCTGTCATTTAGAGTCAGGAGGACAGCTCGTAGTGAGTCATCATTAAACTTTGGGGCCTTGAACTTTAACTCTCCCCATTGCCTGGCTCCCTTCTCCTGGCCATCTGTGGAGAAAGACAAAGCGAGTTAAAAGCCTATTGTTCACTATCTCCATAAACACTTGACATTCATCAGGAGAATGAGTCAACTCCATTCCAGTGCTATTTCTTCCATGGCAAAGGTCCTGAAAGCTTTTAATCTCTCAGGACAGTAATCCTCTTGGAAAGTTCAAATAAAATCACTATCACTGTGTGGCGCTAACAATTGCACACAAAGACTCGAGACATGTACAATCGAGGCTTTATTGCTGTGTGATGCTATTCCTCCGGCGGCAGCTGTAGAATAGGATCTCAGTGACTCACACGCATATTTATACACAAGCTCCCTGTGGGCGGAGCTAGCCGGCAGGGGCTTACAGGAGGAACCTGTATTACAGGTACAGCCATACATCCCCCTACTGCAAGTACACATATCAACAGTGGTTATATCACCACACACTGGCAGAATTTTCAGATTCATTAAAACAATGTTCCCTGGTGCAGCTGATACAGTCTTGTGCCAAGAGTTCCTTTAAATGAGTGCCTGTGACCTCCTTCGCGGTCATGGTGTACAACATCTGTGCCTCAATGTCCTGCCTTTGTTAGCTGATTGGGTACGCAACCCACAAATAATTCATTCCCAAATAGCGTTAACATTGGACAGCTTTTTACTACTCTGATTGTTTTATCTTTCTGTATCCTGATTGCCTATTTGATTAGAAGGCTCAGTTTGGATGATCAGGATTCCAGGGACACACTTGGTTTGAATATTTTTTCATGCACATGGACAGTGGAACCGAATCAATCAGTAATCATTCATTTTATTGTAGTGTATCAGCTCAGAAAATAAAAACCCTCTGAAGGGCAAGGCAAATTTGAACGTGAAATAATGCGGTTTAATGGTGTTGGTAGTAATTGTTGGTAAGTGTGTGGATGTGAGAGAGACTGTGGCCCAAATTTCTGCTCCCAGAGTCAGGTCTGGAATTCTTGGCTCCACGAATTTGACCTTTAAAAATCGCTGCCCGGATGTTGGATTTTGTGCTGACAGGGCCTGAACACACCGGCAAGTCCAGCTTCACAGAGATCTAGGCTCCCTTTAAAAGGAGCAGCCTGATCTCAAAGTCACAGTTCAGGACCCCCCACCCTCAACATCGGCAACACCGAGGCTTCAATGCCCACCCCCACCCAACATTCTTGCTGGTATCAACCCCCTCTCCCCACTCAAAGCCAATGAATCCCATGGAATGAATGTTGAATTTCCCTGAGACAGGCCAGTGAGGAGATGTGGAAGACATTGACAACCATTAAGAGGCATGTAATGGACAGAGGAGAGGGTACTTGTAGATACAAAACAGATTAATGTATTCCCAATATTCAAAAAGAATAGAAAACAGACACAGGCACATACAGTTTTAGAAATGATTGTCACAAATACATTTTGTGATCCATCGATACAACAGTAAGCTAGTTAACAAAAGGATTCAAAAAAGATTGCCTTGCTGTCTCAAATCTTTAAGGAATTCACAATCTAAATGTACTGTGGTAAAACTTGTGTGATTTAACTCAGCTTCCACATAAAGTAGTATAAAGTATGCTTAAAGCTGCAGAGATAAAATAAGAAACTGGCTGTAGAGTCAAAAATAATGAGTCCATGTTCGAGGATTTATCTCGGGTGAAAGGTAACACTGAACAGGATTTCCGAGGACTAGGAGCTGGAATAGGAACTGTTGTCTCTAATTTATGCAGGTGATCTAGCTTCAGAAACTCATTTCAAAATGGAGAAATTTGCTGACAATATGAAACAGGGATGCTGGTGGGGGTGGGGGCATAGTGTGTGAAAAGAAGCAGCAGCTCAAAAATCACAGAATGAAATGGACAATGCATTTAGATACAAAAACACAAGTATGCGAGTTAGGAGCAAGAGGGGGCACTCGGCTCCTTCGGCATGCTCCATCATTCAATAAGACCATGGCTGATCTGATTGTGGCGTGAACTCTACTTTTCTTTTCTTTTTTAACAGACAATTTCATTGAGGTATTTTTGGCATTGTAAACAGTAACAATATACATTAGTGTGCTGATACCAATTACAAAAAACAGTGCAAATAACAGAACCACTCTCGCAGATAGACCCGCCTATTCTTCCCCCCTACTCTACACTATTCTAACCTCCCCAACCCGCCCCCCCCCCCCCCCCCCCCCTCTGCTGACGATTAGTTCCCCGCGAAGAAGTCGATGAATGGTTGCCACCTCCGGGTGAACCCCGATAGTGATCCTCGTAAGGCGAACTTGATATTTTCCAAGCCGAGAAAGCTTGCCATGTCCGCCAGCCATACTTTGGTCGATGGGGGTTTTGAGTCCCTCCAGGTCAACAGTATTCGTCGCCAGGCTATCAGGGAAGGAAAGGCCAGAACGTCTGCTTTTATCCCCTCCTGTACTCCCGGGTCTTCCGACACCCTAAAAATCGCCACCTCTGGACTCATCGCCACCCTTGTTTTCAGTACCCGGGATATGACGTCCACAAATCCCTGCCAATATCCCCTGAGTTTTGGACACGCCCAGAACATGTGGACATGGTTCACTGGTCCTCCCACACATCTAGCACACTTGTCCTCCAGCCCAAAGAATTTGCTCATCCGGGCCACCGTCATGTGGGCATGGTGAACCACCTTGAACTGAATCAGGCCAAGCCTGGCACATGTTGCGGTTGCATTTACCCTCCTCAGAGCGTCTGCCCATAAGCCTCCCTCCAACTCCCCACCAAGCTCCTCCTCCCGCTTAAGCTTCAGTTCCTCGGTCCCTGTGTCCTCCGCTCCCATAAGCTCCTGATAAATATCTGAGACTCTCCCCTCTCCTACCTCACCCCTGGAAATTACCCTATCCTGGATCCCCCTTGGTGGAAGGCATGCAAAGGACGGGACCTGTCTACGTACAAAATCCCACACCTGCAAGTACCGAAAGTCATTCCCCCTCGCCAGCCCGAACTTCTCCTCCAGCGCCCTCCTGTTCACGAAGCTCCCTTCCAGGAACAAGTCGCCCATCCTTCCCACCCCCGCCTTCCACCACGCTCGAAACAACCCGCCACTGCACACTGGGCTAAATCACTGGCTTTTAAAGCAGACCAAGGCAGGCCAGCAGCACAGTTCAATTCCCGTACCAGCCTCCCCGAACAGGCGCCGGAATGTGGCGACTAGGGGCTTTTCACAGTAACTTTATTGAAGCCTACTCGTGACAATAAGCGATTTTCATTTTTCATTCATCCATCTTCCCCGGAACAAATCGGTGGTTGTCACATATTGGGGACCAGACCCACGCTCCCACCTCCCCCGCATGCTTCCTCCATTGGCCTCAAATCCGCAAAGCCGCCACTACTATAGGGCTGGCGGAGTACCTGGCCAGCGGGAGCGGCAGGGGAGCCGTGACCAGGGCTGCCAAGCTGGTGCCCCTGCATGAAGTAGCCTCCACCCGCTCCCAAACCGACCCCGTACCCACCATCCATTTTCTTATCATGGATATGTTAGCCGCCCAGTGGTAGTTGCTGAGGTTCGGCAATGCCAGCCCTCCCTCGCTACGGTTCCGTTCCAGCACCCCCTCTTTACCCGCGGGGACTTCCCTGCCCAAACAAATCCCAGGATGATTTTATTGATTCTTTTAAAGAAGGACCGCGGAATGAAAATAGGGAGACACTGAAAAATAAATAGGAATCTCAGGAGGATTGTCATCTTCACCGTCTGTACTCTCCCCGCTGGTGACAGCGGGAGTGCATCCCAGCTCCGAAACTCGCTCCTCATTTGCTCCACCAGCCTGGACAAGTTCAACTGATACATCTTACCCCAGTCGCACGCCACTTGTATCCCGAGATAACTAAAACTTTTCCCAACCAGCCTAAATGGTAGCTTCCTCAGCCTATTCTCCTGACCCCTTGCCTGCACCACAAACATCTCGCTTTTTGCCATGTTCAACTTGTAGCCCGAAAACCGGCCAAACTCCCCAAGGATTTTCATAATCCCGTCCATCAATGGGGCAGCAGGGTAGCATGGTGGTTAGCATAAATGCTTCACAGCTCCAGGGTCCCAGGTTCGATTCCCGCCTGGGTCACTGTCTGTGTGGAGTCTGCACATCCTCCCCCTGTGTGCGTGGGTTTCCTCCGGGTGCTCCGGTTTCCTCCCACAGTCCAAAGATGTGCGGGTTAGGTGGATTGGCCATGCTAAATTGCCCGTAGTGTCCTAATAAAAAAGTAAGGTTAAGGGGGGTGTTGTTGGGTTACGGGTATAGGGTGGATACGTGGGTTTGAGTAGGGTGATCATGGCTCGGCACAACATTGAGGGCCGAAGGGCCTGTTCTGTGCTGTACTGTTCTATATTCTATGTTCTATCCCTGCCGCTGGATCTAACACATACAAAAGCAGGTCATCCGCGTAGTGCGAGACCTTGTGTTCTATCCCTGTTAATGGGGTACCTGAAACCTTGGTGCATGATATGACTTAAAGGGTATCTACTGAACCACTCAACTTGAAAAATTAAGAACAATGATTAAGGAAGGGAGGCCGGGAACATTTCCAGTGCCCGAGGCTAGCATGTGTGCAGGAAATGTCTCCTGCTACATCACGTGGGAGCGCGGGTTTCGGAGCTGGAGCGGCTGCTGGGGACACTGTGGAGCATCCATGAGGCAGAGTGTGCCATGGATAGTACATATAGAGAGGTGGTCACACTGCAGGCTCAGACTCCACAGGCAGGAAGGGAATGGGTGACCACCAGGCAGAGCAAGAGAGCTGGGCAGGCAGTGCAGAAATCTCCTGTGGACATTCCCCTGCAAGATATTCTGTTTTGGATTCTGTTGAGGGGAATGACCTCTCAGGGGAAAGCAGCAACAGTCAAATTTGTTGCACGGTTGGCTCTGCTGAAGAGTGGAGGAATAAAAAGTGTGAGAATGCAATAGTTATAGTGGATTCGATTATAAGGGGGTAGGCATTTTTTTGACCGCAAACGAGACTCCAGGATGGTGTGTTGCCTCCCTGGTGCAAGGGCCAAGGATGTCTCAGAGCAGTTACAGGACATTCTGGAGGGGGAGGGTGAACAGCCAGTGGTCGTAGTACACATTGGTACCAACAACATCGGCAAAAAGGGATGAGGTCTTAAAGCAGAACATAGGGAGTTAGGAAGAAAGTTGAGGTCAGACCTCAAAGTTAGTGATCTCAGGATTTCCACCAGTGCCACATGCTAGTCAGAGTAGAAATAGTAGGA
The DNA here is from genome assembly GCF_902713615.1 of Scyliorhinus canicula. NCBI lineage: Eukaryota > Metazoa > Chordata > Chondrichthyes > Carcharhiniformes > Scyliorhinidae > Scyliorhinus > Scyliorhinus canicula. Next base: position 131,949,148 of record NC_052155.1, on the reverse strand, counting down.
TGTATCAGATGAATATGTGGCTGAAGAGATTCTGTGAAGGGGAGGGTTTCAGATTCCTGAGGCATTGAGACCAGTTCTGGGGGAGGTGGGACCTGTACAAGCTGGACGAGTTATACCTGGGCAGGAGCGGGGACTGATGTCCGAGAGCATTTGGAGAGGGTTTAAACTAATATGTCAGGAGGATGGGATCCTATGTAAGGGTACAGAGCAGGGGGAATCTAGAACAATAGAAAAAGACCGCAAGGAGGATAAGAAAAGTGAGAGCCAGAGAAATCAAGGGCCTGTATCCTATAATAACACTGTAAAAAAAATAGTAGTGAGGAGTCAGAGCACATTAAAAGGGCGAGCAATAGATTTTGTACCTGAATGCGTGGAGCATTCGATATAAAATGGATGAATTAGTTGCACAGATAGATGTAAAGGGATATGATATAGTTGGGGTTACGGAGACATGGTGACGAAGGATGGGAACTAAACATTGGGGGTTATTCAGTTTTTAGGAAGGAAAGACAGAAAGGAAAAGGTAGTTGAGTTACATTGTTGATTAAATAATTTTTTTTTCAATACTGAGGAAAGATATTAGTACAGATGATGTGGAATCTATCTGGGTGGACATTTGTAAGGGTGGTATACAGAGCACAAAATTGAAGTGGTAATATTGGGAATAGTGTTCAGCAGGAAATCAGAGATGTATGTGATAAAGGAACATATGTGATTATGGGTGACTTTAATCTGCATATAGATTATATATTATAGGCATTAGTCACAGTACAATAGAGGAGGAATTTCGGGAGTGTATACGGGATGGTTTTCTGGACCAGTATGTTGAGGAACCAACAAGAAAACGGGCCATCTTGAACTGGGTGTTGTGTAATGAGAAAGGATTAGTTGGCAATCTGGTTGTGAGAGAGCCCTTGGGGATGAGTGACCATAATATGGTAGAATTCTTTTTCAAGGCGAATAGTGAGGTGATTGATTCTGTGACCAAGGTCCTCAACCTCAATAAAGATAACTAAGATTACATGAGGCATGAGCTGGCAATGACGGACTGGGAAATGTTATTGAAATGAAGGGCAGTGGACAGGCATTTAAGGAACAAATAAGTGATCTCCAAAATGAGGCCAAACCTGGCTGACAAGGGAAATTAGAGATAGTATTAGATTCAAAGAAGAGGCATACAAATTAGCAAGGAAAAGCAATAGACCTAGGGATTGGGAACAGCTTAAAATTCAGCAAAGGCAGTCCAAGGGATTGATTAAGAAGGGAAAATACAATATGAAAGTAAACTAGCTGGGAACATAAATACTGACTAAAAGTTTCTACAGGTACGTAAAGAGAAAAAAAATTATAAAAACTAATGTAGGCCCCTTACAGTCAGAAACAGGGGAATTCATAACAGGGAACAAAGAAATAGCTGAGGAATTAAATTCATACTTTGCTTCTGTCTCCACAATGGAATACATGAATAATGTATAGGAAGTTCTGAGAAGCACAAGTTTTAGTGAGGAGCTGAAGGAATAGTATTAGTAAATAAATGGTTTTGGCGAAATTAATGGAATTCAAGACAGACAAATCTCCAGGGCCTGATAATCTGCATCCCAGAGTACTTAAGAAAGTGGCCCTAGAAATAGTAGATGCATTGCTGGTCATTTTCTAAAATTCTTTGTGCTCTGGAATGGTTCCTACAGATTGGAGGGTAGCAAATGCCATTCAAGAGAGAAAACAGGGAACTATAGACCAGTGAGACTAACTTTGGTAGAGGGAAGTTGCTGGGCTCCATTATCAATGATCTCAAAGCACAGCACTTGGAAAGCAGTGGTATAACCAGACAATGTCAGCATAGATTTACAAAATCATGCTTGACATATCCACTAGAATTCTTCGAAGATGTAACAAGTTGAGTTGACCAAGGAGAACAGGTGGATGTGATTTATTTTCAGAAGGCTTTCGCCAAGGTCTCAAATAGCAGATTAATATGTAAAGTTAAAGTGCATGGGATTATGGGTCATGTCTTGAGGTGGATAAAAAAGCAGGTTAGCAGACAGGAGGCAAAATGTTGAAATTAATGAGTCTTTTTCTGATTGGCAGGTAGTGACTAGTGGGGTACTGCAGGGATTGGTGCTAGGACCCCAACTGTTCACATTATATATTAATGATTTGGACGAGGGAACAAAATATATGATCTCCAAATTTGTAGATGATACAAAGTTGGGTGGGACAGTGGGCTGTGAAGAGGATGCAGAGATGCTTCAGCGGATGTTGGATAGGCTGAATGAGGGGCACATGCATGGCAGATGCAGTATAATGTGGATAAATGTGAGGTTATCCGATTCAGTAGCAAAAATAGGAAAGCAGATTATTATTCGAATGGGTGTAAATTGAGAGAGGTGGATACTCAGCGGGACCTTGGTGTCCTCATGCATCAGTCAGTTAAAGTAAGAGTGGAGGTAAAGCAGGCAGTAAAGATGGCAAATTGTATGTTGGCCTTTATAGTGAGAGGATTTGAATATAGGAATAGGGATATTTTATGGGAATTGTATAGGGCATTGGTGAGGCCACACCTGGAGTATTGTGTGCAGTTTTGGTGTCCTTATCTGAGGAAGGATGTTCTTGTTATGGATGGTGTGCAGCAAAGGTTTACCAGGCTGATTTCTGGGATGGTGGGACTGTCATATGAGGAGAGACTAAACCGGTTAGGATCGTATTCATTGGAGTTTAGAAGAATGAGAGAGGATTTAATGAAACTTAGACATTTCTAACAGGTTTAGGCAGGGTAGATTCAGAAAGAATGTTCCTGATGATGGGGGAGTCCAGATCTAGGGGGTCATATTTGAGGATAAGGGGTCCTTTTCGGACTGAGGTCTGGATAAATGTATTCACCCAGAGAGTGGTGAATCTGTGGAATATCACAGAATATAGCTAAGGTCAAAATGTAGTGTAATTTCAAGAGGAATTAGACGTAGGTCTAAATGGGGCTATTTAATTATGGGGCTAATTGGGGCTAAATGGATCAAGAGATAGTGGCGGAGATAATGAATGGTAGACTTGAAGGGCCGAATGGCCTGCTTCTGCTTCTATTCAATGTTTCTATGAAAAAGGTGAATTAGATCAGTTATATACAGCATCAGGAACCTGGGTTCAATTCCGGGCTTGGGTGATTGCCTGTATGGAGTTTGCACATTCTCTCCATGTCGGCGTGAGTTTCCTCTGGGTTTTCTGGTTTCCACCCACTGTCCAAAGGTGTGCATGTTAGGTGAATTGGCTATGCTAAAAACTGTCCCTTTGTCTCCAAAGATGTGCAAGTTAATTGGGATAACGGTGATAGGGTGGGGGAGTGGGCCTTGATAGGGTGGGTCTTTCAGAGGGTCACTTCAGACTCGATGGGGCAAATGGGCACATTCTGCACTGTAGGGATCCTATGGAAAGGAAAACTAACTGAGGGAAAGGGAAAAGAGATAGAAAGTAAGGAAGACATTTTAAATGTGGTTATTTTAAATTCACTAATAGCAATTTACTATGTGCAATAAGACTCAGTTGTTTAAATTATTCTCTTTCTGGACCAGAGTGATTGTTTTTTATGACAATGGTTATAACATTAAAAGGGTACTCTGTTAAGTTCCAGTCCTACATTTCTGGGCAATTAATGAACAAATCCAGCACTGCTTAAAATTAAAAAGGGATCTTGGTCATGCACAGCAAGCAGTGGAGTGGAGTAATCAAGTATCAAGTTCTTTTTTTTAACAAACAATTTTAATGAGGTATTTTTGGCATTACAAATAGCAACAGTATAAAAACAATGTACAAAGAACAATAAACATAGTGCAATCACCGACTCCCATCCCGTCAAGACCCGCCTGATTGACCCCCTATTCTACGCTACCCTAACCCCCCTCCCACCGCCCTCTCCCGCTGACGATTAATTCTCCGCGAAGAAGTTGATGAATAGTTGCCACCTCCAGGCGAACCCTAACAGTGACCCTCTCAAGGCGAACTTAATCTTCTCTAGGTGGAGAAAGCTCGCATTGTCAGTTAGCCAGGTCTCCGACTTTGGGGGCTTTGAGTCCCTCCAAGCTAGCAGTATCCGTCTCCGGGCGACCAGGGAAGCAAAAGCCAGAACATCTGCCTCTTTCTCCTCCTGGATTCCCGGTCTTCTGACACCCCGAAAATTGCCACTCCTGGACTCATTGCACACTTGTTTTCAATACTCTGGACATGACGTCTGTGAATCCCTGCCAATATCCACTAAGTTTTGGACACACCCAGAACATGTGAACATGGATCGCTGGTCCTCCTGCACACTTTACACACCTGTCCTCCACCCCAAAGAATCTACTCATCTGGGCCACTGTCATGTGGGCCCGGTGGACCACCTTGAATTGAATCAAGCTGAGCCTGGCACATGTTGCGGTCGTGTTGACTCTTCTCAACGCGTCCGCCCATAAGCCATCCTCCATCTCACCGCCAAGCTCCTCCCCCCCACTTATGTTTCAGCTCCTCGGTCTGCGTCTCCTCCGCCCCCTTGGGTTCTTTGTAGATGTCCGAGACACTCCCCTCCCCCACACAGGCCCGAGACACTACCCTATCCTGGATCCCTCTTTAGTGGCAGGAATGGGAAGAATGATACCTGCCTACGCAGAAATCTCCGCACCTGTAAATATCTAAATTCGTTCCACCTTGCCAACCCAAATTTCCCCTCCAGCGCCATCAAACTAGGGAAGCTGCCCTCTAAAAACAAGTCCCCCATCCTCTCAATTCCCGCCCTTCGCCATACTCGGAACCCCCCCTCCAAGCTCCCCGGGGCAAACCGGTGATTGTCACATATTGGGGCCCAGACCAATGCTCCCACTGCTCCAACATACCTCTTCAACTGACCCCAGATTCATAGGGTTGCCACCACTATGGGGCTGGTGGAGTACTTCGCCGATGGGAACGGCAGAGGTGCTGTTATCAACACCACAGACTGGTGCCACTACACGAAGCTGCCTCCATCCGTTCCCAAACCGACCCCACCCCCACCACCCACTTCCTTATCAGGGCTATGTTAGCCACCCAGTAATAATTACTGAAATTCGGCAGCGCAAGCTCTCCCACCTTCTTCACTCGGGGACTTACCTGCCCACACAAAGCCCAGGATGATTTTATTAACCCTCTTAAAAATGGAACGCAGGATGAAAATTGGGAGACACTGAAATACAAACAAAATTCTCGGTAGGACCATGATTTTGACTATCTGCACGCTCCCAGCTAACGACAGCGGGAGTGCATCCCATCTCCGAAACTCACCCCTCATCTGTTCAACCAACCGTGACAAGTTCAACTTGTGTAACCGGCTCCAGTCGCGCGCTTCTTGTATTCCTTAGTACCTGAAACTGTCCCCTACTAACCTGAACGGCAGCTCCCTCAGCCGACCCTCCTGACCCCTCGCATGGACTACAAACATCTCACTATTTGTCATATTCATTTTATACCCCGAAAACCGGCCAATTTCCCCAAAGTCGCCATAATTTCACCCATCCCCGCCCCAAATCCGATACGTATAAGAGCAGGTCATCCGAATACAGCGAGACTCTATGTTTCACCAACCTCCCCCCCACCCCCCGAACCAGCCCCTTACAGCACCTTGAAGCTCTGAGAGCAATTTCCTACTGCTTTACAGCTAACGCAAACAACAGTGGGGAGAGGGGGCACCCCTGTCTTGTCCCCCGGTACAGCCTAAAATAGTCGGAGGTCATCCTATTCGTCCTTACACTAGCCTCAGGGGCCTGGTACAACAGCCTGACCCAGTCGATAAAGCCCCTACAGAACCCAAATCATCCCAGCACCTCCCTAGATAGTCCCACTTCACCCGGTCGAACACCTTTTCCGCATCCAAGGCCACAACTACCTCAACCTCCCCACTCTCCAAGGGCATCATGATCACGTTGAGCAGCCTTCTTATATTGGCCACCAACTGCCTGCCCTTGACAAACCCGGTTTGATCCTCCATAATCACATCCGGCACACAATCTTCAATCCTGGAGGCCAAAATTTTGGCCAGCAACGTGGCATCCACATTAAGCAGGGAGATCAGCCTATATGACCCGCATAGCTCCGGGTTCTTGTCCCATCAAGTATCAAGTTCTAAGGATTCATAACTCACGCTATCTTTTCAACCTCTGAACATGTTCACCAATTTGCACATTAATGACAGGGTTCAAATTGACACTCCATTCGTTACACATGTGTTTGATTTATTCAACTAAGTTTCCTAACACTGAAAATAATGTAGCATCCTGATAATATTTTACATAGGTCTGTTGATTATAATCAAAGTGACTTGAATAATCTGTTGATGTATGAAATTTCAACAAGGCCTGGATGAATTAAAATAGACTTTGGGAGAATTTGATTCGAATGGCATGATTTAAACTTGGACGAGCTTGAAAAATTCAAACAAAATAATGCCATTTTCCAAAGTATTCATTGGTACAATTGCATCTGTCAAAATGATACTGCATGAGAAGAAAGTCTACTTTTAATTAATGCATCATCTTATTACTCTTTCTCCTTTTCACAGCAAAATTTTGTGGAGACCCTGGTGTGCCAGCGCAAGGAAGAAGAGAGGGAAAGAGCTTCATCTACCAATCAGAGGTTTCATTTAGCTGCAATTCCCCTTTGATCCTGGTGGGCTCAAGCACCAGGATTTGCCAAGCTGATGGGGCTTGGAGTGGCTCACAACCCCGCTGTATAGGTACAGAGTTCACTCTACACTATATAGACCACACAACAGCTTTGTTTAATTCCTTAAAAATCTACATAAAAATGTTATGTTTCAATTAGGATTACACTTGATTTATTTTTATTGTCGTAAAAATAATCTGCAATACTATCTCAAAGATGTATAGTTAGATTATAAGGAGTACAAATTCATCTGGACCTATTTCTTGGAAATCAAATGAGCAAAATGTAAGCATATTTCGCATTCCAATCTGAGCATGTGTTCAGATCACTGGTGAAGTCATTGGCCAATTATTTTATTCCGAGTGACATATGTTGTTTGGGGCCTTAACACTGATTGTGAATGATCTCTAATTTACGATGAGCAGAGCAAGCACTCAGCCTGCCAGCTCAGAACTCAGAGGCTGCCAACAAAGATTTTAAAAATGTGGGCTAAATTCTCCACCTCACAATGCCGCAAATGGGAAGAGAATTGGGATACCGGCCAAAATCGAGGTCCCCGCCTGCCACCAAATCGGATGCCATCCTCCAGTCCCTCGCTAGTGACGATAACGAGGTTTGAGCCCCACTCCAGCGGCGGCATGTAAAATGAGCATTTGCATGCATTTAAATGTGATTAGCGGGTTTTGCCGACTATGTTCCGGGCCTCCGCGATGCTCCGCCACTCTCAGGCAGAAGTCACACGGACCTGGTTTGCTGCAGGTATTTACAAGCGATGACTGAGCGCACTGACCGCTGAGGGGGCGAGATGAGGGAAGCAAAGTTTAAAAAATTGTTAAAATTTGTACCGTTTGCTGGTGGGTGGCTGCCAGAGCTGACGGGAGTGGTAGTGGGAAGCGACTTGTTGACAGCTCTGTGAATTCAGGGTGTCTCTTTTGGGATCAGGGTGGCCTGGCTTAGTCTGCCATGCTATAGTATTTATTTTCAACGCACCCATTTGGCAGAAGTTAGTCACCTGTCTGCTCAGTCTGCTGACTGCTCACTGCATGCTGAAAATATTCACAGCACTGGTCATTTGGGAGCCCACCCAGACAGAGTTGAGGCACTCCCTCGGGTGAGGGATTGGTTCTTGAGTTCCAAGGTTTACCTGCTTAGGTTTTGGCAAATGACGCCTGCCCAGTGGTCCCAAGCCAGCGTGGAGAACCGTTATAGCATCATTGAGCAGTGCATCGGCGTCATCAAGATTCGCTTCTGAAGCCTGGACCTCTCTGGTTGGTGGCTCCAATGTAGCCCCAGGAGGGTCTCAAACATTGTGCTTCCCTATTTTGTCCTGCACCACATCACGGAGCAGAGGGGGGCATTCTGGAGGAGAAAGAAGAATGCTCCAGAGCCGCCACACATGGGACAACTCAACACCACCAGATTTGCCAACTAAGGGGCCTGGCCAGCGGCAGCTCCACCTCCCTGTCACACCTCTCCATACTCTTCCCCCACCTCCTCCCAAGAGTGTCCCCTTCCCCTTCACCGCTCACAGCCTCCTCTGTCCCTCCTTCCTTCACTCCATCCTATCACCCCAGCTTCCCCTCCCCCTCTGCGGATCCTATCAGCATCACTACAGGGTGTTAGCCCTGGGTTGGCAGTATCAGCGGATCTTGTCCATGAGACAAAGGATGATGACGACTCACTGTGAAGTGAGCTTTGGTGCTCCTCATTGTTTGACACAATCCAACTCCTGCCTTCAGGATCACCTTTCACTGTCTACCCAGGTGATCTCTCATGTGTCTTGGCTATTCCATCTCATGGGCCCATATGTTCTTTGGGCGGTGGCGAGGGGGAGGTCAGTTATGGAGATGGAGAGAGGTGACGTGGTAATCACGGGATATGCTGTCCAAAAGGGCAGCTTTACACCTCTAGCCCCATTTCCTGCACCGCTGAGGGCTACCCCAAGTGGAACATTCAATTGCCTTGGGGGCCCTGCCCCGTTCAATCCATTCCACCAACCTTCCACCCCATTCCCCCGCCCACCCTGCACTTTCTCTACACACTGACAAACCCATCCCTCACATCCTTCAGAGGATCGAGGCAGGTCAGAATGTTGGTGAAAAGGTGTTTACTCGTGACTATATACAGTTGTTGCCTCCTGACCCCTACCTCTAACCTATGTACTGCACCCATGCCAACTTAACTGGTATCAAACTTCCTTATTTTGCGTGGCCTACCTCTCCTGGGTATGGCCCCAGACAGCATATCAGATATGGAGGCAGCCTGCTGCATATCTCGCTCTTTGATCTGAGATGCTTTGTCGGCCATCCTCTGGATGACCGACGTTCGGGTATCACAGGTGATGGGATGCCACCCTGTTCTGCCCGCTGCCTATCAGACGCACCAGTGTCAGATGTGGCGGATTCAGAAGCACTGAGGTGTTCCAGCTCCTCCCCATGTGAGAGACACCGCTTCTTCCTCCCTCAGGCCACACAATGGCCTCCGGGCTACTTCATGGGACAGAGGTCAGGCCGGAGTGAAATCCAGAGGCTCAGCCGTCACCTGGCGCTGCCAAACCTGGAGACCCGCTCTAGTCTCAGCCAGGGTCTCAATACCCTCAACCATCGAGCACACAAACTGAACCATGTCCCTCAGCTAGTGAGCCCTGTCCCTCTGCACCTCAGCCATGACCCTCTGCACCTCAGTCATGTCTCTATGTGACTGGCCCTGGTCAATCAGTGCCCAGCTAACGATCACAATGCCCACAGTCATGACCTTTTGTGACTGCGCAAAGCTCTGGAGCATCACAGGAATATCGATGTGGGCCCGGTTCATGGCTGCCTGTGACTGGGCTCCCCTGCCCTGAGCCTCATGACTGCGCAGTGATCCCCAAGCCTTGTTATCTTGACCTTGACGGTGATTTTGTGACCCAAGGCTTCTACTATGGATGCCACCCATTCAGTGTTGGCCTAGGTATCCTACAACTGCGCCTGCAGGCATTGGAAAGTTACTGACACACCCTCCTGTACATCCTGACTCTGCATCTGCTCCTCCACCAGTGACAGGATTATACTTTCCAGAAGTGAGATGCCAGTCCAGACTACAGTTGGTTCCTCAGATTGGGCAGCACTCTGACTTTTCGCTCCCATGGGAGTCCCTACCTCCACGTGCTGCAGCTTGTATGACGTATGCACCAGATGGTGACCCAGGAGCCTCTTCACTAAAATGTCCGACTGAGGAGATAGTCTTCATGCTGGTGGAGGGTGCAGCTGAATGTAATGCCGAGGAGTCGGTGTTGTCCATGGATTGGTCCACCAGGATGTGCTGGGAATGTGCCTGGGGGCGAGGTACCCAGACGGACCGGCATGGTCTGTTGGTGATGCTGCAAGACCAAAGATAAGCCACATGGTGAGATCTTGGGATGGAGTGGTCTGGGGAGAGGCGTGACTCATTTGCTGTAGGGACATCTTTTTGCATTAGGGGCTCACTTGATTGTCGCGTGCTGACCTCTACCTCGGAGATATCCCTCTCCTGCACCTCCCCAAATAAATCCATCATCTTCTCCTCAGTGAGGATGAGAGCCTGGACCTGGTTTACACCTGCTCCCTTCTATTATGGGCTGTCTTTTCCTCGGGGGCACACAGAGGACATGGTGAGATGCATGGAGGCAAGCTACACAGGGGATGTGTAGCTGGTGGCATATGTATACAAGACACCTAGCCAAAGAGGACATTATAGGTGTTGGGGTTTGGTGGAGGGTGAGATGTGAGGGAGATTCTGGGCAGGTGTGTTTTGATTGGTTTCTATGGGAGTGGGGTGAGGTGTGAGGATTGAGGGACAGGAGTGATGTTAGGGGAGCAGAGATGGTGACTCACCTGAGCTGCCCTATCTTGCAGCACTGTTTGCCATTCTGCCTGGTGAATCTCACTGCGCTGAATGCCTCGGCCACCTCCGCCCAGACCCGTTTAACCACTGCAGGCGGTAGCCTCTCATCCACCGCATCCTATATTCTCTTGTGCTCCGCATCCACAAAGTGTGGTACTGCTCTTTGTGGAGCCACCTTCTTGGTTGGAATGAGAGTGTGTGGGGGATGGAGTGCTTCCAAGCAGTTCCAGCTTGTCAAGCTCGCCAGTGCCAATTCCAGCCCCACCAAGTGCAGGCCCATTACCATGTCCTGAATTGCTCTGGAAATAGCACCGCCAACGAGAATGCAAACCCCACAAAATTCAGCACCTATGTCAACACATAGGGTGGAGAATTGCCAGGTCCATTGCCGCGCATGCGTACGGCAGCAACCTGCAATGGTCTTGCCGTACAACATGGCGCCGGCCATGTGCAGACCTGACCTGCCAGAGAGTGCCCCCCGGACACCTCTGGGCCAGCCCCACCAGTAACCCCTGCCCTTGCCGAAGCCTCCCAGCCAGCAGCACGACTCCCGCCTCACAATGGCGGCGCTGGACACAGTCCGCAGCCACCACGTCGGGTTCACAAAAACTGTTCAAATGAGAAAGCGCCAGAGGAGTAATGGTCCAGGGTGCGATTTTGATGGCAAGAAATCTGAGAGCACACGTGCCCCGCGCTATCGGGAATTTGGCCCATCGGAGGACCTATTGGTAACGTCCTGAGGCCATCCCAACAGTGTGCAGCGTACTCCTTCATGATGCCGTTTTGGAGGGGACGGAGCATTCGAAAACAGGCACCGCCCCCGATTCGGTCGTAAACGGAGATACTCCGCCCGATCGGCGATTACGATATCGGCGTCGAGCAACGGAGAATCCCGCCCATAGTCTCCCAAATGGAGAATTAAAAATAGTAATACTTGACTCCCATAGCCCTCTCCAGCCATGCACCACAATGCCCCCCATCTCCACTCCCAACCCCACTTCCCATTTGGAATACTGCTGGCAAAACAAATTTGCCACCTATAGACAGCAGCAACTCCATGTATAGAATGTTCATGAAGCACGGGAGACAGAGTTGATTCACCCGAGTTGCCCTAGCTTGCAGCACTGTGTGCCAGTCCCATAGCCCTGATCTAAAATCAGACTTAGCTTTGCATCACAGGCAGTCCTGCAATTACTTTCAGCATTTCAATTGGAGTAGAATGTTTCCATGGCCTGAAATTCTATATTAACCTATCTTGTGTGACTACATTTAGGAGAGGACATGCATGTGGCAAGGGCTAAATTGAAAATTTGTTGATTTGTAATTGAAATTTTGACTTTGAAAAGTAAAATCGGAACCTGAAATAATTTTTTCTTTCATTTAGAACCTTCACATACGACATGTGAAAACCCAGGAACACCACTGCATGGAACACAAAATAATACATTTGGTTATATGGTGAGTAACGTAGAGGAAATTACTTGTATTGTAATAAAAATGGAAATGCAACTGTAGAATGGTATTTCTCTAGTATATATTTATGCAGTGTAGTGACTGTATTTTCAGCACTGTTGTGATTTAACATAGGTGCTTCGTTATTACGGGAGTAGAGTGACAATATAGAAAATAGCATCCTACAATAGTAACAGCTCTGTTAAGCTTCAGCAAGTTCAAGATCGCCGAGAAACAGAACAAATATGAAACATGGAACTAGGAGATCTTCAGGATTGTTTTTTACAATCCCTTTGAGGGCCAAGGACTGTGTTCCATATGCTGAAGCGACCACCAACCGACCGCACCCATGCCTGAAGGGGGACCGACAGCGGGACCCAAGAACGTCACTATGACGCACCTACGCGAACCAGGATGATTTCCCCCGAACAGCAAGATGGCGGCTGTGGGCTAGATGCCACCAACAGGGCCAGGACAATTGATAAGACTGTGTGGGCATTGTTACCTGCTGAACCACCAGGCATTACCGCCCCCCAAGAGGCCAAGTTGAAGACCAGTAGGAAGAGTACCAGCCCTTGCAGTGCGTGACAGCCCCCAGGGTCGCATCCATCCAGATTGCATTAAAGGTGAAAGCCACCCCATTGAAATGGAGCTCGATACCAGAGTGGCAACCTCAGTGATCAGCTGCTGGACATTTGCTATGATCAAGTCCGGTCTCCAGACTTTGGACCTTCAGGACACGGATGATCGATTTGCGACGTACACGAGGTAGCCTTTGGCCATTGACGGAACCACCCATGTGATCGTGGCATACAGGTACCAGTTGGCTCGTTTGCCCTTGGTGGTAGTCTGCAGAGGAGGACCCACTGACTGGGCGTGATTGGCTGCGCCATTTAAAACTGGACTGGCAACGCGTCTGCCACGTGGGCCCCCATGGCCTGGAACGAGTGCTGGGGAAGTTTCCAGTGTATTCGCTGACAGCTTCGGGACAATAAAAAACACAGTGGCCAAAATCAGTGTGGACAAGGATGCCCAATCCTGATATTTCTGCACCTGTCCAGTGTCGTATGCGCTGCGGCCCAAGGTTGATGCAGAACTGGATCGGTTGGAACACTTGGGCATCAACCGTCCTGTTCATATTTGCTGATTGGGCTGCGCCAGTGGTCCAGGTGCTAAAATCTGGACGGGACAATATGTCTGTGTGGGGAGTACAAGATGACAGTGAACCGGGGCTCTCGTCTTGACCAATACCCAGTCGCATGCATCAAGAACCTGTGCGCAAAACGCAGTGGGGGAAGAATATTTGCTGGTCCTGGATCCTGAAACTCCAATGTACGTGACAGTCAATACCCACAGAGGGCTGTACGTATGCACCAGACTGCTTTTCGGGGTTTCATCAGCCTGTGAGATTTTCCAACGCTTGATGGAAAACATCCTACGAGATCTACCAATGGTGACCCGTATACCTGGATAATGGACTCATCACCGGGGCCTCAAAAAAAGAACATTTGGACAACCTGACCGAAGTCCTCTGCTGTTTTGAACAGGCCGGCGTCCACCTCCTCAGGGAGAAATGTGTTTTTAATGCCCCCGAATTCATAGGGTTAACAGGGAGGTGCTTTGCCAGGTGGAAGGCAATTTGCAGCCACCCGGTAGGGTCCCATTCATCAAGGCTGGATTGAACTCTGTTCCTTTTTAGGACTTAACAACTACTTTGGGAAATTTATCCCCAACTTGGCCACGCTGCTTAGCCCGCTGCACCAAGTAAGTGGGTCCTCCTCAGCGGATGACCGTGAAGGGAAAACATGCTGACTGGTGCCCGTATGCCACGGTCACTTGGGTGGTTCCCTCAATGGCCAAAGGCTGTCCAGTTCTCCACCAATTATTAAAAAAAAGGACACCAGTGAAAATTAATCTCCCCACACCAAAAGGCGTCCCAAGATATCAAGCGGCAGTTGTCCTCTGAGAAGCTGCTGGTGCACTTCGACCCAGAAAAAATACATTTCCTGATGTACGACGCTTCCCTTACAGCATAGGAGCCGTTCCCGCACTCCGGATGCCCAACCGGTCAGAGCGACTGATAGCTTTTATGTCTCACACACGAGCCGAAGCCAAGCGGAACTATGCCACAATTGAGAAGGAGGGCCTTACAGTTGTATTTTGTTTGAAGACGTTTATCAGTATGTCTACGGCCCTGTATTTACTGTCTATACTGACCACAAACCGTTAGTTGGCTATTCAAAAAGGATTGAGTGATTCTCCCAACCATGTCCTCCAGAGTCCAGCAATGAGCGTTACTCTTAGCAGGGTATGAATACATGCTGGAATGCCGCCCGGGCATGCGGATTCCACATGCCGACACATTGAATCACCTGCTCCTCTCCACAAGACCGCCGACTCCCTTATCAGCCACAGAAGTATTGGCGGCCCTCCACTTCATGGATTCCTTGCCACTCACGGTGGCTCACATAAAAGAGTGAACTAAGAAGGACCCACACATGAGGGTCCAACACATGGTCCAGTATGAGTGCCAACACAGAGCTTTGCCCAACAATCTGCGGGCATATACGATGAAGCATCTGGAGCTAAGTGTGGAGGATGGCGTCTTATTGTGGGGGGCACGGATTTTTCCAGGGGATGACATTCCTCGTCATGGTAGACGCCCACTCGAAGTGGGTCGACGTCCACGAGGTCCAAACTGTGACCACTATGGATAGGCTGCGGCATGCATTCAGCACCCTTGGAATACCCGAAGTGTTGGTGTTGGATAACAGTGCCGCATTCAACATCTAGAAGTCTGAGTCATTCATGGCCTTGAACGGAATTCGGCATGTACGGACCACCCAGCCTTGAATGGTTTGATGTAGGGGCAGTCCAAACCTCCAAAAAGACAATGAAGAAACTGACCACAGGGTTTTAGGAGACATGACTGGCCCGTTTCCTCTTCAGTTACCCGACGACCCCTCATTCTATCACAGGTGTGACACCAGCAGAGATGCTGGTGGGCTGCCGGCTCCACCCCCCTCAGCGTTATCATCCCTGACATAGGTTCTTGGATCCGCCAGGAACAGGTCTGCTCCGAGATAGACACCAGGTCGAAGGTCGCAGTGGCACAACTTCAAACTAGGGGATGCTATATATGTGTGCAGTTTCGGCGCCGGTGCCACATGCGTCGAGGGCTTGGTATTCTGGGCCACTGTTCAGAGACCTGAAGCCAGCGGCCAACTGGACCACATCCACCGTCACACACATGAACCTTCTGAACATACTCTGAATATGCCAGTCCAGGTTACCACGCCGATCACTGTCACCTCTGCCTGTCGCAGCCCAGGAAGCTATAATGCTAGATGCCTCATCAGATATCCATATCAGTTTTACAAGCATAAAAGGAAAACCTAAGCATTCAATATGTTGGGTGGCACTTGCTCACATTCTACACCAGAAGTTTACTCCTCGTGATAATGCTAAATACTGAAGAAAACGTATCCAGAACTGCCATCTGTTCGGCCTTTTACATGTACAGGCCTCATGTCTTTTTCAGGACATCTTCCCAAAATTGAGCTGCATGGGACATCTTCAGCACCAGAAGTTACTGTGTTCAAAATATCCAAGTCCACAAGTAGCTTAACTAATCAGCCCACTGGAGACCACAAAAAAATATTATGATTATTCTAAAAAGATATATGGTAGATCATGTAACCGGGGGGAGCAGTATTATCCTTCTGACTCCAAAGCATCCTTAAGACGATTGCTTCTTGCCTCCTGATTGCCTCATCTCTATCCCATCTCTCTCCCCATTTCCCTCATCTTCCTCCCCATTTCATTCATCTCCATCCCCATCTCCCTCATCTCCATCCCCATCTCCCACATCCCCACCAGGTTCTATCTAAGGGCCACAACTGGTGACAACATATTAATTAATGAAAGTCAGGTTTATGCCCTGAGAGCATATCTGATCAGGTCACCGACAGGGAGTGGGGAAGATCTCAAACCGAGATCTCGCCATGGCAAATCCCGTTATGGCCCTCTCATGAGATTTAGAGGCCAGAACGGGATTGGCGCATGTGTCGAATTAGACCGACAAACCGCATCCTTGAGAGCAATTCATTATGACCACGTAGACTTGCTTTTTCCAATATGTTAATTGAAAGCAAACAATATATTTGAACTCAGCACAAAGGGTTTATGAAGCTACAGATCACTTAATGGTTAATAATCTATTTTTGAAAATCGCTGTTTGTCACAAGTAGGCTTCAAATGAAGCTACTGCGAAAAGCCCCCAGCTCCGGCGCCTGTTCGGGGAGGCTGGTACGGGAATTTTTGAGTCAGTAGTTTATGAAAAACAAAATGAAAAACATGATATGGCTTTTCAAAACTTGCTCCATCAAACAAAATTGAAATTCTTATAGGACATCAAGTATTTTATCATATTACAAAAGATATCTACGTTAAAAAATATGTAAAGAATTATATGTCAAAGTTATTCTGAGCTGCTCTCCTTGGATGAACCTATTTGATTGTAACTGGATGATAAATATAAAGATTAATTTTGTTAAAAGGGCAGACTGTAGTGTTGCATGCAGAAAAAATAAAAGAGCATTGTAGAAATAGTGCACAGCTTCAAACAGTGCCCTTCAAAAGCTCTGAAGTATTATTATTATTAAAGGGACAATAACCCTTCTAGTTAGCTTAAATTAATTAGCGAGCTTTAAGTGTCTTGATTTGGCTGAGTTAACAATTCAAAGAAATAATTCAACTGATCAGTGGTCAGCATGCCACCATGTTAATGTCGTCATATTTTATTACAGGCTAGTGCAATTCTGTAATAGTACTGAATTAGAAGCTGTGAATAGAGATTCTACTGAAGTGCTGAAAGAATAATTTGTCCAGGGTCATTTGGGCCAATTTTCACTCGAGGATTAATGTAACGCAGATCCATGGATCGCAATAATTTGAAACTTTCACTGTACATCAAGTTTGAAGATTAATTTTGTAATGAAGATCTAAAGCATTAACTGGGAAACAACAGAATGAGATGACACTGCACTCTACAACAACTATGAATACTATTTCATTGGAATCATTTTGTTCTCTGAATATGGAAACTCAGTATTGGTCAAAATTGGTAGTTGAAGCGAGGCTATCTTAAAACAGAGTTATCTATCCTAGTATTTAGAGATCTGGATCTACTGGAAGAATTCTTACACCAATCCTCATAATGCATGGTCAGCTGAGAGCTCAGACTCACAAGAGAATTTTTTTCAGCAAGGGGTTCTGTTTAAACAGGAGCAGAAGGGGCACAGTGGCATAATGGTTAGCGTCGCTGCTTCAAAACGCCAGGGACCTGAGTTCAATTCCAGCCTTGGATGACTGTCTTTGTGGTGTTTGTTTGTTCTCTCCATGGATTTCCTCCGGGTGCTCCGGTTTCCTCCCACAGTCCACAGATGTGCACCAGTAATCACCAAGGAGAGGGACATAACGGATGTTGAGGTTAGGGATAGATGTTTGATTACTCTAGGTCAAGTCGGTATTAGGAGGGGGGATGTGTTGGGTATTCTAAAAGGCATTAAGACGGACAAGTCCCCATGTCTGGATGGGATCTATACCAGGTTACTGAGGGAAGTGAGAGAGGAAATAGCTGGGGCCTTAACAGATATATTTGCAGCATCCTTGAACACAGGTGAGGTACCGGAGGACTGGAGAATTGCTAATGTTGTCCCCTTGTTTCAGAAGGGTAGCAGGGATAATCCAGGTAATTATAGACCGGTGAGCCTGACGTCAGTGGTAGGGAAGCTGCTGGAGAAGATACTGAGAGATAGGATCTATTCCTATTTGGAAGAAAATAGGCTTATCAGTGACAGGCAATATGGTTTTGTGCAGGAAAGGCCATGTCTTACCAACTTACTAGAATTCTTTGAGTAAGTGACAAAGTTGATTGATGAGGGAAGGGCTTTAGATGGGCATTTGATAAGGTTCCCCATGGTAGGCTGATGGAGAAAGTGAAGTCTCATGGGGTCCAGGGTGTACTAGCTAGATGGATAAAGAACTGGCTGGGCAACAGGAGACAGAGAGTAGCAGTGGAAGGGAGTTTCTCAAAATGGAGAACTGTGACCAGTGCTGTTCCACAGGGATCCTTGCTGGGACCACTATTGTTTGTTATATACATAAATGATCTGGTGAGGGCAGCACGGTGGCGCAATGGGTTAGCCCTGTTGCTTCACGCCGCCGAGGTCCCAGGTTCGATCCCGGCTCTGGGTCACTGTCCGTGTGGAGTTTGCACATTCTCCCCGTGTTTGCGTGGGTTTCGCCCCCACAACCCAAAAGATGTGCAGGCTAGGTGGATTGGCCATGCTAAATTGCCCCTTAATTGGAAAAAAATGAATTGGGTACTCTAAATTTATTTTTTTTAAATAAATAAATGATCTGGTGGAAGGTATAGGTGGTCTGATTAGCAAGTTCGCAGATGACACTGAGATTGGTGGAGTAGCGTACACAACATCAACAGCATTATACACAGCAACGCTTTATGTTACCTCCTTTAAAAACTCCATGTTAGTTAATCATTATTTCTCCTTATGAAATCCATATTAATCAATCCGCATTTTTACACACGAGGACTGATTCTATCCCGAATAATTGTTTCGAGAAGCTTGCGTGCCATTGATGTTGAGCTGACTCTAATTGTTGGGGCTACCCTTACGACCATTCAAAAGAAAGGAAAAATAGTTTTTTTTGACTGTTTTCCCTTTATATCCTGCAAGCACTGAATGATGTTGAGAAATGGTTCTATAGGTGCCAGCTACCCTTTGATACCATACCCATTTTGCATATATGAGTTGGGATTGTAAATGCTGGCACACCATTCAACTTGTGTCTTAGCCAATATATACATAGATCATGGAATCCCTACAGTGCAGAAGAAGGCTATTCGGCCCATTGTGTCTACATCCACTCTCTGAATGAGCATCCTACCTAGGTCCGCTCCCCTGCCCTGTCCCCATGACTCCAAACCCCCACCTAACCTTTGGACAGTAAGGAACAATTTACATAGATAGAACAGTACAGCACAGAACAGGCCCTTCGGCCCTCGATGTTGTGCCGAGCAATGATCACCCTACTCGAGTCAACGTATCCACCCTATACCAGAAACCCAACAACCCCCCCCCCCCCCCCCCCATAACCTTATTTTTTAGGACACTAAGGGCAATTTAGCATAGCCAATCCACCTAACCCGCACATCTTTGGACTGTGGGAGGAAACCGGAGCATCCGGAGGAAACCCACGCACACACGGGGAGGACGTGCAGACTCCGCACAGACAGTGACCCAGCCGGGAATCGAACCTGGGACCCTGGAGCTGTGAAGCATTTATGCTAACCACCATGCTACCGTGCTGCCAATCCACCTAACCTGCACATCTTTGGATACACTTTCCAACAGGATAGTAATTTGGTCCAGGACCTTTGCTTTTTTTATTTTAAATAAACATTAAAGACCAATTTTAAATTGGTCCAATTTGCCATTTAAATTGGTGAAAATTGCAATTAAAAATTGCATAAATGTCACACAAAGTGCCAAGTATACCTTTGCTGGAAATACCAATGTGTCATGGTTGTTATAAGCTTGCAATTCAGGCATTGAAAAGATTAGGCCACAAACAAAGAATATTTTAGGAAATCCTTGGATTCAAACATTTGAGCAAAGCGGCTATTCTGTCTTTGTTTTTAAGTAAAGTCTATAGCATTCCTTTTCTTCTGCCAATGTGAAAGATAAAAGTCATAAGGGCTCTGCTATCATCCTTTTTCAGTATTCATTGCGTCCATCAAAATGCAAATCTTGTTCATCTGATTTTTTTTCCTGAATGGAATAAAGGATTACTGGGTTATTGCATTGATGTGACAGGCTTAGGATGAGAAGGAGTAGAAAAGTGCAGAAGTGATACCCTCAATCGTTAATAAGTTGCATCAGCAATTTCAAGTCAACTTTTATAAAATGCAGTTCCCCAAGTTCTCATTTTGTATATAAAATGTTAAAGTTTTACATTCTTCACAATTTATTTGTTTCTTGTTGTCAAACATGATGATGTCAAAATACAAACAAAGTAGTTGAAGCAAAGTTGTTCTTCTTGACAACCAGGTTTTCAATTGTTTTGCTGTCTTTGTTATTAGCATGACAGATTTAATGACGGTTTAACATATTCCAACATCATCTTCATTCTCTTCATCTCACACTCACCCAGGATGGTAGCAAGGTGTTTGGGAAGACTGCAATAGAGGCAAGCGGCAGGGGTTAGACTTGCAAGAATTTTAAGAAGTAAAGTAATGTCAACAGAGGGACATGTAGTATTGAGGAGGCAAGGAGGCTGCAGAAGGACTAGGACAGGCTAGACGACTGAGCAAACAAGTGGCAGATGGATTATAATCTGGAAAAGTCTGAGTTTATGCATTTTGTTACAAAGAATAGATAGATAGATAGATAGAGAAATACAGCACAGAACAGGCCCTTCGGCCCACGATGTTGCGCCGAACTTTTGTCCTAGGTTAATCATAGAATTTTGGACAATTTTTCATGGCCAATCCACCCAACCTGCACATCTTTGGACTGTGGGAGGAAACCGGAGTACCCGGAGGAAACCCAAGCAGTCACGGGGAGGATGTGCAGACTCCACACAGACAGTGACCCAAGTCGAAATCGAACTTGGGACCCTGGAGCTGAGAAGCAATTGTGCTATCCACAATGCTACCGTGCTGCCCTTAAGAAGTTAACCTACACTCCATTAATCTACCCTAATCCAAGTACCTATCCAATAGCCGCTTGAAGGTCCCTAACTTTTACGACTCAACTACTTCCACAGGCAGTGCATTCCATGCCCCCACTACTCTCTGGGTAAAGAACCTACCTCTGACATCCCCTCTATATCTTCCACCATTTATCTTAAATTTATGTCCCCTTGTAATGGTGTGTTCCACCCGGGGGAAAAGTCTCTGACTGTCTACTCTATCTATTCCCCTGATCATCTTATAAACCTCTATCAAGTCGCCCCTCATCCTTCTCCGTTCTAATAAGAAAAGGCCTAGCACCCTCAACCTTTCCTCGTATGACCTACTCTCCATTCCAGGCAACATCCTGGTAAATCTCCTTTGCACCTTTTCCAAAGCTTCCACATCCTTCCTAAAATGAGGTGACCAGAACTGCACACAGTACTCCAAATGTGGCCTGACCAAGGTTTTGTACAGCTGCATCATCACCTCACGGCTCTTAAATTCAATCCCTCTGCTAATGAATGCTAGCACACCATAGGCCTTCTTCACAGCTCTATCCACTTGAGTGGCAACTTTCAAAGATCTATGAACATAGACCCAAGATCTCTCTGCTCCTCCACATTGCCAAGAACCCTACCATTAACCCTGTATTCCGCATTCATATTTGTCCTTCCAAAATGGACAACCTCACACTTGTCAGGGTTAAACTCCATCTGCCACTTCTCAGCCCAGCTCTGCATTCTATCTATGTCTCTTTGAAGCCGACAACAGCCCTCCTCACTATCCACAACTCCACCAATCTTCGTATCATCTGCAAATTTACTTACCCACCCTTCAACTCCCTCATCCAAGTCGTTAATGAAAATCACAAACAGCAGAGGACCCAGAACTGATCCCTGCGGTACGCCACTGATAACTGGGCTCCAGGCTGAATATTTGCCATCCACCACCACTCTCTGTCTTCTATCGGTTAGCCAGTTTGTTATCCAACTGGCCAAATTTCCCACTATCCCATGCCTCCTTACTTTCTGCATAAGCCTACCATGGGGAACCTTATCAAATGCCTTACTAAAATCCATGTACACTACATCCACTGCTTTACCTTCATCCACATGCTTGGTCACCTCCTCAAAGAATTCAATAAGACTTGTAAGGCAAGACCTACCCCTCACAAATCCGTGCTGACTATCCCTAATCAAGCAATGCCTTTCCAGATGCTCAGAAATCCTATCCCTCAGTACCCTTTCCATTACTTTGCCTACCACCGAAGTAAGACTAACTGGCCTGTAATTCCCAGGGTTATCCCTATTCCCTTTTTTGAACAGGCACAACATTCGCCACTCTCCAATCCTCTGGTACCACCCCTGTTGACAGCGAGGACGAAAAGATCATTGCCAACGGCTCTGCAATTTCATTTCTTGCTTCCCATAGAATCCTTGGATATATCCTGTCAGGCCCGGGGGACTTGTCTATCCTCAAGTTTTTCAAAACGTGCAACACATCTTCCTTCCTGACAAGTATCTCCTCAAGCTTATCAGTCTGCTTCACGCTGTCCTCTCCAACAATATGGCCCCTCTCGTTTGTAAATACTGAAGAAAAATACTTGTTCAAGACCTCTCCTATCTCTTCAGACTCAATACACAATCTCCCGCTACTGTCCTTAATCGGACCTACCCTCGCTCTAGTCATTCTCATATTTCTCACATATGTGTAAAAGGCCTTGGGGTTTTCCTTGATCCTACCCGCCAAAGATTTTTCATGCCCTCTCTTAGCTCTCCTAATCCCTTTCTTCAGTTCCCTCCTGGAATGGAGGCATTCTAAATGGCAAAAGGCTTAGGAAATCAGAAGCACCAAGGGACTTAGGATTCAAGATTCTCTTAAGGTTAATGTGCAGGTTCAGTCGGCAGTTAAGAAGGCAAATGCAATGTTAGCATTTATGTCAAGAGGGCTAGAATACAAGAGCAGGGATGTATTTCTGAGGCTGTATAAGGCTCTGGTCAGACCGTATTTGTAGTAATGTGAGCAGTTTTGGGCCCCGTATCTGAGGAAGGATGTGCTGGCCTTGGCAAAGATGAAGAGGAGGTTCACAAGAATGAGCCCTGGATTGAAGATCTTGCCTTGAGGACTCCGAGTCTGCACTCGTTGGAGTTTAGAAGGATGAGGGAGGACCTTATTGAAACTTCCAGGATACTGAGAGGCCGAGATGGAGTAGATGTGGAGAGGATGTTTCCACCAGTAGGAAACACAAGACATGAGGTCACAGCCTCAGAATTAAGGGACGATCCTTTAAAACTGAGATGAGGAGGAATTTCTTCGGGCAGAGGATGGTAACTTTGTGGAACTCCTCGCTGCAGAGCGCTGTGGAGGGAGGCCAAATCACTGAGTGCCTTTAAGAAAGAGGTAGATAGGTTCTTGATTAATAAGGGAATCGGGGTTATGGGGAGAAGACAGGAGAATCGGGATGAAAAACATATCGGCTATGATTGAATGGCAGAAGAGACTCGTTGGGCTGATTGGTCTAATTCTGCTCCTTTGTCTTATGGTCTTAATTGCCATTGAATGTACCTGTAACAGTGAGGAAATAATCTGAGCAATTTCTCGGACAATCTTCTCATGTTTGAAATCGTTTAACAAATAAAATCAGGACCAAACTTATCATTGGTTCATGCATTTGTTTGACGAATTGTATCCCATATTCATAGTTATGAGGGAATTTTATACTGTACATTGGAAGAAACCTCTTCCACTGGGAGGTGGGTCAGGAACCAGAGAATACAGACTCATAGTATTTGGCAGAAGAATCAGAGGTGATTGAAAAGAAAAAAAATTTAGAGTACCCAATTCATTTTTTCCAATTAAGGGGCAATTTAGCGTGGCCAATCCATCTACCCTGCACATCTTTGGGTTGTGGGGGCAAAACCCACGCAAACACGGGGAGAATGTGCAAACTCCACACGGACAGTGACCCAGTGCCGGGATCGAACCTGGGACCTCGGCGCCGTGAGGCAGCAATGCTAACCACTGTGCAACCATGCTGTCCATATTTGCAGTGCTAAAGAGACTGGGGCTATTTAGATAATTCTTTGAAAAGAGACGGCACAGGCATGATGAGCTGAATGACATCCAGAGAGGAGCAGCGGCAGGGCGAGAGGAGCACCGGCAGGGCGAGAGGAGCAGTTTTAGCAGGGGCAAGAGGAGCAGCAGCAAGGTGAGCCTGGTCTCCAGTCGTCTCTGCCACAGGGCCAAGACCTCGCTCCGCAGGGACCATGTGGTGGTTGGTGTGCAAAGACCACGCCACATTAAAGGAATCCACGCACTGGCATCTTCCACCCCAACCTCACTCCAACCACCCAAATGAACTTCGGGATCTGGAGCATCAGGATCCTATGGACATCCCCAACAGACCTGAATGTTGCACCGCCATCATAGCCTGGGATCTCTGACACCACAACAGTGACACCACCACCCTGTGGGAGTCATGACTGGTGGAGATTGTCAGCTTAAGGACCAAGGTAGCGAATACACCTTCTTCTGGAAAGGCAAACTAGAAGAAGTAAATTGTCTCTCTGGGGTAAGTTTCGCCGTAAAAAACAAATTGATCGGATGTCTCAACAAACCCCGCTGCGGCGTGAGCGAACAACTCATGACCCTACGGCTCACCCTGGCCCAGAAACAGCACATCACAGCAGTCAGTGCCTACGCCCCAACCCTGGATGCAATGGCAGTTTATGAATTGGTGGCATGGAAGCATTCCTTCCCATCACTCCACAGCTTCCCCCGCCCCCATCCCCACCCCCACCAGCAGAAAACAAGAAGGTGAAGCTTAGCGGCAGAACAACCTGAAGCACAAAGGAGACTGTCTCATTCTGGAGTTTGGTTACCCTGCTGAAAATAGCAGGAAGATATTTCTTAGATGGATACGAAGAGGAAGGTTTAGGCTTATCCCCCAAAATTCCAATCTGAGTGTCAACTCGACACCACTCATCGATAAAATTGGAATTCAAAAGATATTTTGGTAATCTTGCTCAAGCAGTCACTTAACCTAATATTTTAGTGGTAAGGAATTATTTTTTTTATTTTTTTTTATAAATTTAGATTACCCAATTATTTTTTCCAATTAAGGGGCAATTTAGCGTGGCCAATCCACCTACTCTGCATATTTTTGGGTTGTGGGGGTGAAACCCACGCAGACACGGGGAGAATGTGCAAACTCCACACGGACAGTGACCCAGAGCCGGGATCGAACCTGGGACCTCAGCGCCGTGAGGCGGTTGTGCTAACCACTAGGCCACCGCGCTGCCCAGTAAGGAATTATTGATATCCGAAACAAAATCATTTCATTGTAACATTTTCTAATGGCCATCTGAATTACACGATGGAAGGTCCTGTGCTTATTGTCAAGGGAATCCTCCCCTAGCCTTAAATGATGGTGTACAATATTTTATTTTTGTTTCAGTTATTTGGTTTTACCACTCTGAATCTTATTATTTTTTGTTCTTTCCTGGTGAATCAGCAGAAAGCAACACTTGCACTTGTTTGGCATCTTCAACCACTGCAAAGGTTCCAAGGCCCTAACAGCACTATCAAAAGCTGTTCCTCTCCACACATTTATAGCGCTGACTAGCGATTGTCCTTGGAAACTTGGCCTTGTGACTTGTCTTCCAATATTTCATCAATGGCAGTATTTTCTGACACATTCTGGTTCTGAAATGGCTTTGATCATTGTGCAATCCCTTTTACAGAATTTTTAAAAATAAATTGAACTGTTGCTACTTCCAGAGGTAAAGTAAATCGTGCCAGGCTGAGATGTGGTCCTCCCAAAACTGTTGAAAACAAATATCTATGTAAAGGAATTCATTTTGCACTGGAGTATTCACTGTAATCTTTCTGCTCGAAAACAAATTTAATTTGTGCTTAGTGATGCCCTCTCTGCTGTTCCTATTATTGAGGAGACACCACAAGAGTGCAAATAGTATATTAAATAGGGAATTACGACAAATCAATGTAAAGCATGCTTTATATTGAATGCAAGTTTGATACCCACAATCATCATTTGAAACAAATTTATTTTTCCTGATTGCTGCAACTATTACTTTAGTTCTTGCAGCCTAACCAGAGTCTTGCACATGGTCCAAATCTAGATGGTATAGAACAGCTTGCTAAACTGCAAAATATTATATGGTTTTCAACTAAAAGGGGAATAATGACCTAATTCTGGTAGTAGCTGGTTTCAATTGTTCAGCCGTTTCTGTTTCTTTTTTGTAGGTGGGAAGTGTAGTCCAGTTCCATTGCAAGAAGGGGCATTTACTGCAAGGATCCACCACTCGGATTTGCCTTCCTGACCTCACCTGGAGTGGAATTCAACCAGAATGCATATGTATGTAAAGTAATCCATAAGTGTTAAAAAGAAAATATTTTGTAACAAAGTTTGACATACGTGGCAGCCTCTGGTCACATTTATCAAAGACCATTGCAAAGTGATTTTGTTCGGTTTGGATCAGAAACTTCGTAGTATGTCATTTACAAATACTTAGTACAAGTTCAATTGAGTTGAATAAGGGAAATGATAAGAACATTAATTTAATCCTTAGATTTAAAGCTCGACACATTCAAAATTTGAAAATCCATTCTGAATATGTCACTAATATGGTGTTCTTTGTGTTGCTAGATTCAGGATGGTTGGTGTAGTGTTCATAAAGACCACAAATAGCTTTTAAATTGAACAAAGCTATACATTTAATAACACTACTTATTTGGATTCGACATTTACTCCTATATAATGCACAGTTGATAATTAACATATAATCTACACTCATTTACTACTAATCTCGACACTATTACATTAACTATGGTCTGCTCTCATTCATATTATCTTTCCTTCAGTCTGTACCCTAGCCATCTCCTTAACTTCTCTCCCCCCAAGGCTTGGCATCAATGTCTTATATACTTGTATATTGAGTTCCCCCTAGTGGTTGATTTAGACATTTCATTAACCCTCGCTGTTCTTACATTTATGATAATGTCACAACTAACAATGATTTTTATTTTCTCTTTCATGGTATTTTAAACTCTAGCACCTAAAGGTGTTGTTTCATTTTTACTCACAGCTTTGGTTTCTTTTCAGACAACAGATTCCAAATAAACCTGTGTCAGCTTTGTGAAGTTGAGTAATATAGAAACTAATCTGGGATTTCTTTGTAATAAACCAAGGATTCTTTAATTCCACAGTGAAGGAACAATCTGTTTTCTTTAGTCTTGAATTAAATAAATAACCATTTGCTTCCTTATAATTTGAACTCGGAATTACTTCCACTTCAAAATAGTATATTATCTCACAGCATAAAAACAAATCAGTAGTGTAAGTTAGAATTTGCAACCTTTCTACTGAGTGAAATGAATAAGGATTTTTACACAATCTTTCTCCAGTGATATATATCTGATGACCATGTGCTCCATGTGACTTGATGGTGTTAGGGTTGGGGAGGATAAAGGAATCCAGGGGAAGATAATGGTGAGGATTGGGTTGAATATTATGGGATTTTTCTTTACTATTGGGGGATTGGAAACCCTACAGAACTCCAGGAATGAAACAGATGTGTAGAATCCTTAATAGGATAGGGTGGATACAATCTGCAAAAGGAGTGGACTTGCAATCTCAGTTATAAGACTTAATAATGAAATTTAATAATGACCTGTTGCTCATCGGCATGCACTAAATTGGGAAAGTGGATTACCCAATTTCATTTGAAACACACGGAATGAATGAATGAACATTTAACAATCAAATTTGATGGCAGAGAGGTATGACCGTTGTTCAATTGGAGTCTTCCCTTTGACTGTAATTGGTTCAAGTTCTACTCCCAAGACTTGAGTACAAAAATCAAGGTTGACATTCCAATGTAGTGCTGTCAGAAATGTTGGGCATGATTCTCCGTTCCAGAGTCCAAGTGCTCTTGCCAGCGGAGACTGGGAACAATTTCGCACTGCCACTAGGAATACCGGGTAGGTGCGATTCCACCAATGCAAATGGGCCAGGACACTGCGCACTTGCATCCTGCCTGAGTCCCGATTCCCCAGGCATTTGATTCACTGGGGTTGGGAGTCCCATTGCGAGGTTAACAAACTGGAGCAGAATCACCCCAGAATCTTATTCCATCCAAGAAGATGGTTGCTAAAATACCTGCAACCATGCATTTCTGATGCGGACATCCACAAGATGTTGGATGCAGTTGAAAAGAAGATGAACATCTGCTTTGCCAGAGTGGGGCAGAGAGAACAGCCAGCTGTTATGAATACAGTGTGGGATGAGGTGACAGATGCAGAGTGTAGGTGGCCTCACCAAGAGGACCAGCATGCAATGCAGGAAATGAAATGAAATGAAAATCGCTTATTGTCACAAGTGGGCTTCAAATGACGTTCCTGTGAAAAGTCCCTAGTCGCCACATTCCGGCACCTGTTCGGGGAGGCTAGAATTGGAATTGAAACGTGCTACTGGCCTGCCTTGGTCTGCTTTAAAAGCTAGCTATTTAGCCCTGTGCTAAACTAGCCCCTTAAAAAGATGAATGACCTCTTTTCAGTAGCTTGGATCAGTAACCATCTGTGGGACCCTGGCATCACTCCCATCCTTGACCCTGGATAACTGCCCCAAATTCCTTATATGCCAGGGGCAGTCCACCTACCAGCATGTCCCTCAGAAACCCCCCTCCACGACCCCCTAACAAATGCCCTGCCCTCTTTGGCCAGGAGCATTGCTCACATATACTGCCAGCTAGAAACCCCCCATGCCGGCATCTCATGATGTCCTTTCTGTGTCCCCAAAAATAAAGCGGTCTTGAACTGAAGGGAGCATCAGAAGATGGGAGGTGGGGAACCCGATATATGGGTCCACACCACCTTTGAAGGAAGATGTGGAGATGCCGGCGTTGGACTGGGGTGAGCACAGTAAGAAGTCCAACGGGTTTGTTTCAAACACGAGCTTTCGGAGCACTGCTCCTTCCTCCGGTGAATGGAGAGGTATGTTCCAGGAACATTTATATGGACAAAGTCAGAGATGCCGGACAATGCTTGGAATGCGAGCATTTGCAGGTAATCAAATCATTACAGATCCAGAGAGAGGGATAATCACTGGTTAAAGAGGTGTGAATTGTCTCAAGCCAGAAGTCCAGGCCAGATGGTGGGGGGGGGGGTGGATGTAATGCGACATGAATCCAAGATCCCTGTTGAGGCCGCACTCATGCGTGCTGAACTTAGCTATAAGTTTTTGCTCGGCAATTCTGCATTGTCACGTGTCCTGAAGACCACCTTGGAGAAGGCTTACCCGGAGATCAGAGGCTGAATGCCCTTGACTGCTGAAGTGTTCCCCGACTGGAAGGGAACATTCCTGCCTGGTGATCTTGGATTCATGTCGCATTACATCCACCCAAGGGCAGAGGGGAGGCAAGCAGCAGGCCATGTCCACTCCAGATGCGCAGTCTAGGAGACTGCAGAGAAGGAGTAGGAAGCCATGGAATACCAGAAAGATAGATGACACATAGATCATAGAATTTACAGTACAGAAGGAAGCCATTCGGCCCATCGAGTCTGCACGAGCTCCTGGAAAGAGCACCCTACCCAAGGTTAACACCTCCACCTTATCCCCATAACCCAGTAACCCCACCCAACACTATGGGCAATTTTGGACACTAAGGGCAATTTATCATGGCCAATCCACCTAACCTGCACATCTTTGGACTGTGGGAGGAAACCGGAGCACCGGGAGGAAACCCACGCACACACGGGGAGGATGTGCAGACTCCGCACAGACAGTGACCCAAACTGGAATCGAACCTGGGACCCTGGAGCTGTTAAGCGATTGTACTATCCACAATGCTACCGTGCTGCCCTTAAGTTGTCAGGTGTAGTAAAACATAATTGGGGGCAGGGGACACAATCTGTAAATACGCACCATTAAACACTGTTCCAGCACCAGACCAATCTGCCTCTCACTTCTGTCCCATGGGTAGGAAGATTGTGCTGGAGCTGGATCCTGAGCAATGGTAGGGGGGTGTGGGTGTGTTCAGGGTGCATCGGACCTCTGGACATCCCACAGGCATCTGCTCTCACCGAAAAGTGACAGGCCATGTGAGTGCAGTGTGAGACAGCCTAGTATGACAGCATACCCTGTTAATGGGTCCAAACCGTGCTCCATCTATTACCCCTTCCCTCAAAATAATATGGCCCATGAGAAGGAGTTCCCATTGCACAACCAGGAATCATCCAGATAGGTAATGTAAGTTATCTAAAAGAAAGGAGTCATACTTTGTCAGACAATGTGGAGCATCAGAGCTCATCTCACAGTGAGTCGTCATCATCCTCCATCCTGCAGACAAGACCCACTGATACTGCCAATCCAGGGCCTACACCCTGTTGTGATGCTGAGATGACCCTCGGAGGGGGGGAGGGGTGGGGGGAGCTGTGTTAAGGAGAAGGTGGGGTAAAAGGCTAAGGGGAAGGTGGCAGGAGTGGAGCAGTGGGACTGGTGGGATAGGGGTTAGGCGATGACGGCAATGGAACTGTTGATCTTTTAGTCACCTAGCCAGAAAATTGGGAGGTGATCAGATTCACCCTGGTTCAACGGCCCTGGATGTCTCATTCTGCGGCCTGTCGAGCCAGCTCCGGGTCCTCACCTGGCTCAGCCTGGACACCATTCTCGCCCGCCAAGGCCTGCTGTTCTTCCCCCTCCTCCAGCATGTCGCCCCACTGTTATGCAATGTTGTCGAGGACGCAGCAATCCACCACAATGCCACTCTTGGGGCTGTAATGGAGAGCGCTACCAGAGCGGACCAGACAGTGGAAGCGCATCCACATTAACCCTGACCAACTTTTACAGATGCACCATAGAAAGAATCCTATCTGGCTGCATCACATCC
The DNA here is from genome assembly GCF_902713615.1 of Scyliorhinus canicula. Taxonomy (NCBI): domain Eukaryota; kingdom Metazoa; phylum Chordata; class Chondrichthyes; order Carcharhiniformes; family Scyliorhinidae; genus Scyliorhinus; species Scyliorhinus canicula. Next base: position 131,918,503 of record NC_052155.1, on the reverse strand, counting down.
TGGTACGGCAACTGCTCGGCCCAGGACCACAAGAAACTTCAGAGAGTCGTGAACACCGCCCAATCCATCATACAAACTTGCCTCCCATCCATTGACTCCATCTACACCTCCCGCTGCCTGGGGAAAGCGGGCAGAATAATCAAAGACCCCTCCCACCCGGCTTACTCACTCTTCCAACTACTTCCATTGGGCAGGAGATACAGAAGTCTGAGAACACTCACGAACAGACTCAAAAACAGCTTCTTCCCGGCTGTTACCAGACTCCTAAATGACCCTCTTATGGACTGACCTCATTAACACTACACCCTGTATGCTTCATCCGATGCCGGTGCTTATGTAGTTACATTATATACCTTGTTTTTCCCTATTATGTATTTTCTTTTATTCCCTTTTATTCCCATGTACTCAATGATATGTTGAGCCGCTCGTAGAAAAATACTTTTCACTGTACCACGGTACACGTGACAATAAGCAAATCCAATCCAATCCAACCTTTTCCATAAGACCAGAATAAATAGGAACAGGAGTAGGCCGTTTGGCCCCTCGAGCCTGATCTGCCATTCAATAGGATCATGGCTGATCTGATATTTCCTGCATTTATCCTGTAACCCTTTGATTCTCTTACTGATCAAGAATCTATCTATATTAAATATACACAAGGGCTCTACCCACACAGTCCGTTGTGCCAAAGAGTTCCAAAGACTCTCAAACCTCAGAGAGGAAATTCCTTCTCATTTCAGTCTTAAATTGGCACCCTTTCATTCGGAGACTATGCTCTCTGGTCCTAGACTTCCCATGAGGGTAAACATCCTCTCAGCATTTATCCTGTCAAGCCACTTAAGAAGCCTATTTGTTTCAATGAGATCACTTCTGATTCTTCTAAATTCCAATGAGGACAATTATAACTTGTTTAACCTTGTATCTTAAGACAATCCCTCCATACTGAGAATCATCCTCGTGAACCTTCTCTGTGCCTCCTCCAATGAAATAATATCTTAAATAAGGGGACAAAACTGCTCACAGGGCTCCAGATATGATCTCACCAGTACTTTGTGCAGGTACAGCAAGACTTTCCTACTCTTATACTTCAACCCGCTTGCAATAAGAGCCAACTTTCCATTTGTCTTCCTGATGACCTGCTTCACCTAGAATCATAGATTAGAATCCCTACAATGCAGAAGGAGGCCATTAGGCCCATTGAGCCTGCACCAGCCCTCACACCAATAAAGCACCCTACCTAGACCCAATCCCTCGCTCCTATCCCCGTAACCCAACCTAACTTTTTGGACATATTAATATGACCAATTCACCTAATCTGCACATCTTTGGGCTGTGGAAGGAAACCGGAGCACCCAGAAGAAATCCACAGACAGAGGGAGCAAGTGCAAACTCCACACAGTCACCCAAGGCCGAATTGAACCTGGGTCCCTGGTGCTGTGAGGCAGCAGTGCTAACCACTGTGCCTCCCCCAAATCTCACACCTGTGTGCCAGATTTTTGTGTTTCGTGCACAAATACCCTCAAATCCCTTTGTGTTGCAGCTTTCTGCAGAATTTCTCCATTTAAATAATATTGTGTTTGGAACCTCTGAGTGCATCAGGGTGTATGCATCGTGCATGCTGCCTGGGTATCGTTCACAGATGTGCATGATGTGCGGCTGTTGTTCGCCCACCAACTTCATATTAACAGGATGCAACCCCTTCCTGTTAATGAACGGCATACCCTGTCGAGCCAATGGCATGCATACTATCAATAACCCCCTGGACCTGGGACTTGCCAGTGATGGCAGACAATCCAGAAGTCCAGGCATCCAAGTTAAAGTGAATGTCGGTAGATGCCTGCATGCATAGGGTATCTGTGACATCTCTGTTTACCTGTGGACTGTGACGTAGAGCCATCTAGGCTAGAAAAAATAGCTCTGTGTTCTCTCTCAACAGATGTTGTCTGACCTGAGATTATCCAGCTTTTTCTGTTTTTGCCCCCTATTTGCACAGTTAACCTGCGTTTTAGTGCTCCGCTACCCTTCACAGTTTCCCCTCACCCAGTACCACCTGCTCCCTCCCCCAACCCCTTCTACATCATGTAGATGACACTGCAGCCCTGTCTCCATCAGTGACTTGCACCCTGCCCTTGATGTGCAAAGCTTCTCTCCTCACTACTGTACCTGTCGATGCCAAATGGGGTACCAGTGGCTGCCATAACGAGTGTTAGCAGTGGGCTCTGTGGCCACATCCTCGTTTTCCCAGTGGGGTCAACTTTGAGTGTTACCATTGAGTGAGTCTTGTGCCTTCCCACCAGAATGGTGGTAGCTGCTTCTATGGTGGAGACATTCATACTGTGCAGGTATGCAGCTCTAAGCCAAGGGACTGATGTTCTACAGATGGGAGTCTTTGAGGAATGTGTGCCTTTGCTGGAAGTTTGACTGCAATCTGAAGTGAAGCATGGATGTAACACACAGTTAGTGACAGGGAGCCCTTTCAGGTTTCCTGGTGCGCAAGGGATCCAAACATTCATGTGGTGTGATACCTATGGGGCGTGGTTGACCTGCATGGCCTGGAGTGATCATTTGAACCTCAGGAGTAGGTTAGCTGATAGTCTGACGAGTGAGGCTGTTACTCTGATGGGCTGTGTGCCAGGGAGGGTTCTAGTGACCACCAGTGCATATGTCCTTTGTGTGGATCAGCTCTGTTAATCCCCTGCTTCCTCTGCTGTGGAGCTGTGTGTCTAAGGAGTGCAATGAAGAGTCCCAACACCTGGTGGTCTGGTGATTGAGCATGGCCGTGCCCATCCTCCTGATTGTACTGCTGGCTCATGAAGGTTTCCAGATGAGCAAGATACCTACACGATGAGGAGACCTCAGAGCATTTCCAGGATACTGGCAGCAGTCAACTGTTTAAACATTCAGGAGCCTGTAACACCTAAGGGGTGAGTTGCTAGACTTTTACAGCAGCAATGAGAGGTTCAGCCACACCATACAATCCCGAAGGGGACACCTCTAGTCCTCACCCTTGCCAGCAAGTCGACGTTCACTAGACCCAGAGCTCCAGGCACATAGCCCGCAGCAAGTCCGGAGACATTGAAAACGGCACTTATCTCCTTGCTCCTGGCCTCAAAGGCCATGATGCCAGGATGCTGTTTGTAAATACTTCCACCAAATCACTCCCACTTGACTCCTGGCTGGGAGGGACGGTGCATAATGGCAGTGGGGCTGGGGGTGGTGGGGGGAGATTAAGTCTTCCAGCCCGCTAATAGCTTTGAAATGAATGCAAAGGAGCTGTTTGCAAGTTCTCCGCTGTGGCCAGCAGGGCGGGACCAGAGACTAGGGACAGATGTGCTGCCCCAGCGCCAATCATGCTTTTGGCCTGACGTGGGATTCTCCGCCTGATTGGTCTTCCGAATCTTAACGGCAGGGAATGGAGTAGTCCGGCCGCTGTTTTTTTAGAAGAAATGTTGCACTGAGGCTCTCTTGGGTGGACTTAAAAGATGCCATCAGATTATTCTGAAAAAGAATAATCCCCTATGTCCTAGCCAATATTTATCACTCAATCAAATTATCTGGTCCTTATCACAATGTTCTTTTTGGAAATTCACGGTGTGCAATGGCTGATGATCTTCCCACATTACAATAGTGACAACGGGCACAACTCCATGGCCTTGTTGTGCCCGACTTGATGTCGGGATGAGGCTGTTGACCTTTGACGAGATTCGTGACGCTCGAAACATCTCACGGGATTCAATGGAATCTTGCGACACATCGCAATCTGGATCTCGCCCTTCAAATATGCCCGGATTCATCAGCCTTGCCAGTGAAGCCTCAACCGGGCGCCATTTCATACCGGTTGACAAAATTGTGAACCAGTCATGATGGCACGTTGGGCATTTAGCCCCCTGGGTCATCAGGGACAGGGTATGGTGATATCCCGGAACGCCATTGGACAACATGGCACTGCCAACCTGGCACTGCCAGAGTTCCCAGGTGGCATGTCAGGTTGTGGCAGGAGCGGTGCCAGGCTGATAGTGCCAAGGTGCCAGGTTGCCCATGCCAGGGGTCGGACCAGGGGCTTTGCCCATAAGGGATGAGGTGAGGGGGGAGCTTGAGGACCCTGAAAGAGCTAAGTTGGATGAAGTGGTGGGGGGTGCTCCTGAGGCCACGGTGTTCATCGCCGAGACCCAAGAAAATGGCAAAGTGCCATTGAATGAGATGCAATTGAGTGCCATGGGGGGGTGGGGGGGGGGGCACAATAGCACCGTGGCTATCACTGTTGCTTCACAGCACCAGGGTCCCAGGTTCGATTCCCGGCTTGGGTCACTGTCTGCACATAGTCTGCACGAGCTCGTGGGTTTCCTCCACATGCTCCAGTTTCCTCCCACAAGTTCCAAAAAACGTGCTGTTAGATGGATTGAACATTCTGAATTCTCCCTCTGTGTACCCAAGCAGGAGCCAGAGTGTGACGATTCGGGGCTTTTCACAGTAACTCCATTGCAGTGTTAATGTCAGCCTACCTGTGACAATAAAGATTAGAAACAAAACGAATAGCGGGATCTTTCTGGACGCTGTTTTAATTTGAGACTACTGAATCATGCCCAATATTTCAAAAAGACTGAGTTGGCTATGAAGGGCATCTTAAGATCATGAAAGTCCTTTTGTTTAGAATGTTTAAAAATTGAGTAGTCATCAACACACACTCGTTCATGAAGTTTACAAGATCAATATCTGGCCTCATGTTGGTTTATTGTACCTCTGAAACGAAGGTGCCAAGCAAGACAAAGTGTTAATAGGAAAGGGAAACAAGAAAAAATGGCAAAAAGTGGTAATGTTAGTTGTGTCCCAGAATATGATGAAGGAAAGGGAGGTAGACCCTAGGATATAGATCACCTCATCAATTATGTACTGATAGATGATTCCCATCCCCCAGGGCCAGCCCACAACAGCACCTCTTTTAATGGCTCTGATGTAAATATTCTCCTCTTGTCAAACAGAAAATGGGAATGTTTCTTCAAATTTAAAATTATTGAGCTCAGTATTAAGCCCAGAAGACTGCAAACTGATTGATAGAAAGTGAGATCAGAGTAGGATTGACATTGAGAATTAAAATGTTAAGTGTAGACTCAACCTAGGCATTCAGCAAAGCCATCACCCAATATGCATTTAGTCTGTCCAGAGCAGAGGAGACCGCAGTGTAAGCAGTGAATAAGAATAACAAGGCAGAAGAAGTACAAGTAAAACTGGGGTGGAAGGTTTGCCTATTTCCCCCTTTTCCCTTTATCGTGTTCAGTTCCTTTTTAAACGCTGTTCATTGGTAATACCTTCCCTTCCTGAGAAACATTGACTAACTCGCTTCTGTTTCTCCATATATGCTGCTTGACCTCTTGTGTGTGTCCAGCATCTTCTGTTCCTTTTGTCTTGCACATATTGTTTGATTTTTTTGACAGTTGTCACTTAACGGGTAGCACAATGGTTGGCATAGTTACTTCACAGCTCCAGGGTCCCAGGTTCGAATCCAGGCTTGGGTCACTGTCTGTGCGGCGTCTGCACGTTCTCCCCGTGTCTGCATGGGTTTCCTCCGGGTGCTCCGATTTCCTCCCACAGTCCAAGGATGTGCAGGTTAGGTGTGTTGGCAATGATAAATTGCCCTTAGTGTCCAAAAAGGTTCGGTGGGGTTACTGGGTTATGGGGATAGGGTGGAGACGTGGACTTAAGTAGGGTGCTCTTTCCAAGGGCCGTTGCTAACTTGATGGGCCGAATAGCCTCTTCCTGCACTGTAAATTCTATGTTCTGCGTAACTTCCTGAGGATGAAATTCAACTTTGACAAGGGCTGCAACATGGACAAAGGTGGATCAGTGGACCTGTTGTACAACTTGCCTGATTATCCTTATTCTTGACTAACCCGTAAAGACTAACCCATACACCATCAAACTGGTTCAGATTAATAATAGGTAGTGTTACATTCTAGTGCGTTGCAATCATTGAGTCAGTACACCAAAGAACATCTAGTTCGTGACTAGTTGCGATTTATCAAATTACAATAACGTGAATAGAAAACAATACTATTACTACTGATGAACTGTAAACTGTTAACAACTAGAATACAAGAGCTATCACTAAACACAACTATCCACGATGACTTCTCACTCAGACTTTCTCCGAGCTTGCCGTGAAACTTGGTGTAGTACTACTGCCACCTGCTGGTTGGAGGTCGAACATATTAACATGCAGAATTGATTATGCATGTCATTACAGTTCATGATCATTAATAAATATATTGTTGCTGCTAACTTTGTTCATTTTGAAACTATTTGAACTCCAAGGTGCCAAGCTGTGAATTAAAGATTGCTAAGAAGAAAACTGTTATCTATTATTTTTCTAACTGTTAAGCATTACTCTTTTCACCCCCGTCCATATCTCCTGGTTATTACTGCAGCGCACAACTGCAAACAGCCAGAGACACCTGCTCATACCAATGTAGTTGGGATGGATCTTCCTTCACTGGGTTATGTATTGCTGTACACTTGCCAGCCTGGATTCTTCTTAGCTGGAGGATCAGAACACAGAGCCTGCAGGTCTGATGGAACATGGACAGGAAAACCACCAATCTGTCATGGTAAGATTTTTTTTTAAAAGCCTCCAGTTTGGCCTTGTCACTTTCATTGATCGCTTGAGTGCATAATACTTTTGTTGAAAATGTTATATTAGTAGATGCAGAAGAACTAAGAGGAGATTATTGCAACTCTCAGCTACCCATGTGTCACTCACAGTTTCTAAATTGCCATTTAAGATTCATGTAGTAAGCTTCCTTCTGTCAGCTTACCAAATTATTAAAAAGTCATTGTATGCCTAGTGATAGTCAACTTTTGGTGTCCTTATGATCTAAATGTATTCTTGTGAATAATGTTAAAATAAGATAAAACTAATAATCCACCTTTAAAGAAACTAATGGCTCACTGGCAGAAATATTGCTTCTTGAAGCCAATTATTAAGGTTCACAAAAATAAAATACAGAAATCTATCTAGTTGTCACACTGGTAAGGAATTAGCGTATCTTCCAACTGAAAAAGTACAAATTCAATTATTATTTTTGAGGATCTTTCAATGCATGGTCAGGACTTTGATGAAGTAATTTAGTGTTGACGAAGACAGTGCAGTGGACTTTGAAAGGCACTTGATAAAGCAGCACTGATCAGATGAATTCAGAAAATAGAAGCATGATATTAAAGTGTTGATGGTGATTCGGATAGTGGCTCAGGGATAGGAAACACAGAGTAGAGTTGAGCAAATGCTTTCCTGACTCAAAAGAAGAATGAAGTGGGGTCCTCTAAATTAAGACCGCTGATTTTCTTGTTAAATATAAATGACCTGCATTTCGGTGTAGGAAGTTTTCAGTTGAAGCAAAATCTGTCAAAGCAATAAATAGGAAGCACAACATATTTGGACTGGTAGAATGGAAAGACACATGGAAAACAAAATTGAATGCAGATAACCATAACGTTTTGCACTTTGTGAAGAACAACATGGACTGGCAATAAAATCTGAAGAGGTTTACCAGATGTTACCAGGGCTAAGGGACTTCAGTTATGTGGAGAGATTGGAGAAGCTTAAATTATTTTCTATTGAGTGAGAAAGCTAACTGAGGCATTGAAAGTTATGAGGCCTTCGACAGAGCAAGGGGGTGAAAATATTTCCTTGTGGGTTCGTAAGCAGAGGTCACAAATTTAAAATAATTCTCAAATGATGAAAGAGGAATGAGGCAACATTTTTTCATGCAGATTTTTTAACACGCTAATTGAAAGGATGATGGAATGAGATTCCATTTGTGCTTTCAAGAAGCAATTGAACTTGACCTTGAAGGGGGTTAATTTGCAGGATAAATTAGGTAAAGCTAGCATCGGGGCTAAATTAGATGGCCCTTTCAAAGAGGCAGCACAGGCATGATAGGCCAAATGGCCTCTGTCTGTGCTGTCAGGGTCTAAATATTATGATGATTTTGATGATTACTGGTAGTTTTCTATTTATTTATTTTTAAACTGAAAGAACCTGATTTAACATGAGCACCGTGACTTGGACAGAGCATCATCTGTCGCAAATTGAGCTTTTAACTCCAGCCAACATTTTGGATTCAGGTTCATTGGAATAATTATGGGCGGTTTCCCAGGCATTGCCCAGGAGTGGCTAATAGGTGGCTGCTGCAAGCTTCTGATAGGGAATCCAGCAATGGTAGACAAATATAGAGAGCTGATGGGAGCGGCATTTGAGAGTTTTTCTGTTGTACAATGTAATTGCAGGGTAAAACCTAGACCAGATTTGTTATAATGTAGAATTTTGTCAGAATTTCCGCAAGTGCTCCCCAGTTTTTTTGTCATGATGTCGATGGAAGAAACAATGGACAAACTGCTGACCTGGCCATTTGCTCCATTTCTCCAGAGTTTCTGCTGACCTTTTACCAGACTTATGATGAGTGATCTGGGGAACTCACACGGAATTACTGGCATATGTATCAAAAAGATGTATTGATATTCTACTTGAGAACTTTCTCACTTTTGATTCTCATAGCTGGTTCAAAGAGATCAGAGAAAAGCAACAGACCTTCAATTGGAACCCCAAGCCCCAAGCTAAATGGTAGGTTCATTTTATTTAAACACTGACAGATTTAGTTATCTAATTACATAATAATAATATAATCATAATCGCTTATGGTCACAAGTAGACTTCAATTAAGTTACTGTGAAAAGCCCCTAGTCGCCACATTCCGGCGCCTGTTCAGGGAGGCTGGTACGGGAATTGAACCCGCGCTGCTGGCCTTGTTCTGCATTACAAGCCAGCTGTTTAACCCACTGTGCTAAACCAGCCTCTAAACCAGTGTAGATGAGGTATTACAATTTTAGTGGTTTGTTCGAACTTTTTGATGTTTGTTTTAATACCAAGTTATTGTGATGCATTCGAAGTTGCTTTATTTTGGCATTTTCAATGTCAAACTATATGGACATAATAAAATATATTAACATTGTGATATTTCACGAACTGAAAACCCACGACATACAGGTTGATTTGTACTTCATTGTGACCTCACTGTAGAACTGAAGATTCCTTTCATTTTATTCTCATTAAAATTAGGAATATTCTCTAATGGGGCGTTCCATTGTTTTATTTTTAGCTGAGATTTTCTCAGATGCATATTAAAAATGTGGCTGTTGACTGAGGAATTAAGAAGTAGCAAGAAAAAATCTACAGTTCAACTGGCAAATAAATACTTTTGTTCTTAGAATATTAAAAGATTTTCTGAGCATTGAAATAAATTATGGCCGGATTCTCTATTGCGAGTTCGTCCTGCTACCGCTGTTAGCGAGGACGGACAATTTGACACTCAGCCAAATCTCTCATTCACTGCAGCATCCCGCTGCCATGAACGGACAGAGAATCCCACCTTATACCTCTAATGCTCAGGCTTGCAACTGGCCTTCAAACGTATAATGTATAACAGTTACATTGAAAGATCTTCTGTTCTTTTAATAACTGTTCAGTAATAAACACGGTATCACCAACAACAGTCCTTAAGTGTATCAAGACAGATTTCTACCTATTAAAAAAATCAATACTTATTTCAGTTTTTAACAGTTTATAGTGAACACCTGTTATTCTCCCAAGTGTTGGGAAAAGTCAAAGGATAGTCTTAGGTTAGCTGTGTAATTATTGGTAAATTGTCACCTATCGGGTTTCACCTTCCAACAAATCAATTATGAATGGAAATCTAACCCAAACTAATAAGATGAAAAAAATCTCCTGAGCTAGCTGTAAGAACCTTAGAAAAGTAATTGAGTCACTCTCAAGCCAATTCCAATGGATATTAGTACATTTCTGTGTAATTTAATACCAAATTTTCAATCTTGCTTGGAGACACCGAATTATAAATGGTGGACCAACAAGCACTTAATTGAAAATTTTCTGAAGGCACAAAATTGAAGCAGAATCTAGGGAGTTGTAAATTCTATGTGTATTGTCCTAGCAATACTGACTTGGTACGAAAAGTGAGAAGATGTGTAATTTCGTATCATTAATATTCCTTGCTATGATAAACCATTTTTGTCGTGTTCGTAGATGGTGTACTCCAAGTGAAATAAAGATAACAGTGATGAGGGATCAAACATTGGTGGGAACCAAAACAGGCAGCATTTGCATCAGTGACTTGTAAAACACTCCGTCCAAAATTCAGTTCCATTGGCTTCAATGGAACTGAATCTTGGGTTCAACAACTGCAATTCTGTTTGTATTGCATCCACCCCCAAGTTCAATTTTAGCCACGTCTTTTATTTTCGTAATTTGTTAAACTGTACTTTTCTGATTCATCACTAACATGCTTCTTTTTTACAGTTCCAGATGATGTATTTGCCCCATATTATATTTGGAAGGGGTCTTATAATTACAAAGGAAAGAAACAGCCCATGACGTTGACCATTACGAGTTATAACACTTCAACAAGCAGAGTAAATGCCACTCTCACAAACAGTCATATGGAGTTGCAGCTTTCAGGTACAGATTTATCATCAATTTTCTAAAGTTGAGCAGTGCGGATAGGAATGGTGTCTTCTCTGGCACTGGTCTTCCAGCAGCTTTCTTCTGGAGAGCAATTGAGATTGGGAAGACTGAGTAATCCTCAGTTGTCAGACATAGGACATACAGTGCAGAAGGAGGCCATTCGGTCCATTGAGTCTGCACCGACCCATTTAAGCCTCACTTCCACCCTATCCCCGTAACCCAATAACCCCTCCTAACCTTTTTGGTCACTAAGGGCAATTTATCATGGCCAATCCACCTAACCTGCATGTCTTTGGACTGTGGGAGGAAACTGGAGCACCCGGAGGAAACCCACGCAGACAGGGAATCGAACGTGGGACCCTGCCGCTGTGAAGCCACAGTGCTGCCCTGACCTCGAGGTTTTGAGACCAATTGTATGTCCTACTGTCTGCACTGGCTCAAAATTGTTAATTCAGAACAGCCTGGGCGTAACTCTATCACCTTCCTGGTTGCAAAGCTCAGCTACTCACTTGGATAAACGTGCGGAGTGAGCCGTGATGGGAGTTTCAATTTCTTTCTATGGTGTAGTAGATATGTGAGAATGTGACCTATCATAGAATACAGACATTATTCTGTACAATACAGCTACTGTATTTCTATGTGCAACATAGTATGTGGCACAGTTGATAGCACTGCTACCTCACAGCGCCAGGGACCCAGGTTCAATTCCAACCTTGGGTGACTGTCTGTGTGGAGTTTGAACTTTCTTCCCGTGTCTGCATGGGTTTTCTCTGGGTGCTCCGGTTCCCCCCACACCCCAAAGATGTGCAGCTCAGGTGGAATTGACCATGCTAAATATACCCTTAGTGTACAGGGTTGTGTAGGTTGGGTTTTGGGGGAAGGGTGGGGTCAGTGGGAGAGTGGACCTAGGAGGGTTAGTGCAGACTCAATAGACCAGATGGCCTCATTCATGACAGTAGGGATTCTATGAAAGATATGGACCATTGAGCTCTGTTAGTCTAAACCTGTGTTTATACTTCACAAGAGAATTCTCTTCCTGTAATCACCACTTCCTACCTCGCCCTAGTATCCTTAGATATACTTCATTACTTTAAATATCTACATCAAGGGCACAATTCAGCAGAATCCAGATAGCCGGCTCTGCAGTGCCGAGAAAGACCCCACTATTCAATGGCATTTTGCCGGTTTTTTTCCTCGGCGAGCAATTCCCCGTCAAGGCCACTCAAAGTCATTTTCTGCACTGGTTAGCTGAGCTTGCCAATGCAGGAAGACTACCCACAGATCAAGGAGCCATTTTTAAAGGTAGTCCTAATCTGTAACCCAGAGCAGCCTCGGGAGCACCCCCCCCCCCCCCCCACCCCGCAGCCACCCAACTTGCCTCTTCCAGGGACCTCATGCCCCCCCTCAGCCTATCTCTTATGGGAAAGGGCCCCCACCATCCCGGGCTTGGGCATGATCCCTGGCACAAGCAACCTAGTACCTGGCACTGCCAGCACCCCTGGCAGTGTCCAAGTGCCAGGGTACCACAATTCCCATTGCCCGACTACCTGGGACCTCAACTCCTCAGTGACAGCATCCAAGGTGCCATCATGTCTGGTTCATGACTTTGTGAACCAGTACCAAACAACGCCCATTTGAAGCCTCGGTGAATGCCAGGCCCCAGATGAATTGGGAGAGTACTTATTTAAATAAACCTAATGAATAATTTAAATATGTGCACCTGGATCTCGCCCGGCGAGAGTGAGAGACAGATTGTGATGCACTGAGAGATTCTGTAGTATTTTACGACACGTTTTGAGTGTCGCGATTCTCGATGAAGGCGTCTCACAAGATTCAATGGCCTCACCCCAACACCAAGTCAGGCGCGGCGAGGCTGCTGAATCGCTCTCCATGTCTTCCTATTCATATCTATCAATGTTCATTGAATCTTTTCTAATGGAGCTGTATCCATTATGTGGTTGAGTGATTAAAACAACATACATCCATTGATCAGGACAATATTAGAATAATTTATTCTGATCTACATTTCAATGACTTCTACATGCATACAGTACTGATTTACTTTATTGATAATTGGAATCAATGTATGATCTGCAATCATTTCAAATCCTCTCCTTTTCAACCTTAACAGAATAAAAATGAAAGACACGTTCACATTTATATGTTTTTGTATTATCTTCTTCTACACACATTACCTCTTATTTATCCCCATTAAGTTTGATCTGCCCCAGTACAGCTTATAAGTATAATAGTCTAAATCTTTCTGATGATAATTCATCTCTATTAATCTCAATGACTGTTTACCAGTGATTTGTGCCAGTAACAGTCATAATATTGTTTTCTACAGAAATAATATCATTCTCAAATATCATGTGCACCACTGTTGCAGAATAGATTCCTGCAGGATCCCAAGAAAATTATTCCCCATTTATTCCAGTCATTTGGCTTCAGTTCTTGAACCAACATTTGATCTACTGCATAAGGCTACCTAGCTAGTAGCATGTGGGAAATTTTCAATGCTTTCTGAATACTAAATAAACCACATCTACTGGATTGTCCATTCTCAATAGCTTTGTTGCTGCAAAAATATAGATAGATTGGAGAGTTGGGCAGAGAAATGGCAGATGGAGTTCAATCCAGGCAAATGCGAGGTGATGCATTTTGGAAGATCTAACTCAAGAGCAGACTATATGGTCAATGGAAGAGTCCTGGGGAAAATTGATGTACAGAGAGATCTGGGAGTTCAGGTCCATTGTACCCTGAAGGTGGCAACGCAGGTCGATAGAGTGGTCAAGAAGGCATACAGCATGCTTACCTTCATCGGACGGGATATTGAGTACAAGTGTCGGCAGGTCATGTTACAGTTGTATCGGACTTTGGTTAGGCCACATTTGGAATACTGTGTGCAGTTCTGGTCATCACATTACCAGGAGGATGTGGGTACTAGGTATGAAGAAAGGTTGAGTAGGTTAGGATTGTTTTTGTTGGAAAGATGGAGGTTGAGGGGGGACCTGATTGAGGTCTACAAAATTATGAGAGGTATGGACAAGGTGGATAGCAACAAGCTTTTACCAAGAGTGGGGTGTCAATTACAAGGGGTCACGATTTCAAGGTGAGAGGGGGAAAGTTTAAGGGAGACGTGCATGGAACGTTTTTTACGCAGAGGGTGGTGGGGGCCTGGAACGCTTTGCCAGCGGAGGTGGTAGAGGTGGGCACGATAGCATCATTTAAGATGCATCTGGACAGATATCTGAATGGGCGGGGAACAGAGAGAAGTAGATCCTTGGAAAATAGGCAACAGGTTTAGATAAATGATCTGGATCGGTGCAGGCTGGGAGGGCCGAAGGGCCTGTTCCTGTGCTGTAATTTTCTTTGTTCTTTGTATATACAATAAGTTTATAAGACAAAAATTCTTACTGCTGAAGCCATGGTGGCTACATCCAATAATACCTACGCTCTTTAAATGCTCACTTAAGGAGCCAGATTTTTTCCCTCTGTGAATGTAAGGCTAACTGAGGTTTAATACCAGGTCATGACTGACTATTTTCTGAGTGTTGGAACTACAGTTGCTCCCCTTCAGTTTTTTGGCACAGCTAAACTTCAAAAAATATCAATCAAAATATGACTAATGTCTTACATTAATTCCTTCAATGTTGTAGGAGATATCCCATCCAACCGAGGAATCTTGTGAGCACTTCTTTTTTGATTGCTGCGTAAAACGTCCATGTAATAGTTTCTAGCTCTTAATTTAGTGGAGCTATTAATCCATTTAAATAAATTATTCATGGCTGTTATTAATCCAAACCAGACAGAAGGATGTTATAAGATTACATTAAGTGTAATTTTTAGACTTCTTAAGTGTTGTGAATTACAGACCCATTTACATTGAAAGGAATTTATTTCAAGTTCTAATTTGTAAAAACTGATGTGAAGAATTTGTTCAATACCTCTGCACATTCTGATCATCCATCAAGCCAGGCAGCATCTGGAGAGAGAAACAGAGTTAACGCTTTTGGTCAATGACCTTCCATCATAACTGGGCAAAGTTGGAAATGCAATAGCTTTTAAATAAGCGAAAGGAGGAACCAAAGGGAAGGTCTGTAATAGGTTGAAAAACAGGAGAGATTCTGGGAGAAATTGCCCGGGTATTCACGCCGGCAGGATCTTCCAGTCCCACCGACAGCGCACTCTTGCCACGGGTTTCCCGACAGTATGGGGTGGATTCAATGGGAAATCCCATTGACAGCATTGGGACCAGAAGATCCTGCCACCGGCCAACAGCGAGCCACCTCCCATCACCAAGAAATACGCAACAGTGGGGCCAGAGAATCTTGCTCCTTATGACAAAAGGATGTATGCAGAGATATTCCCAGAGTGAGTGGCAGCATGTTAAACAGCTACCATTTGAAATCAAAAATGAGGGAATGAGAGTAAAAGACAGGTTATAGTCTGAAATTATTGAACTCAATGTTGAACCTGGAAGGCTATAAAATGCCTAATTGAACATTGCGGTGCTGTTCCTCAAGTACACACAACCTCACTGGAACACTACAGAAGGATTTTCAAGGCTTACAAACTTCATTGAACACTTTGTTCTTCTGATTCTAGCCTCATGTGCATCACCCCCTCCTTTGTTTCACCTCCGGACTTTACTTCTGGACTGCCTAGGTCCTACACTCTGGAAATCCATTTGAAATCTCTCTGCTTCTCTTCCTCCCTCCCCTTCTTTAAAACCCTTTTTAAAATTCACCTTTCGAGCTTCGGTTACCACTTTCATTTCTTATTTATTGTGCATTGGTGAAGCATATTGGGATAATTATCTACAGTGAAGGCACAATTTAATTGCATGCTTTTCTACACAGCTCAAAATACAGTTTTAAGCAGCCAGCTTAAGGTTTTAACATCTCTTTAAATATAGTGTATTCTCCAGTCCACTTGTAACAACTTTGTAAAGTCAAAGTGTAGCAAATTGATTTGTCGATTTCAGACATCCATGTGACCTGCTATATCTATTAAAAAGAATGTGATGTGCTATACTTATTAAAAATTATTATTCTTAAATGTGATTCAAGGACCTGCTGTTCCGTCTTTAGGTATAATTCTTCATTTTTGTTTGCTCCTTTAGGTGTCTACAAAAACCAGGAAGCACGCCTCATGCTTCTAATGTACCACGTGAAGGCATCGCCCCAAGCGTCTATAAACAAGATCAAAGATCAATGGGCTATGGATGGTTATGTAAGTATGCTTCTGTGAGCTCAGTCAGATGGATTCCTCCTGGTAGACTCATTTTATATACTGATTTTAGCTTCCTAAAGATAAATAACTGAGAATTAATCAATTAAATAATCTCAAGAAAACAACTGATATTCGCAAGTACACAGCTGGTCTTTTGCTTCAGTCATTGAGGTAGACTTTGATTTTTTTGCCTATGATGGTTCAAAATGGTTGAGTGTAAGTCAGCAGCCCATTGTATATCTCATTGTATTTTGATTTCCTTTGAAATCGATGGAGAAAATAAAGCATTGAATCAATGGTAAATAGGGAGAGATGTAAAACAGAATGCCAACTCAAAAAGGCGAACACCTGCTGTATTGTGTAAGATGCGCCTGTCATTAAAAAAAAGTAATAAACATTTATTATTTGCCGAATATGAACTTGATGTGGTTAAACTGTTTTTGCTCGGCATCTACTTATCAATATGTAAAAGTTTTAACTGGCTAAAGTAGAAAGGCTTTCATGAGTTTTATAATAATAACGCAAATCCATGTTTACCAAATTTATCCTTGAATATTAGCCGTAATCCAAAAACATAATCACAACTTTATATTTATGTAGTGATTGTAGCATAAAATGTTCCAAGACAACCTACAGGAATCCTAAAATGCAAAATTACATAACCAGGTGATATTAGGCCAGATGGCCAAAAGCTTGGTCAAAGATATTGGCTTTTAAGGGTGTTTTGAAGATGTTACAATCACAGCTGATATTACTACTGGACCAGTCAGATCCCAGAGTGAAACTTGGCTTGATAGATCCTAACATTTTTTTTTAAACCGTGGAGGTAAATTACTCAACATATTCACAGGAGCCTGCTGATGAACCTTTAAACAAGAAAAAATGAACTATATTAGACCAGACAAAAACAGGTTAAAAAGATTGCGATATCTACACAAGAAAATGATTCAAATCACACTATTTCTCCACTCTCGCAATATCTTTACAGGCACATACAAATTCAGGCAGATAAACTGTTTATGTCAACAATAACTTTCAGGGTAAGTACACAATAAATGTCAACCAACTGTGAGGAAAGCAATTTACTGCGGATGCTGAAATCGGAAACAAAAATAGAAAATACCGGAAAATCTCAGCAGGTCTGACAGCATGTGTGGAGAGAGAAGTATGCTAAAGTTTTGAGTCTGAATGGCTTTGACAAAGAATGACCTAGACTCGAAACGATAGCTCCCTTTTCTCTCCACAGATTCTGTCAGACCTGCTGAGATTGTCCAGTATTTTCTGTTTTTGTTTTGAGCCAACTGTGAACTGTGTTCAGACACATCACATTCCAAAGTAAATGACAAATGTGACCAAAGCAGATTCTGTGGATTCCTCAAAACCCACCCATATGCTTGTCACACTGTGATCCAATTGAAATGCTGTCTTTCTCACGGGGGTTTCCAATCTCCACATTTGAAGAGCTTTGCTTAAGAGTTCTCTTCAGACATCATCCCGACTCAAACAGCTTGCACAAGCATTTACCTGCAGGGATTCAATCTCAACAAGTTTGAACTTCTTTTCTCCTGGTTTGCTGAATACTCGCACACTTCACCTTCCAAGCAACTTTCAGAGCTTCAGCCATGCCAAGTGGAACACCACTGCTCCAAAAGGGTATCTTTGCCCGTACAGATTGCAGTATGGAGTCACCAAACTTCGCCTGCCCTCTCACATCTTAAGTGCTTCTCTCGAGCCTACTTCGTTTTAAGGCTGCTCCTCACAACTTTGAGTTTAATTTGGTGCCTTTTTCTCTGCCTCCTTCCCAAAATTTTACTTAACAGGATCTCCTTCTGATCTCTTAGCTGGGAGTATCTTCTGGGACCTCTTTCTATCCCACTTCCTGGTTTTGGACTACCTTCTTGGTTTTGGACGTTCTCCGGGTTCTCCTCTTCATGTTCTGCTCCATGGGACACCTTCTCCTCAAAGATGCTCCTCTTCATGTCATCTGATCTGCAGTTTCATGCTGTTTCACCTCTTGTTTTCTTTTCCTTCTGTGCATGTGCAACCCTTTCCCTGCCGGCGCATGGATAGAAGATCCAAAAATCATTAACAAAAACAAACTATGCATGTGCGGCCATTCTCCAGCTGGCATAGCAGCAGTCTGAATCTCTTGCAGTCTCCACACCCTCCGAGACAGCAGGTAATCTCTAATGCTGACCTAATCAGATTGCTGTGCCTTCAGCTACCTGGGCCCTACACTGTAGAATTCCCTCTCTATACTTCTTTACCTTTTTTTTCTCGTTAAAATCAAAGTCTTTGACCAAGCTTTTCACCCTAATATCACCTGAAGTGGACTGTTATCAAGTTTGCTTTCTAGCGCTGTTGTAAAGTGCTTTGGCATGTTTTGTTATATTAAAGACACTGGGCAGGTATTTCCAGACGTCTCTGCCAGCGATCTTGTCCGGTCTCACCGGCAGTGAGCCAGTTGCGGGTTCCCCGGTGGCGAAACGTGCGAACAATGGGAAACCCCGCAGAAGTTGTAATGGTTGTTATTATTTGAATAGAAGACAGTAATTCTGCAGCACAGGTAAAACATTAACTCTACAATAGACCAGTTGGGCCAAATGACCAGTTTCTGTGTTGCACACTCAAAAGTAACTCATTCAAATCATGCTCATGGAGTGTCAAGCGACAGAGCACCATGTGAGGATGGTTCGCCTCTGTAAACAGGTGCTTGCTGGGTGCATTTTCTCCCTCGGCTTCCTTTCCTCTTTTACTAAAATTTGAAAAGCCTGTCAACATCATGATTTATCATTATTGTTTTTATTTTGCCAGGTTTCTGCTGAGCCTGATGGTGCCACGTACGTGTTTCAAGGATTTATACAGGGTGAAGATTATGGACAGTTTGGAGTACAGAGACTAGGTAAATCCTGGTGATGACCATGTTGAATTCAGAATCATACATACTTCTTTTAATGTGCATTGTAACCTTATTGGTTTCGGAAGGCATGGACTGCACCTGTTTGTGACATTGGGCACCAAGTGCAAGTGTTTTAGAATTCCAACAGTACAGAAGGAGGCCATTCGGCCCATTGAGTCAGCACTGTCCCTCTGAAACAGCACACCTCCAGGCCCACTCCCTCGTCCTATTCCAGCAAAGCCATAACCCCACCTAAATCCACACATCTTTGGACACTAAGATGCAATTTAGCATGGCTAATCCACCTAACCTGCACATCTTTGGAGTGTGGGAGGAAACTGAAGCACCCGGAGGAAACCACCCAGACTCGGGGAGAAAGTGCAAACTCCACACTGTCACCTGAGGCCAGAATTGAACCTGTGTCCCTGGTGCTGTGAGGCAGCAGTGCTAACCACCATGCCGCCCTTTTGCTGCCACTGTCAAAAGTAAAATATCAGAAGTAGGTCAGTCAGGACTCCTGACACACTCCAATTATAATAAAAGTCCTTTTATTATCCTGAACTAATAGCATCCTTCACTTTCTCCAACTGTAAGGAACACTATGGGTAGGGTTTTTCAGCCGTTCCCACTGGCAGGATCTTCTGGCCCCGCTGAAAATGATCTTCCGCCACGGTTCACCGGCAGCAGAATGTGCAAACATTGGGAAACCCCGTTGACAACGGTAGGAACAGAAGTTCCTACTGCCAGCCAATAGGCGAGCTGCCTCTGTCATGGGAAAACACCCCACGGGGGAGGGTGGGGTGTGGAAATTCCTGCTCATTGTATCCTGCCAGGTGGTTTAGAGGTGAGACGTAGGTGAAACAGATTAGATTCGCACACTGGCACACAGAACAAGTGGAGCTAAAGGATGATTCAGAAATTGCTTTGATTTGTTCATCATTTATTTGTCCCCATTCTATGGCCCCAGTCCAATGTTTGTTGATTTCTTGTGAGGCATCTGCCCCAAACAAACTGATAACAGGACAAGGAGGAAATATGGGAAGAGCCACTATCTAAATATCCTGTGCCACTGCTGTATTTGTTTTTTCAAATGTACATGTTTTTTAAGAAAACTAAACTGCTGTTGACGTTTTTGCTACTGCTTTAACTGGCTTTACTTAAGCAGACTTTATTTATCTCCCTGTTCTGTACACAATCTCTGGCTGAGAATGTAGATAAACCCCAGTTAAATGTTTTATCTCTCCCATACCACAAAGTCATCTATTACTAAAACAGTGACCTTGAGATAGCCCTGAACTTTTGTCCCTTATTTTGATCTCTGCTTGTATTTTACTGCAATGGGATGTGATCTCGGAAGATTTTTTCCCACACCTTACTCTCTTTGTGATGCACTACTTCTAGATTATTGCTTAACTAGCATATTTGCTAGTTCTGTAAATTCAGACAGAAGAGGAAAAAATTTCACCAGTGGTAACATTGCAGCCAGATTTTACCTATGAGTATTTATGATGTCTGCTGCAACTATGGTTGGGAATTCTTTGTTCTATCGAGCTTCTGCATAAAAATCACCATTCTCCTAATTTTTGTAATTATTTCTTTTAGCAACTGATGTTACAAAACGTGAGCACTACACCAGTACCTTCCTCATGTAGCTATTCACCATGCATAAGCCTACATAAGGGGCTGGATTCTCTTCACCCTGACACCGAAATCGCGTCCGGCGACGGGGCAGAGAATCCACTTTCCCGCATGAAATGGGACCGGGCGCTGGTTCCGCGATTCTCCGCCCTCTGAAAAGCGGCGTACTCGTGCCGATTTTCCGCCACCTGAGGCCCTTGCCTGACGCTCGCCCCTCTATTCTCCATCCCCAACCGGCCGAATTCCCGACGGCGTGGACCACTCATGGTCCCACCATCCGTGATACCTGTGTGGCGCCCACAATCGGGGAAGAGCCAATCGGAGGGCAGCGGGGCCTTATTCAGCACTGGGATTTCTTTTGTGCGGGTTGGGCGAGCGGCCGATCGGGGGCACTATTTCTACAGTCCAGGTCCACGGTCTGAGTCTGCCATGGAGCTCTGCACAGCCGCTGGTGGCCGCCGCCGTGTGCATATGAGGCCTCTGACCCAGAAGTGTCGGGGGCCGTATCAGCAGCTGGAGCTGCGAACTCCACGACAGCTGCCTGCTAGCCCTCTGCAAGGCTGTGAATCTGTAGCCTTTTGATGCCAGTTTTCGGCAGCGTGGGGACATAGTCCAAAAAACAGAGAATCCAGCCCAAGATTTATCATTAGAAATATCTGGCCATTCGGTATCACAGCCAAACCCAAGCTAGAACCCAATCCTCTTCTTATCTGATACCCAGATATTTTAGCTTCTCCAGGCCAAGCATGCTGGAGGCAAGAACCATTGCCAACCCAGTTGACATCACCACCAAATGAGGGTCAAGAAGAGTTTCAAAAGTGTTTAGTAAATGTTAGAAGCCTGATCAAATGGCCTCGTTGCGCCCGACTCGGTGACGTGACAAATGGGCGGAATACAGATTTGCGTATTTAAGTGAGCAGTTAGACTCACCTATATATGACTACACCACAGTCACCCAAGGCTCGCGATCAAACGCTCGTGCCTGGGAGTCTTCACAGTGACACTGTTTAGCACGAGTCCACACAAACGTGGACCAGGTGTAACGGCATTGGCGGGCTCTCTCAGGTTTTCTGAGGCCCCTAGTGAGGGTCGAGCTCTGGGCAGGTGGTATCGTGGCACTTCCTCTGCCCCTACCAGCCTAGCACTGCCAGCCTGACACCTTGGCATGGCCACCCAACCACCCTGGCAGTGCCACCCTAGCATGGCCAGGGTGCCTGGGTGGCACTGCCAGGCTGACATGGCCTGAATGCCAGGTCGCCCATGCTGGGGATCGAGCCGGGGAGCGCTCTGCTCTTATGAGATTGGTTGAAGGGGGCTCAAGGACCTCTGAACAAGTAAGTTGTGTGGGTTCAGAGGCTGTGGGTTCAGAGGCTATGATGTGAGGTTGAGAGATCAATACGGCATTTGAAAATGGCACCCGATCTATTCCTGATGAGCAGAGCTTTCCTCATCAACGCCAGAAAAAAAAGAGTCCAATTTCATAGCGGGATCGTTCTCGGCGCTGCAGGCATCAGGAAACACCCCACTAAACTCAACCAAAGTGGGACTCTGTTTTTCCTGCATTAAATTGCAACCTGGATGTGCCCCTGCAATTATTAAAAGTATAATGAAAAAAGAGAGCCAGTGCTGAGTCCAATTGCAATTACATTTGCTGAGTAAAGTTTGCAGTAATACCCTCCCTGGAATTTGACAAGTCATTGGCAATCTGCAAACTTTCCTCACACACAGTTCTTAACCTAAAAATGACCTTCAAACATCAACAGCTGACAGACTTTGAAACATAAGTTCATGTCTGTAGTTGAATAAAACAAAGTGCAGAACATCTTGCAATACTCCCATTCTTCTGAAACCATATCATCAACCTTGCTGTGAATAACATCATTTCAGATCTGTCAGTGTGCATATTTTCACACAAATGACTTTGTTGAACATTTCCTCTGCTGGGGTGATTCGTTGCAGTTTAATTGTTTCTACCCATTTATTTTCTGAACTGACAACCAAAGTAGACAATGAAAAATTATTTTATCACGCTGCTAGAGGTGCCACAGCTATTGTAGAATTCTTCACCAGTTTATTTCTGCCACTACTTAGCTTATAAATCTGTAGTCTGAACTGCTTGGTGTTGCTGGTGCTTGCAAATTCCAAAAATAATTTCCTTTCATTACCCCTAACCCCTGAAACATCTGTTACACAATGTGAAACTTTCATTATCCAATTACTTCAAAACTTAATATGGCGATAAAATCTGTTTTATTTTATTGTATTGTGTCAACATAAAATGTTTTGTTACTTTTCCCTTGAATCTTGCATATTTATATATCATTATAAAACAGCTTCTCCATTCCATTTGATTTCTTTTTAAAATACATCTTTCGAAGCGCAGGTTTGTTTGTGTATTGTAAGTTGCCTACTTATAATATCTTGCAGACCATTCCATGATGATTGAAAAATAATAATTTGCTGATTTAACTAGTGTAACAACCCAAATATGACAGAAATTTTTTAAAGTTTTAGTTTTAATGTAAAACTCATTTAAGTAGGACGATATATAGAATATTATTGGTGACATTTGTACTGATCTCTTCTTCGGTGATCACTCGCTAATGAGTATGATTGTCCAGCTAAGAAACGTTGTATTATTGGTCGTGGGTACTTGTGTGGCTAATGAGCCTGATCCTAGAGTCGCATCTTCGAACACACACTTCACAGGTATTTCTAGGAGGTGAGGTTGGGCCTTGGAATCTAGATCGCTGGTATTCCTTTCTCAGGCTCCTTTTCTGGGCCTACTCTTGCCTTCAGCTGAAATCAAAGAATTGTGTCCCTTCAATCAGGAGGTTCCTCCAAGTAGGTCTCTTCTGAGCTCGTGTCTCCCAAACATTGATGTTTATGTTGTATTTCTTGAGGTAATCCTTCAGGGTGTCTTTGTAACGCTTCCTTTGTCCTCCTCCTGTTTGGGAGCCTTCCTTGGGCTGTTTAAAAATTTGTTTTGGCAGTTGGGACTCTGACATTCGAAGCACCTGGCCGGACAAGCAGAGTTGGTTTTGGATGATCATGGCCTCGATGCTTCTGCTCTTAGCACCTTCAAGGATGCTGATGTTAGTGCGCCTGTCCATTCAGTTGATACGGTGAATGCTTCTCAGGCCGCATTGAAGATCTCTCTCAAGAGCCTTGAGGTGGCTTCTATACATAGTCCAAGTTTATGAGCCATATAGAAGAATTGGGAGGACCATTGCCTTGTACACAAGGCTCGTAGTGTCAGCATGAATTTCAAGGTTTTCAAACTCTGTCCTTATGCCTCCGAAGGAGGTGCTCGTGGATTGAATATGATGTTGGATGTCTGCATCGATGAGAGGAGAAATGTCCCACATTTGGTAAGGTTTGATCTTGATGGAGGGTGAGACTGGATCGTGCCCTGGGGTGGGTTGGTAAAGGACTTGAGTCTTCTTGAGGTTGAGGCTGAGACCAATTAATCATTATGCTTCCACAAAAGTGTCAAGCATGGCTTGAAGATTACCTTCTGAGAGACTAGAGGTGATAATGTTGAAAGAGATCTACCATGTGGATCTAGTGGCAATTGCGAACACTAAAACTCAGTAGAAATTTGAATTAAAACTTCTCGGGTACAAATAAGAATTGTTTATTGCCTCTATTTGATTAGAATTGAGAGTTACTTAAATCTTATTCTCTAATAAGTCCGGCTAGCAAAAAGGACTTAAAGAGAAGCAACTTGTACACAATTTAAATTTTAAATAATACAGAAATGGTTTCTTGCTTACGGCAAACAGCTTGCATTTACTTCAAGAGTTAGAGTGGAAAAGTGGAAGTACAGAGATAAAGAATAGTTTAGATCAAAGTATAGAATGATCTGGATAAAGATGCCGTACGGACCTTCACGGTTATCGGAAATCATATCAGTCTTTAGCCATCTATCTGCACCTCTAAGCCATCCTAATTGGTTAGAGTTAGAATCAAAGGAGTTTGATTTGACGGTTAGCTGTCAATCTTTTATGTGCAACATTAGCTTTAATTGTTTCATGTCTGAATACTTGTGCATGTTATGGAATGCGATTCTGTGCTGTTATCACAACCAGCTTAAACTGGTCTCCTGCTGACTTAGCTGTTAACTGCATTGTGAACAATGGTGCCTTCATATTACTATGGCGTTGATATGGTGTTGCTCTGTCCTTGATCTGACAGCACAAGTATAGTATCAAACTGTCTTGCAAATGTGCTGTTTTAATCTAGAATGGAATTATGTGTTTCATGCTGTTTAGTGTCTCTGTATATTTTGAGATGACCTGAGGTTATGAGTGAATTTAAAATGGGTATTTGGAAAGACTGGGTCTTAATATTTCTGCTAAATAGCTATCTTTTACCTATCAGGTGTATGAGAAAATAGTTGGCTTCTACAAATGTCTTCTGCATACTGAAGTTTCATGAGCAATGTCAGTGTTTTTTTCTTCTTGGATTTCAAATGGTTGAGGTTGAAAAAGTTTTCTGTCCATCCTGTAGAATATATCCACTCCACTGGGAAGCTTGTTCTTGAAAAGGTGAAGGATGGTGGTGATGAAAATGGAGTAAAGGGTGGACATGATGACACATCCCTGCTTGACTTCAGTATCAGATGTTTCTGTCTTATTTCCATCGGTGAAGACTGTCGCCAACATTTTTTCGTGGAGGATTCGGAGGATATTGATGAATTTCTCTGGACAGCGGGTATTTGACAGGGTCTTCCATAGTGCTTCCTGACTGACTGAGTCAAAAACCTTGGTCAGATCGCTGAAGGCCATGTAGAGTGATCATAGATCATAGGATTTACAGTGCAGAAGGAGGCCATTCGGCCCATCGAGTCTGCACCAGCTCCTGGAAAGAGCACCCTACCCAAGGTTAACACCTCCACACTATCCCCACAACCCAGCAACCCCACCCAACACTAAGGGCAATTTTGGACACTAAGGGCAATTTATTATGTCCAATCCACCTAACTTGCACATCTTTGGACTGTGGGAGGAAACTGGAGCACCTGGAGGAAACCCACGCACACACAGGGAGGATGTGCAGACTCCGCACAGACAGTGACCCAAGCCGGAATCGAACCTGGGACCCTGGAGCTGTGAAGCGATTGTGCTATCCACAATGCTACCGTGCTGCCCCTGGCATTTCTCTTGAAGTTGCCAAGCAGTGAAAATCATCTCTGCTGTTCCACTATTTGGTCAGAAGCCACACTGGCTTTCCAGGTGGATTTCTTCAGAGATTGGGAGAAGGCAGCTTGTAAAGATTCGGCCAATTATCTTCCCAGCAATGGAGAGCAGCGACATTCCTCGGTAGTTCCCACAGTCCTTATTTTCTCCTTTCTTGATGATGGTGGCGATGATGGCATTCCTTTTTTTTAATAAATTTAGATTACCCAATTATTTTTTCCAATTAAGGGGCAATTTAGCGTGGCCAATCCACCTACTCTGCACATTTTTGGGTTGTGGGGGCGAAACCCACGCAGACACGGGGAGAATGTGCAAAATCCACATGGACAGTGACCCAGAGCCGGGATCGAACCTGGGACCTCAGTGCCGTGAGGCAGTTGTGCTAACCACTAGGCCACCGTGCTGCCCAATGATGGCATTCCTGAGGCCAGCAGAAATTTCCTCTTTGTCCCAGATTTTCAGGAACAGCTGATAGAGATGACAGGTGATCTCTTCGCCATGTTTGAAAATCTTCGCCGGAATCACATCCACTCCTGTGGCTTTTCCATTCTTCATGTGTATAATGGCAGCTTCAACTTTATCCACACTTGGTGGAAGTCCAAGATCATCTTTATGGAGAGTTGGGAGTTTTCCTCAAACATGTCCGCACCTATGATTGTATCACTGTTTAGGAGTTCTTTGAAGTTTTCTCTCCATTGAAGGCTAATCTTTTCTCTCTCTCAAGAGAGTTATGTCCTTACTCCGCACTGGTTTGGGGCCTAGGGTGTTGGGTACATATATTGCCTTGGTGCAACTGAATAAACCCTGGGTGTCGTGCTTGTCAGCGAAGAGTTGCAGTTCCTTAGCTTTCTCAGTCCATTGTTGGTTCTTGATTTCCCTAGTTCGTCTTCCCTAGATCTACTGATCCACAAACCAACTTATTGAATTAGTCAACCTTGACAGCATCAATATAAAAAAACTCACCAAATTATGTAAGCACAAATTACTCTTTGTGATAATAAGTGCTATCTCCACCAATCTATCTGTTGCAAAGAATAAAAAAGAACTAACTGAAAAGAAAGGGGTGGGAATCTCCGTTTCAGAGACTAACTTCTAATGCTGGGACTGAATGGGTGGACTTCCACAACAATGCAATTGGCACCAGTCCTGGACGAATTCATCAACCGTTAATGGACTAGCACTGGCGCCACGTGGAGCATGATTGATTCCAATGAAAAATGGTATCGGAATCGCCATGGTCGGGATTGGTATTCGAGAGGCTGACTAGCTGCAGCTGCATATTAGCACTCCACTCCCCATGCACACTCACCCCAGCCAACAAGATGATACTGGTTGCGTTGGAGCCCGCCCATCTCGTCAATGGGTCGGCTGGGGCCAATGGGTACCGGGGGGGAGTGGCCTGGGGGACACCCATACGATCCATGGCACTAAGTTCACAGTGGACAGTCAGCAGCGTGCACAGCACATGGCCGCCTTGCAGTCTGCGGCAATGGTGTTTCATGCCTGTCCACCGGACCCCATGTTCCAGGTCCTGGTCAGCCCCGCTACTCCCTTGGCCCTGGCAGAAACTCCCCAGCCAGCGCCACAACTATAACACATCATAGAGATGTTGGACGCTTTTCGTACCCCCTCATTCTTCCTCAGCAGCCATGGGGCCTGGTTCCTGATTTTTAAAACCATAACTGAAACTCACCATCGGTAACTCCTCCTGGCAGAGGCGGAGCATTGCGGAAGCCCCGGAGAATACCGGGCCAGGCTTACTGCACATGTGAAGTAGACTGCATTGACGCTGCTTTCGAGGCACCGGCCACAATTTTCGCCTCATATGCAATTCTCTGCCCAATCGTCTTTTGCGTTTCCAACGTCGTTGATGAAACATCCCGCCCAAGGTGTTTGTGAAATATTTTAAATATCTTAATTGGCACTTTTTTGACCAACCACTCAAAATGACCGTTGTGTACCAGAAAAATGTGATTGCTGATGATTGTTCATTGGTTAATGAGCTATTAAATTGATCAGGAAAGCTCATATTTGTTGCATCAACATTGACCAGTTATGCAGCTAAATTTAACAGCAATCATTCTAATAGCTACCGAGACAATTTGAAAATAAAAATTCAGATCAAATAATATGCAGAAGCAATTTCTCTCAGTGATGTGGAGAAATTTGTAGGCTGTAATTTGCACCAGCAGGTTTCTAACAATGTGATTGTTGCTTTATGTCTCAACAATGTACCTTTCTGTTACAGGTCTGAACTCAACTCAAGAGTCAAATTCTCCCAATCCACCGCATGGTACTAACAGTAGCTCTGTGGCCATCGCCATCCTTGTGCCTTTTTTTGCTCTTATATTTGCAGGATTTGGGTTTTACCTTTATAAACAAAGGTTGGTATTAACTAATATTTCTCCAATTACAAACCGACTTTGATACTCAAATGTACGGATGTTTCTATTATATGTGACTGAAACAATGGGGGTTATTGCCAAAGTTGAAAACTGTACCGATAAGACATGCTTGTTTGGAAGCCTGAATTTGGCACATAATTTTGGTTCTAATTACTAGTTATAACAATTTGAACTTGCTCTGAGGTGCTACCCCAGCTATCAGCAAGATCAACTAGATTTGGCAGAGTTTCTGTGGAGTGGTGCATTGAGTTCCTAGCACCCACTCCCTCTGTGGAGTGAACTGGTTTGCACACAGTAACATAGCACAGGGAAAGGAGAGAAGAGTGCAGGTGTTCTGAAACATGGAACTAGATTTCCTGGTGGATGAAATCTAGAGGAGGAAGGGCATCCTATAGGCATAGGGAAAAAGGACACCACCTCACCATCTTGACATTCTCTTCTGCAGCAGCTGTTGCTGCTGTGCCTGATCAATGTTCTTCCCCTGCTTTTCATGTGGATCGGGAGACCATTTGCAAGATGCCCATGAGGACTCTGAAGGTAGAAATGTTTACCCTCTTTGGGTAAAGTCCACAGCAAGTAAATATTACAGGAATGTTTATGAAACTTTGACAATGTTTTCCAGAAAGTCTCAAGAGATGTGTTTCAGAGGTCCTGTTCATAGCCACAAAAGAAACTGAACGTGAGATAGTGATTCAATTTAAGTAACTTTTGAAATCAACATCAACACCTTGTTTACTCTCAAACAGCCAGTTGCAGTTAGGAGAGGACGTTAGGGCAAGTGCTAATTATTATGTACAACATAGTCTCATTGGTGGGACCTCGGAGATGTTTTAAGCAGCTGCTTACTGAGTCTCCACGTAGCTCTTTCTCCTGTAAACTTTAACTGCTTTATCAAAATAGTAGGTTAAATCTTTCGACGAGTGTGCAATCAGTGTCTGATTGCCATTCCATTCCGGCTTACTTTGCCTGAACATCCACATTTGTCACCCAAACCTCTGAACCAGGCCTCCTGATAAATGCAAAGCAGACCATAGAACAATCGAATCCCTGCAGTGTAGAAAGAGGCCATTCGGCCCATCGTGTCTGCAACAACCCTCTGAAAGTGCACCCTACCGTAGGTCCACTCCCCGCACCCCATCCCTGTAACTCCGCCTAACCTTTATTCACTAAGGGAAAAATTTAGCACGGCCAATCCACCTAACCTGCAACTGGCTATGGGAGGAAACCAGAGCATCCAGAAGAAACGGGAAGAATGTGCAACTCCACACAGATGAGATTTTCACACAAGACCTGATGTCCTTCCTTCATGGTGCAGGAGCTTTGGGAAAGCCAACCCATTTCCCCTTTATTTACAGACCCAGATGTCATATTCCAGTATGTTAAAATGTCCTAATGCACTTGATAAGCTACGGAGAGAAGGTAAATGCATAAGGTGAGTTGGCGAGAGAGTAGAATGGAAGGCGGGTGGGTGAGGGGGTTGAGTGGCAGGTGGGTTAGTGAGAGGATAGGGTGACAGCTGGGGTTTTAGATGGTGGAAGGTGGGTGGGTGAGAGGGTAGGTGAGATCTAGGAAACGACTTGGGTGGGTAAAGTGGTAGGCTGGCAGGTGAGTGGGAGAGCAAGTAGAGTTGGCTGGACTGTAGTCAGGAGGTGGTTGAAGTCGGGGTGCTAGTCTGAGATTTGGATGGGTAGTTACATAGTCAGAGATAGTCTAGGGGTTGGAGGGGATTTTCAGGGAATAATCAGCGGTGTCAGAGGAATAGGAGGCCAGGGTATTCAGGAACCCGGGCGAGGAGCAAGCGTTAGAATTGGTTTCACTCTATGTAACGTTTCCTGGGTAACTATTCTGCTAAGTAAGTATGAACCATCCAAAGTCTCTGACTTTAAATCAGAGTTTTGGAGGGTTCCAGACGCAGGATAACTACCCAATGGAAACTGTAATTTCCTGGACAATTTTCACGGAGTCCTTGCTTTGGGACCTCCATGGGGTCCCATGGTGCATCTTCCTGGGTATCCCTGAGGTTAAATCATTCAGAGACCCGAAGGTCTGGGCCTTCAACATCTTGAACTAAACACAGGCTTGAACAGGTGTTTTAGTTCATTAATGAAGTATCATTAATGTCTGAAAGTGCATCTAAAAATGTAACCCAAAATATCAAATGCTGTATTTTAAAGCACAGTTAATGCCTCCACCGTGCCTAAGAATAAGAAGCTGATGAATAATATAATGAATCTCATTAACAAGATGAAACCTTAATTAACTTCTCAAAACTGGAAAATCACTATGCAATTATACATAAATTTGTTAAATTAGACTAATTATTGATGATATCTTATGGCTAAAGTCACAACCACTTACTGTTCTCTTGGATAGCAATAAGCAAAGGGAGAAATTATCGAGAAACCTTTAGAATCGTGCTGTAATCTGGCAGCCTCCCTGTAATAAAGCAACTGATAAATTCAGTAAATGTTAAGTTGAATAGAACTGATGAAATAATGACATAAGAATCTTGTTAATGTTACATTTATGAATGCAATTTTGTATTGAGTAACTGTATTGGAAAAACTTGGGGCGCAATCTACCCGAATGGGAACAGAGTCCTGCACCTGCGATCAGCCGGATGTTTCTCGGAGTACCGAGAAATACCATGCTCTGGAACAACCATTTGGGTAGATTTGGGGCCTCAGTGGGGAACGTATGGCTAAGACTGCACTTAATCCCGTTTCCTCTCCTTTCTCCACAAGTTTTTTCTTTTTTTTTATTAACAAATAATTTTATTGAGGTGGTTTTTCGGCATTGTAAACAGTTACAGACATCAACAGAAAGAAAGCAAAAAAAGGCAAAAATGTGCAAACATCCACGTACATTCAATACTTCAATCATCACATACTGCACAAGCCCGCTCCTCTCCCATCAGCACTACCCGCCAATTTATCCCTCCTACTCTACTCTACTCTAACCACCCCCCCCCCCCCCCGCCAACCCCCCACCCTGCTGACGCTCACTCTCCCCCAAAGAAGTCAATGAATGGTTGCCACTTTTGGGCGAACCCCTGTACAGATCCCCTCAAGGCGAACTTAATTTTTTCCATACCCAGAAAACTCGACATGTCCGAAAGCCACAACTCAGTCTTCGGGGGCTTTGAGTCCCTCCATGCCAATAATATTAGTCGCCGGGCTATCAGGGAAGCAAAGGCCAAAACATCGGCCTATTTCTCAGCCTGGACTCCCGGGTCTTCCGAAACCCCAAAAATTGCAACCCCTGGACCCATCGCCACCCTTGTTTTTAGCACCCGGGACATGATCCCTGCGAATCCCTCCCAGTACCCACTAAGCCTCGGGCATGCCCAAAACATGTGTACGTGGTTCGCTGGTCCTCCTACGCACCTAGCGCATTTGTCCTCTACCCCAAAGAATTTGCTCATCCGAGCCACCGTCATGTGGGCCCGGTGAACAACCTTAAACTGAATCAGGCCGAGCCTGGCACATGTTGCGGTCGAATTCACCCTACTCAGGGCTTCTGCCCACAGCCCGTTCTCCATTTCCCCGCCTAGCTCCTCCTCCCATTTGAGTTTCAGTTCCTCCGCCTGGGACCCTTCCCCCTTCATGAGCACCTTATAAATATCAGAGACTCTACCCTCCCCTCCTTCCCCCCTAGAGACTATTCTGTCTTGGATCCCCATTGGCATGAGGCGTTGGAAGGATGGGGCCTGTCTACGGACAAAGTCCCGCAACTGTAGGTACCTGAAATAATTTCCCCTTACCAACCCAAATTTCTCCTCCAAGCTCCCCAAACTCGCAAAGCTCCCTTCCAGGAACGTATCGCCCACCCTCCCCACCCCCGCCCGCCGCCATGCTCGAAACCCCCCATCCATACTCCCGGGGGCAAACCAATGGTTGTCGCAGATTGCCGCCCAGACAGACGCCCCCAGCTCCCCTACATGCCTCTTCCACTGGCCCCATATCCGCAGGGTCGCCACCACTACCGGGCTGGTGAAGTACCTGGCCGGCGGCAGCGGTAGAGGAGCCGTGACCAGGGCTGCCAAGCTGGAGCCCCTGCACGAAGCCGCCTCCACCCGCTCCCAGATAGACCCCGTACCCACCATCCACTTCCTTATCATAGCGATATTAGCCGCCCAGTATTAGTTAATCAGACTCAGCAATGCCAGCCCTTCCTCTCTGCGGCTCCTCTCAAGCATTGCCTTCTTCAACTGCGGGGATTTTCCCGCCCAGACAAAGCTCATGATCATCTCGTTAACCCTTTTGAAGAAGGACTGTGGGATAAAGATCAGGAGGCACTGAAAAATAAACAGGAATCTAGGCAGGATTGTCATCTTTACAGTCTGCACCCTCCCTGCCAGCGACAGCGGGAGTGCATCCCATCTCCAAAACTCTCCCTTCATTTGTTCCACCACCCTGGCCAAATTTAACTTGTGCAGCCTGCCCCAGTCTCGCGCCACCTGGATCCCCAAGTACCGGAAATTTTCCTCAACCAGCCTAAATGGTAGCCCTCTCAATCTGTTCTCCTGGCCCCTTGCCTGTACCACAAACATTTCACTCTTGGCCATATTTAGTTTGTATCCTGAGAACTGGCCGAACTTCCTCAATGTTTCCAGTATACTTCCCATCCCGGCCAATGGATCCGACACGTACAGGAGCAGGTCGTCCGCATAAAGAGAGACCCATGTTCCACTCCGCCCCTAACCATCCCCTTCCATCCCTTTGCGGCTCTCAGCGCAATCGCCAGCGGCTCTATGGCCAGCGCAAACAGCAGCGGGGAGAACGGGCAGCCCTGTCTG
Source organism: Scyliorhinus canicula (assembly GCF_902713615.1). Lineage (NCBI taxonomy): Eukaryota > Metazoa > Chordata > Chondrichthyes > Carcharhiniformes > Scyliorhinidae > Scyliorhinus > Scyliorhinus canicula. The sequence continues at coordinate 131,885,799 of NC_052155.1, read as the reverse complement.
GTCCCACGGTATAGTCTAAAATACTCTGACACTTCTCTGTTTGTCCTGATGCTGGCCTTTGGGGCCTGATATAATAACTTGATCCAATTCACCAGTCTCTCCCCGAACCAAAACCGTCCGAGCACCTCCCATAGATAGCCCCACTCCACTCGGTCAAAGGCCTTCTCGGCATCCATCACCACCACTACCTCCCTGCCCGTCGAGGGCATCATTATCACATTAAGTAATCTTCTCAAGTTGGCCGACAGCTGTCTACCTTTCATGAACCCAGTTTGGTCATCCCCAACCACCTCCGGTACGGAGTCCTCAATTCTAATCGGCAGTACCTTTGCCAGGAGCTTGGCATCTACATTGATCAGGGAGATTAGCCTGTAGGACCCGCACGCTTCCGAGTCTTTACCCCGCTTCAATATCAGTGATATAGTGGCTTGCGACATTGTCGGCGGCAGGGTCCCTCTGTCCCTTGCCTCATTAAAAACCTTCGCCAAGACCGGGCCCACTAACGCAGAGAACTTCCTATAAAACTCTACTGTGTATCCATCCAGCCCCGGGGCTTTCCCCGACTGCATGGCCTTTAGGCCCCCCAATACCTCCTCCACTCTAATCGGGGCCCCCAGCTCATCCACTCGCCCCCCACCTACTGTTGGGAATGTTAACCCGTCCAGAAACCTTTTCATCTCCTCCGGTTCTTCCGGAGGCTCCGAAGTGTACAGCTTGCGATAGAAGTCCCGGAATACCTTATTCAATCCTGCCGGGTCTTCAACTCGGCACCCCTCCCCATCCACCACTCTACTTATTTCCCTGGCCGCCTCCCTCTTCCTGAGTTGCTGCGCTAACAATCTGCTAGCCTTTTCCCCATGCTCGTACACCACGCCCCTCGCCTTCCTAAGCTGTTCCACGGCCCTACTCGTGGATAGCGCCCCCAGTTCCACCTATAGTCTCTGCCTCTCCCTGAGTAAAACCTCCTCCGGGGACTCCGTGTGTTCCTCATCTATCCGATCCATTTCCCGAACCAATCTGTCCATCTCTGCCCTGTCCGCCTTGGCTCTGTGGGCCGCAATTGAGATCAACTCTCCCCGCACTACTGCCTTTAGCGCCTCCCACAGGGTCGCCGCTGAGACCTCCACCGTATCATTCACCTGCAAGTAATTTTGCATACACCTCCGAAGCCTCTCACAGATCCCCTCCTCCGACAGCAGTCCCACGTCTAGCCTCCATTGTGGGCGTTGGTGATTTGCCGCTCCGACCTGCAGGTCTACCCAGTGCGGGGCATGGTCCGAGATAGTGATTGCCGAGTATTCCGTGTTCTTTAGCTCCCCTATACAGTCCCTGCTTAGAACAAAGAAGTCTATCCTAGAATATTCTTTATGGACGTGCGAGTAAAACGAGTAGCCCCTTCCCGTCGGCTGTCTGGCTCTCCAGGGGTCCACTGCCCCCATTTGCTCCATAAACCCTTTCAGCTCCCTTGCCATTGCTGGGAGTCTATCCGTTCTGGGACACGACCGATCCAGCGCCGGATCAAGGACCATGTTAAAGTCCCCTCCCCCCCCCATTATTAGCCTGCGAGAATCCAGGTCCGGGATCTTCCCCAGCACTCTTTTAATGAAGTCCACGTCATCCCAGTTCGGGGCATATATATTCACCAGCACCACTCTTCTCCCCTCCAGTCCAGTCTGCCCCTTACCATCAGGTATCTGCCCCTCCTGTCTGCGGCTATGCCCTCCGCCTCAAATTGCACCCACTTGTTGATCATGATTGCCACCCCCCTGGACTTCGAGTCCAAGTCCGAGTGGAAGACCTGGCTAATCCAGCCCTTCCTTAGCCTAGTCTGGTCAGACACTTTCAGATGTGTCTCCTGCAACATAATTATGTCCGCCCTCAGAGCCCGCAAGTGCGCGAACACCCGCACCCTCTTAACCGGCCCATTCAGTCCACTGACATTCCAGGTTATCAGCTTGGTTGGGGGGCACAACCCCCCCACCCCCACCCCACCCCACGCCGGTCAGCCATAGCCTTTCACGGGCCGGCCCCCGGCCCGTGCGTCGCGCCATTCTTTGCCCGCCTCTTGGCTGCCTCCTCCCTCAACCCGCCTCTTGGCTGCCACCACCCTCGACCCCCTTCCCAGTGCCTACCTCAAATCCCTCCCACGTCAGCGGAACAACCCCCCCTCCCCCCCAGCAACATCCCCCGATAACCCCACCCCTGCCATCCACTGGCTGTATTCTCCCCCCCCCCCCCCCCCCTTGACTAGCCAAGCTGCTAGCCAGGTGACTCATCACTCCGGTGCCCCCTGTCTCATTCCCATTGTTTCCCCGTCCTCATCCCCACTCCCCGGCGCCCCATCCCCCTCTCCAACCCACTGGAGCAAACTCACTGGCACAGGAAGGCATGCACATCAGTAAAACAAAACCCCCCAACCCACGTCCTTAACCCCCCTGGCTGATCGGCCACCCTTAGTACCATACCGGCTCCAGTGCCCTCAGCGAGCCCCACAAAAAGTAAAAATCCGCACGAAAAGGAAAAACAGAAAAAAGAGGAAGAAAACAAAAACAAAAGAAAAAACCAGTAACCAAAAACAAAGGGAAGAGTCCCAAATGTCCCGCTTGGCACCTTTAACCCAGCAAACCGTTGAACAGCGGTCCAGGCACATTCGACATCCCTTCATATGATAGTTCTCGGGTCCTAATTCGCGCCCATGGGGCCTCTTTTCGGGACCAGCCCCTGATCCCCCGCAAAGTCCATCGCTTCTTCAGGCTCAGAGAAGTAGTGGTGTTGACCCTGATGCGTGACCCAAAGACGGGCCGGGAACAGCAGACCAAACTTCACGTGCTTCTTGAACAGCACCTCCTTGACTTGTTTAAAGGCTGCTCACCGCCGAGCCGCCTCCTGGCTTAGGTCCTGGTAAATACGGAGAACACTGTTGTTCCACGTGCTGCTCCTGGCGCTCTTCGCCCACCGCAGCACCCGTTCCTTGTCCATGAACCTGTGGAACCTGATCACCAAGGGCGGTCCCCCCGGCCGCCCCTGTCTCGCCTCCACTCTGTATGCCCCCTCCAGCTCCGGCAGTCGCAGCAAGGCTTCAGCCCTGTTCAGCTGCATCAACAGGTCTGCCACAAACGCTGCGACATCAGCTCCCTCAGCCCCCTCCGGGAGGCCGACGATCCTCAGATTGTTCCTGTGGGCTCTATTCTCCAACTCCTCCACTCTGTCCAGCAGTCTTCTTTGCCGCTCCTTCAGCCCGTCAACTTCTAGCGCCTCAATCGTCTTCGCATCCGCCTGCTCCTCCACCGCCTCTCCCAGCTCCTTAACTTTTACATCTTGAGCATCCAGCCTCTGGTTCAGCTGATCCACTGCCTTCTGAAGTGGGTCCAAGTTGTCCCGCTTCAGCGACTCAAAACTGTTTTTCATCTCCTGGAGCATGTTATCCAGCGCCTGCTGGATTATTGAATCCGAGGTCCGTGTGTCCGCCATCTTAATTTCCAGGTCAGTTTCTCCTGCTCCTTGCCTCTGTCCCTTTCTCTCTCTCTTCCTCTGCTTCCTGGACTCCCGCGGTTCCATAGATTGCAGCCCGCTCTCCAGCACTTTCGCGGTCGCCTTTTTGCCGCACCGAGGTACCGCTATCGCGGGGGATCAGCCCCTAAAGCCCCGCCGGAGTGAGAGCCCGTCGAATGTGCGGCTCACTCGAACATCGCCGCCACCGGAAGTCCTCAACAAGTTTTTTCTGACCTGTAATACATTGTCTTAAAGTGGTAGAAGCTGATTCAACTAACAAAAGGGAATTGGATAGAAACATAAAAAAATAATTAACAGAGCTATGGGGAAAGTACATGGGAAGTGGAAGTAATTGATAATTCTTTCAGAGACCTAGCGAAGATACAATGGGTTGAATGGCCTCCTGCGCATCGTGATGCTGCTTCATTGATATTGAGCCCTGAGTTTAGATTTGAAGCTGTTAGTTTTCTGCTTTTTTGTTACAGGACTGCACCCAAGACACAGTATACCGGCTGCTCTGTACATGAAAACAATAATGGTCAAGCAGCTTTTGAAAACCCAATGTATGACACAAATGCCAAGTCAGCAGAAGGCAAGGCAGTTCGATTTGACCCCAATCTCAACACAGTCTGTACAATGGTGTAAGGCAAGGGACCTTGTTTGATCGCATAACCTGATACACATCTAGCGCTTTGCATCCTTGGGACATCCAGAATTTGACTAAACCAACTTATGTACAATGCACATTTGGTTCATTGCTATTTAAAGCACACTTTTCAGGAATTTAATGTACCAGATTTATCTGAAGAACCGGAAAAAAGAACATGTTTTCATGGCTCACCCAGTTTGAAACAGATTTGCTCTTCATTCTGTTACTGGAGAGCTTTTCAGCAACTTTAGCTGCACTCTAAGAGTGCTTAGCCACAATTTTTTCAAAAATTAAACCTTTCTCAGAAGAAAACTGCAGATACTTGAGGAGCATTGGACCTCTGTTTTCAATGTTACAAACAATGGGGGCTAGCATTTGAAATGAAGGTTGGGACACTGAACACGTAACAATGACTATGAAGTACTGTATAGTCAAGATTTTGACAAGTTTTGCCTTCTGATGTAAAAAGAAACTTTATAAAAAAAAACAACTGCAAAACTGATTTTAAATACCTGACTGTAAAGCGGCCAGTGTGGTACTCACTAAACAGATTTCTATGGAACACTTCCAGTCTTTTTTGATTGCCGAGAGAAATCTCTTCATCTATTTAATTTTTTTCCATATTTTTTGATTTCAATTTATATTCTTCGTACAAAATGTTAAATTCTTGCCACAGAATAAAATGAGAAATATTTATACTATATATTCATATTTTCAAGTAACACATATGCATGATATGTTGCATGCTTCATTATTATTTAATTACTCGATTGTGTTTTTTTTTACAACAAACCATTTTATTTATTGTCTAATAACGTTACGGTCTTACGTACGTGCTTACTGCAGTTCATCTTGACCCTTTCAACATGAAGTGATTTGTGGTGTGGATGTCATGCATTTTGCACTATTGATACTCATAGTATAATGGATGTGTGTGTTGTAATAGAGCAAACATATTTGTTTAAATCTGATTGGAGTTTTGTAAGGTGGAGAGTGCAAAAATATAGACCACGAGTATGGGGGGTATCACCTGAGACAGCTGCTTTTTTTGCCCATTCTCTAATTAAGTAAATGCCTTTCTTTTTTTTCCATTTTACATGTCCACAATAGAGATCCATGGATTGAGTGTGTTTGCTAACAAGAGATGAAAAATGAATCTCTGACATATGATTGACCAAAATGTGTCAACTGTTTTAATAGCAGCCAAACTCCACATGACTCCTTACACTTTCTGTTGATCACCTTTTTAACATTTGCCTTAAAGAGTAGAGCCATGTCATACTATACATTGCAGTAGCAACAAGTCTCCACCTTCCATCTCTACTTTGCAACTCTGAAAGACATCTCATAACTCACAAACGATTATTACCACTGTGTTAGAAAAGCATTTGCATGAAAATTTAAGAACAGAAGTACAATCAAACTAAGATAATCTTGTTTTATTTTGCTGAAAGGATTATCAACTAACTGGAGATACTACTATGTTGTAACTAATGTGTGCACTGTGCCTACCAAAAAATTATTGAGGCCAACGTTGCTGCTCCTAAAATGTCCGATGAGTGCATTTTGTTCAATCAAAAATCTAGCATTGGGCTTCAAGATCCATTTACCTTTAATCAAAAGAATTGACTACATTCAAATACAAGAATTTTACAATGCATCTGAAGTTGTATTAAAGTTAACGGCAATTATTTTTCCTCAAATTGTCTCGCGTATGTTCCTGCTCACCCAGGTTTGTATACCATAAGTGACTGCAATAAACAAAGTACATCCATTGAAATTAGAACAAACTTTAAATTGTACCTGAAACAAATTTCATGTACAACCTCCTTACTCCTCTGTATCATGTTTATTATAATTAGATGCATAAAAATTTCTTTTGTAAAGAAATATATTTTTATGAACAAAGAATTTGTAAAATGTATGGATCTATGATGTAAATTTTCAATACATTGTAAAAAATATAAATGGCTCAATGCTTTTGTACATTTTGTTTATGTGGGCTATTCTGTTTTCCTACAAACTTGTATATTGTCAGTGATTTGATTTTAGATTGATTTGATGTCTATCTTTGGTGCAGAACTAAAAGGATGGTTCATTGCCGTTTTTCCTATTGCATATCAAATTGAGGGCCTGTCTGCCTGCTTAGGTAGATGTAAAAGACCCTGTGGCACCATTCAATGAATAATAAGGGAGTGCTGACAGTTCCTTTGACAACATTGACTTCTCAATCGATGCCATAAAATACAGAAGATTGACTTGTCATTATTTTGGTTATTTTCAAGATCTTGCTGTGCATAAATAGACCGCTATGATTTTCTCGAAAAGAACTGATTAATTGGCTGCAAATCTGTTTGGGATATTTTAAGGATGTGAAAGGCACTTAATACATGCAAGCTATTTCTTATCTCCCTGCAGCTCAGAACCTAATTTTGCATGAAGAAATAGCATGAGGCGAAATGTCATAACGTTCAAGACTATGGGCCAAGTGCTAAAAACTAGAATTTATATTGATTTAGTGTAGTTTTGTCAGTGTAGATTCAATGGGCCAAAAGGCCTGTACTGTATGATTCTGTGATTTCTATTGAATCATAAATATACTAAAAATATCAGGCAGCTACAATATAATCTGTTTGAAAATTGGTCATGTAATAGACGAGTTAGCAGCAGTACAAAATTTTCACACTTTTTCTCATCAACACTTCATACAAATGGAACTTTTTCAGTGACAGGGTATCTGTACTTTGTGATGATATATGATTGTTACTGCGAGCGACTAAAGTATACACCATATCAGGGGCCTCACGGTAGCATGGTGGTTAGCATCAATGCTTCACAGCTCCAAGGTCCCAGGTTCGATTCCCGGCTGGGTCACTGTCTGTGTGGAGTCTGCACGTCCTCCCCGTGTGTGCGTGGGTTTCCTCCGGGTGCTCCGGTTTCCTCCCACAGTCCAAAGATGTGCGGTTAGGTGGATTGGCCATGCTAAATTGCCCGTAGTGTAAGGTTAATGGGGGGATTGTTGGGTTACGGGTATACGGGTTACGTGGGTTTAAGTGGGGTGATCATTGCTCGGCACAACATCGAGGGCCGAAGGGCCTGTTCTGTGCTGTACTGTTCTATGTTCTATGTTCTATATATAGAATAAAGCGAGTGAGACTTTCCAAGTCACACTGTCAGATTATGAGTTCACCATTATATGTAAGTGCAAACAGAAAAATGTCACAAGAAATCCCTGTAAGTTACAGCCCTTATGATGCCTTACTTCCCACATCATAAATTGCTATCCATTGGATCCAATAGACTCAAAAATCAAGGCCTTCCTTTTTCAGAGATAGAGGTCGTAATTCATGATTAACCTGTGGCTATTCGCTTGCGGAAGACAGCATGCAAACTTTTGTCTCCTCAGTTTATGATTTTAGAATGCAGTCTTTGCAGAGCATTCTGCCAGCTGATTGTACACTTAACAGCATTGGGAGAAAACTATGTGAGTCTGTGGATAATATATGTTTCAGCTAACCTGCTCCCGTGGGCAGCACGGTAGCATTGTGGATAGCACAATCGCTTCACAGCTCCAGGATCCCAGGTTCGATTCCAGCTTGGGTCACTGTCTGTGCGGAGTCTGCACATCCTCCCCGTGTGTGCGTGGGTTTCCTCCGGGTGCTCCGGTTTCCTCCCACAGTCCAAATGAAAATGAAAATTGCTTATTGTCACAAGTAGGCTTCAATTAAGTTACTGTGAAAAGCCCCTAGTCACCACATTCCGGCACCTGTTCGGGGAGGCTGATACGGGAATTGAACCGTGCTGCTGGCCTGCCTTGGTCTGCTTTAAAAGCCAGCGATTTAGCCGTGTGCTAACCAGCACAAAGATGTGCAGGTTAGGTGGATTGGCCATGATAAATTACCCTTAGTGTCCAAAATTGCCCTTAGTGTTGGGTGGGGTTACTGGGTTATGGGGATAGGGTGGAGGTGTTAACCTTGGGTAGGATGCTCTTTCCAGGAGCCAGTGCAGACTCGATGGGCCGAATGGCCTCCTTCTGCACTGTAAATTCTATGTAAATTTTAAAAAGGGGAGGTGTACATACTGGCCTCCCCGAACAGGCGCTGGAATGAACGACTGGGGGCTTTTCACAATAAATTAATTGAAGCCTACTTGTGACAACAAGCGATTATTATTATTGTTAAAGAGAGGTTGCTGCTACTGCCTGTGGAGAACAGAGCTAGGGAATCGCTTATTGTCACAAGTAGGCTTTAAATGAAGTTACTGTGAAAAGCCCCTAGTGGCTAAATTCCGGCGCCTGTTCAGGGAGGCTGGCACGGGAATTGAACTTGCGCTGCTGGCCTTGTTCTGCTTTACAAGTCAGCTGTTTAGCTCAATGTGCTAAACCAGCCCCAACACAGAAATAATGGGTGCTGGTGTTTCTGTTTCCCATCACCCACTCCCTCCCCCACTTTAACCCTCCCCTCACCTCAACCTTAATCATGCATTATATTTTTTCCACTTTCAAATCCGCCAATCAATTCATTGAATAATCACAGAAAGGTCTGAGTAAAATGATGACACCGGTTGTTAGCATTTGGTTACAAATACCATCCGATATATATGCAGCATGAATCATTCATATTAGGAGGAGCAATTATATAATGAAGTATTCGTTTGTGTGCAGCTTCTCGGTGAATCCACCACCATAAATCTTAGTTGAACAGAATCATGCAATATTGTTAATTTGACAGGAAAATATCCCAATAGATATTTATAACATTGTGAAGACAAGAAAACTCATTGTCTGCAACTGTCTCAGCCCTCATTAACATGTTCTGCACATTGCACCAAATGAACAAGGTGACAGTAAATCCATATTTGGGGGAAAGATTCAATACATAGTGAAATGATTGAAAAACATAGATCTCCACTCTCAGTAAGAAGTCTTGGAGCCCTTGAGCTTCCCTGTGCAACACAACGTTTTGGAGGCCAGAGGACAAAGATTGAATGGTTCACAATTTGAAACAAAATTGATGTCATGGATGTGGGCATTTCTGGCTAGGCCAGTATTTGTTGCTCATGTCTAATTGTCCTTGAGATGGTCGTCAGCTGTCTCCTTGAACTGCTGTAGTCCCTATGGCGTAGGTGCATACACAGCTTTCTTCGGGACAGAGTGCCAGGATTTTGTTCCAGCAACAATAAAGGAATGACTTTATATTTTCAATTCCGGATGGTGAGTGATTTGGAAGGGAACTTACAGGTATTCCCTGTTGCCCTTGTCTTTCTAGGTGTTTGCAGTCATGAATTTAGAAGGTGCTGCCGAAGGGGTCTTGGTGAGTTCCTGCAGTGCATCTTGTTTTTCAAACCTTTTTGCCCAGGGTCAATTTTTACCAACCGGCCATCCTTCGAGATCCACACTGGCCGACCTTTGCAACCCACGCATGCCAACATTTATGACCTATGATGGCCAACCATTCTGACTCATCCTGCCCGAGCTTTGCGACCCAGAAGTTTCACTTACCTTTAATTTGCAGGTGAGCCTGCTTGGTCCTCACACTTTGTTATACAATGTTACATTTCTGATAATGACTTCAGCTGATGATTTAAGATCTCACTGCATCCGTTGAACAAAATCGAGAGGTTTGTCCTCAAACTCACCAGCATTAATCTTCAAATGTCTTTGAAGGTTTAAGGGTTTCAAACTTTCATTTGCCAGTACTTCCCTGCATACAACACACATGAACTTTGAATCCTGATTTGCAGTAAATTAATAAACGCACACCTCAAGTAATCATCTTTATGCTGCTTTGTTCCTGTTTTCAGCTTCTTCTTCATGGGTTGTTCACCAGAGGCCTTGGAGTTCACATCATAACTGTTGACAGCTGCAAAATGGAGGAATCTCTCGCGTGCCCAGAACACATGATGTCAGTTTTCGGGGTGCATGACCTGCTCTCTGCCGCCGCTTCACGACTCCAGCGATTTTGCTCCTGGGTCAGTTCGCAGAGTACGCAGTCATCCCGGTGGATGAAACCAAACATGACCGATGCAGTCGGGAACTCGGCTGGTCGGAGGCGGAGCATCAGGGGGCAGCCTCATGCAATGTCCTGAGGCCGTCGATACGTGGTGCAGGGAGGGTCCCAGAGGACTGGAAAATGGCTACTGTAACACCCCTATTTAAGATGGGAGGGTGGCAGAACACGGGAAATTATAGGCCAGTTCGCATGACTTCGGCTATTGGTAAGGTTTTGGACTCCATTATTAAAGATGGGATTGTGGATATTTGGAACTGTATGATAAAATAGAACTGAGTCAGCACGGCTTCTTCAAGGGGAGGTCATGTCTGACAAACCTGTTTGAATTCTTTGAGAAGGTAACAAGGAAGTTAACAATGGAGAACGAGTGTACGTGATCTATTTAGATTTTCACAAGGTGCTGTAAAGGAGACGGTGAAATAGGTTAAGAGCCCATGTGTTAAGGGTAAGACACTGGCATGGATAGAGGACTGGCAGAAGGCAGAGTGGGGATAAAGTGGTCTTTTTCAGGCTGGCAGCTGGTGACTAGTGGTGTGCCTCAAGGGTCGGTGTTGGAACTGCTATTTTTCACAGTATATATTAAAGATCTGGAGGAAGGAAGTGAGAGTACTGTTGCTAAATTTTCAGATGATACAAAGATGCATTGAGGAAGCGGGGGTTGCAGAAGGCCTTGGAAAGGCTAGGAGAGTGGGAAAAGAAGTGGCAGATTGAATACAACGTGGAAAAGTGTACGGTTATGCACTTTGGTAGGAAGAATGGAGGCACAGACTATCTTCTAAATGGAAAAAGGCTCAGGAAATCAGAAGCACTCACTGACTTGGGACTCCGAGTTCAAAATTCTCTTAAGGTTAACGTGCAGGTTCAGTCGTGAGGGCTAGAACAAGACCAGGGATGTACTTCTGAGGCTGTATAAGGCTCTGGCCAGGCCCCATTTGGAGTATTTTGAGCAGTTTTGGGCCCTGTATCTAAAAAAGGATGTGCTGGCGTTAGAAACAATCAGAGGTGGTTCACTGGAATGATCCCTGGAATGAAGAGCTTGTCATATGAGGTGCATTTGAGGACTTTGGGTCTGTACTCGTTGCAGTTTAGAAGGATGATGAGGCATCTAATTGAAACTTACAGAATACTGAGAGGCCTGGATAGAGTGGACGTGAAGAGGATGTTTCCACTAGTCGGAAAAATTAAAACCCGAGGGTACAGCCTCAGACTAAAGGGATGATCCTTTAAAACAGAGATGAGGAGGAATTTCTTCAGCCAGAGGGTGGTGAATCTGTGGAACTCTTTGCCGCAGAAGGTTGTGGAGGCCAAATCAATGAGTGTCGTTCAGACAGAAATAGATAGGTTCTTGATTAATAAGAAGATCGGGGTTATGGGGAGAAGGCAGGAGAATGGGGATGAGTAACATATCAGCCATGCAGGCAGCACGATAGCATTGTGGATAGCACAATCTCTTCACAGCTCCAGGGTCCCAGGTTCGATTCCAGCTTGGGTCACTCTGTGCGGAGTCTGCACATCCTCCCCGTGTGTGCATGGGTTTTCCTCCGGGTGCTCCAGTTTCCTACCACAGTCCAAAGATGTGCAGGTTAGGTGGATTGGCCATGATAAATTGCCCTTAGTGCCAAAATTGCCCTTAGTGTTGGGTGGGGTTACTGGGTTATGGGGATAGGGTGGAGTTGTTGACCTTGGGTAGGGTGCTCTTTCCAAGAGCCGGTGCAGACTCGATGGGCTGAATGGCCTCCTTCTGCACTGTAAATTCTATGATATCTATGATAATTGAATGGCGGAGCAGGCCCGATTGCCAAGTGGCCGAATTCTGCTCCTCTGTCTTATGTTCTTATGCAGAAGGCTCGAATGTAGCTTAACACATGTCCAAATGTAAAGTGGATGAAAGTGAGTCTAACGAGCCATTGAGGCCATTTGACAGCACAATCGACCTATTTTCTGTGCTGTAGCTGCACACACAGTACCAGCAAGCTAAATACACAGGGCTGAATTCTCCGATCCCTGGTGCCGAAATCGCGTTCGGCGACAAAGCAGAGAAATCCCGCTGATGGCAAAATCAGAGGTGGTGCTGCTTTCGCGATGCTTCGCCCACTGAAAAGCAGCGTACTCAGAGAGTACGCCACACGCCGTATCCATGACCCGCCCCACAATGCTCCATACCTGACCAGCCGAGTTCCCGACTGCGTGTGGCACGGGAACTCGGTGTAGCGGCTGCAGACTCAATCCAGCGCCGTCACAGTCGGGGGAGGGCTGATCCACGGGCAGGGGTGGACATATTCGGGGCTGGAGGCATTGTGTCAGGCAGTTCAAGGCGCGCGAGCCTGCCGAAGGCGGGCTATTTCACGGGATGGATCCACTGGCGGCATCCACCATGAATCATAGCGCGGCCACTGCAAGCTGCCGCCGTGCACATGCGCGGCCACAGACCCGGCAATTCTCCAGGCCATATCGGCAGCTAGAGCTGCCTCCCTGCTAGCCCCCAGCAAAAGAGGAAATCGATGGCCATTTTGCACCAGGTTTCCTCACGTAAAAGGCTACCGTTTTCACGGTAGCGTGGGGACATAGGGCGCGATTCTCCCAGACAGGGAGAAATCGTAAGGCTGGCGTCAAAACCGGGCGGGTTTGACGCCAGCCTCCCCCTCCCCGACCGGGAACCGATTCTGGTCCCCGGTCGGGGCTAGTATGCCGCGGCCGTGAACTCCGGCATCGAGGGCTTAACGAATTTCGTTAAGCCCGCTTGCCAGAGTTTGCACCAGCTGCCGCGTCACATGACGTCAGCCGCGCATGCGCCGATTGGAAGACTCCAACCCGCGCATGCGCGGATGACGTCATCGCGCATTTGCGCGAAACCCGCGCTTGCGCGGGCCGGGATGCCCCTCAGCCGCCCCGCGAAGTGATACAGCGGGGCGGCGGAAGGACAAAGAGTGCGCGGGAATCGGACCCGCTGCCCGCGATCGGTGCCCACCGATCGCGGGCCCATGGCACCCTTGGCACGGCCGTGGTACTGCCGTGCCAATCGGTGCCATGGTTTTCAAAATCGGGACTTTACGGCCGTTTTTACGAACAGCCAGACCAGGTGTGTTTGCCGTTCGTAAAAACGGCCGTAAAGGGCTTGGAACTCGGCCCATCGGCCAGCTGAGAATCGCTGCTGGCCGTAAAAAAACGGCGGCAGCGATTCGAATTGGGAGTCGGGCGTGGGGGGGGGGGGGGGGGGAGAATAGCGGGGAGGGCGTCGGACTAGTGTGGCCGTAAAAATTTACGAACCCCGCTATTCTCCGCACCGTCGTGAGGGCAGCAGGGTAGCATGGTGGTTAGCATAAATGCTTCACAGCTCCAGGGTCCCAGGTTCGATTCCCGGCTGGGTCACTGTCTGTGTGGAGTCTGCACGTCCTCCCCCTGTGTGTGTGGGTTTCCTCCGGGTGCTCCGGTTTCCTCCCACAGTCCAAAGATGTGCGGGTTAGGTGGATTGGCCATGCTAAATTGCCCGTAGTGTCCTAATAAAAGTAAGGTTAAGGGGGGGTTGTTGGGTTATGGTTATAGGGTGGATACGTGGGTTTGAGTAGGGTGATCATGGCTCGGCACAACATTGAGGGCCGGAGGGCCTGTTCTGTGCTGTACTGTTCTATGTAATTGCGCCCCCTCCTAATCGAAGAATCCAGCCCACAGTCTCCAAATCGGAGAATCCAGACCCCTGTCTGTCAGTGTGCTGCAGGGGGCATGTTGGTGGTGGCTAAAGACATTTCAACTGGTACTATTTATTTTTGGGGCTTCCTTAGCATTGGCAGCAGTGGTGTTGCAAGGCCAGACTTTATCGATATTTGATATGAAAAGAAAGTCAGTTTCACATGTTTGTGTCGCATTTGAAAAGACTGGCTCGAATTCTCTGCTCAGTGCAATTCACTTTTCCTGCCAGCAGCACACCCCACCCGAGATTTCCCGATGGTGTGGGGTGGATTCAATGGGAAATCCCGTTGATAAGCGGTGGGGCTATTGAATCCTGCAGCCAGCGAATGGTGTGCAGCCAAGAAACAAGGCGGGGGGGGGCGGAGAATTCAACCCACTATTTATCTAAACTGCTATGGACCATAACCAATTCAAAGGTGCTGCAATAACTGAATATTTTGTGTTCTGCATCTGTTAAAATATTAACTTGGCTCAAGGCTAGGACCTAGACCCTGAGGGAAGAGGTTGTTGTTCAAGCAGCACTCCAACTCATTGACACATAAACAAGGCTGACAGACATGATTAGGATGTCTCCAATTGTCGGGGTGGGATATGATCCAAAACTGAGGATCGAAATAGATAGTCACTAACAAATCCAACAGAGGATTCAAGAGGAATTTCTTTACCCAGAGTATGGTTAAAATGTGGAACTCAATCCCATGAGGCGTGATTGAGGTGAATTAAATAATGTCATGGGCCAGGGTTTAGGGAACCCCAAAGTGTATCATGGAGTTCACCTGACCCACAACTTTTAATAGATTGTGGTTATGGGGAACACATGGACCTACTTTATAGGTGTGATGCAACAGAAATCTACAGTATTTTAAAATTAAAACAATGTTTATTTATGAAACCAGTTAACACTTTATAAACCCACAGTAAACATCTTAACAACTATCAACACCAATAAATCCCCCAAAGAATACAGTAAACTCTAAGTAACTCTTAATCTTTCCTTGCAACATCCGTGAGACAAAAAAACTTTTTACAGAAAGACATCAGGTTTAACTTCACTATTGAGAACAATTACCACTTTGAAATCACCAAATGAACAGACTTTAGCTTGCAAAGATTTATACACATCTTGCTGTGACTGCAGCTTCTCCAAATCTAAAACGAAACTAACTACACCCTGTAGCTGCGAGCCCAAGTGAAAGTTAAGGTAGACAGACAGCCCAGCTCCACCCACACTCTGAAATCACTGATAAACACCCATTTCTTAAAGGTACATCCACTAAAGCTATTTTTAGCACCCATTTTTTAAAGGTACTTTCACATGACACCTCCCTCCAAGAAAAAGAAAAAATCATCAACTTCAAGATGGTTTCATTTTTCACCTTTTCACTTTTCTTTAAGAAATATGGACAATGAATATTTTTTTTTAAACAAAACAAACACGCAAACATTCAATAATAATATAGTTCATTTTTGTTCTTCTTCCTCCAACTGGACTCCTTCTCGTTTGACAGTCTCTTTGGACAAGAAGGTCTCTGCACGATCCATTCATTTCTCTACGCCTCGGCATTTCTCTTTAATGTCAGATACTTTAGTTCAATCTGATCACAGAGTCCCTTGTAATTCTCCAACACAAGAGCATTGGTTATCACAGCTTTCAGGCAGTCAAATGCCTGTTGAAACTTCGCTGTCCACTGAAATCTTCGACGTTTCTTCAGCAAGTCCATCAGTGCAGCAACCACACTACAAAAATTTGATACAAATGTTTGATCAAATCCACTCATGCCAACAAATCGCATTATTTCCCTTTGTGTCGAGGGTATTGGAAACTCCCCAATAACTTTTGTTTTCACATCCCGTGGGACCATTCGACCCTATCCAATTATATGGCCAAATAAAGTGGCTTGGGCTTTTCCAAATTCACTTTTGGCTAGGTTTACCACCAAACCCACTAGTCATCGTCTGCCATCCTGAAAAAGACCCCTTTATCCCACTCTCTGCCTTCTCCCAATCAGCAATCCTCTATCCCTTAACACCATGGGCTCTTACCTTATTTTACAGTCTCCTATGCGGCACCTTGTCAAAGACCTTCTGGAAATCTAAATAAAGCACGCCCACTGGTTCGCTTTTGTCAAACTTCCTTGTTACTTCCTCAAAGAATTCTAACAAATTTGTCAGACATGACCTCCCTTGACAAAGCCATACTGACTCAGTCCAATATTACCATGCACTTCCAAGTACTCCACAATCCCATCTTTAACAATAGACTCTAAAATCCTACCAATGACTGAAGTCAGGCTAACATATGGATCTCTTGATATGGATCAGACCAAAGTTCCAGTTTATCCTGAGATGGAACCTGCTGGACGTATGGAATGACATTTGTTGAGATTGCTTCAAATGTTCTTCACTGGACAATTCGGACACAGTTTTGTGTATAAACAGTCCACATCTTTTAGGCTCCAGCTCTACTTGGGAGTCAGATGTGAATGACTATAATTTACATGGAGATTGAAGGTAATTACCCAAAATTCTTTACTGACATTGTTTCTGATTAAGCTGTCCTTTCTGAACATGAGGTTGAAACATTTTTAACATCGGTTTGAAACATTAATAAATTCTTCAAGCTATGCTGAAGATAGGATTGTTGCTAAAAACCCATCTGGTTCACTAAGGTCCTTTAAGGAAGGAATTCTGTCATCTTTACCTGGTCTGGCCTACATGTGACTCCAGACCCATAGCAAGGTGGTTGATTTTTAACTGCCCCCTCAAGGACAATTCAGGATAAATTCTGGAACAGCCTATGAGGCCCATGTCCGATGAATGAATAAAAAAAACACCTCCAGCAACTTCAACATAGCAAACTCAACCAAAAAGCAATCGCCCATAACTAGACTGCATTCAGAATCTCTAAAGTGACCAAATGTCCCATTACGCATTCAAAAATGGGAAAGAATAACAAACTTACAAAGGAAATGATTGCTAGTTATGGAGATGGAGTCAGGAGAAGGTGCTGAAAGTTTGGTCAATAAGACTGGTTTTAATGAAGCGAAGTGTTGGAAAGTGGTGGAATGTGTTTATGAAGTGTGGCTGATGGATCTTACAGCATAGAAATCCAGAATCGCAAAATTGAGGGCAATGTCGAGAACAACGTAGGAGAGGGAGAGGGTTGAAAAGGTGGAGAACGCTGTGTGTTCATAAGAAATCGGAAGATGAGACTAAAACATTGAATTTCATTGTACGAGAGGATACAAAGCCAACTAAATCAATAAGAACAGGGATAAATGATAGTCAAGCGTCAGATATCGTGTAGAATAGGCTATAGCCAGCTGGGATTCGAGGATGTTGCAACTTGTAAAGTTTGACAAGCAGGATATTAGAGAAATTGTGTCTGGAAGTGAGAAATGTGAGGTTAAGGATTTCATAAAAGCTTATGAATCATTCCTCGATTGTATCACCAATCGCCATTGTAATCTCCTTCTTTACTCTTCTCCAGAAATTAGGATTAAATACAATTGAAATTCGTTACAATTTGCCTGTAATTTGAGTCACAATCACTAAAATAATCAACCATTATCAAGGTATCATTTTTGTTCTTCGATGTACACATCAGTTGTGAAACATTACATAAAAATGGTGACGAACAAAGTGGGCGGAATTTTACCGTATTTATTCAAAGTGTTGGTTGTGAGAGAAAACCGGGAGAATCCCATCAGTGCCGTCGGGAAACCTCACCGTATATTCAGACCCTTTAACAATTTTTTTTCCAGTGTGATTCATGCTCATGGCAGTTTGCCTCTGATACATTCACCCTGGGTAAGGTTAGGGCGTGATTCAGTGGACAAATGCCACAGTTCGCTTTTGGTAACATTTGGTGGGGTGTTTCTCTGCAGCCGCAGTGCAGAGAAACATCCCACTATTCAATAGCAGTTCACCGTTTTTTTGGCCTTGGTGAGTTTCTCCCCACTGAGGCTGCACTTAGAGAGATTTCCTGCTGGTGAGTTGATCTCACCAATAGGAAGGGCTTTTCACAGATCAGGGTGCCATTTTGATTGGCAGCCCTAATATTTCTCCCCCCCACCCCACTCCATTCCGGTCCCCATCCCCAACTTTATGAACTCAGCCCTCTTCACCCTACAAACTTGCAGAGCCCCCTGGGAACCCCCCTCATCCCCCTACAATTGGCAAGGCCCCCCCCCCCCCCGGGCCTGACCCCTGGCAGTGCCAACCTGACACTGAAATGGTGCTGAGGTGGCATTACCAGGGTGGCAGGTTGCCAATGCCCAGGTGCCAGGGGAATGCCAGCATACCATCTTTCCCTTTCCCAGAATACCTGGAGTTCTCTAATGCGCTGTGAGACCCACTGAGGTACCATTATGCTTCGTTCATGTTTGTGTGAACCAGTACTAAACAGCAACCTGTGAGGTCTCGCAGGCCTGCCATTTAGTCCCGGGAGCTAGGTGAATCCGACATCCAGGTATTTAAATGATCCATTAGGTTCATTTAAATATGCAGATCTGGATCTCGCCCAGTGAGGGCGAGATCCAGATCGCGCCAGGTGGAGCCAATCAGGTGACTTGAGATTGGCCCGACCTCCAGTCCGCAGCCCGATTTTGGGCTCTGGTGCTATTCGCCCTTGGCACCTAGATCTGCGCCAACTGAATTGTGCCTTTAATCTCTGTAATCAGTGGGACACTGCTTTTGAAATCTTCCCCAGCACTTGTTCCAAGTCCAAACACGGAATGGCAGCCAGCACCACAATTCACAAATGGATCCCTCACCAAACTCCTGGATGGTGTGGAGCAGAGATATTCTCTACCTGTGATTGCTCAGATGTCCATCAAGCAAAGTCACTACCCTCACCTGGGAGGCAGTGACCCCAATAGTGAGTGGCAGCACACTCCATAAGAGGATGAGGAAACAGTGCTGAAAGAAGATGAATTTCCTTCTTCATGCAGCCAGGGTAAGACAGCCTCCTAATTCCCCAGTGCAGGGGAGGAGTGATAAGAGCAGGGACCAACGTTTCCTGTAAAATGTAATCTGCGAATTAAGGTGAACTAAAGATAACTTGAAGAGGAGGGTTTAAGGGTGGTCTTACAGGAGGAAAACATGCAGTGACGCAGAATAGTTTGGCGATGAAATTCCAAAGTATGTCCCAGGAACTGAAGGCATAACCACCAATGCTCGGACAAAGTAGAAGTTAAACACAAGGCCAGGACCAGTGGGCAGGTGTTTCCAATATTTTGGCTGCTCACCAAATATTCCCGACTCACCCACGATGATGCCCACCAAGGCGGGGTCGGAAATTCCTGCCCAGAGAGTTTGATGTTGCAGAGAGATTATATAAATGAGGAAGGTTGAGGCTGTGGGCCAATTGAAACTTGAAGAAATCGTTTGGGAGCACATCTTTATGCTAAATCAAGCACCAAATGCTCCCAGTAGAATGGAAACATAGCAAATAGAAACAGGTGAAGGCCATTCCAACCTTCGAGCCTGCTCCAACATTCATTATGATCATGGCTGATCATCAAGTTCGATACCCTGCTCCCACCTTCCCCTATATACCTTTATCCCCTTAGCCCCAAGAGCTGCATCCAATTTCTTCTTGAAATTACGTAACGTTTTAGTCTCACCTACTTTCAGTGGTAGAGAATTCCACAGATTCAGCACATCCTGGGTGAAGAAATTTCTCTTCAGCTCAGTCCTAACAGTTTACCCTTTATCCTCAGACTATGGCCCCTAGTTCTGGGGCGGGATACTCCCCTACCCAGTGGGGCGGGCGGTCCCGGCACCGAGAAGTGACGTGAACCACTTGGGCCGCCCGGAATCTTCCGCATCTTCAGGGGCAAGGTCAGCGCTGGCAGGGTTGGCGTCACGCCAATTGACGCGGAAGGGGCTTGGCACCGCACCGCTGAAGGGCCTCCGCCAGCCAACGCGAATTGGCGCCTGCGCAGAAGAGCCAGCGTGTGCTGGAGTCATCCCAGTGCATGCGCAGTAGAGTTTGTCTCCGCACCGGCCATGGCAGAGGTCCACAGCAGCCGGTGTGGAGGGAAAGAGTGCTCCCATGGCACAGGCCCACCCACGGCTCGGGGGGCCCCAATCGCGGGCCAGGCCACCGTGGGGGCACCCCCTAGGGCCAGATCCTCCCGCACCCTCCGAGGACCCTGGTGGCCGCCTGCAGAGCCAGGTCCGGCAGGTAAGTTCCAGGTCTAATTTACGCCAGTGGGACCAGCCTAAAACGGGCGGCCGCTTGGACCATCGCGGGCCGGAGAATTGCCTGGGGGCCCGCTGTTAGCAGCCGCCGACCGGTGCGGCACGATTCCCGCCCCCACCAAAACTCCAGCGCCGGGGAATTTGGCAGCCGGCGGGGGCGGGATTCACGCCGTCCCCCGCCGATTCTCCGGTCTGGCGGGGGGTCGGAGAATCCCGCCCCTGGACACCCCCCACCATCGGGAACATTCCTTCAGAATCTACCTTGAATAATCCTGTTAGAATTTTGTAAATTTCGATAAGATTTCCTCCCACTCTTCTAAACTCCAATGAATATAATCCTCACCGACTTAGTCTGCCCTCATATGGAATCCCTTAAACCTTCGCTGCACTCCTTCCATACAAGCACATCCTTTCTCAGATAAGGACACCAAAACTGCACACAATACTCTATATGTGGCCTCATCAATGCTCTATACAATGACAGTAAAACATCTTTTTCCTAGAATCATCTCACTATGACGGCCAACATACCATTTGTCTTCTTTAGCCTACTGTACCTGCACGTTTACTTTCAGTGACTGATGCACGAGGTCACCAAGGTCTCACTGAGTCTCTACCTATCTCAATTTAGACGCATTGAAATAATAATCTGCCTTCCTAGTTTTGCTACTGAAGCGGATGACCCCACATTTATCTACATTATACCGCATTTGCCATGAATGTGCCCACTCACTCAACCTGGCCAAATCCCGCTGAAGCATCTCTGCATCCTTCTCACAGCTCACCCTCCCACCCAATTTTGAATTATCTGAAAATTTGGAAATCGGGGTGGGATTCTCCTTTCCGGGGACTAAAACCCCACACTGGCGGGAAAACCCGCACAAACTACTCTGGCGTCAACAGCCCCAAAAGTGCGGAATTCTCCGCACTTCCGTGGACTAGGTGGACGCTGGAGGGGTTGGCTCCACGCCAGATGGCTCCGAAGGGATTGCGCGAGTCTGCGCATGCGCCAAAGGCTGGTGTGATCCTGCACATGCGTGGAATCGTTGGCATGTTCTCTCTTCGCCGCGCCGGCCATGGCGGAGCTGTACAGGGGCCGGCGTGGAAGGAAGGAGTGCCCCCACAGCACAGGCCCACCCGCAGATCAGTGGGTCCCAATCGTGGGCCAGGCCAACGTGGGCCCCCCCCCCAGGGTCAGATCTCCCGCGCCCCCCAGCCGACTTACTTGCCAGGTCCCGCCATGTGGGACCATGTCTAATCCACGCCGGCGGGACTGGCCAGAAACGGACGGGTGCTCAGCCCAACGGGCCCTGGAGAATTGTTGGGGGGGGGGCGCTACCATTGGCCCCCGACCAGCGTGGCATGAACCCCATCCCTGCCCGAAAATCGGCGCTGAAGAATACAGCAGCCGGCATCAGGGCAATGGGGCGGGATTCGTGCCGTTCCCCGGGGATTCTCCGACCCGGCAGGGGGTAAGAGAATCCCGCTCCATATGTTTAGTTCCCTCGCCCAAATCATTAATATGTAATGTGAACAGTTGGGTCCCAGCACAGAACCCTGCGGTACCCCTCTGGTCACTGCCTGCCAATCAGAAACAGATCCATTTATTCCAATGTTTTGCTTCCCGTCAACTAACCTGCTTTTTATCCACTTCAAGACATGACCCTTAATCCCATGCACTCTAACTTGACTGTACATTATCTTAGTTAGTGAAAATGGGACTGTTAACATTCAAGAGGGATGCAAAGAAAATCTTGAAAATATTGTAACAATGAAAGGAAATACACTGGAGAAGAAAAGTGATGTAGTTTCATCCGTTTGTCTGAACTTGTCAGAAAACGCACCGGCTGGAAGTGATGCTAATTCGATCAGGAATATCAACCATGGTGTTCTTCTAACCAGAACTACGATGGCAATTAGTACTGAAAAGACAAGGTCATGTTGTAGGGTTCTGAAGCAATTTTAAAACCTGACAAGTCTTTCTTTCCAGATTAAGCTTTAATCTGCAAATTCGTTTCCTGAGATTGTTTGATTCTATTTT
Source organism: Scyliorhinus canicula (assembly GCF_902713615.1). NCBI lineage: Eukaryota > Metazoa > Chordata > Chondrichthyes > Carcharhiniformes > Scyliorhinidae > Scyliorhinus > Scyliorhinus canicula. The sequence goes on along the minus strand of NC_052155.1, from coordinate 131,863,712 downwards.
TTAGAAGCAGCAGCTGTACTTTGTGGCTTTATGTTGCCACCCAAATTGTTCATATTTGTCTAGCCACTCCGAATAATATAGCACAGTATTGAAAGGTATTTGGTTTAGTTTAGGAGGGTCACCTATTGTAAATTTCAAGTTCCTAGCCATTTGCACCCACAGATACCAAGTTGTTCTCAAATTCTGGGGCTGCGTTAGCATGTTTGAAGAATGTGCAATGCACGTGAGGGAGGTGAATCAGAGGCTTTCACTCTAACGTCAGCAGCAGGACACAGAAGCACACAGCTATTTTTACCAGAGGTGCATCAACAGCAGCATGGGCCTAATATGGCTTCAAAGAATCTTTTGTTCCAGCTGGAACCATTATTCTGATTAAGGAATGTATGAATTGAGTCCCTCTAACAATGTCTGACTACTTTTCTTGATTCCCAGATTAGCGTACACTCTCTGAGGCCACTTAAATGCTTAAAAGGTAAATTCATGAGAGTCCAGAATGACCCTGATTTATCCTGTTAATATGAAGGAGGAGATCTGCCCATGGTCCAAACCAAGAAATGGGTGGACGAATAAACTGTGATTCTTCCAAATTTGTGGAGAAGATATTGAGTCTAGTTGCATCTTGACCTAGACCAAACAAAATTAGGTTGATAGCTGCAAAGGTGGCCATTATTTTGATCCAATCATTCAATTGATCGTTATTTCTTTGTTACGCTGGTGTCATTATGCAGATTAAGTCAAACGGGGAGACCTAACAATGAAAATATTCTGTCGAGAGGCCGTCAAGCTGAAAATGCTAACTCTGTTTCTCTTTACATAGATGCTACCTGACCTGCTAAGTCATTCCAGCATTTTCTGTTTTTATGGTGGAAAGTAAATGAATGCAGCCACGTGTAATCATCAGATGTCAAATAAACATGCAAGGTACTGCTGTTTTCATTAAGGTCCACAAAAATAGTGTTACTTCAAGCAGTCTGCTTAGAAAGTAGGGTAATTATTTTAAAGCACTGCGGGATTTAGATTTGTCTTCCTTACAATTTGGAAGAAGAATTTCATATTTCATTGTGTTTTTCAGCCTTCTTATCTATAAATTATTCCTATGATATGCTTCATCAGGCCATTTTAGTGCCAGTCATTTGATAAGTACATGGCACTAGTAACAGTCTGAAAGGGAAATTGTAAAACAAGTGAAATTTATAGCTGGACAAAACATTAGGAATTTAGTTGAAAAAAATAATTGGTTCTTGGGTATTATTTTTCTATTTTGGGCAGGGTGGTCAATTAAATCTGTTCACTGATTGTGAAAATTGAATTCCTCTTTAAAATAGTCCCAGGTCATGCTTTCATATTGTAAATTGAAATTTATTACTTGATGTGCTGTAACCTTTTAATCATATTTAAGTCAGACATATATTGATTGGTAGGACCTCAGAGATGAAAACTGTTCTGAAACATGATAATAAATTACATGAAAAAAAACCCTTATTGGGATCAGAGTTGTTTTACGATGACATGGGTGAGTGCATGTATGCCAGGAAACCACATCCATTTTATTACCAACACAATGCCGATTTCTTTCTGTGCCATTTTTGTCTTTAATTTACGAGTTATTACCTTCTGGCCTGACACTTGTGAAATCCATTCCAGGACGAGTGAGCAGAATGTTGTATTGCTGATTTATCGAGAATTAAATTTGCCTGGTTGCTTTCTGTAACCACTCTTGCGTAGCTTTTTTTCCAATATAAGTTCACAGTGCTGCATAATTGAATACTGGGGCTGGTTTAGCTCACTGGGCTAAATCGCTGGCTTTTAAAGCAGACCCAGCAGGCCAGCAGCACAATTCATTTCCCATACCAGCCTCCCCGGACAGGCGCCGGAATGTGGCAACTAGGGGCTTTTCACAGTAACTTCATTGAAGCCTACTCGTGACAATAAGCGATTTTCATTTCATTCATTATCATACAAGAAATATCCTGTATTTGGACACAGAGACATATTGTATTAAAAGTCCATTTATGTCATCTGAGGATTTTAACTAGTTCTACAATAAGTCAAGCCAGCAGCCCTGAGCTCTGCAGCTCTCTTAGATAATGCATCAAATCACACACACTGATGTTGACTTCCATTGAATTTGGCTGACCTGAAAACATATATTCGACCCATTGGCCGAGGTTAAAATTACCCCCCATTCTTCATTCCGTAGAATTGATATTGTATACTCCCAATGAGTTTAATATTACTTCTGTAATAACAGAAATGCTGCCTGCAATCTCGCCCTTACAAAGTAAATGTATTATTATTTCTTTACTCTTGAATTTAGAAATAAACATGACACACTCTTGACCTTTCCTTGCTTTATCTACCTGCACTCACACTTTTAAGGAATGCAAAACACGGTGAGAAATCAAGGGAAGAATTTCAGCTTGGCTCCCAAGAGCTCATCGCATTCCTTCAATGAGAAGTTGGCACAATAACATAAACAGTCCGTTATATCGTTTCCTCTGGGCTTCCATCAAAAGTTGATCTGGGAGATTGGGAAAACCCACATAGAGGCTATTCACGTAAATTAATCATCTCTTTCTCCATATCAGAAGCGCACTGAACTATATGTTGTTCTTGCCAATACCAACAGCCAAATGTTTACTGGATTCATAGCTGCTGCTTTAACCCATTAAAAAGAAAAGTTTAAAGTTTATGTGAAAAAAAATTCCTTCATTGGCTGAAATATCCATTTAAATCAAAATATTAACTCTCAGACTTTCAGGGAACACACGCACTTTTTATCTTATGGTAATAATAACTTGCATTTATTTAGTGGCTTTAATGTAGAAAATGTGTCCAAGTAATTCACAGAGACTCAAAAAATTAAAGGAGATATTGGGATGGATGCACTTTCTCAAAGTGGTGGGATTCAAAGAGGGTCAAAAAGATGAATTGGGAGGTTCACAAGTTGGGGGTGGTTTTGCAAACAAATTCAAGAGATAATGGCCTCGGTGGCCAAGTTGAAGCATGAGGCAGATGCATTACAAGACCAGAAGTGTTTGGTGGCCTTGGAGGACTGGAGAAGGATGCAGCAACAGGGACGAGTGTAGCATTGAATGGATTAACTGTGAGGCTGAGTGCTTGTTACGGGACTGGGAAGACATCGAAGGGGGGAGGCCAAGATGGATGAATGGAATTTGATGCAGGATAGCTATGGTCAGCAGAAGTATGGATGAACTGAAGTTATGGAAGAGTCACAGTGGGCACCATCCTGAAGAGCATTGGGAAAATTTGAATTTGGAGGTGACAAAGGCATGTTTATGTGACTACTAGTGTGAGCTAGCAGTGGAGATTGAAAATGCAGTGAAGGTAGAAGTAGCCTTTGTCAAATACTCAGCTCAAGAGCAAATCAATGGCATAGGTTGTAAATAATCTGGCTCAGCCTGTGACAATAACCAAGGAAGGGATTGGAATCAGGTGCAATCAAAGTTTGAAGTCCATTCCAAGACAAAATATATCTCTCTGTAATCTCTCGCAAGTCTGATGAAAGGAACAGACCTGAGCCTTAGGGGCTGGATTTTATGTAAAGGCTAGTGTCCTTTCCCACCAGCTGAAAAGTTGGGATTGAGCCCACCTTTACCAGCTTTTTAAAGCCACACAACCAGCTTTTGAGGTTGATAGACAGTTAATTGCTTGAGGTCCTGGCTTTCACCTCCCTCCCAGAGATAAAGGATCTATGCATATTTGGAAGTGAATGGACTTATTACGACAGATAATATGGTTTTGTCGGAGAGAGGTCATGTCTCACCAATTTAATTGAATTTATTCAGGAGGTGACAAAAATGATTGACAAGGGAAGGGCTGTGGATGTTGTTTACATGGACTTTTAGTAATGCATCTGCTAAGGTCCCTCATGGCAGGCTTGTGCAAAAGATTAGATCACAGGGGTTAGGGGTGAAATAGCTTGATGGATCCAGAACTGGCTTGGCCATAGAAGACAGAGGGGAGCAGTGGTAGGGTATTTTTCCAAATGGAGGTCCGTAACTAGTGGTGTCCCGCAAGGATCAGTACTGGGACCACTCTCTTTGTAATATATATAAATGACTTGGAAGAAAACATAGCGGGTATAATTAGCAAGTTTGCAGATGATACTAAGAATGCAGGAGTTGCAGATAGTGATGAAGATTGTCAGCGAATACAACATGATATAGATAGGCTACAAAATTGGGCAGAGAAATGGCAGATGGAATTTACCCAGACAAAGAACAAAGAAACGTACAGCACAGGAACAGGCTCTTTGGCCCTCCAAGCCTGTGCCGACCATGCTGCCCATCTAAACTAAAATCTTCTCCACTTCCGGGGTCCGTATCCCTCTATTCCCAACCTATTCATGTATTTGTCAAGATGCCTCTTAAACGTCACTATCATCCTTGGTTCCACCACCTCTTCCGGCAACGAGTTCCAGGCATCCACTACACTCTGTGTAAAAAAACTTGCCTCGTACAATTCCTATAAACCTTGCTCCTCACACCTTAAACCTATGCCCCCTAGTAATTGACCCCTCTACCCTGGGAAAAAGTCTCTGACTATCCACTCTGTCTGTGCCCCTCATAATTTTGTAGACCACTATCATGTCACCCCTCAACCTCCATCTTTCTAACGAAAACAGTCTATTCAGTCTCTCCACATAGCTAACACCCTCCAGACCAGGGAACATCCTGGTAAACCTCCTCTGCACCCTCTCCAAAGCCTGCACATCCTTCTGGTCGTGCGGTGACCAGAATTGTGCGCAATATTCCAAGTGCGGCTTTACCAAGGTTCTATACAACTGTAGCATGGCTTGCCAGTTTTCATACTCAAACCACTTGAAGATAATGAGCCATACAAGAAGCCACGGCACCCAGAATGTCTTTCCTAGGGATGGTTAACTATATGGTGGATTCATCCCCAAACTAGCCACGATATGGGTGCCACTAAACCTGCTCCTGAGAAAACCGTGTGCGGACAATTCGCCGAAAGACAATTAGCCGACAGACAGTTGGCCGACAGACAATTGACAGACAGGACAATTCACAGACAGGACAATTGGCCGAAAGACAATTAGCCGAAAGACAATTAGCCGACAGACAATTGACAGACAGGACAATTGGCCGACACTTATTAAAAATAAAAGAATAAAAGGGATAGGCAAAATAGAAATACAAATACAACAAATTATTTATTAAATATTATTTATTAACGATTATTAAAAAAACTACTCATTTATATAAAAAAAGACAGGAACAGTCTATTAAAAACTCTTACATACAATTATGTGCACATGCACGTAAAAATTGCAACCCATCTTCAGCATTGTAGTTGAGTACAAGTTTTTGGAGTCTTTTCTTGAGGCGAATGTATTTTTTGTTTTCCCTTGCCACATCAGCCCCTGATAATGCCTGTTCTATTATAATTTCAGTGCTTGACTGTTCAATCCTAAGCTTCTGAATTAATTCGGATAAATTAGGGTGATGGACATTGACTCTTCTACTGAAGGCGTGGTGCCACCCTTCTAGCGAATTGTTAGTTTTTGGGAGATCACTGAGAACTCTGGAGTGACACGACCATAAATAAATGTCAAATATTGGGCGTCGACGTCTACCGCGTTGCATGATTCCTACCCATGTACACTCGAAATAAGACAGGAACTGCTCCAAAATTTCATCTGTTTGTGCATCTAAAGAATGAAGAAATTGTTCAAACAAAACAGCAACATCATCAGGTGGTACGAAAGCTATCGCTTGCAGCTGTTTTATAATGAAAGCATTTTCTCGGTCGCTGTACCACGTTTGTAAACCTGTAGTCTGTATCTTGCGCCATAAACACTGGCCAAAGTGAAAAAAACAACCATACACAGAAACGTGAGGTAAATGTTTTTTGATGCTGTTTATAGCTGCTTTCTCAAAGTCCACTGTAATAGACGTCACATTTAAATTCCTTCCTTCTGTAATGAATTTAAATATTAAATCATAATTCTCTTCACTTTTACTGTTTGTTACACAATAAAGTAGTGGCACTGTTTTACGTTCAGAAATTAGTGCATGGATCGTGTATAGCTGCTTACCCAAAGGTGCAGAGTCAAAAGTCCCATCACAAAACCACTCGGTTTTCTTGGATAAAATTTCCAAATTTTTCAACGTACCAAATATAGAAACATCTTCATTTTCATAGAGTAAAAAATCATCACCTCTTGGAGTCTTATATAGTTCTTCCTCACTTATTACTGGTCTTTTTCGTCGCACCGTACGCTTGAGAGAGTCCTTTTTTGGTAATGCTCCGACAATGGTCAAGGGGATATCGGACGTTAGATTATCAATGATAGAGCTTGGCAATTGTTCAGATTGTGCCGCAAGATGTTTTATTTCTTCTTTAACTTTTGAAGCTTGATTTTCAATAGGTGTTGGCGGATGCGAGTGTTCAGAAGACGTTCTGCTAATTACGTCATCGATCGTTGTCATTCTTGTGTTGCAGACTTTACGATTTGCGCATCTCCAATAAGTCTTTGATTCCCTGGTTTTGTCAATAATATAGGCGTATCCCTCGAACAGAAGCTTTTTGCCTCCTCGCTCCGTTTTGACAAACTCCATGATAGATACTGAAGGGCTTTGAATAAGGTCTTGAAATTCATTTACAATTGTTGAAGTATGTAATTTAGTATAACTATTTTACGCGGGTTCCCTGTCGACTAATTGTCTTGAAGTCTTGAAATTCATTTACAATTGTTGAAGTACGTAATTTAGTATAACTATTTTAAGCGGGTTCCCTGTCGACTAATTGTCCTATCGGCCAATTGTCCTGTCTGTGAATTGTCCTGTCTGTCAATTGTCTGTCGGCCAACTGTCTGTCGGCTAATTGTCTTTCGGCGAATTGTCCTACTACCGAGAAAACACCAGCATTGGCACTGGAAGAACAACATTAAGCCTTCCAAGCAAGGGAGTCTGATAGTCTTCAAGTCTTTTGGTCCATTTAAACACAGGGAAGCGAATCGTTCTAACTCATGACACATTGCCATATGGGGTTGGGGCTCTTGTTCCAAACTCACTAGCACATGGTACCAGAAATAATCCAGAGATTTTATGGCCACAAAAATGCATGTCTGCTCCCTTTACAATTGAATCCCTACCACTGTAGCCTTGACATTCTTCTTCCTCCACTCTTGTGCAGCAGACCCACCCATGGTGCCATGAAGTTGGCTGCCACTGCTTTCCCCTACACTGCCATCTCCCCCAACAGCATATCTGTTAAAAAGGTGTATGGCGACTTCCGGTGGCGGTTATGAGGGAGTAAGTCACACATTTGGTGGCTCCCACTCCGGTTGGTCTTTTGGACCTTTTCCCCTGACTTTTTTGCGCTTTTAAGCGCTTGTTTGGAAAATAATAGCACTCAGGCACTGAATCCATACAGAGATGTATGGAACTAAGAGGTAGGAAGGATCGCAAACAGCTGAAGAAGTGGACAAGCAAGGGCAAAGGGGACGCTGTGAGTGAAACCAATATAGCCAATGTCCAGACCCGGGCACTGCCAGCTCAGTCGATAATGGAGCACCTGCTGCAGGTGATGGAGGACAACTTCCTAGCACTGAAAAGTGATCATTTGGAACCGCTTCAGAAATCGTTTGACCGAATTGAGAAAAGGCTGGATGCCCAGGCTGAGAAGATCCAGGAGCTGGAGAAGACAGTGGAGGAGCAGGCAGACTTTCAAACGGTGGCGGACGTGAAGGTTCGAAGGTTGAGAGACCAAAACAAAATGCTCCTGGAAAAGCTGGAGGACCTGGAGAACAGGTCTCGCCGGCAGAATTTAAGAATCGTTGGCCTCCCAGAAGGGGTCGAGGGGCTGGATGCTGCCGTATATCTGGCAGATATGTTCCAGAAGATGCTGGGGAACGAGGTGTTCCCTCGCCCGCCGGAGGTGGACAAGGCACATAGAGCGCAGGTGAGGCAGCCCCGGTGAGGGGGACCCTCACGAGTGATGGTGGTTCGGTTGCAGAGGTTCCTGGATAAGGAGCGGGTTTTTCAATAGGCCAAGAGCACGCGGAGCTGCAACAAAAGCACCCTGCACGTTTACCAAGACCTGAGCACAGAGGTGGCCAGAAGGAGGGCAGGCTAGAGGCAAGTTAAAGAGATTTTATATAAGCAGGTGAAATTTGGGCTGCTCTATCCGGCGCAACTGTGGGTTACGCATGAGGGCCAGCACCATTATTTTGAGGAACCCGTGGAGGCAATCGACTTTATAAAGAGGCAAGGGCTGGCCCCGAGCTGAGGACTCTTGGACTCGTGTTGGAACTTTTAATTCTTTCTCTCTTGTTTCTGAGAGAAGCCTGCATGTTTTTTTCATGCTTTTGTATCTTGGTTTTTGTGTGTTTTTTTGTCTTTTTTCTTTTCATGTCTCTTTTTCGCTTTTGTGTTGGAGTTTTGTTAGAAAAAGAGAATAGTTATAATGGTTCGGATATGGGGGGTGTTTTCCGGGAATTCTTGCGATCTCTTTCTGTGTTCAGATAGGAATGGTTGATAGTGCCTGCTATTTTGTTTTGTAGGACTTAAATTGCACAATTGTTGGGGCTGTCTTTGTCCTGTTTAGAGTATTTGTTCAAGCAGGGCTCATTTGGGGAAGTGGTGTGGATGGGCTGGGGGAGGGGAGCCAGGGAACAATAGGTGAGACTCGCTGGCGCCGGTGTTGGGAGCCACCAGGCTAGCTGGGTGGGCTAGTCAACGGAAGCCAGGTGGGGGGGGGGGGGGTGTTCATTTAGCTAGTTTATGGCAGGGGTTAGGTTATAGGATGGTGTTGCTGGGGGGGGGGGGGGGGGGGGGGAGTAGGTCTGCTGACAATGTTGGAAATTGGGCATGGTAACAGTGAGGAGGTCAGGGGTGGAGGCGGCCAGAGGAAGCACGACACATGGCACATGGGGGCTGGCCAAAGAAAGGAGATGGCTGATCGGCAAAGTGCCCCCTGACCAGGCTGATCACCTGGTATGTTAGAGGGCTAAACTATCCGGTCAAGAGGGCACGTTTGTTCACACATTTGTGGGTTTTGAAGGCGGACGTAGGCATGTTACAGGAGACTCATCTGAAAGTGGCTGACAAGGTCAGATTAAGGAAGGGCTGGATTAGTCAGGTCTTCCTTTCGGGGCTCGACACTAAGACCAGTGGGGTTGCGATCTTGAGCAACAAGCAGGTCCAATTTGAGGTGGAGGGCACAGTTGCGGCTGTGGGTGGCAGATTTGTTCTGGTTAGGAGTAAGCTCGAGGAGGTTTGGGAGTAGCGTTTCTCGACAGCGTCAACATGGCCTCAGGAGCAGCGATTCTGACCCCTACAGGGGAACAGCACGGCACTGGAGCGACCCGCGCCACTCCAGCTGCCGAACCCGGCGTGAGATGGGCGCCACGGGTCTGCGCATGCGCAGTGGAGCCAGCACCAATACGCGCATGCGCAGTGGGACTGGCGCGATTGCCGCGCATGCGTGGTGGCTCCCTTCTCCGCGCCGACCCCAACGCAACATGGCGTAGGGCTACAGGGACAAAAGAGGCCTCTAGCCCGAGAGGCCGGCCCGCCAATCGGTAGGCCCTGATCACGGGCCAGGCCACAGTGAAGGCCCCCCCAGGGTCGGAATCCCCTTCCCCCCCTCCTCCCACTAGGCCGCCCCTGGATCCATTCACACCGAGGTCCCGCCGGGTAAGACCAGGTGTGAATGGCGCGGGTGAGACTCGGGCTTTTCTGTACGGCTGGGCCGAGAATCGTGGGAGGGGGTGGGGCCCTGTAAAGCAGCCCCGACCGGCGGCGCGCTGACCGCGTCAATGGCGTCAATTCTCCGCTCTCCAGAGAATCGGTGGATTGGCGTCGGGGCGGCATTGCGCAATTCGCGCCCGTCCCGGCGATTATTCGGCCCGGCCTGGGCTGAGAGAATCCCACCCACTTTGTCCAATTCTAGTCGCCGCACTATCGGAAGGACGTGAAGGCTTTGGAGCGAGTACAGAAAATGCTGACCAGGATGTTACCTGGCACGGAGGGTATTAGCCGTGAGGAGAGATTGAATAAACTGGGATTGTTCTCCCTGGAGAGACAGAGGCTGTGGGGCAACATGATAGAAGTTTATAAAATGATGAGGGGTATAGATAGGGTGTACAGTTGGAGGCTTTTTCCCAGGTTGGAAATGACAATTATGAATTGTTCTGAACTAAATTAGGACTCATCAATTGAAAGTTAGTTCAGCACTCAGAAGGCCGTGCATGGGTCAAGAGAAGTATTGGAGAGGTGGAGAAGGGCATGTGGCATGTAACATGTATGTGGAAACTGGCCTCATGCTCTGTACATTAAATCATCAAGGAAAAGTAGATTTGTAAAAGAACAGAGCAAGAATAGGCCTTTGTGGAATGCTGCCAGTAATCGTGTTGTTTGGAAAGATAACCATAGTTGGAGATTTAAAAAGGTTGTAGATACCAAAAAGTAGCATTGGTCATTGATAGAGGTCACTAAGATGCAAATTCTGCCCTCTTCTGTTGATGCTGTTATTAGTCCTCATTAAAAGTTTGATCGATGTTCTGGGAAGGCATTGTTGGGTTGAAATTCTTCACGCACTGTTTGCAATGTACTAGTTAATACATTAGTTTCAATTTCCTGTATATGACGTTTAAATTCTCAACTCATTTGACATTTAAAATAAATGGTCAATGACTTTTGTTGAAAAAAGTAATCATTTTCATTCATGTAACACACACTGAAATTTGATGTAAGTACAAGTAACAGCAAGAAGAATTTCAGCTCCATGTCAGTTTACTAATGTGATTCATCATGAAGTGTTTTAATGTGGTTTTGGGTCCGCAATTCATCACATAATAATGAGTTTCCAATATAAACTAGCCAGCTAGACATGAGAAACAAGTAGAGATGAAATGTCTGCCTCCAGCGAAATGAAGGGAATTAGGACTGGTCAGGTCTGTCAGACGCATCTCTAAAAAGTTAGCTCAAATGTACTACTTCCAGAAGTACTGAGAGTGGGATATGAATTCAAATGATTTATAGTCTCTGCTGATTGCAATATTATATTATAACAAAGAAAATTGAACAAGGATGCGATTTAACGAAATGGGAACAAAGTCCCAAAGCGAGCACGTTTAGCCGTGTGTTTCTGGCACTCACAGTGGCGAGAAATACAAGGCTATATAACATGACTCGCATTTGTTAAGGGGCTTCAACGGGGAATGCGTAGCCAAGGCCACACAGAGCCCCATTTTGTACACTGAGGAGCTCTCCTCTGTGTAACGAGAGATCGGGATCCCAATCTCCCAGGTCCCCGAAGCAACCCCATCACCCCCCCCCCAATACCTGCACAGGGATCTCCAGCCCGATAACAGCCGCAGAAAATATGCCAGCTTGGCACCTTGGCGGTGCCAGTTTGGCACCCAGGTGGCACTGCCAGTGTGCCAGGTTGGCAGTGTCAGGGTGCCCAGGTGGCAGCAGCACTGCTAGCGCCCCCAAAGAACATGCAACTGAGGTCCTGCAATCCCCTGGGAGACCCTCACAAGTGTTGTTTCGCATGGTCCCTGTTTGAAGAGACCAATACTGAACAGCAACCCCCCACCCCACCCCACCCCCCCTGCCCCCCAGGTTTCCGAGGTGCAGGACATTTACGCCTCCGGTAACTCAGGAATCTGCATATGAAAGTGAATTTAGCTCTTCGCTTTAATATGCAGATTTGTTAAAAGGTGATCCCGCCCACAATGGGGTCTCCTGGCTTTTATCGACCACGCTGTACCAAGGCAAATTGCTTTTCAGCTGCAGAGTAACCATTAAATCACACCCAAAATGTGTTTGATGAATTGTTTTCCTGAAATTGCATTTGACAGCAAAGGATCTTGTAGTGATCTGTACATCTGTACATACATCTGCACATACACCAGGGAATACAGACAGATGTAACAGCCACAGCATCACTAGAGGGCAGCATCAGAGATGGGTTGAGCCCAAGCGAGGATCCGCCTCTTTCAGAGGCACAGGGCTAGTAAGCAGCAGCAGACAGAGACAGCTCAGCATAGGCAGTTTACCTTAGCTTCACTGATCATACCTCTTGACTGTATTATATCTAGTTAACAGAACAAACCCATTGAATAAAGAATTTGTGTTAACTGGAAGTCTACAATCTTTATTCAGACTTAGAGAATAACATATTAGGGGCAGCAGGGTAGCATGGTGGTTAGCATAAATGCTTCACAGCTCCAGGGTCCCAGGTTCGATTCCCGGCTGGGTCACTGTCTGTGTGGAGTCTGCACGTCCTCCCCCTGTGTGCATGGGTTTCCTCCGGGTGCTCCGGTTTCCTCCCACAGTCCAAAGATGTGCGGGTTAGGTGGATTGGCCCTGCTAAATTGCCCGTAGTGTCCTAGTTAAAATAAGGTTAAGGGGGGGGTTGTTGGGTTACGGGTATAGGGTGGATACATGGGTTTGAGTAGGGTGATCATGGCTCGGCACAACATTGAGGGCCGAAGGGCCTGTTCTGTGCTGTACTGTTCAATGTTCTATGTTCTATGTTCTATATGATACCAGGAGTGATTTCAGAAAGCTAGCTAGACACTAGCAAGAGAAGAAAAACTTAAACCGGATGTTCGACTGTGGAAGACTTCGCAGGAAATGGATCCTCGATGCTAACTGATTCGATGGAACTTGTTGGAACTCCATGGCAGATGGAAACAACTGGTAATTTAAGTTATAACTGGAAAATGTTTGATCAGCTGTTACAAATATTTATCATAGCTAATGATTTAAGCACTGCCTCTGATGCAACAAAAATAGCATCAGAGGTCCTGCAATCCCCTACTACTCTCAACAGGAGGGCATGAAGCTAGAGAAATCTACAATTGCTTTAATTGCTTAGAAGGTGAGGACAACACCAAAGTAGATGTTATACTCAAAAAATTTGCTGACCACTGTAACAGTCAGTCCGGTGAGATGCTTAATAGATTTTTTTTTTTATAAATGTTTTTATTCAGTTTTCGTATTTTATATTGAACAAATTACAAATTGTTAGGAGAGAGAAACAAAAAAAAAAACAAACAAAAACAAACACGCAAAAATTAACATACATATTTACAGGTAAGCATCTTCGTAGTAGTAACTGCGCCCCCCCCCCCCCCTCAACATGTTTATTTAGCTTGGTTTTGGGCCTTAGCTAGCCATCGAACCCCCGTAACGAACCTGTAGCCCCCCCCCCCTCCCGCTACCTTCCCCCGACTATTCTTCCTCTTGTACATTGGCCACAAATAGGTCCCGGAACAGTTGCATGAATGGCTCCCACGTTCTGTGGAAGCCGTCGTCCGACCCTCGGATGGCAAATTTGATTTTCTCCATTTGGAGAGATTCCGAGAGGTCGGACAGCCAGTCCGCAGCTCTGGGCGGTGCTGCTGACCGCCAGCCAAACAGGATTCTACGGCGGGCGATCAGGGAGGCAAAGGCAAGGACGTCCGCCCTCCTCCCCAGGAATAGATCTGGCTGTTCTGAAACCCCGAAGACCGCCACTATCGGGCATGGCTCCACCCTCACTCCCACCACTTTGGACATAGCCTCGAAGAAGGCTGTCCAGTACTCCACAAGTCTGGGGCAAGACCAGAACATGTGGGCGTGGTTGGCCGGGCCTCTCTGGCACCGCTCACATTTGTCTTCCACCTCCGGGAAGAACCTACTCATACGGGTTCTTGTTAGGTGGGCTCTATGTACCACTTTTAGTTGCGTCAGGCTGAGCCTTGCGCACGTGGAGGTGGAGTTGACCCTATGCAGTGCTTCGCTCCAGAGTCCCCACCCTATCTCCATCCCCAGGTCGTCCTCCCATTTCCTCCTTGTTGCGTCCAGTACGGTGTCGTCCCTATCTACCAGTCGGTCATACATGTCACTACAGTTCCCTTTCTCTAGGATACTTGCGTCCAGTAGGTCTTCCAGTAGTGTCTGTCGTGGCGGTTGTGGGTACGTCCTTGTCTCCTTTCGTAGGAAGTTTTTGAGCTGCAGGTACCGTAGCTCGTTCCCCCCAGCTAGCTGAAATTTCTCTGTCAGTTCGTCCAGTGTTGCGATCCTGTCGTCCGTGTATAGGTCCCTGACTGTCAATGTTCCCCCGTCCTGCCTCCACCTTTTGAAGGTGGCGTCGGTCAGTGCTGGTTTGAACCTATGGTTGTTGCAGATGGGAGCCCTGTTCGACATTTTGGTCAGGCCAAGTTGCTGCCGCAGTTGGTTCCAGGATTGGAGGGTGGCTGTCACCACTGGGCTGCTGGAGTGTTTTTTGGGTGGGGATGGGAGTGCTGCCGTGACGAGGGCCCAGAGGGAGGTTCCCATGCAGGAGGCCTCCTCCGCACGCACCCACTCAGCTTCTGGCTCCTGGATCCATCCCCTTACTCGCTCGGCTGTTGCTGCCCAGTGGTAGAATTGTAGATTCGGGAGGGCTAACCCTCCCCTGGTTTTTGTTTTTTGTAAGACCTTCTTTGGGATCCTAGCATTTTTACCCCCCCATACGAACGCCATGATGAGTTTGTCCAGCGCTTTGAAAAAGGCCTTGGGGATGTAGATCGGAATGGATCTAAACAGGAAGAGGAACCTGGGCAGTACGTTCATTTTGATCGTCTGAACTCTCCCCGCGAGGGAGAGCGGGAGTGTGTTCCATCTTTGCAGGTCCTTTTTAACTTCCTCCGTCAGGCTGGTGAGGTTCCATTTGTGGATCCCTTTCCAGTCATGGGCTATTTGGATCCCCAGGTAGCGGAATTTATGTCGGGCTTGTTTGAACGGCAGCCCCTTTAGTGCTGCCCCCCCCCCCCCCCCCCCCCTTGCGGGTGTAATGGGAAGATCTCACTTTTGCTCATGTTGAGTTTGTAGCCCGAGAAGGCTCCAAACTTTTTCAGGAGCGCGATGATTCCGTCCATGCTGCTTTGTGGGTCCGAGATATAGAGGAGCAGATCATCCGCATAGAGTGAGACTCTGTGCTCTCTACCTCCCCTTCGGATCCCCCTCCAATTTTTTGCTGCCCTGAGCGCGATTGCTAGCGGTTCAATTGCTAGTGCGAACAGCAGCGGGGACAGTGGGCATCCTTGTCTGGTGCCCCTGTGCAGCTGGAAGTATTGGGAGTTGGTATTGTTGGTCTGTACACTCGCCATGGGAGCGTTGTACAGGAGCTTTACCCAAGCGGTGAACCCTGTTCCAAGCCCGAACCGCTCCAGTACCTCTATGAGGTATTTCCACTCGACTCTGTCGAAGGCCTTTTCTGCGTCCAGGGAGACGATCACCTCTTGTGTTCTCTCCCCGGAGGGGGTCATTATCACGTTCAGCAGGCGCCTGATGTTCGCGGTCAGCTGTCTACCTTTGACAAAGCCCGTCTGGTCCTCTGTGACCACCTCAGGTACACAGTCTTCTAGCCTTTTGGCTAGGATTTTGGCCAGTATTTTGGCGTCTGCATTCAGCAGAGATATGGGTCTGTATGACCCACATTCCGTTGGGTCTTTGTCTTTCTTAGGTATCAGCGAGATTGAGGCCTGTGCTAACGTGGGTGGCAACGTGCCCCTAGCTAGCGAGTCTGTGAACATCTCCCGCAGGTGCGGGGCCAGCGCTGTCGCAAACTTTTTGTAGAAGTCCGCCGGGAATCCGTCCGGTCCCGGCGCCTTCCCCGCCTGCATGGAGCTAATGCTGTCCATGATCTCTCCCAGTGCTAGTGGTGCTTCCAGATCCCGTTTTCTGCCCTCTCCCACAACTGGTATGTTCAGTCCGTCAAGAAACCGGTTCATCCCAGCCTTCCCCGTTGGGGGCTCTGAGGTGTACAGCTCTTGGTAGAAGGCCTTGAAGGTTTTGTTAATCCTCTCTGGTTCTGTTTCCAACGTGCCTCTGGTATCTCTGATTTGCGCAATTTCTCTGCTGGCTGCCTGCTTTCTCAGCTGGTGGGCCAACAGGCGGCTGGCTTTGTCTCCGTGTTCGTATAGGGCCCCGCGTGCCTGGCGGAGTTGGTGTACTGCTTTCCTGGTGGAGAGCAGGTCAAAGTTCCTTTGTAATTCTTTTCTCTCCGCCAGGAGTTCTACAGTCGGGGCCTCGGAGTATTTATGGTCTACCTCCAGTATGGAGTCGACCAGCTTCTGCCTAGCCACCCTTTCCTCCCTATCTCTTTGCGCTTTGTAGGCTATGATTTCCCCTCTTAGTACTGCCTTAAGCGCTTCCCAGAACGTGGAGGGTGAGACCTCCCCGTTTTGGTTGATCTCAGTGTACTCCGCTATGGCCTGCGCTATCCTTTCGCTGAAGGCCTTGTCAGCTAGTAAGGCACCGTCCAACCTCCATTGGGGCGCTGGGCCCTTCCCGTCTCTAGCCGCACATCCATGTAGTGTGGAGCGTGGTCTGATATCACAATTGCGGAGTATTCCACCTTGTCTATCTCTGGAAGCACCGTTTTCCCCACCACAAAGAAGTCAATTCTGGTGTACACGTTGTGTACTGGGGAGAAGAAAGAGAATTCTTTCTCCCCCGGGTGGGCGAATCTCCAGGGGTCTACTGCTCCCATCTGCTCCATATAGTGGCTGAGTTCCCTTGCCATGTTTGAGGTTTTCCCCGTTCTGGGGTTTGATCTGTCCGTCGTTGGGTCCTGTACACAGTTGAAGTCCCCCCCCATGATTAGTCGGTGCGTCGCTATGTCCGGGATTTCTGCCATGGTCTTTTGGATGAAGCTCGTGTCGTCCCAGTTGGGCGCGTACACGTTAACTAGAACTACCGGCGCCCCATCCAGGGCCCCGCTGACCATGACATACCGTCCCCCTGGGTCCGTAACTGTCTTTGTCGCCCTAAACATTGTCCTCTTGCCAATCAGGATCGCCACCCCCCTGGCCCTTGCCCCATAGCAAGAATGATAGGTTTGTCCCACCCAGCCCTTTCTTACCCGCAGTTGGTCCTGCTCCCTCAAGTGCGTCTCTTGGAGGAAGACTATGTCGGCCCTCATGTTTCTAAGGTGGGTGAGGACTCTAGATCTCTTCACTGGGCCGTTAAGTCCCCTTACGTTCCAGGTGACTATTCTGGTGGGGGGCTTCTGCCCCCTTGCTCCTGTGGGGTTAACCATATTTGTCCGGTGGACGCGCCCCTGCCCTCTGGGGTTTCCCTTTGTTAGGGGGCCATCCAGGATGTCCACTATCACTGCTCTCCCCATGCGGTCGGGTCCCTGCGCTCCGGGGTTCTTCCTTGTCCCGGGGACACCCGCCATGGCCGTCCACTTTGTGTCCGCCACGCGGGTAGTCCCCTGCACTCCGGGGGGCCCCTTCACCCACAGACCGTACTGGGTGGGTGCTTGCAGCAGTTCCCTGTTTCGAGCCCTTGTCTGTGGCACTTTGTGGCCCTATTCCCTTACTGGCCTCTTTTGTCCCTTCGTCCCTGCGTTTCCCCTCCCTGGTCTCTCGCCCCCTGAGTGCCCCCCCCCCCCCCGCTCTATCCCTTTCGGGGATACCCCTGTGTACCCCTCCATTGCCCCTCTCTCCCCCATTCCTGTCCCCATTTGCTCTCCCACCTTTGATGGGTGATCCCCCCCCCTCCCCTGCCTGGCGCCTTCCCCCCTGTTGGGGGTGCGCTGCGGCCCTGCTCTGTTGCGCGCCCCCTTCGCTAGCTTTCCTGCTAGCACGGTGGCTCCCCTCTCGGAGGTTGCTGTCCCGCTTCCCCTCTCCCCTCTCCAGTACTCCCGTTCCCTCGTGCCGGGGCCTGGCCTCCCACCTGGAGCGGGCCCTTGGGCATTGGGTTGTTTTCCTTCTGGGTGTTCCTGCCAGGGGGGAGGGGGCTGGCTTTGCCTCGCCCCTCCCCACCCCCCTGTCGGCATGACGTATCTCCTTGCCATGGGCCCCTCGTCCCTACTTCCCATGGCGTTTTTCCAGCCCGTGCTCCTCGACGAATCTATTCGCCTCGGCAGGGGCTGTAAAGAAATATTCCTTGTGTTGGTATGTGACCCAGAGTTTTGCTGGGTACAGCATACCAAAACGTACTTTGTTCTTATAGAGAGCTGCTTTCGCTCTGTTGAACTCCGCCCGTCTCTTAGCTATGTCCGCTCCAAAATCCTCGTAGATTCGGATGGCGTGCCTGTCCCAATTGCAGGCTCTATTCTCCTTGGCCCAGCGCAGGATTGTCTCCCTATCCCGGTACCGGTGCAGTCTGGCTATAACTGCTCTCGGTTTTTCCCCTTCCTTGGGCTTCGGGCGCAGTGACCGATGAGCTCTGTCCATTTCCGGTGGGGTGGGAAAAGTTTCCCGCCCCACTAAGGAGCCCAGCATCGCAGCCACGAATGTTGTGGGATTTCTACCCTCTATCCCCTCTGGCAGGCCCACTATCTTAATATTTTGCCTTCTCGAGCTGATCTCCTGGTCGTCTACCCTGCCCTTCAGGCTCCCCTGTGTTGCACTCAGTTTCACCATTCCCCTCTCCAGGGATATGACCCGGTCGCTCGCGTCAGTCGCTGCCTTCTCCAGCTCTTTAATGGTTGCCCCCTGGGCTTCCAGTATCTTCCCTTGGGCTTCCAGTATCTTCCCTTGGGCATCCACTTTCTTCTCCAATCTGGTC
Organism: Scyliorhinus canicula; assembly: GCF_902713615.1. NCBI lineage: Eukaryota > Metazoa > Chordata > Chondrichthyes > Carcharhiniformes > Scyliorhinidae > Scyliorhinus > Scyliorhinus canicula. Next base: position 131,845,164 of record NC_052155.1, on the reverse strand, counting down.
AGAACCTGCTGCACCCCTGACATGGCCCTGGTCACTGCTGCCTGTGCTGCGGCCTCTGCGTCTGCTTTTAACTCTGCCTTGATTGCCTGCAGCTGCTCCCTCACCACCTCGGCAAAGGCTTCCTTCCAATTCACGCCCCCCTCTAACCCCAGGGGAGAGGTTGCCCGCCCGTCCAGCTCTTCTGGATGCGGCGAAGCATCCTTCCCGCCGCTTCGCGTGTTGACTCGTTCGCCCGAGCTGGCTTTCCCTTTGCCCAGTCTACTTCCGGTGCCCCCTTTCTCTTGGCTCCCTTCTGGCACTTTTTTCTCCCCCTTCCCCTTCATCTTTTCTTCTCTCCTTGTTCTTCTTTTTCCCCCTTTTCCGCACCCTATTTTTATTTTATTTATTATTATATATCTATATATGTATATATATATATATATATATTTTTTTAAAAAAAATTTATTTCCCCTACCCCTTTTCTCTTTACCAGTTTTCTTTTGGGAAGAACAGAAATACAAGTCTCTTTTTTCTTTTGTCTTCTTTCCCCACTCAACCAGGAGAGAGAGAGAGTCCCTTTGTCTTTGCCACGTGGTGGTCACAGCAGTTGGGGGGGGGGGGGGGGGGGCGAGTGGGCCGGTGGTCGCTGCCGGTTGGGGGGGGGGGTGTGTCCCCGCTGCTGGCTGGGGGGGGGGGGTGTCCCCGCTGCTGGCTGGGGGGGGGTCCCCGCTGCTGGCTGGGGGGGGGGAGGGTGTCCCCGCTGCTGGCTGGGGGGGGGGGGGTGTCCCCGCTGCTGGCTGGGGGGGGGGGGTGTCCCCGCTGCTGGCTGGGGGGGGGGGTGTCCCCGCTGCTGGCTGGGGGGGGGGGGTGTCCCCGCTGCTGGCTGGGGGGGGGGGTGTCCCCGCTGCTGGCTGGGGGGGGGGGGGGGGGGAGAGAAGAGGGGCCGCCGCCGCCGCACCGCTCCTGGCCCGCGTGGGGGGGGGGGGGAGAGAAGAGGGGCCGCCGCCGCCGCACCGCTCCTGGCCCGCGTGGGGGGGGGGGGGAGAGAAGTGGGGCCGCCGCCGCCGCCGCACCGCTCCTGGCCCGCGTGGGGGGGGAGGGAGAGGGGATGGACCTGCTGCTGTTGGGCCCCCCTGTCGCCGCTCCGCTGCCGCTCCGGCTCCTCCGCTCCGGCTCCTCCGCTCCCGCTCCGGCTCCTCGGCTCCTCCGCTCCGGCTCCTCCGCTCCGGCTCCTCCGCTCCCGCTCCGGCTCCTCCGCTCCGGCTCCTCCGCTCCCGCTCCGGCTCCTCGGCTCCTCCGCTCCGGCTCCTCGGCTCCCGCTCCGGCTCCTCCGCTCCGGCTCCTCCGCTCCCGCTCCAGCTCCTCTGCCGGCGCTCCTCCTCCGCCGTCCGGCCTGTCGCTGGGGGGGGGGGGGGGGTTGTTCTTCTTGTCTGCCGCTTGCGGGAGCCCCTCTCCCTGCGACCTCCTCGCTCGCCGCCCGGAAGTCCTCTCGTTCATGCTTGATAGATTTAACTCTTGTCAGAGAAACGGAGGGCCCATCACTGATTTTATTACAAATCTCAAGTTAATACCACAAGGCTGTTATTATGCTGATTTCAGAGACACTGTGATAATGCATCAATTAATTTCTGGACTATCTGATAAACTTTCACAAAGTAAGTATCTAACTCTACAAATCTACAACTCTACAAAAATGCCTTGCTTATGAACAAAAACAAAATCAGTACTTTGAGTCTCGACAAACACAGAATCATCATTTAGAAAACAAAATTGCTAAAAATGGCACGAGCACTCACCACGAGGCGGAGGCAGGGTTGAATCGGAGAAAGACGGAGATTCTGAGCGGCAGCCATCTTGAGAAAGGAGCCGCACATACTCAGTTGCGCAAAGAGGACACAGTACTTGGTGTGTGCATGGGCAATCGAGTACTGCACATGATGTCACGAGCGTCATGACATCAGAGGACCAGGACCACGCCCACTTAAAAGGAAAATGCATGAAAATGAACAAAAATAAATTTTAAGCTGCAAAACCCAATTTTCTTGCCTCAAAAGACAGAACAATGCCCGAACTTACACGAGCAGTTGAAAATAACTTTCACAACACCCTGGAACAAGCAGTTAGCACCGCCCTAGAAGATGATATGGTCCTTGTAGACTACGACTCAGATGAAGATTTCATCTTGGGAGATGGCTACCCCAGTACCAAATCCGAACTCCGACTAGAGGTGGAGACCCGACGATGAGTTCTTCGGATTGGGGAATCTTCAGCCCAGCATATATGACATCCCGACTCGTGAGTGTAGGATTATGCTGCGGCCTGATGGCAAGAAACAGAGAGCGGTCCACGCACCATGAAGGGTCCCAGCCTCCACACAAGAAGATGATTTGTTCATTGAGCATGAAGAGAATGATCACAACTCTGAAACAAAAAGTGATGATTTGTTCAATGAACAATACACACAATACTGCTCAGGCATGGCTGAGTTATTCGGAGATCCTGATCACAGCATCAGCAACATGGTTGAAAAGCTCAATACGACTCTTCTCATGGTCGATTAATCCAATACCATGGTGCCATGGCAGATCGTCGGTACGTTGGATGACAGCAATACCCAAGACGAAGACGATGCGACACAGAGAGCACAGAACGACTCAGTTGAGAGAGCACAGATCGACTCTACAGCGAGAACACTGCACGACTCCACAAAGTGAGCGATGACAGACTCCACAGAGAGAGCGATGACAGACTCCACAGAGAGAGCAATGACAGACTCCACAGAGAGAGCGATGAAGGACTCCACAGAGAGAGCGATGACAAACTCCACAGAGAGAGGGATGACAAACTCCACAGAGAGCGCGATGAAGGACTCCACAGAGAGAGCGATGAAGGACTCCACAAAGAGCGCGATGCAAGCCTCCACAAAGAGAGTGACGCAAGCCTCCACAGACAGCTCGGTAACAGACTCAAAAATGGAAGCAAGCAAATACACCATAGCGAATGCCATGCATGTACAAGACCATGAAGATCTATCAAGCTTATTTGAGTCACCAGAAGAAGACACTGAATGTCTATCCACTGTATGTGAAACAAGTGATGAAGAAATCACAATTCCCATACAGGATGTGCAGGATCACAGCGAGACTGACACATCTCAGCTCGTCTGCACAGAAGCACTCAATAATCAGAGGATGGCCACCCATAGGTCCAGAGAGACCACATCAATAGAAATCTTGAAGATTTTGACTCCAGAAAAGGAGCACAAAGAGATCACAGATGATTCAAATGAACCTGAAATGACTCCAAAAGAGGAGCACCTAGAAATCAATGATGATTCAAGTGAACCAGAAATGACTCTAGAAGAGGAGTACCAAGTAAGCAAAGAAGAGGAATCGAATCCACCACAAATGACTGATATCACCAACATCAACGCAACATCAGATCATTCTCACAATTCTTAAGAAGATACGCTCAATGTAGCAGATACCACAAAGGACACTGACACCAATAACTGTGACAATGACTCAAATCATCCACATGGCACACTCATTGAGCACAACAAGAACAACAAAAACCACAAGAAGCACAGCAGAAACAAGAACAACAACAGCAACAACAAAAACAACATGCAGCGCAACAAGAACAACAAAAGCAACAAGAAGCATCCCAGAAACAATAAGCACGACAAGAAAAAGAACATGAATAAAAGCGAAAACAATGAAAACAGAATCAACAAGTGTAACAAAAAGAACAACATGAACGACAACAACAAGAATGCCAACGAAAACAACCAAGACAGAAACGAGAAAAACAACAATGAAACAACGACCTGTACAACATGGTACAACTCTGCACGTGAAGGGCGATGCCACTGCACACTGCGAAACAATGACAAGACTACAAACATGCCATGGCATGATAAAGAATCTCACGAATTCACATCTGCTCCAGAACAAACAAGCAAAACAGCTTTCACGAACGATGACATACAGAATCAACACCACAAACACAGGAAAAGGTCAAGGTCAGACAACGGTGCAATACAGAATCACTACCCGCAATCAAATGGAACAGGGGAAAAAGGTGTCCACATCATTAAACGACTCATCAGCAAAGCAGCCGAGTTACGTTCCGACATCAACCTAGCTCTGTTATCATACCAAGCAACCCCATTGAGCTCAGGACTGTCGCCAGCGCCAATGCTCTTTGGCAGAGACATCTGGACAACCCTACCGGCAAAGCAATTCCGAGACCCCGGCAACGCACTGGTCCTCGACGACATGCGGGCACTATGCTCCAAACAAAAACTATACTACGATCAACATGCGAATCCACTCAAGCCACTGACAATAGGTGATGCCATCAGAATCAGGGACCCAGAGGGCGGATGGTCTGACTCAGCTATGGTGATCAGACAGGAGGGACCGCAGTCCTACATTGTTAAATCGTCTGCGGGAGTACTTTTGCGCCGTAACCGCCGGGATCTATTAGAGATTCGACCTACAACGCCAATATTTCCCACACTGGACTTGACCGAGTCCATTTGTCCACAGGACGTTCCTCGCCACACAACGCCAGACAGTACTCTTGATGACATCAAACCACCATCTTTATTACCAGCGTTAAGACGCTCCAGCAGAAGCCATTAGGCACCCGACCGCTAGATTTGTAACGACACTGCAACACACGCACAAGTCAAATATGGACATTTCTCACGATGGACTCACAACACAGTTAATTGTTTCAGTATTACTTTAATCATTTTCACAGTGTGCAGATTTGCATATTCTCACCACTTGTTATGTATAGTTTTCTTGAGGCCAGCCTAGAAAACATGTCCAATAAAAGGGGGGGGATGTAGTGATCTGTACATCTGTACATACATCTGCATATGCACCAGGGAATACAGACAGATGTAACAGCCACAGCATCACTAGAGGGCAGCATCAGAGATGGGTCGAGCCCAAGGGAGGATCCGCCTCTTTCAGAAGCACAGGGCTAGTAAGCAGCAGCAGACAGAGACAGCTCAGCATAGGCAGTTTACCTTAGCTTCACTGGTCATACCTCTTGAATGTATTATATCTAGTTAAGCTCTGGAAACAGAACAAACCCATTGAATAAAGTATTTGTGTTAACTGGAAGTCGACAATCTTTATTCAGACTTAGAGAATAACATAGATCTGATGTTCAGGAGGCCACTAAGTTTATGACTACAAGAATAACAGGTGACAGCAGACTCCTGACCACAAAGCAAATGCATTGTGGGGTAAAAGCCCATCTTGACAATAGTGCTAAACTAGCGTTGCCCCAACAATTGCTTATTGTATGGGCTAGTTCGTATTCAGTTCTGTTTAAGTTAATGGAAGGCAGTATAACCAGTAGCCGATATAATCCTGCCTGTGTTATTTTATTGCCCCAAATTTGTTTCTGCCACTGAGATTGCTTCATATAGACTGTGGGATTTTATTTGCAGCCATTTTCACTTTTAGCTGGTTTTCTAAATTAGATTCTCTGAAAATGCAAGTTAAAAACATGGTGATGATTAAGGCAGGCTGAAGCTATAATCTAAAGTCCAAGTTGGATGTATACGGCTTAATATTTGACAGGGTAAAGATGGAAGAAGTTTGGGCAGATCTGCGTATTTAGTTAGTGTAGAAAGGGAGGCAATTAAGAAGGGCAATAGGATAAAAGCTGGAGGGGATAAAGGCATGGTGAAGGTTTTCAGTAGCTGTAAGGCTGAAGTAGGGACAGAGGCAGGCAATGATGCAATGGTAGGGACCAGATTGAACAAGATTGCTCATGTGCTTGTGAGGAAACATGTAAATAAGGAAAAACGGGTGAAATCATGCAAGGAGCATATCATGAAGTGACATTGGAGGAGATGGCAGAGTTTATTTTCAAAACTTGCATTTAAGGAGTGCCTTCCATGACCATCGTTGTCTCAAAGCGCTTTGCAGTGAATGAAATTATTTGGAATGTGTGGTCACTGGTGCAGTGGTATTATCACTAGACTAGTAACTCAGAGATCTTAGACAATGCTCTGGGGATTGAGGTTCAAATCCCACCACGGGAGATGGTGAAACTTAAATTCAATTTAAAAAAATCTAATATTGACCTGGAAGCCATTGTTGTAATAATCTATCTGGTTCACAAACACTCTTTATGGAAAGAAATCTGCCATTGGTGTACAGCAATGTGGTTCAGTCCTGGGCTACTCTGTTGAACGGAACGATGCATACATACCATAAATAATATATGATAGTATATCAAAGTTGACACAAAGGGCTAATACACTCCGTTCACACTCAGAGGGCGGAATTCTCCGCAAGGCCTGACGCCGTCGTGAAACCTGGAGAGGTTCACGACGTCGTCGGAAGCCTCTCCCAGCCCCCTATTCTCCCCTACCCGGGGGGGATAGGCGGGCCGTACCGGGAAACTCGGGGGCCGGTTCTTGTCCCTGGCTTTAAGGCCCGGCGCGCCAAGAATGACGCCACGGCGGAGCCTAATGACGTCAGCCGCGCATGCGCGTGTTGGACAGCTCAAACCCGCACATGCACGGTTGTCGTCTTTCCCCTCAGCCGCCCCACAAGACGTGGCGGCTTGATCTTGCGGGGCGGCAGAGGGGAAAGGGTGCGTCCCCTTGAGAAGCCGGCCCGATGATCGGTGGGCACCGTTCGCGGGCCAGTCCCCTCCCGAGCACGGTTGTGGTGCTCGATCCCCGATCCGCCCCCCAAGCCCCACACTTACCTGGCGCGCCATGTACACGACGGCAGTGACCAGGTGTGGTTGCCGCCATCGTGAACAGGTCGGGAACGGCAGGCTTCTCGGCCCATCCGGGTCGGAGAATCACGGGCCGTCATGAAAAACGGCAATCCGCGTTTCTCCGAGCGTCGTGTCGGAAAACCGGACACGCCATTTTGGGGGGGGGGGGGTGGAAGAATAGCGGGAGGTGCGGAAGCGGACCTCCCGCTATTCTCCCACCCATCGTGGTTGTGGAGAATCACGGCCAGAGTGTGTCATAAGTGATGGTGACACATGCAAGGGCTGGAGGGAGGATAGAGTGAGACTGCATGGATCAATGATTTAATTTGAGCAGAACTGTTGATGTTAGCTTTGAAAGGAGTTAGCTTTTGAAAGGGCCTGGTGCCTGAGGCAAGAAGCCATTGATAATGCCTGTTAGGGGCAGGAATTAGAATTGAGTAGAGCGCAGTTAGGTATGGGAGTAGAATTTTATAATGAAATTGATTTGGGACTGGAATAGGTAGGAGTGGTGGAGGAGAAACCTATGGGGCGGAATTCTCCGCAACCGGAAAAAATCAGCAAAGCCGTCGTGAACTCGGCTGAGTTTCACGACGGCCTCGGAGGCCACTCCTCGCCCCCTATTCTCCCCGAACGGCGGGGATAGGAGGGCCGTGCCGGGAAACTCGGCTGCCGGGCCTTGTCCCTAGCGTCAAGGCCCGGCGCGCCAAGAATTACGCCACGGCGGCGCCTAATGACGTCAGCCGCGCATGCGCGGGTTAGGCAGCTCAAACCCACGCATGCGCGGTTGCCGTCTTTCCCCTCCACCGCCCCGCAAGACATGGCAGCTTGATCTTGCGGGGCAGCGGAGGGGAAAGAGTGCGTCTCTTAGAGACGCCGTCCCGACGATCGGTGGACACCGGTCGTGGGCCAGTCCCCTCCCGAGCACGGTCGTGGTGCTCAATCCCCGATCCGCCTCCCACAGGCCCCACACTTACCTGGCGCGCCATGTTCACGATGGCAGCGACCAGGTGTGGTTGCCGCCGTTGTGAACAGGTCAGGAACGGCAAGCCGATTGGCCCATCTGGGCCGTAGAATAGCGGGGGTGCTGGAGAGTCGCCGTTCTGCCTCCATCGGGCGACTCTCCGTGGATTTCCGCGAGTATGCCGACCACGGACATTTGGCCAGTGGGGAGAATAGCGGGAGCGCGTCGGACCGGCGTTGAGGGAACGGCGCGGCCCGCTATTCTCCCACCCATCGTGGTTGCGGAGAATCGCGCCCATGGACTGATGACGTGCAGAGATGCCAGAGCCCATAAGATCTTGATCTGAGAGACAGATGGAAATTCAAGTTTTCACTATGGTTTAGTTTCCTTACTTGATACAAATTCGAGGAGATACTCTTGTGCACCTTAACAATCCCTGTCAGATGATGTTGATGCATTGTTTCACAGATTGCGCAGTACCCATCAACGGATTTTTAAAAATATGTTACAAAGATAATTTTTGGGGAAAAACCGACATTTTACTGACCATTATCTAACATTTGTTAAGGACACAATCTGTATTAGATATCAAAGACTTTCTTCTAGCGAATACCACAAGTAGGTGGATAGTTGTGAATAAGTGGGCATATTCCTAAAAAATGCAATATATTACTGGCTGAAGCAATCCGTTATTATGATTTTTCCATTATCTATTTATAATCTTTATTAGTGTCACAAGTAGACACTACAATGAAGTTACTATGAAAATCCCCTAGTTGCCACACTCTGGCGCCTGTTCGGGTATACAGAGGGAGAATTCAGAATGTCCAATTCCCCTAACAAGTAAGTCTTTTGGGACTTGTGGGAGGAAACCAGAGCACCCAGAGGAGCCCGCGCAGACACAGGAAGAACGTGCAGACTCGGCACAGTGACGCAAGCGGGAATCGAACAAGGGTCCCTGGCCCTGTGAAGCAAAAGTGCGAACCACTGTGCTACCATGCCTAATTCTAATAGGCATGTTTTTAAAATGTATTCTTTCATAGGGTTTGGGTGGTGTTGGTTAGGCCAACATTTATTATCCATCCCTAATTGCCGGTGGGATTTTGAACTGCTGCAGTCTATGTTGTGTTGTGCAGGTGCATCAATAGTGCTATTCAAAAGGAGTTTCCAGGATTTTAACCTAGCAACAGTGAAGGATCAGCTTGCAATACCAAATATTCTCTATTGAAAATTAATGATCTCTCTGAATGGGACGTTCCTTTGGCAACAGCAAATCATTTTCTTCCAGTCAATTGTCAGTTTTATTTCCTAAATGTCTCAAGTTACAGACAATTATCCTCATGCTATTAAAATACAATGGGCGCGATTCTCCGCTCCCCACGCTGGGTGGGAGAATCGTGGGAGGGCCGGGTGACTCATTTCACGCCCCCCTGGCGCCCCCCGCGATTCTCCCACCCCCCATTCGGAAGAATCGCCGCTCGCCGTTTTTCACGGCGGCCGGCTATTCTCCAACCTGGATGGGCCGAGCGGCCTGCCGTTCACGACCGTTTCATGACGGCGGCAACCACACCTGGTTGCTGCCATCGTGAACATGGCGCCAAAGGCCCGTTTGAAGCTTATGGGGGGCGGAGAGGGGAGTGAGCACCACGGCCGTGCTCGGGAGGGGACTGGCCCGCGATCGGTGCCCACCGATCGTCGGGCCGGCGTCTCAAAGCGACGCACTCTTTCCCCTCCGCCGCCCCGCAAGATCAAGCGGCCACGTCTTGCGGGGCAGCGGAGGGGAAGACAGCAACCGCGCATGCGCGGGTTTGAGCCGTCAGCTGACGTCATTAGGCGCACTGGCCGCGTCATTCTCGGCACGCCGCCTTGACGCAAGCGTCAAGGCCCGGCCACTTAGAGTAACGGAGCGCCGCTCCTAGCCCCCCGGGTGGGGGTGAATACGGTGAGAGGAGCGGCCTCCGACGCCGTCGTGAAACTCGGCCGAGTTCCCGACGGCCTTCCTGATTATTCCCGGGAGCGGAGAATTCCGCCCAATATACTGCCTCATATGAAATATTTCAACCTCCTTTTCTAGGTCTCGGAAGCAAAGGTCTTCTCCTATCACTGGCACCCACATCACGAATCACCCAAAGAACACTGCTTGTCTGCTTGGTCTGCTTGTCTTTCGTGTATTGAATTTGAATATATGTTTTGAACAATTACCACTCTCCTTCAATGTTAGGTTAATACTATTGAGCTTGGTCTGGAGTTCTCACCCAATAAATCACTAACCCCCCCCACTGGCACATGGAAGTTCCAACAAGATTTGTCTGTCTTTGTAAACACTGAGCACTTGTCCCTCCAGTTCCTCTGCTTGTAGCTCTCCTTTGTGTCTGTAGCTTCCCTTTGTGTCTGCCAAGCACATGGCTTCTTTCTTAACTTTTTTCCTCTTGGTACTTCTTCAAAGTCAGTGGTTGCCAGGTCACATGGACCAGTATTTCAAGAAAAATACACTTGAACTTTTTGCAATTGATGAAAACTCGTCAAAGTATTTTTCAAACATTCTTAGGAGCAATTGTTGATCCCGCGGACATTTGAAAAAAATCACAAATGTTCCTTACTGTACTGCTTCTGGGTCAAAGGTCCTCACAATGTACATCTGCAATGTATGTTCCTTTATTACAAGTGATAAATGTGGAAAAATCTATTGATATAATTCCTATTATTAATGAAAACTTAATTTCTAATAACAGAAAACATGACTTAAAATTTAAATCTAGACAAAAATAATTTATCATTTTGCTTCATCGAATCAAGCCAGGTCAAAATGAAATTGAGCAAAATAAACATAAAGAACTTAAACTTCCACAGGATGGCAGTCAGAGTTAGATTGCCACTCCACTCCAACTTCCTTACCTTAAAACCTTTTCAAACTTGTCTCACTCAACCTTTTGACTCAGGCCAGGTCGGCCTGTTGGTGTAGGTAGGGGAGGGGGTCAGGTATTGGTGGGGTGTCAGCCAGCTGGGGGCTGGAGGGATGCCAGTCAGTTGGGCGGGGGAGGGGTTGGGTCAGGTCAGGTTGGGCTGAGCTGATAGAGTTGCCTTGGGAGGACAGGGAGGTTGGCGGCAGGGGGGTGGGAGGGGTGGGGGGGGGGGGGGGGTGGAGGCTGTGTGGGTCTGTAAAACAGTTACCCAGAAGTTAGAGTGGTTTTAATTTGTCAAACTTTTACAGCATGACAGTCAAAACCAAAGTTTGTGAGTTAAATCATATTTTTCAATTGTTCCCCGGCACAGGGCAATTGCCTTTGGGAAGTTTGCAAAATTTACCTGGGAACTTGCATTTTTGGGGTGCACCACAGTCACAACACCCTGGAGCTCAGAAGTTAGGGATTTAAAAAAATGAAATTATCAATGTACAACTTGTTACGAGGTGGCACATTAGCTCCCAAATGGGCCTGCGTTTTGTGATCGTTATGCAAAGGTTTTAGTCTTCTGTAATTGATTAATTTTCCTTCTAATTCATGTCAGAAGAAGTAGGTTGTCGATGCTAATCGATCAACTGGAGGTATATTTGGAACAGTTTTAAATTCAGCAATGCATCCATGGATTCCTGGGCTTCCTGAAATGTTCGATTGAAACAAAAGCACAGTGTCAATGTTGAGTCTGATCATTCAAAACTCATACAAATACTCAAATAATGCTGTTCAAGAAGGCTAAGAGAGGAAAACAAATCAGAAATGAGACCAATTAGTCTGACATCAGTCATGGGAGATATTCTGGACTCCATTATTAAGGAAGTGGTAACAACAGGCCACTTTGAAAATCATAACAAGTTTTGGCAGAGTTGAAATGGTTTTATGAAGGGATAATATTTGACAAACTTACTCGAGGGGCTGGATTCTCCGCACCCCAACACCGAATTGTGTCCGGCGCCGGGGCGGAGAATCCTGTTTCACGCATGGAATCGGGACAAGTGGCGGTTCCTCAATTCTCCGGTCTCCGGAAAGCGGCGTACTCGGGGAGTATGCCGCGCCGGGTATCAACCACCTGTAGCCATTGCTTCAGGCCTGCCCCGCTATTCTCAATATGGTCCCAGATGTTCGGGAAACTCGTGAGGCGGCTGCGGACTCAGTCCATGGCCACCATGGTCTGCGGCAGGCTGATTGGAGGGCAGGAGAGGGGCCTCATATGGGACTGGGCCTTTATTATGCGGGCGGTCTGGGTTGGGCGCACGGCCGATTGGGGGCACTATTTCCGCGGTCCAGGTCTGCAGTCTGAGTCTGCTGGAGGCTGCTGCCGTGCGCATGCACGGCCCCATCCCGGAAGTGCGGGCGGCCGCATCTGCAGCTGCGAGCTTCACGACGGCTCCCTGCTACCCGCTGCAGGGCTGTGAATCTGGCCTTTTGATGCCAGTTTTTCTGGCTTAAAAGACCAGGGCCAGGGTTCTCCCCTACCCGGCGGGGCGGGGGGTCCTGCCGGGACGGAGTGGGGTGAACCACTCCGGCGTCAGACCTCCGCAAAGGTGCGGAATTCTCCGCACCTTTAGGGGCTAGGTCCGCGCCGGAGTGGTTCCCGCACCGCCGGCCATCGCGAACGGCCTTTGGCGCCCCACCAGCCGGGGCTGAAAGGCATTCGCCAGCCGGTGGAAGTCCGCGCATGCGCCGGAGCGTCAACGGCTGCTGACGTCATAATGGCGCATGTGCAGGGGAGGGGGTCTCTTCCGCCCCCGCCATGGTGAAGGTCATGGCGGGGGCGGAAGAAAAAGAGTGCCCCCACGGCACAGGCCTGCCCGCCGATCGGTGGGCCCCGATCGCGGGCCAAGCCACCCCCCCCCCCCCCCCCCCCCCCCCCCCCAGGACCCCGGAGCCCGCCCACGCCGCCAATCCCGCCGGTACCAGAGGTCGTGTAAAACACACTGGCGGGAAAGGCCTGTCAGCGGCGGTACTTTGGCCCATCGCGGGCCGGAGAATCGCCGCGGGGGGCCCACCAACCGGCGCAGCGTGATTCCCGCCCCTGCCGAATCTCGGGGGGCAGAGAATTCGGGACACGGCGGGGGCGGGATTGACGCCGGCCCCGAGTGTTTCTCGGGGATTTGTTGGAATTCCGCCCGCACGACGGCGTGGAGACATAGTCCCTGAAACTGAGAATGCAGCCCGAGGTTTTTGGGAATGTAACAAGCAGGATAGATAAAACGGAACCAATGAATATAGCTTCCGATTTTGAAAAAAAACCTTTAATTAAGTTATCACACAAAATATTCTTGCATGAGATGACAACCCATGGAGTTCGGGTGATATATTAGCATGAATCAAGGATTGGTTAAAGGACATAGAGCTGGATTAAACAGGTTATTTTCAGGTTGGTAGGCAGTGACTAATTGGACTGCACAAGGATCAGTGTTCAGTGTTCACAAGGATCAATAGGCCTCAGCTATTCACAATAATGACTTAGATGTAGAAATCAATTCTCATGCTTTGTTAATGATACAAAGCTAGATGGAAAAGTAAATTGTGAGACGGATATATAGAATCTGCAAAGGAAGATAGACCAATAAACTTAGTGGGCAAGGAAAGGGCAGATGGAATGTAATCTGGTTAAGTGAGAGGTTAGGTGGTCAGAATAAAGAATATTTACTAAATGGTGAGAAACTATTAATAGTAGGTGCCGAATTTTATGCAGAGGCACACCTGTTGATAAGTTGTGGGTTGCGGGGAGGTGAGCCTGTCAGCCTGAGAAACCTCAACCAGAATTAATGATCATCAGGCAGTCAATTGACGAAGGCCATGGCTTCCCCCATGTGAAGGATGTCCCGCCTTCTGGGGCAGTAGCCACTGCTGAGACAGCAGACAGTCCCAAAAGAGGAATAATAATAATAATCTTTATTAGTGTCACAAGTAGGCTTACATTAACGCTGCAATGAAGTTACAGTGAAAATCCCTTAGTTGCCTAACTCTGGCGTATGGGTACACGGAGGGAGATTTCAGAATGTCTAATTCACCTAACAAGCATGTCCTTTGGGACTTGTGGGAGGAAACTGGAGCACCCATAGGAAACCCACGCAGACATGGAGAGAACGTGCAGACTCTGCAAAGGCAGTGACCAAAGCTGGGATTCGAATCTTGGTCACTGGTGCTGTGAAGCAACAGTGCTAACCACTGTGCTACCGTGCCGTCATACAAATGTCCCATCCTGCGACCTGGGTCCCCGTTGGCGGCGCTGCTGCTAAGGTGCCCCAGGTGGTGTAATAGTGCCTAGTTTTGCCCGCCGCCCACCAGATGCGCCAGGGGCAGGAGAGGGGTGCCCGAGGTGCAGCAGTGATCAGGCACCTCCCTGCGGGTATCACTGGCATGGGCCCCATTACCTCCTCTTCCCTTGGGTTGCCCTATGGCCCCTGGACTACGCCATGAGATGAAGGTGTGGGTGAAGCTAACCCCTGAGGCTCCCCCACCACCTGCTACTGCCAGTACAGGAGGCCCGCTCACGTCTCCACCCGGCTCTGCATGCTCGCGGCCACGGAGCACAGGGGGATGACCACCTCCACTGCACCACCTAACGCTGCGACTCTGCCACCAGCTTCTGGGTTTGTGCCACATCAGCCAGTGACTGCATCATCTCCCTCTGGGACTGGGCTATCTCCCTATGCCTCAGTGCCAACACAGTCCCAGCACCCTGGAGTGATGTGACACAGACCCTGTGTGTTTGGGTGTTGGCTGCTGCATGTGTGGTGAGCCTTCATTTGCGGTGAGAAGCCCGTGGAGCCTCGTTAAGTGGACCAATATTGAATAGCATTACCGGCCTTGCTGGGTCGAGCACCAGGAAGCTCGCGGCAGTTCCCATTCACTACCACACTTGGAAACCTTTTGGAAGAATCGTGTTCTTAGTTTCAGTGACGGAGAATCGGAGCAACAGAAAAAATATTTGTGGTTATTTTTACATTGCTATCAAATTCAATGTTGCTGAGCTTCTGATGCCATTTGCTGATGCACAAATTGCAACGGTGCCAAAAAATGAGGAAACCCATCAATGGCCCTTGCAATCTCATTGTGTCATGCAAAACTTCTTATTCAGGGGCGTGGTGTGTGGAGAAGTTACATTTAACTATATGTGGTTTGTATTGTAGCTAAACTCTCAATAAATGTGACTGAAACTCCACCAGGTCTTTCTGCACAAGATTTGTGCAGCTATTGATGAGCTGAAATTTTTACAGCATCGTTTGAACTAAGTCTGAATTTGGTTCTAAAGGCAAAAAGACATTTTTCCAACATTTTACTGCACCGGTTGTCTGATGAATATTGCACAAGACCATTTGGATTGCATAGCCTACCCAAGGTTAAATGTACATGTCAATCGTTCCAAGTAATTGCATATGTAATCTGGACTGTAATTACTTTGGTCTCAGTTTAAGTTCCAAAGAATTAAAGGGTATTGAATCAAAATCATAAACCAAACTTCAGGACGCGATTCTCTTGCCACGTTGCGCTCAAACGAGAGTACAACACTGCCTGAGAATCCTGGGAGAGGCCTTCAGCAGACCTCCCGAAAGCCTCCACACCTTGCGGGTTTCACTCAAATCCCACCAGACGTTGGAGTTGGAATTCTGCCCAAAAAAGGTGGGACCAAATGACACTCGCATAAACCTACTTACAATCTACTTGCCCGGGATCCATCGGCCTCCGTCAATTCGCTGGCCTCCCCAGGGAGGCTGCAGACAGGCGGTGTTCAAACATGGACTAGGTGGAACAGCATCCGGAGGATCTCCCGGGCCAACCTGAGGACCCTTGCTGGTCAGGGTTAGTGCAGGGTGGCTCCCTGGCCCTCCCTCTGGAATGTGTGCACCTTGGCCCTGCCCAGCTGGCATCTTGGCACTGCCAACCTGGCATACCAAGGTGCATGTGTCACACAGCCAAGCCGTCAGTAGCACTGCCTGAGTGCCAGGGTGGCAGTGCAAGCGTGCCAGGGTGGCACTGCCAAGGACCAGAAAAGGCCCATGAAATGAGACTGGAGGGGGTATTTGAAGGGTGGGGGTGTGCAGGGCAGGTAAGTGGGGGCCCTGAGGAGGTTGGGTGGGGGTGATGGGTGGGGGTGATGGGTGGGGGTTCTACAAAGGAAGGGGTGCTGTAAGGAGGTACGGAGGCGCCTGAAGAGGTGGGGCCCCCAGGGACCCCATAGCGGTGTGTCTTGCCTTGGGAGGTGTGGGGTAGGGCCCATGTGTGTGGGGGAGGTGACATTGCCCATGGGTGGGAGGTGTGGAGGATCCACAAGCTCACTTAGAGATCGGGGCACCCTTACAAAATGGCGACCCAATCTCTGAGTTCAGCTCCCCAGTGCTAAAATAAATTGTGGGCTAAAGCGGTGATTAACTCCCCAGGGCCCAAAAAAATGACTATGGACTGGATTATTCTGCCTTGCCCATCGCAAGAACGTCATGGGCAAGACGAGGACAATAGAGAGGTCCATTGACTCGGGCGGGATTCTCCGGTCACCGGGCTAACGCGGCCAGTGAATCCTGCCCTAAGTGTCATTAAATAGCGGTGAGGAACTCGCCGGCAGAGAGAAACTCCCCAAAACGCCCGCTACAAATGAATGGAGAAATGTTTCCAGAGAATCGGGCCCTCTGGTCTCCATAACATCTAAATATGTGTTTCTTATGCACAACGCTTTTGATGTGGCTCATTCTGAAATATCAGTCACATGTGAGACGTGGGAAGATCAGACATGTAGCTGTTGGCAAGGTTTGATTTGTTGGAATAGATTGTTTAAGTTCATTTCAGACAGAAGACAACTGATTTTGAACAAAAATAATCAGTTTCCCAGTTCTGCTATACGGCTTTAGCTGCTTATCAGTCCTTGCTGTGTGTCTTTGCTTTCGAATCTATCATAAGTTAAATGCTACTCCCCTGGTGATGACAAATGTTCAGCATCAAATACCTAATATAAGAAACAGATTGAACTTCTCTGCAGGTTTATCCGCGAGGCTAGATGCAAAGGCTCCTAACCAATTAACCCCATTCATTTCAGGCCAATTGGATGCTGCTGCTATGTTGGATGTCTGTGAAGCAGACATTTTGAAAATATCACTTACAATAGAATGTCATTTGTTGGTGCAAATTTGCACACAATCATGTTATTTTTAAGAACCATAAATCCTTTGTTCCTTCTTCTCTGAGCTCCAACTGACAGGTTCGTTTAATATCCTACCCTATAGTGTTTCCTGCCACATTTGTCTGATTCAAAACCCCTTTGTCTTCATCTGGAGACTCCATGTTGATCTATTTTAAACCAGTATGGATTTCAGAAGCAGGCTTGTTTGCTTTTTTATCTGCAATCTGCGGTGCTATTGCTGGGGATAGTACTTCTGACTTTGGGTTTTGAAATGCCCTTTGTATTGGAAGATAAAATCAAACAGAGATGGACTCTCTGCGGAGAGAGGAGTTGATTTATTTTTACTTTCTGATAAGTTTAGAACCTTCCTAAAGCACCTGGAATCTTACAGAATTTATATTGCAGAAACAAAAGATTTGGCCAGCTCATATGTAGCAGTGCTCATGGTTCACATGGTTTATAGCCACTCTATGTTATCCCTTTTGCATATGTTTCTTTCTCCCTCACATTATGCTGGTGGGGATAGGGGTATTCCCTCTCCTTCTTCCACTATACCCCATGTCAGCAAGATCTTTTCCAGTGGTCTGTGCTGCTCGTTCTCACACACAGTTATTCAGGCATATACTCCTCATGCATGCACTCTTTCACACTGATATGCATATACTCATGTTCAACACATACTTTCCCGTACATGTATTGGATGGCTTTCCACTGATGTAGGTCTCTGCTGCAGAGGGGGGGGGGGGGGGGGTCACTGCCTTGGCAGTTGGTGGCGTTGTTCCTTTGTTTTTTGCTTTGGTCTTGGACCTTGGTGTACGGCTGGTGACTTTGTTGTCTTCCTACCCATTTAAAGTTCCCCCCCCGGTTAGGCACTCTACAGCCTTCCGGTCTCAACATCGAATTCAACAACTTCAGTGATTAGCTCCACCCCACCTCAACCCATTTGTTTCCATTCCGTTTAATTTTAACTGTCTTTTACCATTTCTGTCTTTATATTTATTAAACCGCGCGCCCCCCACCATCTTATCCACCTTTCCTTACCCTTTCTCCACTTTGTTTCCCCCTTCCCCTCCCCCCACATTTACATCTGTCAAAGTTTACCCTCTGATGCCAGTTTCTCTACTGTTTGGCCTTTCACATCTTTTGTTCTCTCTGGGGACTGCCATTGGCCCTCTTTCCCCTTGGTTCGGTGGCCATTAGCACCCGGTTTCCCTGGGTTTCTGTGGCTAAGACTCATCTTTCATTCTCACTCCACAGTATAAATATTTCCCACTTTCTCTGTCTGTTAGCTTTGACAAAGAGTCATCGGACTCGAAACAGTAGCTCTTTTCTCTCCCCCCAGATGCGGCCAGACCTGCTGAGATTTTCCAGCATTTTCTTTTTGGTTACAGTTCTCCTTCGGTGGTCGCTCTTTACTTGGTTTGGTTTATAATGTGCCAGAGCTGTAGAATTGTGCCCCTCTTAGGAGGGGCGGAATGTTTTTCTCTCTCTCCTCCGCCGCGCTCTGTGTTTGTGTGGTCTTTTCCAGTGGACTGGGCTGGTGTGCCTTTCTGCTGATGTAGGCATTTGGGTGGGTGGTGGTGGGGGGGGGGGGGGTGAGTGTGTTCTGTGTGCCAAGTCCAAGTGTTTGGTGTCCTCATTGCACTGTCTTCCGTATATTGATACTGTCAATAAACTAAAATATACCCAAGTGAGTGCAGGTTGTATGCGCAGTGTGCTCCTGTTATTTGGCTGCAAGAATGTTTGAAGACCTAGGGTTTTGTTTGCTGGCTGCCTTTTCTGTAGCCTGGAATGAGGCAACGGAAAGCTGTGAACAAGCCTACTGCCAGTCTGAAGACGGGGAAGAGGTACTTCCTCACTCCTCTGCTATGCTTTGGTTTGGCGTGGCTTCAGGTACTGACTGTTCCTGTTTTGTGATTCTGATTCTGCAAGAGGGGGAGTGAGAGGGGAAAGCCTGCCTGTTACTCTACTGCCTGGATCTGTGTTTTTGCTTACAGCTGCTCTTCTTTGTCCTGGGGTGTGGCAAGGGGAGGATTTTGGCTGGCCTACTACTGTGCTGAAGATAGAGGAGGGTTTGCTCTTGCAGTTAGTTGATATCTTCATTGGAATATTTTGTTTATTGACTGTTTGACTATTGATTCGTGTCTGGAACTGTGTGTCACTTGTTAATGCCCACTGTGTTCCTTTGGCCTGGTCCTACGACTGGGTGTTGTTGGGAGACTAGATGCCGGTACTGCAGGAGAGGAGAGGCAGCAGCCCGATTTGACTGAGCAACTGGACAGTTGTGCTGGGATGCCTTTGTGGACTGCTGGTGACATTGTGTTTGTGGATATGTGCTGCTCCCAGTTTGGGAGCCATGCAGATTGCTGATGACTTTTTTGTTTCTTTTTTTGTAGTGTTGTTGGTTTCTATTTAACTGTTGGGGAATTGTATTGTATGCTTGATATTGTGTTCTTGTTTATTGTTTCTTGCCTAGCAGCTGTGTGCTCACCAGCTGTAGCCCCTTCTGCTTCTGTGGCCCGAAATTTGGCGAGTTTACCTATGCTGGTGAAGGAATTGTATTCTCTCTCTCTTGCCTGGTTCCGTGCCACGATTGGGCACCTTTCAATTGCTGTAGGGTGTGGGGAGGCATGCGCTGGTTCGGATGCTGGTGCCTTTGTTTTTTAAAATAAATTTAGAGTACCCAATTATTTCCAATTAAGGGGCAATTTAGCCCTGGCCAATCCAACTAGCCTGCACAAGTTTGGGCTGTGGGGGCGAAACCCTCACAAACACGGGGAGAATGTGCAAACTCCATACGGACAGTGACCCAGAGCGAGGATTGAACCTGGGAGCTCGGCACCGTGAGGCAGCAGGGGTAACCCACCATACTGCTCTCCTTTGTTTTCTTCTTGCTTGTTAACTGGTTTTGTTCATAGTGTAAAGGTGATACAGTGCTCGTTTTCACACACATGCACACTCTTGCAGCCATTCGCTCATATACTGTTTCACACACACGCACTCTCGCCGACATACACGCACTGTTTTCGACATTCATGCTTTTCTATATGCGCGTTGGGTGCCTTTCCACTGATGTGGGGCTGCTACTGGGGCCGGGTTGGGGGGGGGGGGGGGGGGGGGGGGGGGGGATGGATGGGCTTTCGCTGGCCTAGATGCTGGTGGGTTTTTTTCTTGTTGATGTTTTTTTATCATTTGGTATGGTGGGAAATGTCAGTGTTTAATTTGCTTTGTTTTTCTGTATCATGGTACTCTTAAATTAAAATATACCCAAGTGGAAGCCCGTGGGTACATGTGCCATGTCGTTGGCGGCTGTTACTGCCTAACATCCTAATCAGACTGAGAGGCCTGGACACTCTGTCTGAACTCTGGAGGCAATAACACCACAGGGCCAGCAGCCAACATTCCAACACCCAGGAGCTGGGCCACATCACTGGGGACATCCCCATGACCAGAGGATGGGTGTATGGATTGGGGAGAGGAGCAGACCTGGTCCAGGTAATGTACCCAGTGAGTATCTGGGGTCTCAGACCTGGGGTCTGGTGCCGAGGGGACGCTCCTGCGGACAGACGAGCATGTGTAGGGAGGCTTGGATGGCACCATGAAGGTTGGCAGGGGATGTGAGGGTGGGGAACGCCTGGCGGATCAGAGGATTCCGGGGTGGGAGCCATAGCTGTTCGTCGATTCCTCACAGATATCACATAAAGGATGATATCATGGACCCCATGGAAGCTGCCATCGCGGTGCTGTTTGCAGGCCATTTGCCTGAGAAGGCAGCAGCAGCGTCGATGGAGGCTCGAGGTGGCAGCCCATGTGCAGGGCCCCGGCTCACACACTTGTGGACTCGGCTGCCCATCAGGCCATGGAGGGACCCAGAAGGGGGAGGCCAACGGCGGTCAAGGAGGGCATCATTGGTCTTTTGAATAGATTACTTACGGCATGTGCCGCAGGAAGCTCTGCCTCAACAAGGGGAAGGTGTGGCACCTGTGCCATGTCCTTGTGGACCTAACACCACATGGGAAGGAGGATGCCCACTCCCGGTGGCCGTCAAGGTCATGCAGCCCTAAACATTTACGACTCGGGATCATTCGAGTCGGGACCTATACAGCATATTCCAACCTACAGCCCACATGTTTGTCCTGGCAGCTGCCTACATAAACTTTGACCTGGAACAAGCACAACAAGGTGCCTGAGCTGCAGGATTCTCCACCACCAATTCCAGGGAGAAATAGATGGCACCCATGTCGCTTTGCACGCACCAGGTGGTCTGGGAGCACCCTTCATTAACAGGAAGAGGTTCAACCACTCTGGTGGTGCCCTGCAGTACACCCCCCCCCTCCCCACCCCCAGAGGGTTGTCCGATTTATGGTGGTTTGCTGCGCCCTCTACAACCTGGTACAGCAGCGGGGAGATGTGGTGGAGGAGGAGGAACATGCGACAATCGAAAAGGAGGGGGATCAGAAGGAGCCAGACCAGGAAGGGTTGGAGGACAAGCCTGGTGATGACCCATGGGACCAGTCGAGGGATGGAGGACAGTTGGCAGTGTTGAGGATCCAGCATGCCTGGAGGATCAGGGAGGCCCTCATCACCGCCGGTGTCAATCACTCAACTCTCATGCAAACAGGCGCTCAAGAAAAAAATACAGTTCAAGTGAATCGAGCATTTTTACAGGTTGTAAACAAAAGAATAGTTTATATTTCACTTGACTAGCGCATTGTAGGAAAATTGTTTTTGAGGGTCAGTGAAGAAGCAAGTATTTTTCCATTCCTGAATTGTAGTTTAGATCAGCTCAGATAGATGGAGGCAGATATCAGGATTATTGTAAGATTTCCCAGAAGAGATGAATGTTCAGCAGATCATGAAGTTTGATTCTTATAACTTTCATATCAAGAAGTCTAATTTCTTTACCGGTGGATTTAGATTTTGGCATCTGTCTGGGAGGCTTTGAAAGACTGTACAGCCTCCAGGTTCTTAAAAGGCAAAGCTAACACTGCCTTTTCTGCAGCTGTTGATTTTCAGTGTTTTTCTGCAGACTGCCCAGGTCACTCTATGGCTCTTTAGATAAAACTAATTATCTCAAGTCAATTTTGGCCACATGACCAATACTGCTATTATCCAACCAGAATGGTTCGGAAGTTCTAAACCTTGACTACACAATAGGAGATTGATGGTCATTTTTAACTTGTAACGTATGGATAATTGGTCTTGTCACCTGTCTTTTGATAAATTGCAAACTTGGAGACATAAAGTCTAGAGGTCCATTGATACTGGAATAAAGTAAAAAGTAAAGTGAACTTCAAACAATGGCAGGTATGAGTTCCATAAAGAAGTGCTGCCTAGGCATGTCCATTCAATGGGGAGACCACACACCCAGTGTGATTCAATTAGAACTTCCTGGAAGTTTGAGACAGTCTATGTTGAATAACCAATTCACCTGATTCTTTACGGTTATCTTAGCCACCTTCCTTTGTGTCTATTGTAAAACATAAACATCAGTTCTAGAAGCTTCCGCAGGAACTCATACTTATTTGAAGTTAGGAATCACACATGCCTTCACTGAACATGGAAGTCAACACTTATTAAGTATTCCAACATGACAATCTTGAAGGAACGTACAACGTAGAATTAAGCAGTTCAAATCATTTTCTAATTTCTAAAATACAGATTAATGTAATTCGAGCTTTTGCCTTCAATTTATGCTTTTGTCATTTTGATAATGCATCAGTGAGCACAAGGTTGAATGAGACTAAAATATATATTATTCCAGTTAATCACTTATTCAACCAAAAGAACCAATTTGATCTTTCATTAAAATGAAGCAATTCATTACTTATTTTGATTGCTTTCTATCTCTTACAAATATTTGACGCATGTCAAGCCTAAACCATGGCTTAAATTTAGGTTGTGCCCTTTTGGGACCACTGCCGTGCGACTCGATCGTTAAATTCTTCACAATCTCTGAATCCTTGCAGAAACTCATGAAGAGGCAGTCTGATGCATTGAGCTGGTTCACAAAAATCATCTGTCTTTTGAAAGTTGTCCCTAAAGTCTATATATCCCTTGTGTTGTGTGGTAGCTTTCCCTGCAAGAAGAGGTGAATGGATTAAGATGAGTCTAGGGCAAGGATTTCAAAACCCATCGTAATGTGCAGCACGAAGCAATGAGTGTAAATGATTTGTGAGGATATTGGCAGGTTTTAAGGGTATGAATGCAAGCAGGAAGAAGGTGCTGCAAAGTATGACCTGCAGATTTTAGAAATGCTGCTGGAAGCAGGAAAAAAAAGATTGGGCCAGATTTTCGGTGCCCACTGCGGCATGTTTGTTTCACAGTGGTACAGGTGGCCTGCCATTGGCCGGTGCTGAATCTTCTTGTCCTTCCCCCATCAATGGGGTTTCCAGTTGTTCGCACTGCCCGTCGCTGGGCAACACGTGATGGCAAATTGCCTTCATCGGGTTTGGAAGATCCTGCTGGCAGGAATGGCGGGAAAAGTCCGGCCATGATTACTGAGGATCCCACAAGGATATGAAGAATAATGAAAATATAACATTTTCTTCTGATTAACAGAGGAACACTAAAAAAAACATTTTACCTCTATCAGACAATGCATTTTTCTTCCAAGACACCCATATGTCTGAAGAGCTTGCTCTATTTTGTGATAGCCATTCCGAAACATATCATCCTTGACTGACAGGCAGTTCAACTCTTTTTTGACAACCATTCTGCCCACCCCTTGCACCCCGTCTTACTGAATCTTATCATACTGCCTTACTTTTTATAAAGTGACCCACCCAGAAATTAGGGATTGTGACCTGTTTACATCTCAATATATGCTCTTCCTCTGGTCCTAAGGCAGGGATAATGATGTTACAACTTAATTGCTTAAACACATGTAATTACTTCCCAACACTGTGCTTCATATTGCATAGGCATCTTCAGGCAGTTGACAGGATATTTTCTTTCCGAATTTCAAAAGTAACCATTTGGGCAATCCTATAAGGCCCAGTTCTTGCATCGTCCCAGCAGGCAAGAGAATTTCCTTCCTGCTGTTCATTTGGTCAATCCAGACCTCAGCTGCAGCATTAGAGAATCCAGGGCCCTGGTCATAATCACCTTGACTGCTGCTGTGCCATCTCACAGCCTGAAATCTACCATTGTAAAAGCACATAATTTTAGGTAACAGGAGCTCGTGGGATGTACTCCAACCAACAGCAAATCTCTTGCTGTTCATTATGGGGTCTTGTAGGCTAAATTGTATATACCCCAAATCTGGGTGAAAGGATCATGATCAGTGATTACCCTACATCCATTCACTGTTATCCAGGACACACAAATCTTTACCACACATAGCATTCATAGCTTCATCACTCACTTAGCATGACTGGAACCTGTACACTTAGATCTCACAGCTTGACCACACAGTCAACTGTGGAAGACACATCGGACAAAAATATATTGCACAACACTTATTAACATACTTCCCTCTTTTTTGCAGGACATGGTGAACCATAAAAAGGCAGCAGCGGCTAACTGATAGGGCTCAGACTCCCATTCTGAACCTCTATGTTGAGCCAATCAGTCAGTGCTGCAGGCGGCTATATTAATATCATGACAGGGTGTCTTCGATAGAAGAGAGCTGAAGACCATGCTGTTGCCAACAAGTGAACATTTATTGACTATTTACAGAGAGACAGACCTTATCAGAACTCCATTAAAACCTTTCCCATTCAGCTTCTAGTTACATATGATCAGGCATCATCTGACATCACTCATGATGCACTCTAGTTATGAGCAGGAGAGCTATTAACCCCTTATATTACAGAGACTGTCATTGGGCAAAGTCATCTGAAGCTAACAAGATCCTTGGTTGCCAGCTGGAGAGCCAGTGAGAACTCCGTATCACATGTTTGTGGGAAGGCCTGCTGCATCTTGAGCCAATCAGGCATTTAACAGGACAGCAGTGGACCTTCACCAAAGATCAAGGGCCTCAGAGTTGGAAAATCCACACACATAGAGCTGCCGGACAATCAAAGCCTGGCAACTCTTCTGTACTCGGCAGCGTCATTTGGGAGATGGTGGCTGCTGCCAGTATGATACCCATCTGAGGCCTTGGCTTGAGGAGGGTACAAGGTACAGGTGAGTTACTGTGGTTGGGGGATGCATGATGGAGGTGAGGGGAAAAGGGTGTGAAGTGGTTTCGACATAAAGGGTAGGGTGCGACTTCCAGCAGAACCCCTACCCTTCCTGATCCTTGGTCCCTCAAACAAGCACTGAATTCCTTTGAATGAGGCACTCATTATATAGAAAACTGACTGCAGAAGGAGACAATTTCACCGATCGAGTCTGCACCAACCCTTTGAAAGATCACCTTAACCATGTCCGTAACCTTGTAACTTAACCTGCACATCCCTTGAACCTACGAGGCAATTTAGCATAACTAATCCATCTAACCTGCACATTGGCCATGTGTGGTTGGGGTTGAGTCATCGGCCAAATATTCCTTGTCACCGAGTAGCCACACTTTAACTGGATGAGGTAGCTGAAGTTACTGGAACCATCTTTGGCACAAAATGATTTAATTATCACTGCTTCCAGGATAGCAGGCACTCCCCAGCAGGATGTTGGGCATGGTCACACACAAACTGCAGATTTAGTGAAAGTGACATTTAAATTTCTGTTCATTGAAACATGTCACCTGCAAAGCCACATGTTTGCAGTTGATTGTGTCCTACACAATGTCAAAGCCCACTATTGCAGCCCCTCTCCTCAAATATAGAGCCTCTGTCACCTCTTGGATGCAGAAATGGACAATAAAAAAGGAGAAGTTAGCTATGCTACCTGTTGTAACTGTGAAAGATTCACTCATAAAAATAGTGAATCACCTACAGTCACCTACATCCCCTCTCGTCGCACAGTCCTCGCCTTACTGTGGGCAACAAGCCTGGTTCTAAGAGAAGACAGTTCTGTGAATTGCGAATGCTGAACACTGCTCCTGGCTCAGGTTCATGTTAGAAACGTTTGTCTGGAAGACCCTGGGTGGATAAGGTCTCCCGTTGAGAGCTGATTCCCCTTTCTTCCAGCTCCCTGTGAAATATCCCAAGGATCATACTGCCATAATCCCCATAACTGAGACCAAATGGTAAGCTCAGAACCCATGTAGTAGCAATCAAAGCCATCCTCATGTGCAGCATAATGTATCTACTGGGCAGCACGGTAGCATTGTGGATGGCACAATCGCTTCACAGCTCCAGGGTCCCAGGTTCGATTCCGGCTTGGGTCACTGTCTGTGCGGAGTCTGCACATCCTCCCCATGTGTGCGTGGGTTTCCTCCGGGTGCTCCGGTTTCCTCCCACAGTCCAAAGATGTGCAAGTTAGGTGGATTGGACATGATAAATTGCCCTTAGTGTCCAAAATTGCCCTTAGTGTTGGGTGGGGTTATTGGGTTATGGGGATAGGGTGGAGGTGTTAACCTTGGGTAGGGTGATCTTTCCAGGAGCTGGTGCAGACTCGATGGGCCGAATGGCCTCCTTCTGCACTGTAAATTCTATGATCTACTGTTGTCGACTCTACATACTCAGAAAGAGCCAGCAGAAAGTAATAATCAATTAGCCTACGAGCTATTGGTGACCTCTTTAAAGTGGGAGGTCCTTTGCACTGCTGAACTTGGTTAAAAGAGGGCATTACCTAGAACGGCAATCTCAAAAAATGAAAGGTTTTGTAGAGCCAGTGTTTGATATTGACTGAATGCAATGTGCCTATCCTATTTACTCCTGTATACCTTCCTTACATCATGCTGTTACCCTCAGCAAGTTGGCCTTCGTTGCAGCTCATGCAGGAATTGGGTTTAAGTGGTCGAGGTACTATTTTTCTACTTAACCGGCACCCATAGGGCAGATCAAAGTTTTCCACCTTTAAGTGTTTCTCTATCGATTCTATTTCTATTTGTTATAAATTGAAAATGAAAAAATCATGAGATTCACAGTTTTGGTATTTATATAAATATGATACAGACTGCAAATGTATTTCTTAATACCTGACTGATGAGGCGATGGAGGGACTCTATTCATTTGCATCCTTAATGTTATTTCAAGAAACGCAAGAAGCATAATTAGTTTTATTAAAATGCTGTTCTCTCCACAATTTACAATTCGATCTCTAAATATATATTGGGAGCTATTTTAAGTTACAGTTAGTTATACAGCAACACACAGTCTCTGCCCAACTATTGAGATGGTGGGGGGTGGGGAGGGGTTATTGTGCAGTTGGCAGTCTTGAGTTTGAAGATACAAATACATTGTTGTGGGTCACACTGAGGCCACGAACAAAGGTTGTTCAAACCACGTGCAGAGCTTTACACCTAGATAGCTCAATTTAATGTGCGGTGAGAGTGGGTGGTGGCATCTATTATCTCCTAACATTAAAAATATTGACAAATGATGTTGTGACACTCCCATCAGAGCTAATGGATTATTTGGGCATTTATAAAATGTGATTTCACAGGAGACTGAAACTATAGGTATCAGCTGTGGCTCAATGGAAGAACTCTTGTCTTTGAATCTGAAGGTTGCTGATTGAGCAGCTCCCACTCCAGAAAACATGACATTGTAATGCAGTGACTGAGGGAGTTCGGCCTCGTGTGAGGTGTCATCTTTCAATTGAGATTTTACATTGAGGTCCTTTCTGCCTTTTCAGATGGGTGTAAAACCTGGCAGATTTTTGAAGACCAGGGAATTTCTCCCCTGTTGTCGAAGCCAACCATTATCTGGCTTTGCCCGTCGCCAGGATTGTCCGGATCTGCCAAAAGTCAATGTATTTTTGGCTAGTCTGCAGGGGGTCACAACGGGGCTAGAAATTCCCAGTCCTGGTTATTCTCATGATGCTGTTTGTGGGAACTTAGGGTTGGATTCTCCGGACCCCCAGCCGTGTGTTTCTTGGCGGTGGCTGTATTCTATACTCGCACCGCTTGTCAGTGGGACTTCCCATTGAAGCCACCCCACGCTAGTGGAAAACTAACGGGTGGGGGAGGCGGCTGGGGTGGTTGTTGCCAGTGGGAAAAGGTATAAATGAATCGCAATGGCCCGAGAATTTCGGCCTTAATGTGTGAAAATTGACTATCCTATTTCCTACATCAATGACGAGACTTCAAAAAGAATACATAATTCTCAAAATTCATTCTCCTCTCATGTTCCTTTCATCTTGACCCAAAGCTGCTTTAATAGAACATGCAAGTGATGGTTTAACTGCTGTCATATCATATGCAGGAAATTATCTGAAAGGGGTAATATTTAAATCTGTGCAGAAGAATACATCCTCATTCTCAACATTGCATATGTTGTGTCACCTTATCATAGACAGCAGCAGTGACACTGACATTGAAAATCCTGTGAAAGACTGCACTGGCAGCCAGAGGGTATTTTTTGCGAAGGTTAGTTAATGCATTCAGATATCAAAGACATGAATTTATTTGACTTATTGGCCTCAATCTGCTGGCTGTGTTGCGATTGACCAGGAGCGCACCTGGAGATGCCAGGTGAAGCATCCCGCAGGCTTCCTGGCAGCCAGTACGCTTCGCGAGATCTACCCAGATCACGTGAGGCATCGAATTCGGGTCCCCGCCCACAATGCCTGTAACCAAGCCACACTTGCTTAAGCAGGTTTTAAATCCACCGAAGTGCGCTCACCTGTGATTTACCAGCTTCCTGGGATCTACCGACCTTCCCGGGAGACCGAGCAGGGTGCAGTTCAATTCTGGTTCACACAAATGTGGACCAGGCGGAATGGTACCCAGGGGATCTCCCAAATCATAGGAGATCCCTGGGCGGTCAAGGACAATACAAGGTGCCTCCCTGGCTGTCCCTCTGGAATGTGGGCATCTTGATCTGCCACACTGACATCTTGACACTGACACCCTGGCACTGCCATGGTACCTGTGTGGCACAACCAGAGCTTTGCAATGGTACCTGGGTACCAGGGTGGCACTATCAAGGGTCAAGGCCTTAGGGGGGCCATGCCCATTAAAGTAGTGTGGAAGGGGGTATGAAGGTTGGGGGGGGGGTGGGTTGTATGTAGCTGGGAAGGGGTGTCTGGAATGGTGGGGCCCTGGAAGGGTGGGATGTCTTGGAAGGGGGGGGGGGGCTGTAAGAGGGGCGTGACCCTTGGGACCTCATTGCGGGGTGTCATCATTTGGGGGTTGGGAGGGTATGGGGTAATGCTTATATGTGGAGGAGATGACATTACCCATGGGTGGGGGGTGTGGGGACCAACAAGCTCACTTCGCGATCTGATTATCCTTTCAAAATGGTGGCCCGGTCTCTGTGGAGACAGTCTGGCCAGCGGATTCAGCTCCCCGGTGGTGAAAATAATTCTAAGTATGGGCTAAACTGGTGAGAAACCCCCCTGGTCCCAAAAAAGTGACTAAGTTTGGTTAGATGGCGATGGGGAACAGGAATCTCCGAGCAAAGCCCACAGAAAAATTACACTTAGAAATCTTTTTCATTAGATTGCGCCCATCAGCTTTTTGTGTAATTTTAAAAATGTCACTGGCTATTTTTACTTCTTTTCTCTTTCTCCGTCCTATTTTCTATTCTCTAATAGAAGCACTGACACATACCATAGTTACAAAGATGACTGCTGCACTTTAGTACCTTTCTCGAGTGGTAATTCTTCACAAGCATCGGCCAGATCACGGGGGCGAACACTCCCACTGTAACTCAAAATCATAATTTGGGTTCTTCTACATTGTCCTGAGAGGGCTGATAGGGCCTCTGTTTAATGCCTCATCAGAAAGGAAGAACTTTTTCCGAAATGCAGCATTTCCTCATTACCGCGTTGAAACATCAGCTCGAATTTTATGTTTATTGAACTAATTATCTTTAACGCTATCCTTGGCTGCTGCCGTATTTTCCTGGTGTCTGCCAGCTTGTATTGCTGCTGCTAACTTTTAAGATGCTTCATTTGACTAACGATTAACACAGTAACCATATGGGTTTAATTTTGATTGATTGAGTATTATTGGTAATTGCAAAGCAAATAGCCTCCGTAACATTGCATTTTTCAGCAAAAAAGGACGTTCATTCCTCTTTCTGTGGCAGGGTTGGCACTGAAAGGTTTTAGTTAGGACTCCACAGGAAATCAGTAATCTCATTGATTCAGACAGTACAGAAGAGGCCATTTGGCCCATCGAGTCTGCACTGGCAAAACTACACATTTCCCACAACTTGGCCCATAGACTTGAACGTTATGACATTTCAAGTACTCACCCATGTACCTTTCAAAGGTTGTGAGGTTTCTCGCCTCTAATACTAATAATAATCATTATTGTCACAAGTAGGCTTACGTTAACAGTGCAATGAAGTTACTGTGAAAGGCCCCTAGTCGTCTCATTCTGGCACCCGTTGGGTACACAGAGGGAGAATTCAAAATGTCCAATTCACCTTACAGCACGCCTTTCGAGACTTGTGGGAGGAAACCGGAGCACCTGGAGGAAACCCACGCAGACACGGGGAGAACGTGCACACTCCGCACAGACAGTGCATTGCAGACACACACCACCCTCTGACTGAAACCTTTTTCCCCAAATCCCCTCGAAACCTCCTGCTCCACACTTTAAAATTGTGACCCCTTGTTACTAATCCTTCAATTTTGATTTTTTAAAATAAATTTAGAGTACCCAATTCATTTTTTCCAATTCAAGGGCAATTTAGCATGACCAATCCACCTAGTCTGCACATCTTTTTGGTTGTGGGGGCGAAATCCATGTAAACACAGGGAGAATGTGCAAACTCCACACAGACAGTGTCCCAGAGCTGGGATCGAACTGGCCTCCACTCATACAAACAGCCTTTACTACCACCCTCTCTTCCTACCATTAAACTAGTTTTGGATCCAACTTGCCAAGTTATCCTGGACCCCATGTGCTTTTACCTTCTTTATTAGTCTCCCATGTGGGATCTTGTCAAAGGCTTTGCTGAAATCCATCACGGTATGCCTCACGGTAGCATGGTGGTTAGCATCAATGCTTCACAGCTCCAGGGTCCCAGGTTCGATTCCCGGCTGGGTCACTGTCTGTGTGGAGTCTGCACGTCCTCCCTGTGTGTGCGTGGGTTTCCTCCGGGTGCTCCGGTTTCCTCCCACAGTCCAAAGATGTGCGGGTTACGTGGATTGGCCATGCTAAATTGCCCGTAGTGTAAGGTTAATGGGGGGATTGTTGGGTTACGGGTATACAGGTTACGTGCGTTTAAGTAGGGTGACCATTGCTCGGCACAACATCGAGGGCTGAAGGGCCTGTTCTGTGCTGTACTGTTCTATGTTCTAAACGACATCAACTGCGCTATCCTCATTTACACACCTTATCATGTCTTCGAATACCTCCCTCTGACAAAGCCATGCTGATTATTCCTGATCAAACCTTGCCAATCTAAATGGAGATTAAATTTCTCCTTCAGAATTTTCTCCATTAGTTTCCCTGGATGTGTGACTCACTGGTCTGTAATTCCCTGGTTTATCTCTAACATCCTTCTTGAAAAGTGAAACCACATTAGCTGTCCACTAATCCTCTGGCACCTCCCCTGTGGCTAGAGAAGAATTAAAAATTTGGGTCTGAGCCCCTGTAATTTTGTTTTGCCTCCCATAGCTGCCTGGGTTAAAACTCATCTGGGTATTTGTCTACTTTTAATCCCACCAAACCTTCCACTTCCTCCTCACGCTACGTCAGACTGTTTAAGAACCTCACAGTCCCTCCCCCCCGAATTCTGTACCTACATCCTCCTCCTCCTGAGTGAAGACATGTGAAGTACTCATTTAATACTCAACTAATATCCTTTGGCACCATGCACAGATTGCTCCCTTGGTCCCCAATGAGCCCTACTCTTTCCCTGGTTATCCCCCTTCCCTGAATATACTTATAGAATATTGTGGTATTCTCCCTAATCCTACCCACCATTATTTATTCATACCCCCTTTTTGCTCTCCTAATTGCATTCTTAAGTGTCCCCCTCCACCTTCTATACTCTACTAATGCCTCCACTGATTTGTTCCCTCTGTACCTCTAAAAATCTTTTTTTCCTTCTTATCCAGTCCTGACTATTCCAAGGCATCCAGGATTCTCTGGGCTTGTTGCTCCTACATTTCACCCTAAAGGGAACACTCTCCTCATTTCCTCTTTGAATAACCCACCCCCCCCCCCCAACCCCCACCCCCATTGTTCGGCTGTAGATGTTCCCACAAAAAGCTGTTCCCAGTCTACTTTGGTTAGATTCTGCCTTATTCTAATAAAATCTGTCTACCCCCAATCCAAAACCGTTTTTTGCAGACCACCCTTTTCTTTTCCATAACAAACTTAAAATATACAGTGTTGTGATCACTATTACCAAAATACTCCGCTATTGCCACCTCAAACCTGTCTGGCTCTGTTCCCCAGAATTAGATGCAGCATTGCTTTGCCCTTTGTTGGACCTGCTACATATTGACATAAAACGTTTACCTGAATACATTAAGAAATCTGCCCTCGCTAAATCCTTTACATTATGTCTATTCTAGTTAATATTGGGGAAGTTGAAACCCCCTAATATAATTATCCTATTATTATTATTATTCTTACACACCACAGTGAACTGCCTACATATCTGCTCTTCTATTGCCCACTGACTGTTTGGGGGCGTATAATACACTTGCAGCAATGTGACTGCCCCCTTGTTAATTCCTAAGCTCGACACACAAAACCTTATTTGAAGATCCTTCCAAGGTATCGCCCCTCCTTACTGCAATAACTGACTCCTTAATTAATAATGTGACACCACATCCTATTTTATGCCCTTGCTTGTCTCATCTTAAGATTCTATCTCCTGGAATGTTGAGTTAAACTCCTCCCAGTGGCACTAGCAAACTCAGCTGCAAGGATATTGTTCCCATCCTAGTTCAGGTACAGACCGTTCTGCTTGTACATTACCCATCTTTTTAATCTGCTGCTTAGCTCCCTGAATTCTTGATGCAAAACCTTATCCTTTGTTCTACCTATATCATTGTTGCAATATGTACCACAACCTTTGATTTATTACCTCCCTTCCCTTTAGGGAAGTCCTGCAGTGACACCCCTGATCCTGGCCCCAGAGAGGCAACACACCATCTTGGGGTCACATCTGTGGCCACAAAAATGCCTGCCTTTTTCTCCGAACCAATTAAACTTCTATCATTATTGCTCTACCTTCCTTTTTCCACTTTTGTAGAGTCAGGCTGATTGTGGAGCTAAAAACTTGGCTGTGATTGTACTCCCTTGAGGAATTGGCTTCCAAATTGGAAAAACGACTTGAGAGTGGGACGCCAGAGGAATCCTGCACTTTCTGTCTGTTTCTCTTGGACTGCCTGGTGGTCACCCTTCTTTCCTTCAGTCACTTGGGTTGTAGTGTGACCACCTTTCTAAACATGCTATCCATGTAACTCTCAGCCTCTTGGATGTTCCACAGCATCTCCAGTCACTGCTTGAGCTCCGAAACCCAAAGCTCCAGTTTCTGCATTGGGAGAACTTCCTGAACATATTTTCATCTAGGATGCAGGTATGATCCATGATTTCCCACATATAACCGGTCACACCTTCCACTGGGCTGACTTCACATGCCATGTCTTAAACTTACTTTGCCTTACTTGCTATCTTTTCAATTTACTTAGTCTTAAAATACACTTCTCTAACCTTTTAATTCTACTTGCACCTACTTATAACTATTTATCACTTTATTTTATTTTGTTAGCTCTGACTTTTACTTATTCCTGCCACTAAATCAGAACAAAAGAAACAGACGGGATGATTTTCAACCTGCGATTATTGTCAGGCACATTGGCGACATGGGCAGATAGATAGATTATGTATCTACTTTAGTAGCCTTGTCCATCATCATCTTATAGTCACCACAGATTTGGACTCTGCAGTCCGGCTTCAACACTGGGATGATCGGTGCTGCCCATTTTGAAAATGGTGCTGCAGTAATTACCCCCAGGCCTTCCAGACACTTCAGCTCCACCTCTTCATTTTGGTTTAGCGCATAAGCCGCAAAAAAACTTTGGTTGCATCCGGAGCTACATATAGCTTTGTTTTCACTCCTTTTGTGCACCCTAACTCTTGAAGATCTTGTGGTATTTCTGTAGAGGTTCCTGGAAAACTCTGTCAGTGATGCTGAATATTTTTAAACTGTTCAATTTGATTTTCTTTCACCAATCCCACGCCAGCCCATGAAGCTTGATCTTTTCCCCTTCACAATGATTGAAGGTAGCTGGACTGACTGCTGTTGGTATGATACTGGTATTGATGCTGTCCGCAATATTTTCAGTTCCCCCCACTACAGTTGGCTAAGGTGGCCAATGTACTGCTGAGATTTCAGATACTTCAATGTTTGCTCACCCACTACTGTGGCAGTCGCCCCTGTATCAAATTCAATTTTGAGTGGGCGCTCATCGATGACAAGAACAGTCTCAAGAGGGAGTGTTTTACTTAATGTCATCATGTTAAGCGTGTATACTTCGTATTTTTCTGCAGGGTCTTCCTCAAGCTTGTTCTCAGGAGTCTGCATCTTTTTGGGGGGAACTTCTAGTTGACTGTCTGCCCCTGTGTTTGGCTTGTAGATGTCTTTTTTTATGACATATGAAAATATTGAAATCCTTCTACTTGCCCCTGTCTTTGGAATGATCTCCCTTACAACGGTGACAAGCCTCTAAACCTTGTGACTCCCATCCCACTCATTTTTCTTCTTCTCTGGATCCACTGCTCCTTAACTTCAGGAACATCGAGTGACCGCCGCTTCCCACCGTAACTCATTTACCTCGCTCTGCAAGCTTTGTAATTCAAAAATGCTTTGTTCAGCGCATTCAATCACCTTGAGCCAACTCAACCGCTTTGTTTAAGTATATCTTGGTTTCTGCCAGCAATTTTTTCTGAATATTGAAATTGTTGATCCCACAGACCAGTCAGGTAACATGTCACTGAGAGAAGTACCAAATTCAAAATGTTCCGACATTGTCGAAGTCTGACTACAAAAGCGGATACAGTAATTCTTATGGTTGTATGAAATTTATAGCATTACATAATAATGGAGGGTTGGGGATTGTACTGACTGCCCCAATTGATCAAAGGAGTTCAGAGCCTCCAGAGACGTTAAGCTTCGCAGGAGGTTATGTGTTTGTGCACTGCAAACTAAGTAATAGCAGTTTCTCTTCTGCTACGATTCATTTGCAGCGAGAAAGTATTGAAGCGTTTTGACATATTGCCCCAATTTTCAACCTCCGGATCAAATGGTTCAATTTTGCCAAGTAGAGGTATGGCTATTCTACTGCTGATGGTATTTTACCTTTTCGGACCCTGAGAGGCCACCCTCTCTCTCTCCCCCCCCCCACCCCCCCTTCCAATTTTTAACAAGTTTTCTGTGACTGGTTTGTACTGAAAGCAAGCGACCTGGGAGTGTTCACTCACAACAGTGATTTATTTAACTAAGAAGAACTATATACACAGAGCAGTGCAATTATTACACACATCTTCTTCCCTTAACTCTCAGGCAAGCACTGACCAAAGCCCAACAGCCAGATTTGTGCCTAAACACCTAATAGGCCAATGTTCATGTACTCCGTCCCTATGCAAAGTTTTGCCCCTTAAATTGACCATGCTATCACAACAACCACTCAATTTGTTTCTGTAGATTCTCAAAATCTGGAGTGAAAACTGGCCATGCAACTGGAGAGCTGCACACCAGTTTTCAGTCTGAGCCTGACACTTTGAAAAAATATGGTAAGTTTCCGTCCAGTATTTCCAGCTGCAAATGGAAAAAGTGGTCAGATGGAAAGAGAGAAAATCAATTGTTAAATGAATGACTAGTATTTTCAACACACAAGTTGCTATGCCTGAAACGACAGGTTTATTTAAACAGAAGAAATAAAGGCTTGCCAGTAACACTGCTAGAGAAATGCATATTGACAAAGCTTTAGATGCCAATACTTGAAGCTGTGAGGAACAATGCAGCATTAGAGACAAAAAATACTTTGAAAAATAAACTTAAGGTTACCCTTAAGAAGGTGATGGTTCTGCCACAGTACTGTTCGGCAAAACTTTCATTATTTTCAGGGGGGTTGTTCATTGCTCCGCATTCAATCGATCATCCTACATTTTTGCTACTGTCAGCTTGCTGCCATCACCAAAAACAACTCCACCTCCCCGCCCATTCTGCATTCTAGAGCAGTGGTTTTCAAACTTTTTTTCCTGGGATCCACATTTACCAACCAGCCAACCTTCAGGACCCATGCTGGCTGACCTTCACGACCTATGCGAGCCGACCTTCATGACCCACGCTGGCCAACCTTCACGACACACCATTTTTGCTTATTTTGATGCGACAGGTGAGCCTGTTAGGTCCTCATGCTCTCACTTCCTTTGTCATTCAATATTACATTTCTGCTAAGGGATTTCAGCTGATAAGTTCTCGCTGCACCCTTTGAAAAAATCAAGAGGTTTGTCCTCAAACCCAAGTGCTTTGCCTTCAAATGCCTTTGAAGTTTTGAGGGTTTAAACTCTCACTTGCCAGTACTTCCTCGCACGTAACACACATGGGTTTTGCATCCTGATTTGCATTGGCACAATTAACAAAGCCAATAAATCAAGAAATCATCTTTATACTACTTTCTTTCCGATTTCAGTTTTTTCTTTGTTTCAAATGATCCACCTTTAGTTCTTCACAGTCCTGTTGATATGTTTGCTGATGGTTAGAAAATGGAGGAACCTCTCCTCCATGATTTCCCACCAAAAGTACGGACGTACAAGGCGTGTCACTTCAGTTTATATGCTGGGCGCGTGACCTGCTGCCCTCCCACCGCTTCTGGCTGAAAAACATTCCACCTAAAATGCGGTCACTGCCGGAATTTTCAATTTAAAAGCCGATCACAGCGGCATTCTCAATTCAAAAGCTGGTCGCAAGCCTTTGGGTGCTTCTCTGGCGATCTGGAGCAATCGCTCACTACCCTCCCAACACCTGCCTGTAACCCACCCACAGTTTGTGACCCGCAGTTTGTAAAACACAGTTCTAGTGAGACCACTCCTTCAGCAACACCTTGGCCCATTCTTCAATCACTCCCAACATCCCTCCCCCCACATCACCTTCCCATACAAAGGTAGAAGAGGCAACATCTACCATCTTATCTCCTCCCTCTGCATTTCCCAGGGCCTCAAATGCTCAGACATCAGGTGAAAGAGCGATTAACTTTGACTTCTTTCAGTGTAGCAAACTGTATTCAATACTCACAATGCAGTCTCCCCCACATTAGGAGGTCTGCAAAAGTAACTCCAAGTTCCTGGTCATTTAAATTCTCTACCCTCATCTCACGCTCACCTCCCTTGCCTCAACCTCCTACAATGGTCCAATGTTGTTTAACAGAAGCTCAAGGAACAGCAATTCACCGTCTCATCAGGGACTTTACAGTCCTCGAGACTCAACACTGACATTCATATATATGTGATACTTATTTTTTCGACATTGGCTGGTGGTTCCCATATACACCTTCCCCAGACTCATTTTAGTCTTCTAAGTATTACTTCTAAGTTGAGATTGCTTGTCTAACATCCAGTACTGGATGAGCAGAAATTTCCTCCAACAAAATATTGAGAAAATGTTGTTGGTTTTTCCACTATTGTTCTTAAATCCAGCAATATTGGCTATTCCAGAAAATATGTTTGGTGTCTCATTTGAATCAGTGTATCTTTTCTAAAAATGTGTTCTTGGGATGTGGTTGTCGCTGGCTGGTTCATCATTTGTTCCCCATCCCTAATTACCCTTGAACTGGCTAGCTAGGCAATTTTAGAAAGGGGCAGTTAAGAGTCAACTGCATCACTGTGTGGTCTGGAGTCACATGTAGACCAGACCAGGCAAAGACAGCAGATTTCCTTCCCTGAAGGGCATTATAAACCAGATGGGTTTTTACGACAATCGGCAATGGTTTCATGATCATCATTTGATTTAATTCCAGATTTCTATTGAATTCAAATTCGCACTATCTGCCATCGTGGGATTCGAACCCTGGACCCCAGAGTTTACCCTGGGTCTCTAGATTACTAGTTCAGTAACCACTACGCCACCGCCTCCCTTGCCTAATATTTCACTGCCTAATATTTGGCTAAATGTAGAAAGATCCAGGGGTCAAAGGGAGAATTTCTTTGGCTAAATTCAGTCTTAGCCAAGTGGTAGCATTCTGGTCTCTATGTCAGTAAGTCATGCATTCAAGCGCCAAGACAAAGGCTTGTATATAGTCCACGGCTGAGTGCTGCTCTGAGGGAGTGCTGCACTTTCAGAGACAATGGGGTAGATTTTCTACACTGGATGCAATCAGGAATTTGCACCCAAAATACACTCAAAATTGTGCTGTTTCAGTTACAGTCCAAGTTTATGTAAAAACTCAATGTTTAAAATAATGTTCATGGGATGTGGGTGTCACCGGCTAGGCCAGCATTTATTGCCCATTCCTAATTATCCTTGAGAAGGTGGTTGTTTTGAGCCATTGTAGTCCATGTGGCATTGGTACACCGACAGTGCAGGTCGGGCACCGTCATTTATGTAATTATAAATGTAAAATCTTCCTTGAACTATAATGGAATGCAATTGTTCCTTTTTATTCCACCGAAAACAAACATTTGATGTATTTAGGCATGGTAAGCTAGTGCAGTTTAATTAATTCAGCAGCAAATAGGTTTGCTGCCAAAAAAAAGCATTTTAACAAGTATGTCTGGTCCTCCGTACGTGAATAGCCTGATTTAAAATCACTGAAAATAACTTGAGAAAAACTAAATTGAAACAATTTAAAGGTTTCATGGCTGTACATTAGTCGATTTCTGAGGAAATTATATATATCTTGGTATGAATCATCGAATAAAACATGCCTAGAAAAACAAGTGCAACTTGAAGAACCTTCATGAATCAACGCATTCACTATAATCTTGCAATTTTGACTGGGGATGCAGCCGGCTTTGTGGCCTGGGTCTGATTCCGATGGACTGAAACTTGAACTATGTTTCAAAATAAAGCACTGCTATCGAGGGCGAAATGGTGGTACAGTGGTTACCCCTGCTGCCTCACAGCCCCAGGGTTCCAGGTTAAATTCCTTGGACTTTGCACTTTCTCACTGTGTCTTTGTGGGTTTCCTCCGGGTGCTCTGGTTTCATCCAATAGTCCAAAGATGTGCAGATTAGGTTGACTGGTCATGATAAAATTGCCACTTAGGGTCCAGGGATGTGCAGATTAGGTAGGGCTATGGTGATAGTTTGGGGGAGTGGGCCGAGGCAGGGATGGGCAGCATGGTACCATTGTGGTTAGCACAATCACTTCACAGCTCCAAGGTCCCAGGTTCGATTCCGGCTTGGGTCACTGTCTGTGCGGAGTCTGCACATCCTCCCCGTGTGTGCGTGGGTTTCCTCCGGGTGCTCCGGTTTCCTCCCACAGTCCAAAGATGTGCAAATGAGGTGGATTGGACATGATAAATTGCCCTTAGTGACCAAAATTGCCCTTAGTGTTGGGTGGGGTTATTGGTTATGGGGATAGGGTGGAGGTGCTAACCTTGGGTAGGGTGCTCTTTCCAGGAGCCGGTGCAGACTCGATTGGCCGAATGGCCTCCTTCTCCACCGTAAATTCTATAATTCTTAATTCTAATTCTGTCAGAGGCTCGGTGCAGACCTGATATGCCAAATTATTTTCTTCTGCACTGTAAGGATTCAATATTACTAACAGAGACAAATGGAAGCTCTATCTCATTGTGTTTCTGATTAGTGAGATTGTATCCCAAAGCCTATTCTTTCAAGTGAATTGACTTAAATTAGGCCAAAATTTTAAATCGAGCTGGGCAGTGATCCTGGTTTTCTGGCCATTGTGTACATGTTTTCTTTTTGCCTCTTTCAGGAACTACAAGCAGCAACTTCACTAACTCTGGTTGTCAGGAACATGAAGCCTACCAAGCACACACAAATACTTCATTTGAGGTAATCCAATCCCTTTGCCAAAAGAAGATACTTAGTGGTACTGAGACAGGTGGTGAAATGGTGCAATAGTTTTCTCTTAAACTTAACCATTAAGGTGACCTTATCCCAGATGTTCCAAAGACCGATCTTAAAACTGACAGCGGTGAAGTATCAGGTTGATGGTTTGCATTTGTTTTTATCACTTTCTTCCCTTTCTTCAGACTGATATTCAAGAGCTGGGAACACACGTTTCTTGGGTCAATCTGACACAGAGACCCTGAATTTCTGAGATTATTGGCTTGACCTCCTCCTGCACAACAGTTTCCAGACACATCTGGGAATACAGGAGCAGAGTAGTTATGTTACTGGAATAGTCATCCAAAGCACTGTGCTAATGATGAAGGGCAGCATGGTAGCATTGTGGATAGCACAATCGCTTCACAGCTCCAGGGTCCCAGGTACAATTCCGGCTTGGGTCACTGTCTGTGCGGAGTTTGCACATCCTCCCCGTGTGTGCGTGGGTTTCCTCCGGGTACTCCGGTTTCCTCCCACAGTCCAAAGATGTTAGGTGGATTGGTGGATTGGCCATGATAAATTGCCCTTAGTGTCCAAAATTGCCCTTAGTGTTGGGTGGGGTTATTGGGTTATGGGGATAGGGTCGGGTGCTCTTTCCAAGAGCCGGTGCAGACTCGATGGGCTGAATGGCCTCCTTCTGCACTGTAAATTCTATGAAATGAAATGAAAATCGCTTATTGTCACGAGTAGGCTTCAATGAAGTTACTGTGAAAAGCCTCTAGTCACCACATTCTGGCGCCTGTTCGGGGAGGCTGGTACGGGAATTGAACCGTGCTGCTGGCCTGCCAGTAATTTAGCCCAGTGTGCTAAACATGCCCCTGATCTGCAGTCATGAAGTCAAATCCCACATGACAACTGCACAATTTAAATTCAGTTAATTACAGAAATCCAGAATAAAAAGCTAACATTAGTAACAGTGGCCATAACTTTTGGATTGTCTTTAAAATTCATTTCGTTTATGTGGTGGTGTGACCCCTTTAAGAGGCGATACATTGCATGCCACATGACAGGCCCTGAGCCCATTAGAACAGCCTATCATGTGTTTAGGTGTGGATCTGGTGGCTGGGGTTTGATGAGAGTTAGCATGTGAGTCTTGGGAACAAGTCTTATGTAGTAGCTGTACTGTTCTGTGTATATAGTTCTTCTCAGTTAAATAAATCACTGTTGTGATTAAAACTGCCTCATCGCTTGCCTCGCAAGACAACAGATTGGCAAGGTAGTACAGTGGTTAGCACTGTTTTTTCACAGCGCCAAGTTCGAATCACGGATTGGGTCACTGTGCGGTGTCTGCACATTCTCCCTGTGTCTGCGCCGGTTTCCTCCGGGCACTCCGGTTTCCTCCCACAAGTCCTGAAAAACGTGCTTGTTAGGTGAATTGGACATTCTGAATTCTCCCTCAGTGTAGCTGAACAGGCGCCAGAGAGTGGCGACTAGGGGCTTTTCACAGTAACTTCATTGCAGTGTTGATGTAAGCCTACTTGTGACACTAATAAAGATTATTATTCTTAAAAATAAATTTAGAGTACCCAATTCATTTTTTCCAATTAAGGGGAAATTTAGCATGGCCAATCCACCTACCCTGCACATCTTTGGGTTGTGGGGACGAAATCCACGCAAACACCGGGAGAATATGTAAACTACACACGGACAGCGACCCAGAGCCGGGATCGAACCTGGGACCTCGGCACTGTGAGGCAGCAATGCTAACCACTGCGCTACTGTGCTGCCCAAGATTATTATTATTAATAATATGATTTTAAAAATTAAATCTATCCTCCTTACCTGGCCTGAACTACATGTGACTCCAGATACACAGCAATGTGACTGACTCCGTATTGCTCTCTGAAATGGCCTAACAAGTCACTCGGTTCTACCAAACACAAGGAGTCCTTGTGGCACTATGATAGTCACAGCTGGACCAGATATTCTGGGTTCAAGTCCAACACCAGGACGTCTTGTTCAACGTGGCCCAATGGGCTGATATTCAGCTCAGGAATCCTTCTGCTACTATTCCCCAACAGGGTAAAGAAGAGTGTGGTTGTGAAGGTATGCTTAAACAAAAACTGCCATCACATAATATAATAAGAATGAAACCCATGGACTACCCAGTATCAGATCCGGAAAATAATTTTGCAAAAAGAGGGAGTGTTGCCTAGTTGCCTAGGCAGTTGCAGCTGCCATGCCAAACCACTCCATCATTATCCTGGAGCACTGGCAGCACGGTAGCATTGTGGATAGCACAATTGCTTCACAACTCCAGGGTCCCAGGTTCGATTCCGGCTTGGGTCACTGACTGTGCGGAGTCTACGCATCCTCCCCGTGTGTGTGTGGGTTTCCTCCGGCTGCTCCGGTTTCCTCCCACAGTCCAAAGATGTGCAGGTTTGGTGGATTGGCCATGATAAATTGCCCTTAGTGTCCAAAATTGCCCTTAGTGTTGGGTGGGGTTACTGGGTTATGGGGATAGGGTGGAGGTGTCGACCTAGGGTAGGGTGCTCTTTCCAAGAGCCAGTGTAGACTCGATGGGCCGAATGGCCTCCTTCTGCACTATAAATTCTATAAAATCCTGCTTCATTGGCAGGACCGAGGTGGTGGTAGTATGGAGTTGTAAACTGCCTGGAGGAATTGGTCTTGGGAGTTCTCAGCACTGATTCCAGACCCAATGAATTCTCTTGACATCAGGTCAAACATGTGCAAGGAAACATTGCGCTCACAAATACTCTCACACCCCACCCCACAACAACACCCCCTCCCCTCAGCTGTTGAGTCATTGCTCCTCCATGCTGAATAGCAGGTGGAAGAGGCATTGAACATAACAAGGACACAAAATGTACATTTGATGGTGGACTTCAATGCTTATCACCAAGAATGGCTCAGAAACATTGCTGCTGGTCAAATCCTGAAGAATGGATCTGCCAGACTGGGTCTGTGACAGGTGTGGGAGAACCAACACAAAAAGAAAAAAGGCATATTCATCAACCTACCTGTTGCAGATGCATCTGTCCATGACAATATTGATCGGATTGACCATCACACAGTCCTGCCAGATCCAGTTGTGAATGGTGTGTGGTGGGCAATTAAACAACCACAGGAGTAGGGAAAGGTTCCATTAACTCCTTCATCTTCAATTACGGTGGAACTCAGTATGTGGGTGTAAAAGGCAACTATATAATCAGAAGCGTAGAGTGGATTAATCATCTTGGTCACATCCTGCAGTCCCCACCATCAAAGAAGCCAATTTGATTTATTCTACCCGATATCAAGAATTGATTGACTGCACTCAATGTGGC
Organism: Scyliorhinus canicula; assembly: GCF_902713615.1. NCBI lineage: Eukaryota > Metazoa > Chordata > Chondrichthyes > Carcharhiniformes > Scyliorhinidae > Scyliorhinus > Scyliorhinus canicula. The sequence continues at coordinate 131,802,056 of NC_052155.1, read as the reverse complement.
CAAAGTTTGGGTTCTAGAACTAGCCGCAACTCAAGGGTGGCATCAAGGAGCCCAAGCTAAATTGAAGTCAATGAGAATCAGGAGGAAACACTCTCCACAGGATAGCATCATCACCAGTACAAAGCAGAGGGGCAGCACAGTGGCACAGTGGTTAGCATTGTTGCCTACGGTGCTGAGGACCCAGGTTCGAATCCCAGGCCTGGGTCACTGTCTGTGTGGAGTTTGCACATTATCCCTGTGTTTGCGTGAGTTTCGCCCCCACAACCCAAAGATGTGCAGGGTAGGTCGATCGGCCATGCTAAATAGCCCCTTAATTGGAAAAAATGAATTGGGTACTCTAAATTTATTTTTAAAACTAGTACAAAGCAAAATGTTAAGGTTGTTGGAGGTCAACCATACCCCCCCCCCCCCCCCCCCACCCCTCTGGGCCCATGGTATATCATGCAGGAGTTCTTCAGGGTAACGTCCTTTGCCCAAGTGTCTTCAGCTGCTTCATCAATAATCTTCCTTGCATCATAAGATCAGAAATGAGATTATTCACTAATGATTGCCCAGTATTCAGTCTCAACTTGTGATTCCTCAAATATGGAAGCAATCTATGCCTACATGCAACAAGACCTGAGAAACATTCAGGCTTGGGCTGTAAAGTTAAAAGTAACATTTGCACTACACAAGTGCCAGGCAATGACGGTCTCCAACAATAGCTAATCTAAACATCTCCCCTTTATGTAGCTGTCATGCAAGGTCTCAGAATAACATGCACACACACATGCATGATCCTGAGATAGTGGTCGCACAGGATCTGTATATTCAGGAAGTGGAACCTCTTGCTGTTAATATAAGCAACCCGCTGATGCTCTGGTACTTGTAAGGTGACATGCGTGCCATTGGTGGGTCCCTGGGTCTGGGGCATCTTGGTGATGGTGGCAAATCCTGCAGTCTAGGCATCTTGGTGGGCCTGGTCCTGGTTGATGGTGATGTAGTCAGATGCCCGGGCATACAGAATATCTGTCATCTCATGGGTGCACCTGTGGGCTGATGATTACGAGGTGCTCCACACGAGCCCTGGAATGACCCGGTAGCATAAAAATTAGGGTCTGCAGTAACCTTCACGGCCACCGGGAGTGAGTGTGCTCCTCCTCCACGGGGGTGCCATGTCTGCAAGGACATGGCTCAGGTGCGGCACTGTCTCCCTATTGAGACAGTCGTCTGCAGCACTTGTGGATAGATTTAAAACAGAGACGAAGAGAAATTACTTCTCTCAAAGGGTCAAGAATCTATGTAAATCACTACAGAAGAGGACGGTGAATGCCGGGACTTGGAGAAAATTTAAGAGGCGATAGACAGTATTTTAACAAGTAATGGGTTGAAAGGTTATTGAGAACAGCCAGGAATGTGGACTTGCGACTGAGAGATCAGCCATGATCATATTGAATGGCCGAGCAGACTTGAGGGGCTGAATTGCCTAATCCTGCTCCTAGTTCTTATATTCTTACGTTGTCCGTCTGCTCTTTGTGGGATCATTGACTCCTGTACACCCTCGCTCATTGTTGATCTCCCCTTCTGGTCCCCTCCTCAGCCTAATGGGCGGCGGGATCTTGAGGGTGTGTAGTGGCCCCCTGCAGATGTGATTCCTACTCCAGCCTGCGTTCGCTGATGTGCCTTCTACGACGTCTGCGCGCCTCTGCTGCTATAAGTGGAACAAGGGCAACCTCTGCGGGATCAACTCCAACATTCATCTTTGAATCTGGAAGGAATTGGAGAAGGAAAAAGACCAACAATTAGTTAGGTCTTCTTTAGTAATGGCAAACTTGAGTAATAAAGGTAAACATATTCATTAATACAGTAGTATGTACACAAGGGACCTGGTTGAAAGTCATCGGTCCTTTCTCTCCATCGGTCATTACATTCTGGCTGACCTTATATACAATATAACCCCGCCCTTTAGATTCATATTCCTTGAGCCATACAGGGAATATTAGCATGGTTGCCCCATGTGTCTTTCCACCCAGGGACACTCAAATCCCCCAAGCTTCCCCCACCCTTGCCATGGGTATCCAGTCTTCTCTCAGAATGCCATCTAGTAAGCAAATTGTACTCCAACCTTCACTCTGCACTCTCACTCCTGCCCAGATCAGGAGCTCCTCAACCCCAGACATCTGCCGACAAAGTTAGGGAGGTTGTGCTCAGCTGTCAGCTGACATTCAGATAACTACACTTTCACTGTGAGAGAGTCCTCAACGGTGAAGCCCTGCTCTTTACTGTTTGATTGTTGGTAACCGCCTCTACGGTGCTGACGCTCCTAGAGTATGGGCACACTGTTCAGACATCAAGATTGCAGGACATCCATACCACAAATCGTCCTCTCAGTCAGGCCGCCTATTCTTTCGAGGAGGCACTTGAGAGTTCAGGTAGTGTGAAGTGCTATCACAATTAACAAGGCTAATCGCTCCTTTGAGATAGCCTTCAGCTGTTACGCGAGAAGCTAGTCACAGTCAAAGGGATGTGAAATGGAATGTGAACACCCAAGTACAAAGGTACAAAAGAAGGCAGATTGGAACATTGAAAACATGGAGCCTCTTGGAACCTCAAGGGGGTGGAATTGACTTTCATAAGGCAAGCTGCAACAGGGCTCTGTCCTATGTGAGTTTGGTAGGGCAGATTGGCTCTGTTATGGGTCTCCACAATTTTCAAAGATGGCTTGAATGCTTCACATATGCAAAACGCCACTCCCCAGTCCGGAGGCGACTCCTGGCCTGGCAACCTCCAGTTCCCCAACCAACCCCAGGCTTGCAGGGCCCCCACAGCACTGGGGCATCAGGTACAGTGCCCTTGAGCTACATGCCGGTAAATGGAGGGGTCTATTCACTGCGCCTCCTCATTCCCCCTCAATATCCATTGTGCCAGGTGTCCGTTTTTGTAGACGACTAAACAACGCTCCCATGACTTCTCGCTGGGGGGAGGGAGTGAGATTAAAATGTTCTCAAAATAGGTTTAATCAGTTTCTCGACCTTTCTGGGCAAGATCCTGATCACGCCATCGGGAGTGGGCTGGAAGAATGGCAAACTATTTGGTGCACAGCACAATCCCATTTTTGGCCTCCCACAATTCACCTGATGTAACGCCATCAGCGCCAGGCACAACACGGTGGGAAAACAGCGCTCATAGGCCTAATGAACATTTAATACAGCTCCATCTTGACCTGCCTGCTCTTGTATTCTATGAGCCTTCTTAACCACCTCATCTACCTGTTGAGGCTGCAGAGCAGATAAATAATTGTGCAGCTGCTACAGAATTCAAGACAACAGAAAAGAAGATCAGAGATTGGAGCAAACTCCCTACACAACTTAGGCAGATGCCTGAGAATAAACGCATAAACAGAAGAAAGCCCATCATGTGGTCCCAATTTGAAAATGTAATTGCAGAATATGTTTTTAAAAATCACAAGAATGGACTCTCCGTTTCACACAGACCTATCCGAATCTTCGCCCTGAAACAAGCAAGAAAATTAAGCATTGTAGATTTCAAGTTTATGAAGGGAAACAATTTTTTACTGCAACAGAAGGCCAAGATTTCAGAGGGTTTTCCAGCAGAGCTTGATGATAGACATCTCATATTTCAGCAGTTCATAATCAAACATCGACAAAAGAATGGGTGCAGGGAGAGCATGGTGACGCAGTGGTTATGCTGCTCCACGGCTCTGAGTTTGTACATTCTCCCCGTGTTTGCGTGGGTTTCACACCACAACCCAAAGATATGCAGTATAGGTGGATTGGCCATGCTAAATTGCCCCTTAATTTGAAAAAATGAATTGAGCACTCTAAATTTATAAAAAAAAGAATGGGTGCTGTGGTAGTCACCACTGTTGTATTATATACTGCATGCGAGTGTATTACGGTAAGGCCCCTGTACTACAGGTACGGGGGTAGATCCCTGCCTGCTGGCTCCGCCCAGTACACATAGTATAAATGTGTGGGCTCACGGAGCTGCAGCCATTTCGGCAGCAGCTGCGGGAGGCAACACATCTCTGCTTAATAAAGCCTCGATTACTCTCTACTCTCGTCACGTCGCAATTGATCGTGCAATAATTTATTACACAGAGATTTTAAAACGATGGATCTCTGCATCAAGCCTGATCGCCTGCAGCTGCACCCTCAAGCAGACAACGCCAAGTCAGCCTTCACATATTGGCACAGCTTGCTTCGAGGCATACATAGGATCTGCGACTGAACCACCCTGAGAGGCACAGAAGCTCCAGATCCTCTGGCGGCTGAGCTCGGACATCTTCCCACTCATCCGGGAAGCGTCGACATACGCTGAGGCCATGGCGCTACTGAAGGAGAACTACGTGCAGCAGACCAACAAGATCTACACCAGACACCTCCTCTCCACACGGCATCAACTCCCCGGTGAGTCTGTGGAGGATTTCTGGCGTGCCCTCCAACTCCTAGTGAGAGACTGCGATTGCCAGGCCATTTCGGCCGCTGAACATTCGGACTTGCTACTTAGAGACACGTTCGTTTCAGGAATAGAGTCGGCCTACATCCGCCAGCGACTGTTAGCAGGAGCTACCCTCGACCTCGCGGCGACCAAGAAACTAGCGCTCTTGCTCACGGTCGTCTCACGCAATATCAAGCATATGCCCCGACCGAGCGGCCCACCCCTCCTGGACATCATGGACCCCGCCGGCGAACGCCCTACCGTGCACCCCATCAGCAACTGCCCCCAGCCAACCCCAGGCCTGCGCCGCGGGTCAACCACGCAACCCCGGGGGACCCAAGTGCTACTTCTGCGGACAGTCTAAGCACCCCCAATAACGTTGCCCGGCATGCAAGGCCTGCAGACAGGAAGGACATTTTGCTTCTGTGTGCCAGGCCCGCTCGGTCGCCGCTGTTGTCTCAGCGCCCCCTATGTGCGACCCGCGGGCACCGCCATCTTCCTTGCCGCAGACCTTGTGCAGCCTGTGGGCTCCGGCATCTTTCTCGCCCCAGACCACGTGCGGACTGTGGGCGCCGCCATCTTGCTCCCCTTACAGCACGTGCGGCCTGTGGGCGCCGCTATCTTACTCACCATCTTGCTCGCCTCCCACTTGCGGCCCATGGGTGCCGCTACCTTCCCCGCCTCAGGATCCCTACTCGTCAGACATCTTATCGGGCCACTCATCGCCTGCAACCGCCACCGACCAGCCACTATTGGCCTTTGTCACGATCGACCAGATACGACCGCACAACCTCGTGACCGCATCGACAACGTTGAAGATCGACGGGTACAATTTTTCCTGCCTTCTGAACTCCGGGAGCACTGAGAGCTTCATTCACCCTGATACATTAAGGTGCTGCTCCCTCACGGTCCACCCCACCAACCAGAGAATCTCCCTGGCCTCCGGATCCCCTCCGTGGTGATCTGGGGGTACTGCACTGCCACCCTCACCATCCAGGGCACAGAGTTCAGCAGCTTCTGCCTTTACGTCCTTCCCACCCTCTGCGCTGCCTTGCTACTCGGCCTGGACTTCCAGTGCAACCTCCAGAGCCTAAGCTTGAAATTTGGCGGGCCCCTACCATCCCTAACTGTATGCGTCTCACGACCCTTAAGGTCAACTCATCTTCCCTGCTTGCAAACCTGTCGCCACCAGGAGCAGACGGTACAGTGCCCAGGAAAGGGCCTTCATCAGGTCTGAGGTCCAGTGGCTGCGGTGGGAGGGTATTATCGAGGCCAGCAACAGCCCCTGGAGAGCCCATGTGGTAGTGGTAAAAACTGGGGAGGATGGTCATTGACTACAGTCAGACCTTCAATCGGTACATGTTGATCGACGCATACCCCCTCCATCGCATATCTGATATGGTCAATCAGATTGCACAGTACCGGGTCTACTCGACAGTAGACCTGAATTCTGCCTACCACCAGCTCCCCATTCGCAAGACGGACCGCCAGTACACCGCATTTGAAGCAGACGGCCGCCTTTACCATTTCCTTGGGGTTCCCTTCGGCATCACTAGCGGGGTCTCAGTCTTCCAATGGGAGATGGACTGAATGATTGATGAATGGTTGCGGGCCACTTTCCCGTACCTGGACAACGTCACCATCTGCAGCCACAACCAGCAAGACCACGACGCTAACCTTTCCAAATTCTTCCACACCGCCAAACTCCTCAACCTAACCTATAACAAGTAGAAGTGTGTGTTCAGCACGGACCGATTAGCCATCCTCGGCTAGGTGGTCCAGAACAGAGTTACAGGGCCCGACCCCGATCGCATGCGCCCCCTCATGGAACACCCCCTCCCCCACTGCCCCAAGGCCCTCAAACGATGCCTGGGGTCATTTTCGTACTACGTCCAAAGGGTTCCAAACAATGGGGACAAGGCCCACCCACTCATTCATTCCACTGCTTTTCCACTGATGGCTGAGGCTCACCAGGCCTTCAACCGTATCAAGGCCGACATCGCCATGGCTGCGATGCACGCGGTCGACGAGACGTTACCATTCCAAGTCGAGAGCGATGCATCAGATGCAGGCAGGCCCGTGGCATTTTTTTCCCGCACCCTCCATGCCTCCGAAATTCGGCACTCCGTCGAAAAGGAGGCCCAAACCATCAAAGAAGCTGTGCAACATTGGAGGCATTACCTGGCCGGCAAGAGATTCACTCTCCTCACTGACCAACGGTCGGTTGCTTTCATATGTAACAACACACAGCGGGGTAAGATCAAAAATGATAAAATCTTGAGGTGGAGGATCGAGCTCTCCATCTACAATTATGAGATTTTGTATCGCCCTGGTAAGCTCAACGAGCCCCCGATGCCCTATCCCAGGGCACATGTGCCAGCGCACAATTGGACCGACTTCGCACCCTGCACGACGATCTGTCACCCAGGGGTCACCCGTTTTTATCACTTCATAAAGGCCCAAAATCTCCCCAACTCCATCGAGGGAGTCAGGGCTGTCACCAGAGACTGCCATGTCTGCGTGGAATGTAAACCACACTTCTACCAGCCAGACCGTGCGCGCCTGGTGAAGAGCTCCTGCCCCTTTCAATGCCTCAGCGTGGATTTCAAAGGGCCCCTCCCCTCCACTGACCGCAACACGTATTTTCTAAATGTGGTCAACGAGTACTCGAGATTCCCCTTCGCCATCCCATGTCTCGGCATGACGTCTGCCACTGTCATCAAAGCCCTTAACATGATCTTCGCTCTGTTCGGTTTCCCCGCCAGGTACACAGCGACCTGGGATCCTTATTTATGAGCGATGAGCTGCTCCAGTACCTGCTCAACAGGGACATTGCCTAGAGCAGGACGACCAACTACAACCCCCGGGAAAACAGGCAGGTGGAGCGGGTGAATGGGACCGTCTGGACGGCCGTCCAACTGGCCCTAGGGTCCAGAAATCTCCCGGCCTCCCGCTGGCAGGAGGTCCTCTTGACACCCTTCACTCCATTCGGTCACTCCTGTGTACTGCGACTAACAAAACTCCCCATGAACGTCTCTTTGCCTTCCCTAGGAAGTCCACCTCTGGGGTGTCTCTCCTGACATAGCTGGCAGCTCCAGGACCCGTTCTCCTCTGTAAGCACGTGCGGCTACTCAAGGCAGACCCATTGGATGAGAGGGTACAGGTACTCCACGCAAACTCGCAGTACACCTACGTAGCATTCCCCGGCGGCCGCCAAGATACTGTCTCCCTCAGGGACCTAGCACCAGCTGGGTCCCCGCACACCCCCCCTCTGCCCCGGCACCATGCTCTCTTCCCCCTGCGCACCTCGCCACAGCCCCCGCTCCAGGATGATCCACCCTCCCCTTGGTCCCACCCGTGGATGAAGATGAGGTCAACACGCTCTCGGAGTCACTGACGACCGAACCAACGCCGGCATCAACACCACACCTGTGGCACTCGCAACAGCGGATGAAGGCGACTGACTGTCTAAATTTGTAGACTCAAAATTTTTTTAACAACCTGTATGTAAATAGTTTCCACCGCCCACACTGAACTCTTTTTTTAACCGGGGTTGAATGTGGTAGTCACCACTGTTGTTTTATATACTGCATACGAGGGTATTACGGTAAGGACCCTGTACTACAGGTACGGGGGTAGATTCCTGCCTGCTGGCTCCACCCAGTAGCAGAGTATAAATGTGTGGGCTCTCCGAGCTGCAGCCATTTCGGCAGCAGCTGCGGGAAGCTTCACATCTCTGCGTAATAAAGCCTCGATTACTCTACTCTTGTCTCATCGTAATTGATAGTGCATCAGGTGCAGATTGGCCTGTATTGCGTACATGGATTAGGTTCGCAAAATGTTGATGTGTGAGCCAGTTAAACGGACAGCAATCCTGAAGAGAAAACAGTGACCAACTAGCCTTAAAAAAAACTGAATTATATTGTATTCATTTATATATATGGCTTTTGTTTTTGTTGAATTTGATAAATGTTGTGTACACAAATGAACGTCTTGTGGAATTTATCATTTATTTATGAATTAAAAATTAAATGATAAAAATATTTTTTGGCTATTTTGGTGTTGGTGGGATTGATGGGGGATGTGTTTGCATGAACGGTCTCCATCTTGGCAACTCTGCGATAGCGCAGTGATGGGAAAGGATTGATTTCAATCCCTTCAAAAATATTAATTAGAACATAGAACATAGAACAGTACAGCACAGAACAGGCCCTTCGGCCCTCGATGTTGTGCCGAGCAATGTTCACCCTACTCAAATCCACATATCCACCCTACACCCTATACCCGTAACCCAACAACTCCCCCCCTTAACCTTACTATTAGGACACTACGGGCAATTTAACATGGCCAATCCACCTAACCCGCACATCTTTGGACTGTGGGAGGAATTATGTAAAGTCAACGGCCCACATTTGCATGAGTATATGCAAAAATACAAGCAGAACATTTTGAGCTGTCCTCGATAATAGAGGTGGGTTGCCAGGCACCTAAATTTATATATTAAAAACAAGATATGCTTGGTGTGTTTAAGTATGCGGGAGTGGCAGACTATTCTTTCATCTTTTAAGAGGGTGGAAAAGGAAGGAAATATTATCTTCTTCCAACTGTGCCCTTTGCACATTGGAGGGTCACCAATATCTTTAGTTTTTTCTTTGTCAAATGATGAAAAGATAAAGAATACTCTGTACATTTTTCCCCCTTCCTTCCTCTCTGCCTGCATGGCAACATTCACACCCACACTCCCACCCTTTTTGCCTACCCTCCTTAAGATGTCATAACACTTAACCTGAGTCCAGGATCCATTGGGGCCTTCAACATGTGGGTGGTTGCAGTCCAGGCAGTATCCACGACTGAGTACATGCATTGCTGCGGCCAATCAGATGGGGTCAGTCAATCAGGTGGTAAGGCAGTGGAAATTAGAGAATATATTACAGAGGCCAGGAGCGTAATGTCAGGAGTTCTTGATAAAACAATCATTCAAATTCAAAGAGGCAGAGGCATCTTGGTACGCTTTTATTACTGAAGAACATTCGACTGCTCCCCCCCAACCCCATTCAGCCCTCCACATGCAAAGTTTCTCTTCAAGTGACAGCTGTTGCTTAATTAATACAAGTTAAGGGAACAGGTTTTTAGTCAGCCATGAAGAGGGAGCTTTGCCATTGACCTTGAAGAAAACCATCCACAAAGATTTGTTAGGCCCTGTGGCATCAATTTCCATTCTTAGGGTGTCAGTTCAATTCTAGCATTATCTAAAGGAGATTTCTGGTGCCGTGGAGTAGTGAAGTCATCCACAGCAAGCTAAGCAGCCTATCAAATTGAAGAATTTGCACAGACCGAAAACCAGGAAGCAAAATGTACAGAGTATTCTTTGTCTGTTCATCATTTGACAAAGAAAAAAATAAAGACGTTGGATTGAGGTAGAGGCTAAAATATCATATCAAACTTTTTTTTAAATCTCTCGAAGAAATTTTATTGTGGAATGGAAGGAATGGCACTCCAGGCTTCGCTAAATAGCGTTTCAGAGCCAGTTAAGTTGTTTAGCATTAATTAAACACTTAATGCTCTGTTGAAAACCCAGACAACTCAATTGACGAGGCTTAACCTTTTTTTTTATAGTGAAAATTAAGTGCAAAAAAAATTTAAGTAAATGCCAAATCATTGATGCTCTGTTGATTCCAGTAGTGAAAGCTGCAGCTTCACACCTTGCTGAGGAGTGGGTATCCGTGACAGAAACTTCACAATTTCCACACTTTACTCCGCATGTGCAGAAGTTGCTGACAGCTTTACACAGTAATGAAGGTGGACACTGGCAGTTTCACCAGCATTGCAACTGCAAACTCTGGGACAAAATTTAAATGATCAAAAGGAAATCCTCTTATCCTTGAATCATGAGATGTCCTTTGCATTATGCTTGTCAGTCGGGATTTTAACCTCGCTGTTTGGTGAAGATGGGTGGCAGAGGTGAGGCAGATGGTTGCGTGGGTGCCAGTGTGTGCAGGAAATTAAAACATCAAAAAAAAATTAATGTGTCAGAAAGTCAACATGATCCTACTCCCTGTTGCATTTAACTGGCACACACTTGGAGGTATGTTGTAAACCAATTGAATTCAATATGTAAAAAGACAATTGAAAGCGTATTAAACCAGGCATTCTGGCTTTGATCGTCGGTGCGTGGGTTTCCCAAGCTGTTTGAATCCTGCCAGGGTCAAAAACACATGAGCACAGTGGGGATTGATGGCCCTGTGAAATTAACAGATTGGAAAGCCTTTAAATATTGAAAACAGACCAGCTGTTTTCTTGCTAAGGTGAAAGCCTTGTATCCACAGGATCTTATCTGGTAGTGCATGTTCACAGTTTTGGAGGTGATTTCCAGCACTTTGGAGGTCATTTCTGCTATTTTGAACTTTTCTTATCATGAACTTGACTTCCCTTCTGTCAAACATCACTGCAGCAGCATAGGAGTAGCTTACTCCACAACTCTACCTTCAACCTCTGATGATGAACAAGAGGTGCAGCAACACCAACAGAGCAGGAGCAACACCAACAGTAGTGGCCCCAACCTTCACCTCCGCCATCTGTCTCTCCATTGGACAGAGGAGATGAACACATTGCTCCAATTTGAAGGAGGCAATATCCCCTGTCCTGACAGTTGAAAAGCCCTTGGTCAAAGTTCTCTTGGTTTCAGAACATATAAGGATCCATGTTTCCTCCTGTACCGCACTCATGGTAGATGGACTCTTCCGAGAGAGAATCATAGAATCATAGAATTTACAGTGCAGAAGGAGGCCATTTGGCCCATCGAGTTTGCACCGGCTCCTGGAAAGTGCACCCTACTTAGGGCACACCTCCACCCTATCCCGTAACCCAGTAACGCCACCTAACCTAAGGGCAATTTAGCATGGCTAATCCACCTAACCTGCACATCTTTGGACTGTGGGTGGAAACTGGAGCACCCGGAGAAAACCCACGCAGACATGGGCAGAATGTGCAGACTCCATACAGACAGTGACCCAAGCCAGCAATCGAACCTGAGATCCTGGAGCAATGAAGCCACTGTGCTAACCACTGTACTACCGTGCCGAGAGAGACTGGAAGAGACTGATTTCATGGATGTAGGACTGGATTGTGAAGGGTTAATACTCAGTCAAACACCTCAGCTCTAACAGCAAGAAAGTTAGCACAATAGAAGCCGTGCTGTCCCACATTTAACCAAAAACACAGTGGATCTCAAATGTCTGAGGTACACAAGTTCAATTCAATTTATAAACCTAAAACCAGTGGATGATGCATAATCAGGTGTTCAGTAAAAGAGGAATCAGGCACCGAGTTCGAAAACCAAAAATGTTCATTAATGGCGAACCCCAAAGGGAACCAAGAAAATGAAGAGAGATTTTGTGCGTAACTACCACTCAAAATGGAAATGAGCTATGTGACAGCACGCTATCCAGAATCTAACTCTGTATGGGACGACCTGGTTGGCAACCTAATAATCGTGATTAACTGTAACCGCAAGGCTAAAGTGTAAATGGGTGTGCGTGTGTATCTTTTATTTCTATTTAAATATTTGGACGTCTTTCAATGGAAGGTTTATTATAATTTGTGTTTTATTTTTCTGTGAGGGGCACATGTTGCAGCAATGTGTTGTGTGCAATGTAGAATATTAATCAGTAGTTTGATCGGTAAGCGTAATGTTTTTAAAAAGGAAGGAGTCAACTAGAACTCAAAGACATTGGACTGGATTCTCCATTCTGGAAATTCCCTCCAGAACAGAATCGCTCTGGTTTTTCATTGGCGCGAGGAGCGGTGTCCAGGAGTTCCCTCTCCTTTTCCATGCACATTATGTACGGGGGAGAGCTTGCGGGATTCTGTCCTAATCCCGGTATCGGGATACCATTTTGAGCAGGTGGCCCGATACCAAGCTCCAGTGGCTGGCTAACTCCCATTCCACCCCTCCCCCCCAAATCAAATCCTGCACCAGGTCACAAGTTGTGGCATCATTCCCCCCCCCCCCCCACTACCATGGGAGTAATACGTCACCCCCGCCAAAACACACGCATGAGGGTGACCCAACCCCCCGCCACCAACAGACACCCCATTAGGCCCCCCAACAGAGAAACCCCATCAGACCCCCCCCATAATTGACCATGAACAGAGACCCCCCCCCATCATGCCCCCTCATCAGAGATCCCCTATCTGCGATCTTTGCCTGAAAACTGAACAACAGTCCAGACAGGAGGGTGAAAAGTCACTATTCACTGCGGATGGGATTCTCTGTTTGCGAGACTATGGACATGATCTGACGGTCACGTTTCCTGGTGCGATTCCATGCGAGCTGGTTAGATTGTGGGAGAGGCTGAAAACGGTATCTGCGCCGGGCACCAATCGGTTTCCGATCTAACTGGCCCACTCCCATTGGCAGAATCCAGATCCCACCTAGACGTGGCAAGAAACCAATAATCACCAATTAAGGCCAATCTCCACATCGTTAATGGGATGGACCCGTATTGAACAGCATCCCGTGATCTAATGGAACCCCGGGGAACAGGCATGCAGGCGCCCTTTAGTTCTCCTGTGGCTGTTTAGGGGATCGGAGGAAGTAAGTAACCATCTTTGAAATCGGGCAATCTGCCTGGGTGCACTGGAGCAACTGTCCTTGTGGCAGCAGAATACAGAGCCACCCTCTGAGAACGCAATTTTCAAATCATGCTGATACATTTTCCTACCCACACCAGCACGTGAAAATCCGGCCCCAGATAACTGAGAAATCCCCAGCACTCTATTGGCAATGGCCAGGCCCCTCTCCATTCAATTTCAAGACTTCTTCTATTGCAACAACGGGGTGACTATCACATGAGGAACACGCTTGATTTTCTATTTGTTCTTGGAATTCAGCCTCTCTTCTCCAGTAACGAGACAAAGCAATTTTGAGTGTTAATAATAATCTTTATTAGTGTCACAAGTAGGCTTACATTAACACTGCAATGAAGTTACTGTGAAAATCTCCTTGTCGCTAAACTACGGCGCCTGTTCGGGTGCACTGAGGGAGAATTCAGAATGTCCAATTCACCTAACAAACACATCTTTCGGGACTTATGGGAGGTAACCGGAGCACCTGGAGGAAACTTACGCAGTCATGGGGAGAATGTGTAAACTCCACATAGACAGTGACCCAAGTGGGAATCGAACCTGGGTCCTTGGTGCTGTGAAGCAACAGTGCTAACCACTGTGCTACCATGCTGCAGAAATTGATTGTGTGGTGAAGATAGACTGACAACATTTGTGACAGAATTTACAGTGCAGAAGGAGGTCATTCGGCCCATCAAGTCTGTACCAGCCCTTAGAAAGAGCACCCTACTTGAGCCCACACCTTCACCCTATCCCTGTAACACAGTAACCGCACCTCACATTTTTTTTTGAACACTAAGGGCAATTTAGTATGGCCAATCCACCTAGCCTGCACATCTTTGGACTTTGGGAGGAAACTGGTGCAGCTGGAGGAAACCCACGCAAACATGGGGAGAATGTGCAGACTCCACACAGACAGTGACCCAAGCTGAGAATCGAACATGAGACACTTGAGCTGTGAAGCAACTGTGCTAACTACTGTTCTACCATGCCACCCTATGTGGCAGGTGCATTTGAGGTATGAATGTGAGATGGTACTAAGATGAGGGTATCAGTGTTGTCTGTTCAGACAGGGATGTAAAGAGGTGCCTTGAGCGAGGGGAATGCTCAGATCTGCATGGTGTGTTGGTCTGAGGAGTTCTGTGGACTAGATGCTGGGAAAGTTAGCGTGCACTTGAATGTGAAATGTCACTCACTTTCCTGCCCTAATAGGATAATTGAACCTCTTTTGGCTTTGTATGCAACTGCAAAGCACCATATCCCTGCTGTTTACTTCTCAGCTACTTATGCCACGCCTGTTTTGCTTGAGAGGCTGTCTTTTTCTTTCTACCACAAATACTATTTGGCTTCAGCCCCTCTCAGTCGATATGACATCTAGGCCTGCCACAGAGAACGAAGCTGCATCCTGCTTCTCCACACTTGTGCTTACTCTATCTCCCCTCATTGATCTGCTTATTCTATCTCCCCTCATAGATCTGCAATGGGGACATTATGGCCCCTCCTAGGATCCATTTAAATAGGGATCCTACAGCCCAAAGGTACAGACCACCATTATGCCTATAGAGATTGGTCGGGAAACCCAGGATGCTATTGGCATGTCTGAGTTAGAGGAGCCACGGCAAAACCAGTTCTATGATCTATCAGGTTCCCGATCCGTTGCTAGCTCCCCTGCTGTGAGTGGGTTCAGAAAGTAAAAATCCTGCCCAGAGATCCGGTGAGGAAGCAAACTTAAATGAGACATTCCCATGTTTACTCTTATTTACTGTACAAGCCCAAGGGATAAGTGTATCTCACCCAATTGGTCAGGAATAGAGTGGGTGAGCAGATAAAATGGAACACCTTCACTCCCAGCTCCTTTTTTTCGCCAATGTTCAATTTTAACTCCACTGGTCTTGGTGGAAAAATGCTGTGCACAGTGGATTCAGGCACGAGCCTCATGTATAAATACCAGTTGGGTCCTGGAGCATGGTATTTTGACTGGAGCCATTGATTTCTCACCAGGCTGAAAGTCAGTAGTTGGTACCGGACAAGGATGTAGAGGCATTTCATGTATGTCCAATAATTGCTCCTTCAGATTCCACAAGGGAAGCTACGGCCTTCTCGATCCGTGGTCTAGGCACCATCCCCCATCAACTTCCCATTCTGGAGACCCTAGCCAAAGCCCTCTTCCCCAACACTTACCTATTCCCCACAGGGTGTGGATCCAAAGCATTTAAATGGGGCTTCGAAGTGAAGAACCCTGGGAGTGAAGCATAGACGCACGAGTGCATTTCATACTTGCTCTTTTCTTGCCCGTAGAAAATCTATCTTGAGTTTAATCAGCCCCCTTCTATTTGCACTCGGCTTTTTCAACAAGAAGGTCAGTCAGTGATTTCAGTGCTCGGTAAGAATTATTTTGTGTTTCTATACTCCAGCACGGCTTGTTGTGTTTTCACGTCTTACTGGCTCATTGTTAATACAGATGAACAAAGCTTTAATCTTCCCATTCTATGAAGAGCAAACCAGACTCTTGATCCTGATTAAAGAAACACGAACCGTGCCCCTGCCCCATTACTAATTAATATGACAGTTGCCAGAGGCGATATGCCAGGGTGCTCTAATCAGCATGAGACACAAGCTTACACTTTTCAGCGGCATTATGTGAAAATGCCATGCGTCTGCAATATATGCAGCTTTTCACAGTAAAGCTATCTCAATTATCACTGAACCATGAAGTGTACATAATAAGGAAAGCCGGATAATTTACTTTTTAATTGCATCTAATTAGTTTATACTGCCCATTACTTTCAAAGCCTATTATTACTTTACATGTTCTGATGTCCATAAATGAAATAATTATCAACCAATAATCTTGTTTTCTTTAGTACAGTTGAGGTATAGCATGGCTGTTTGACTGATGTGTGTTAAGTATCCTTTGGAATACAGTTAGAAATATATTTTGATACCAAACCACGAATAATCTCTGAATTTGTGTTACCATTTTATACAACTTAAATAATGATGTTATTTATTTTTCCAATTAAGGGGCAATTAAGCGTGGCCAATTCTCCTAACCTGCACATCTTTGGGTTGTGGGGGTGAGACCCATGCAGAGATGGGACGAATGTGCAAACTCAACACGGACAGTGACCCAGGGCCAGGGTTGAACCTGGGTCCTTGGCACCACGAGGCAGCAGTGCTAACCACTGCCACCATGCTGCCCAATAGCAAATATTTCACTATGTCGCAAACAGAGACTGTAGATTAGTTCTAATCAGCACATTTTTTTATTCGTCCATGGGATATGGGCGTCGCTGGCTGGCCAGCATTTTTTGCCCATCCCTAATTGCCCACGAGGGGGCAGTTAAGAGTCAACGCATTGCTGATGGTCTGGAGTCACATGTAGGCCAGACCAGGTAAGGATGGCAGATTTCTTTCCCTGAAGGACATTACTGAACCAGATGGGTTTTTAACAACAATCAGCAACAGTTTCCCGGTAATTATTAGACTTTAATTCCTGCTTTTTTTAAAATTCAAATTTCACCATTTGCAGTGGCGGGATTCGAACCCAGGTCCCGAGAGCATTACCCTGGGTTTCTGGTTTCTAGTCCAGTAACAATACCACTAATCCACTGAGACCAGACGTCACACCCGCGGTAGGGTACTCAGCCCATTGGGGCGGAGCATCGCGCTATATCCGTCCCAACGGCGTGCGGAGCGTGACACGATGATTTTATTCTGGAGGGGGCGGAGCATGCAAAACCTGTGTCAAAGAGGCGCCGCCCCCGATTTTGCAGTCAAAAGGGAACCTCTGCCCGATCGCCAATTACGAAATTGGTGTCGGGGAATGGTGAATCCTATCCCCTGACTTTGAACAATTTAAAGAAAGTGTGGCTCAATCAAGACATGAGTGGTGAAATTTGACATGGAAAGGGTAGTAAAACGGCCAGTATCACATGGGCTGTCCATTATATACCAAGCCACAATATTCAGTTACAATTGCTTTGCTTCCCCCTCAGATTTCCCAGGTAAACTTTCATTCTGTGGATGGCTTGACTGCAAGAAAGAGCGAGAGAAGTGGGATAGTGGAGCTGACAGTTATCAGCGTTCATATGAGTGCTGGTCTCAAGTCTGTGGCTGATGTTGCCAAGAGACAGCATGTAGACAAGGAAGAGGAGGCATTGAAGGTTGGATTCCACACTTTCCCCCTTTTGTCCTTCATGGACAACTTCGGATCTTACTCAAGCTCTATCTCCCCTAACCGTCGGGCTCCCTTGTGTGTAAGGTTGTGATCATTGAGGAGGAGAAGGAGCTGGGCTGCTGGGTTGTTAACTGGGTCTGTAAGTGTCCATAATCGGGTGCCAGAGCGAACGCAACAAAGGAGGAGCTGTATGACTAAGTATAGGATGATAAGAAGGGCAAGGCCTATCCCGAGATACTATCTTAAGGAATCCTCCAAACCACCCTCCAATATCAGGGAGCCATTCTCACCAATCAAAAGGCTATTCTTGAGCCACAGAATGGAGAAGGCGAACTTGTTCCTGTATGTCGCGCACATCCGTCTTGATTCTTTGGTCTTCATTAACATAAAAGCAGCAAGATTTAGTAATCAGCGCAGTCTCCCCCTTGCGCTGCCAATAGGAAATTGAGGGCCATTCAATTTTTGGAGTACAACAGTACAGAGGGACTGAATTTCCGATTACAACACCTGAATGGCATCCACAGTTCTATTCTCAATTATTTCCATAGTGGCAGAGATGTTAATGAGCCCTTTCTAATTCCGAGACTCCCAGACCAGGGATAAGGGCCTGTACAAACTGGTGAAACCCAGTATTACGGATAACCAGTGAATTTGAGATCGATCTTTTATGACGCCTCTGACGTGGTTATGAAGGGAGTTAATGGCAAGGTCTTGGACCCCGGAGGCCTCAGGGATAATATTGCCAATGGTGCAGGTCCCCGCCCAATCAAAGGGAAATGTCTTGTTGGCCCTATTCCCACAAAGCCAGTAGGAACCATTGCGAACAAGAGTCGGGGACCAAAAGGTATGGTTCTGACAGAATCTAAGCCAATTCCAAACAAAGGTAGAATTGGTCTGGGCGTACCAGTGAATTTGACAGGTATGACTAAGTTGTAATGCTCGCAGTACCAGTAGGTCTGGGCTTCCAGTAGTGTTTCTATAATTACAGAGCCCAAACCCTCCTTCAGCGTAGTCATCAGAAGCCCAGATGATTATGGAGTTGCCCAGGGTCAGATGATATGCCCGCTGACAGTCGCACCCATTCTGGTTAGTATATATGAGATTGGCCTCAGAGGAAGGGGCCTGGGGTAGGCATGTCGTCTCATTGCTTTTGCATTCCTCCTTCTAACACATAGCTAGGCTGACCCCTTAATGGCCACTTTGGGACCATGCAGAATCCAACGGGAGGGCCACAAATCACATCTCTGAGGAGGAAGAGTTAGGGGGAAAATGAGTACAGATCCAAAAATTGGTCCGGTTGCCCTGTGAGGCAATGGCCTGCATCTTTTGGACCGCAGAATTATCAATCCATGGCAAGGGCCACTGAGAAGAAAGTCAGTATTAGAGTCCACATCTCCATGGCCCAGTCAAGGTTCTGGTTCAGGCACTTTCTTCCGTGGTCAGTACCCGCTTGACGTGTGAGACATGGATCCACAAAGGTCGTCCCTCGACTTTCACGGCAGTGTGGGTGGTCGGCAGCACCTGGTAAGGGCCTTTCCAATGAGGTTCCAGGCAGTGTTGCCCCTGGAAGACCATCACGAGGACCAAATCTCCTGGCTGGTACTGGTGCACCCTTCAGTGGTAGCTTTCTTCTCCGCCTCTGCGACCTGAGAATGCAAACTTTTAAGAGAAGTAGTCAACGCAATGCTACAACCCAGCATTCCCTCATCCATAGAGTAGATGTCCATCTACTTAACCATGAGGGATGGGGAAACAGGGAGGCGCATGGGACGTTCCATCACTATCTCATACGGTGACAGGGAAGCGGTACGGTTGGGATGGGAGCTCATGGTCATGAGGACCAGAGGCAAGGCATCAGGCAACTTCAAACCTGTTTCTTCTCACAACTTAGCCAACTTGTTCTTTAGTATCCCATTCTGCCTCTCCACCTCCCCCCGTAGATTGGGGATGGTACATACAGGAGAGGTGGTGTTTACATTGTAATGCTTTCAGCAATTCCCTTACCATCTTTCCTGTAAAATAGGACCATTGTCACTGGATATGATTTCAGGGATCCCAAACCTAGGTACATATTTACGTAACAGTAACTTGGCTACAGTAACAACATCATTCTTTCTAGTTGGATATGTTTCTAGCCATCGCGAAAATAAGCACACAACAACAAACACTTGGCCATATCCCATACATTTAGGCATTTGTATAAAGTCCATTTGTAAATGCCCAAAAGGGTCCCACAGCTGTGGACCCACCGTTGCAGTCACTGGAGGTGTCTTTCCAGGTTTATGGCATTGGCAGAGCAGGCACTGGGCAGCAACATTCCCTGCCAAGGTAGAAAATCCTGGTGCAAACTATACCTTCTGTGCCATCCTTTTCATCCCCCCTTTGCCCGCATGAGTAAATTCATGTAGTATGCGGGCAAGCCAGGGCAGGCGTGATACAGATGGGACAGCTCGCCCTTCGGGGGAACACCAAAGGCCATCAGAGCGCTGAGTGAATTTGGCTTGTACCCACGCATCCTATTCAGAATGCGGTGCAGTGGACTGTAAATGAATAACAAACGACAGATCAACAGTAGAAGTACCAGGCGGAGTAGGGGTGGCAGCCTGATAATAGAGGGAAAGCAAAATGGAGCTGTACAGCCTTCTCATAAATAGCCAATACCCCTTCCCTCCATTCAAACTTAATTTTGTGTTCTCCTGTTGGAGGCGAGAAACCATGGGGCCACGAACCTTGACCTGGGAGCCACGAGTCACGGAAAGAGTGACATGTGGGGCTGCATTTGGCGGAGCTTGAAAAAGAGATGCAGCAGAGGGTGGTAGGGTGACAGAGGCGGTGATGCCCTCGGGGCCAACACAAAGGGAGGTGATGGTAAGAACGTAACACTCACTCAAGTGGGCAGATACCTCTCAGTCATACTGAAGGTCGGAGCCATCTGCCGAGTAATGGGCTGTGCAGTGGAGATGGTCATGCCAGTCTTCCAGGGAGTGAGAACAATTGCCTAGAGTCTCTTGAACCCGCTGACCAGCCAATAGATGAAGGAATATATTTTGTAGTCAGGACAAAAGGTTGACTTTGTCAAAGTTTCACCACCACACATGGGTTGAAAGAAGTGTTCAGCAACCTGTAGTAAAGCACAGACTGTTGGACAAGTTGACTTGGGGACTTTGAGGTGGACACCTTCGGTGGAACAAACAAGTATGCATCCTAGTTTGCAGAGGAGGTCACGACCTAGGAGACTGATAGTAACATCAGAGCTGAGGAGGAATTGGTGTTCACCAGATTGCCTTATGAGGGAGAGCGGAACCTTTTCTGATAGAGATAGAGACAGTGGTTGGCCATTACTCCGACAACATCAACACTTTGGTGGGCAAGGCGAATGTTAGGAGCATCATCTGTGCGAATAATGAAGTGGTGTCAGTATCAATGAGAAAGTTCGATTAACTACCAATAATATAATAGGTCCTTCAGCAGTAATGACAGGTATTTGACGGGTGTGGCATCCCTATTGGGAGGGTCCTGGTGGACCAAAGGGATTGTTCATTGTACAAGGAATAATCTGAGGGTTCTGAGGGGGTGGAAGCGGGAGTGACATGACAGCAGGGGATTGACATCTTTTGTCCCTGAGGGCAATTATGGGACCAGTTCCCCTGGAGACCACACGTATAACAGGCACCACTATTCCCTCCCCGGCCTGCTTGCCTACCTCTCCCACATCTACCATTCCTAGTCCACCACTGTTATTGTTCACCAGGTGGGCAGGCATACAGAATCTTGTCGCTGCTTTTATTTACTAATTTGGGTTGCTGATACTGGAGCTGCCGCTCACAGCGTCGTAGTGCACTAATGATTTCAGGCAGGTTTTGCTTACCCTCCCAACCAACACAAGTCAGTGTAAACATTTTCTTTATATCAGGCTGCAACCCCTGTACAAGGGTAATAACGAGTGCCGACATACCAGCATCTATAGCAATTCCAGAACACTTAGTAAACACAGAATGGAAGCATTCGCATAATCACATACATCCTCATCAACAGGAGGCGCTGATTTTTTTCTTCTTTTGACCCGGGTCTTTTGGTGTCTACGCAACCAGGATCCTGGATTTTAGCTGTCTAGCTTCCTTCAACCTTAACTATTGTAACCTATAACTCACCCATTCAAGTAATAGACACTCCCCTTGAGCCCTTCTAGCTTCTGATATAATTTTCAATCTTCCCAAGTTCAGAATCTGCACTAAGGGATGTTCTAGATGGATTTCCAAGATATACAGGGTAGGTGTGGTGGCTATTATCCAAGGATGTGTAGGTTATGTGGGTATATATGGGGATAGAGTGGGGGAGTGGGCCTGGGCAGGACGCTACCCAAGGGGATCAGTGCAGACCGAAAGACAAATGATTCTTATAAAGTCAATTCTCAATTCCTGAAGCTACTGCAATTCTTGTTCCATTTGCAGAAAGTAAAACACAAAAGATCCATTTGCTTGAGGCAAAATGGGTTCATTAATCTGAACATATCTAACAATTCAAACTTAAAATTTGTAATTCCCAATTCCTTCAGAAATATAAATACATTTTCAGCTGTTTACAGGCATGGGTTAATTCTCTGCTCGTTTAAAAAAAAAGGTGGAGTGAAAGTTTTCAACTGGACGTCATTACGTCACCACCTGACTTTATTTCGACCTAACGAGAAACCTGATCAGAAAACACTCTTTTCTTTTCCTTACATGCGTGATTCTGTATCTGGATTAAAATTCCTCATGTTTATCGCAAATACCCTGGGAATCATCAGTAAACATGAATCTAGGTTGATAACTTTTGAAAAGAAAGATTTGTTAATTACATTTCAGTTTGTTAGCTGTTTGACACACACATCACTTAAATTATGATCTTTAAATCACAATGTCATGCGACACACAAATATCACCACACTCATATACCAAGGATGCTAGCACTTCAGTGCTTTCACCAAAATGAATAGCTAAACATCCTTGTGGTTTCTAAACTTCTAAATTCTAAACTCAAGGTTACTTCCCAGAAGATAAACCTTCAAACATCCACATAAAATGAACGAAACACACAGATTCTCACAGCTCGCAAACATCACAGTTAACTGTCAGCTTTCTCTCACATCCACAGATTCTTAAAGAGTATTAAACAAGATCCTCCGTTCGCCTTCATCATAAAACTTTTATTTATTTTATTCCATTTAAGTCAATTTCCAATTATTGATTTTATAGGCATTAGCTATTCTTCATAGATTTAAAACCATTCTTACATTTGCACAAATTGCCTCCAGACTATGGGTGCTGAAATGGTTAATTTCCCTACAGAACCTAAAAGGGCGAAGAGTGGGCAGAGGAACCTGGAACGCCATTGCGCCTCTACACATAATCTAAAAACTTATATTGTTCAATTACTTTTATTCTGCTCAAATTTCTTTCCTTTAAACTGATTTCAATTTCCGATGTTTCAGTGCTTGAGAGAAATCTTACTAGTTCTTTTTCTAACTCAAATGTTGATAAGTTCAAATTGGATCGAAATAGTGATTGGTGCTCTAAACATTGTGTGAATTTGGGGTGTCCCCCACGCAGGAAAATTTCAACAATCGGTAAAGTTCAAATCGGATTTAATCATCTTAGCGATAAGCTTTTGTTCTGGTTCCCTTATGTGGGAACCCTGGTCGACACCATGGTAAAAGTTTAGATCTTATCTTACCGTCAGGCTTTCAAGTTAACTTTATCAAATAGCCAAGGACTCGAACCCTACTAACTGTGCCTTCTCAGCTAAGGACTCGCTAACCTTACTTGGCCTTGCCTCATCAGCTGGGGACTCAAACCCGAGTGAGCTGGAGACTCAAACCCCAAGGGGGACTCAAACCTCCCTTTAGACCAACGGTGACTTACTCTGGTAGTGTCACACAGGTGAGCGTATGCGTTTCTTTTGTCACAACCTCAAAATGCCGAAATCTGGCAGCTGCGGTCTCCGAGTTGTTGACTGGTGAGGCACTGCTGAATGTACCCGTTTTCTGGCACTCCAAGGGTTAGTCATCTCAGCGGAACCTCTAATTACTGTCAAAGTATTTCAAGGCAGACATGGGGGCACTTTTTGATCAATCTTTATTGACATGTGCACATGGAGAGCAAACCAGTGGGGTTCACTGCATTGCTGTATCTGAGTCCAGCAAATCAGAAACATTTATAGCTTGATTAACCAATGCAATTTACAGCTGCATTCTAATTCTTCATGTGAATGCCACACACACCAATAATATCACAGTTTTAGACCAATGAAAAGACAGTAATTCGAGCCAATAGAAAACAGGGCAAATGGACCAATACAACCAATAGCACCTTTAATCCTACTTTTGCATATTTATCTCCCCTCATGGCTTGGTGGTTATGGTAGTTTACAGAAAAGCGTGTCCTTGTTACGGCTACTTCCATCATTCTGTCTCCATAGACTTGCGACATTCACTAACAACCAGTTTATTATGGATTTAATTCTAATTTATGTCCTTCACTTCTCCAGGATATTATGGATTTCATACTAACTCATGAGAAGCTCCATGAGGGAAGAGAAGTCATTGCTTGCTACAATTGGATAGATAAGAGTGTACAATGGAGGAGAGGACATTCATTGCAAACTCTTTTCCAGTTTTGATCCTGTGGTGATTGTCAGATCTAATGATGCACTTTCAGAGACTTCAGACAAGATGTAACTAAATGGGAACAAAGTCCCATAGCAAGTTTAGCCATGTGTTTCCCGGCACTCGCAGCATTTTTAAATAGCATCCAGATCTCTGGGCAAGCAAAGTAAATCCCAATCCCCCCCCAAGCCCCAATACACATAGGAGGTCCCCTGCCCCCCTACATGCCCGCAAAGGGCATCTCAATCTGGATCACCACCATACATAAAATGCCAACTTGGCACCCTGGCAGTGCCAAACTAACAACCTGGAAGTGCCCCTCTCAGCAGACCATGCCACCTAGGCACATTGGCAGTGCCAGGAATGCACCCTGATGGCAGTGCCAGGAGACCACCCTGCCCAAAGGGCATACACCTGGGGTCTCCAATTCCCTAAATGACTCCCATGAGTGCTATTCCATTTGGCCCCTGCTGGTGGAGACCAGTACTGAACAGCGCTCACCCATGAGAAAGATCCCACGCCTCAGGTATCTCAGGAATCAGCACATTAAAGTGAGACAGCTATGCAGATTTGCTAAAAACTGAACCCGCAACATCTCGTGAAATCACATTTGATCTTGCAAGGCATTGTGAGCTGGGTAGGTCCCAGGAATAGGGTCTCCCAGCCCCAATTATCCATGCTGGGCTGAGGCAAACTGCTTTTCCGATGCAGCATGGCCGTAAAATTGCACCCTTCATCAGTGAGCACAAAGAGATTTATTTAGTGACCTCAAGAGAAGTGGCATTTTTGCAGCTAGCTCTGAAATACATCTGCCTCGGAGTATTCCCTGGGGTGATTCCCCATTTTGAGTCCCAATTGGTCACCCCGACGAGGAGAACGTTACCCTGCTGCATCGCGCTTCGAAGGGACAATCACGACAAATCTTCAAACAGGCATTAATGCCTTTTAGTGGTACTGTCAAGACACCTAATTCTTGTTTTGAGCGTCTGACTGTTATGCCTCCTCAACACTTGAACCAATGGATGAGTTTCCATTGCTCTCTGCATGGGCGATAACATTTGATGGGTCACAAGAAAAAATATTTTCTTGGAATTAAGTTGTTTACTAATTTTGCATATTTAATAAGTGAATATTCTTTGAAACTCACGACTCATGATAATTTGGTAAAACAACACAAATTTAATATTCACTGAGGCCTTGCTTCAAAAATAATATACAATTGTTGAATATCTGCAGATAATCAGTGCAATTTTTAAAAATGAAAATGCACTGTTTTATTTTCCCCCCAAATGGTTTTGTAGTCAGTTTGTGAATCTCCAATGTGTTTGACAGCTCTAATGTGTGATGACATTCTCACTGCAAGATTAATGAATGTGATTTCACCACTCCAAATTTATTGAGAAATAATTTGCAGCTCATTACCATAAAATTCTGTGACAACTGCAACATTCAAAATAGATTTATTTCTCAGGTACTTTCATAATTTTCTGCTGCCAGGTAAAATAAACAAGGCTGTTTGCGGAATGGAAATACTTTCCGTGAAAGGGAATGTTTTCACTCACCAAGCTTGGTGCTGTGATTTTAAGCCCTTCCCCCGAGTGTCGAAATTCTGATTGACACCAGCAATTTCCTTCAGGCTGTTGCAAAGTGAACAAGCCAATTAATTTGTGTTTCTCAGATGTGACATGGCTTTCTCTTTGTTTCTGGTGCATTGTTCAAATTGAGATTCATACGGAGCACAGTCACATTCTAATGAAGCTGCAGTGTTTCTTTATTATCTGTAATTAAATCTACATCCAATTAGATCACATACCAGCTCCATCTGAACCACTAAGCGTTCATTAATGGCATTTAAACTCATCCATATGGACTCTGGAATGCCTTCCCATTTTGACTTGAATTTTGTCACAGAATGACAATCAACTATTAGGGGGATGCAGAGAGAGAAAACAAAATCAGTCATGGGAGGAAAAGAGGAAGAGTGGTCCCTATTTTCCAATTGTTAGTAATTGTTGTGCTGACAGTATTTGAAAGATTTGTCAATCAAAGTGTCGTTCAATTAGGTTTGTTACATAAATGCAGCAAGAGATAGTTATCTAACAGGCAGCAGAGGTTACATTCTCAAGAGGGTTATTTTCAATTGAAATGCTGTAACAATTAATCTCTCTTGACTCATGGCAAGGAAACAAATGTTTGATATGACTTGTATACTGGTTGAACATTTGGAATCCAAATCAAGTGCCATGTTTTGATGTTACTTGTGTGCAGGACTGACGGAGGGACTAGCAGCACAGCTCGAGTATTAGTTGACAGAAAGGCTTGGTCTGTCTCATGTGTGGATTCAATGGGGTGCACTGGTTTTTCCAGAAGAATCTTCACCCAAGTCAGCCAAACCAGTGCAACAAATTCAAGAAATTTCAGGTACAGGTTATGACTTTTTGAATTTCTGCAATCTCTTGCTCTGGCAGAAAGAAACATCCTGACTGGTGTCGCATCCATCCATAAGATGCACTTAGATCAAATTAATCATCATTGAGGTTCTGCTAACTGTTTACAGGCATTAAAGAGTTTTTACAATTCAACTTTTCTTTGTAGTATGACCTTTTTTAAATAATATTTATTGTCACAAGTAGACTTACAGTAACATCGCAATGAAGTTACTGTGAAAAGCCCTAGTCGCCACATTCCGGGTACACAGAGGGAAAATTCAGAATGCCCAAATTACCTAACAGCACGTCTTTCGGGACTTGTGGGAGGAAACCGGAGCACTCGGAGGAAACCCACGTAGACACTGGGAGAACGTGCAGACTCCGCACAGACAATGACCCAACCGGGAACCACACCTGGGACCCTGGAGCTGTGAAGCAACAATGCTAACCACTATGCTACCGTGCCGCCCCCATAAAGGAACTAACATGATCCTTGGTGCAGGGTGCGATTGACAGCATGCATTTTAGCACCCCACATTGTCAAATCTGAGATGTACCTTAACAAGAAAGGAATTCTTTAATGTCCAGCTGAATCATAGAATTTTCAGTGCAGAAGTAGGCCATTTAGCCCATCGAGTCTGCACCGGCCCTTGGAAAGAGCACCCCACTTAAGCCCACATCTCCACCCTAACCCCGTAATCCAGCAACCCCACCTAACTGTTTTGGACATGAAGGGTAATTTATCATGGCCAATCCACCTAACCTGCACATCTTTGGACTGTGGGAGGAAACATGATATTGAAATAATTTATGTACCAAAAAAGTAACTTCTGCGTACCAATAAAACTTGCAAATGGCTCAATAGGGTTTTTTAAAAAAGTATTTTCCAGTCCTTAAAAATAGGTCTTTCCTAGGCAGTGGAGTATTTAGTCTGATTAAAATGTTTATTTTTATGATAAATCTATTCTCAGATGGATTAAAACTGAAACATATTTTCTGTTTTAGATAATGCCACAGATTATTTTTCTGAAAGGAAACAATTGTTAAGCAATTGCGTGTTAAATTATTGCACTGTTTTCTGGAGGGTTTTCCAGGGGGCTTTGAGGAAAAGGCAGCAGAAAGACACAAAATGGTGATGCTGATTTGGAGAGCCAGTGCAGACACGATGGGCGACTGGCCTTCTTCTGCACTGTGATTTGTAACTATGTTTGTGAATATGCAAATAAATTTGATTGAATGTGCCTTCACTTCACAAAAATAACACAATTTTGAATGCAATTTCAGGCCATATTCCCAACTGCGCGCAAGGCTCATCCAGCAATTTTCAAATCACTGTTCATAAGTGAGGTTACTAGGATCTCTATTCAAAGAAAGCTAACTATATTTCATTCTCTCTTGCCATCGGGCTGAACAAGCAGAAGTCTTTGTGAGGATTACAATTTTTACAATGGTGCAGAGTGGTATTGACAGCATGCATTTTAGCACCCCTCATTGTCAACTCTGTAATGTACCTTAACAGAAAGGGATTCTTTAATGTCCAGCTGAATCATAGAATTTACATGCAGAAGGAGGCCATTTGGCCCATCGAGTCTGCACCAGCCCTTGGAAAGAGCACCACACTTAAGCCCATATCTCCACCCGAACCCAGTAACCCCACCTAACCTTTTTGGACACCGAGGGTAATTTATCGAAGCCAATCCACCTAACCTGCACATCTTTGGACTGTGCGAGGAAACCGGAGCACCCGGAGGAAACCCACGCACACACGGGGAGGACGTGCAGACTCCTCACAGACAGTGACCCAAGCTGGGAATCGAACCTGGAACACTGGAACTGTGAATTAAATGTGCGAACCACAGAATATATGTAAAAATCATGCAGGTTAATGTTTGGTATCCAGTAGCAAGCATCATGCTTTCATTCTGCAACAACCTGCTATGCCAGTGAGCCACTGAAGTGTAGTTACTAAGCAACCGAGTGAGGCACTCTCAATTACAACGTGAAAGCGAGGTCAGTAATCAAAGGCTTTAATAAACAGTGAACAATGGCAGGATCCAAGAGAAGTGTGCTCGCAAAATGGAGTCTCATGTTAAATACTGTTTCCAGGGGGCGTAGCCAGAGGCGGAGTCCCCCAGGGTTCCAAGCCTCTTAAAGGGGCAAGGTATTCCGATCATCACATTCACCCCCTGTTTAAAAAAAAACACATAGTCCGTCGGGGGTCGGGGGTGAAGTGTTTTAAATTATAAGTTCAGTCTTTGTGGTGGTCTGATAGTCTGTGCTGACTTTCGCTGCTCCGGTGGTGGCGCCGTGGATGCGGTCGGTTCCGATGGTGGTCTATCCGGGAGCACGGTTGACTGAGGATTTGGCCGCCTTGGAGGGGGGGGGTATCAGGAGTGATTAGGGTGGTCGGTGCCGGCTGGGGGACAGGGGGCGCTATGGAGGAGGGCGCTGTCGAAGTCGGCGGTGCCGGTGCCAGCTGGGGGGCAGGGGATGCTATGGAGGGGGGGGCGCTGTCGAAGTCGGCAGCCGGTGCGGGGCCGGGAGCATCGGTAGAAGGGGGGAGTTGGAGGGGAAAAAGTCGGGGTCGGTGGGAGGGTCGGTGGGGTCGGTGGAGTCGGTGGGAGAGCCAGCGGGTGCCAGGTCTCGCAGGGATACAGTATCCTGCCTGCCGTTGGGGTGCTCGACATAGGCATAACGAGGGTTTGCGTGCAGTAGGCGGACCCTCTCGACTATGGGATCCGTTTTATGGCTCCTCACATGCCTCCGGAGTAGGACTGGACCCGGAGTCGTCAGCCAGGGTGGAAGCGAGACCCCAGAGGTGGACTTCCTGGGGAAGACAAACAAATGATTGTGAGGGGTCTCGTTCGTGGCCGTACAGAGGAGCGACCTAATGGAGTGCAGGGCATCGGGTAGGACCTCCTGCCAGCGGGCGATAGGGAGACTCCTTGACCATAGGGCAAGAAGGCCAGCCTTCCAAACTGTCGCGTTCTCCCTCTCCACTTGTCCGTTTCCCCGCGGGTTATAGCTCGTCGTCCTGCTCGAGGCGATGCCCTTGCTGAGCAGGTACCGACGCAGCTCATCGCTCATGAACGATATACCCCGGTCGCTGTGAATATAAGCGGGGAAACCAAACAGAGCGAAGATGCTGCGCAGTGCCTTGATCACGGAGGCCGAGGTAGTATCGGGACAGGGGACAGCAAAAGGGAAGCGGGAGAATTCGTCGATGACGGTGAGGAAATAGATGTTGCGGTTGTTGGAAGGGAGAGGCCCTTTGAAGTCCACGCTTAGTCGCTCAAAGGGCCCAGAGGCCTTTATCAGGCGGGCCTTGTCTGGTTGATAGAACTGCGGTTTGCATTCCGCACAGATCTGGCATGCCTTAGTCATGGCCTTGACCTCTCCTGTGGAGTAGGGCAGGTTGCGCGACTTGATGAAGTGGGCAAGCCGGGTGACCCCCGGGTGGCAGAGGTCATCGTGGATGGCTCTCAGGCGGTCCAATTGCGCGTTGGCGCATGTGCCGCGAGACAGGGCATCTGGGGACTCGTTGAGCTTCCCCGGGCGATATTTAATATCGTACGTATAGGTGGAGAGCTCTATTCTCCACCTCAGAATCTTGTCGTTCTTTATTTTGCCCCGTTGTGCGTTATCGAACATAAAGGCGAACGACCGTTGGTCAGTGATGAGGGTGAACCTCCTACCAGCTAGGTAGTGCCTCCAGTGTCGCACGGCCTCCACTATGGCTTGTGCCTCCTTCTCGACTGCAGAGTGCCGAATTTCTGAGGTGTTGAGGGTTCGGGAGAAGAACGCTACCGGTCTGCCCGCTTGATTGAGGGTAGCAGCCAGGGCGACGTCGGATGCATCGCTTTCTATTTGGAAGGGAATGGGCCTCATCCGTCAGGGGAAAAACCGTGGTCTTAATGAGTGGCCGGGCTTTGTCCGCATATCTGGGGACCCACTGTGCATAATAGGGGCTGTTTAGCTCACAGGGCTAATCGCTGGCTTTGAAAGCAGACCAAGGCAAGCCAGCAGCATGGTTCGATTCCCGTAACAGCCTCCCCGAACAGGCGCCGGAATGTGGCGACTAGGGGCTTTTCACAGTAACTTCATTTGAAGCCTACTCGTGACAATAAGCGATTTTCATTTCATTTCATAGGAGAAAAGCCCCAAGCACCGTTTGAGTGCCTTGAGGCTACGGGGGAGGGGGAGTTCCTTAAGGGGACGCATGCAGTCGGGGTCTGGGCCTAGAACCCCATTCTCCACGACGTAGCCGAGGATAGCTAGCCGGGTTGTGTGGAAAACGCATTTCTCTTTGCTGTACGTGAGGTTGAGGGCCCGGGCAGTCTGGAGGAACTTCCTCAGGTTTGCGTCGTGGTCCTGCTGGTCATGGCTGCAGATGGTGACGTTGTCCAAGTACGGGAAGGTCGCCGGTAAGCCGTACTGGTCCACCATTTGATCCATCGCCCTCTGGAAAACGGAGACTCCGTTTGTAACACCAAAGGGTACCCTGAGGAAGTGAAACAGCCGACCGGCTGCTTCAAAAGCCGTGTAGGGGCGGTCCTCAGAGTGAATAGGGAGTTGATGGTAGGCCGATTTGAGGTCAACCGTGGAGAATACCCGATACTGGGCAATTTGAGTCACTATTTCAGCTATGCGGGGAAGTGGGTAAGCATCGAGTTGTGTGAAGCGGTTTATTGTCTGGCTATAATTCACAACCATGCGTTGCTTTTCCCCGGAGCGGACTACCAATACTTGGGCCCTCCAAGGGCTGTTGCTGACCTCTATGACCCCCTCTTTTAGTAGCCGCTGAACCTCTGACTTGATAAAAGTCAAGTCTTGGATACTGTACCGGCGACTCTTGGTGGCAATGGGCTTACAGTCGGGAGTGAAGTTCGCGAAGAGGCGGGGTGGCGCAACTTTGAGTGTCGCCAGGCTGCATACTGTGAGTGGGGGCAGGGGTCCGCCGAACTGCAGTGTCAGGCTCCGGTGGCTGCACTGAAAGCCGAGGCCAAGCAGCAGGGGGGCGCAGAGTTGAGGAAAGATGTAAAGTTTAAAACGGGAGTATTTCGCGCCTTGAATTGCGAGGTCCGCGACACAATACCCCGTGATTTGAACCAAATAGGACCCTGAGGCGAGGGCGATAGTTTGGGAGGCGGGGTGGATGCGCAGGGAGCAGCGCCTTACTGTGTCTGGGTGGATAAAGCTCTCCGTGCTCCCGGAGTCGAACAGGCAGGGAGTGTCGTGGTCGTTGATTCGCACCCGCATCATCGAGTTTCGCAGGTGTTTCGGCTGCTATTGATCAAGTGTGATCGCTCCTAGATGCAGGCCGTCAGAGTCGAACTCACAAAATGGCCGCCCAGAGTCACAAGATGGCCACCGCCACCGCCGGTCGCACGTGTCAGGTTTTGAAGATGACCGTCGCCAAGATGGCCGCTCCCATGACTCACACGAGGTCGATGACGCGTCAGAAGTGGGCGTGTCTGGCCACAGCGCAGCCGCGTTGCGGGGTCTGTGAGGCCGGGAGTTTGATTTCTGGGCCTGATGAGGGTTTTGTTTGTGGCTTTTGGGCCCAGCCAGGCAGACTTTCGCGAAGTGCCCTTTCTTCCCGCAGTCGTTGCAGGTCGCGGATCGGGCCAGACAACGCTGGCGTGGGTGCTAGCCCTGCCCACAGAAATAGCATGGTGAGCCCCGGGCGTGAGTGGATCGTCGCGTGGCACAGGCCTGTAGCGTGGCCGAGTCTGGAGGGGATCGAGAGGGGTTCGTAAGGTCTACGGAGTACGTACAGAGGTTACGGTGGCTGCAGGTTGAGAGCAAATGCCTGGCATGTACCTCTTTAGTAGTTTTTATGAAGCGTTTCTTCAATATTTCGATCGCCGCCTCATAGGTCGTAGCAGTTACGATCATGGCGGAGTCGGTGGCTCACCCGGCCATGTAGTAAGCACAGCTTGCGAGCGCTGTCGACGCCAGACGGTGAGGAGTCCAGATAGTCCTTGAAGCTCCGGAGCCAATGTTTAAAAATGGAGTCTCATCTTAAATACTGTTTCTAGGGGGCGTAGCCAGAGGCGGAGTCCCCCAGGGTTCCAAGCCTCTTAAAGGGGCAAGGTATTCCGATCATCACACCGAGGCAATTCATTTCTGTTTGGTCTGCGTATGAATAACTCATCTGACTGCGATACCAGCAATCATAACGCAGGACCCCATTCACCAACAGTCCCATACCTTACCTTCCTTCTGTTACTGAACGTCACAGCATCCTCCTGGCCACAATGCAAACTAAAATCCATCAGAAAATAACCATTCCAAACAAAATTTGGAAGTGAAACATTGACATATTTCCGAGGCTTCCGGCGTCCTGCCGTCCAGGTTGAGTCTCTCTGGTTTCAGACCACTGTCCATCTTGATGTTTATTAAATTGAGGCACTCTCAATTACGACGTGAAAGCGAGGTCAGTAATCAAAGGCTTTAATAAACAGTGAACAATGGCAGGATCCAAGAGAAGTGTGCTCGCAAAATGGAGTCTCATCTTAAATACTGTTTCTAGGGGGCGTAGCCAGAGGCGGAGTCCCCCAGGGTTCCAAGCCTCTTAAAGGAGCAAGGTATTCCGATCATCACACCGAGGCAATTCATTTCTGTTTGGTCTGCGTATGAATAACTCATCTGACTGCGATACCAGCAATCATAACGCAGGACCCCATTCACCAACAGTCCCATACCTTACCTTCCTTCTGTTACTGAACGTCACAGCATCCTCCTGGCCACAATGCAAACTAAAATCCATCAGAAAATAACCATTCCAAACAAAATTTGGAAGTGAAACATTGACATATTTCACATAAACTTCAGCTAATCATTCATTCCCTTTGTGCCTGTCTTCAATGTCTCTTTGCCTGGCCTTGTGCTCCGCGTCTTACTTCAACAGCTGCAGCATGACTGGTAGAAAGCTGGAGGATACTGCAGAAGCTCTTGGCGGACAACCTTGAACAGCTCTAGGCCTAGAAGACTTGCACTACCTCAGCATGAGCAGCAGCTGTCTGTGCTGACTGGCTGATGGGTGATAGCAAGGGAACTGGCAGATTAGCAGTGTTGGGGCAATGAATGCACTAATATTGAGAGAATACATAAGGTTTTAACGAGACATAGCCACTGCCACTACCCCCACCACCACTCCCCACCCCGGTCTGTTGCCCCAGCAACTCGATGCTCGAATTATAGATTCCAAACTCTACAAAGCCCTATGTCAAGATATCAGGGGGCAGTGCCAGAGCCCGTTCTCTGACCACCTGGGACTCCAATGGACTCCAAACCCACTGGTGTAGCCATTACATCTGGTTTCCGTTTTTGGGAACCAGTACTGATTGGTATCGGCCTGGTGGGAGGTGTGGGGGGCTGAATCCCGAACGCCAGGCGACTCCAACTTTGAATGGGCTGAACAGATTTAAATGAGTTTAAAGACTTATTTAAATATGCCAGTCTGGTTTATGCCCAGCGAAGGTGTGAACCAGATCACACTGGGTGCTGTGGGCCGTGAGCAGGCATGATCCCCGTTAGAGGCTCTCCCAATATTTTCCTGGAATAACAAGAGGTGTGCCTGGAGCAACGGTGAGCAACGGTGGGGTTAGAATCATGCTCTGTATATCTATGCATCCTGGTTATTAACCTGTCTGCTAAGGGAAATAGATCCTTCTATCCACTCTATTTAGGCCCCTCATAATTTTACCCACCTTAATAAAATTTCCCCTCAATCTCCTTTGCTCCAATCAATCGCTCCTCACAGATAAAATTGTCCAGTCCTGGCAATATCTTTGTAAATCTCCTCTCCCTGGTATAATCCCTAATACAATCAGTTTTGTCCTGTAATGCATTGACCAGAACTGTGCACAGTGTTTTACTGTGGCCTGCTTAGTGATTTGTACAGTTCGAGCATTACCCCACTGCTGTTATACTCCTATCTTTGGCTGGTACGAAAAAGTTCCCCTTTCTTAACCACCCTATCTACCTCCCCTGCCACCTTCAGAGAGTCTACAGCATTAAGCGCTGCCAAACTCCTTAGTTGGACATTTCCTCGCCTTTGTTTCCTCAACCGGCCAGGTGATTAAAGTTTCAGTGGGAGATCATTTCAGGAACAGTGATCATGTAAGTTTTAAGCTGCTTATAGAAAAGGACAAGAGTGGTCCTCAGGTAAAGGTGTTAGACTGGGGGAAGGCTAATTACGACAGCATTAGGCAGGATCTGGAGAGTGTTGACTGGGCGAGGCTGTTTGAGGGAAAATCAACGTCTGGAATATTGGAGGGAATCTATGTATAGAACCAGAGGAAATGGGCAAGATACTAAAGAAATACTTTGCCTCGGTATTCACCAAAGAGAAGGACTCGGTGGATGAGGAATATAGGGTAGAGTGTGTAGATATTCTGAGTCATGTTGATATTAATGAAGAGGAGGTGTTGGGCATCTTAAAAAGCATTAAAGTAGATAAGTCCCCAGGGCCGGATGGGATCTACCCCAGAATACTGAGGGAGGGACGGGAGGAAATTGCTGGGGCCTTGACAGTAATCTTTGTATCCTCATTGGCTACAGGTGAAGTTCCAGAGGACTGGAGAGTAGCCAATGTTGTTCCATTGTTTAAGAAGGGCAGCAGGGATAATTCAGAAAATTATAGGCTGGTGAGCCTTACGTCAGTAGTAGGGAAATTATTGAAAAAAGTTCTTAGAGATAAGATTTATTCACATTTGGAAACAAATGGACTTATTAGTGATGGACAGCATGGTTTTGTGAAAGAGAGGTCGTGCCTCACTAATGTGATTGAGTTTTTCGAGGAAGTAACAAAGATGATAGATAGGGAAAGGCAATAGATGTTGTGTACATGGACTGCAATGAAGCCTTTGTCAAGGTACCTCATGGTAGACTGGTATAAAAGGTGAAATCACATGGGATCAGAGGAGAGCTGGCAAGTTGGATACAGAACTGGCTTGGGCATAGAAGATAGAGGATAGCAATAGAAGGCTGCTTTTCTGAATGGAAGGCTGTGACTAGCGGCATTCCACAGGGATCAGTTCTGGGGCCTTTGTTGTTTGTGGTGTATATAAATGATTTGGAAGAAAATGTAACTGGTCTGATTAGTAAGTTGTCAGAGAATACAGCAGAATATAAACTGGTTGGAGGCCTGAGCGGAGAAATGGCATTTGGAGTTTAATCTGGAATTACACAATTATTGGTAGAACTCTTGCGAGTACTGACAGGCAGAGAGATCTGGGCGTGCATGTCCACTGATCACTGAAAGTAGCAACGCATGTGGCTAAAATTGTCAAGAAGGCATACGGCATTCTGGCCTTCATTGGTGGGGGCATTAAATATAAAAATTGGCAAGTCATGTTGCAGCTGTTCAGGACTTTAGTTAAGCCTCATTTGGAATATTGTGTACAATTCTGGTCGCCACACTACCAGAAGGATGTGGATTCTTTGGAGAGGGTACAGAAGTGGTTTACTAGGATATTGCCTGGTATGGAGGGTATCAGCTATGAGGAGAGGTTAGATAAACTCGGTCTGTTCTCATTGGAACGATGGAGGTTGAAAGGTGACCTGATAGAGGTCTACAAGATTATGAGTGGCACGGACAGAGTGGATCATCAGATGCTCTTTCTAGGGTAGGAGAGTCAAGTACTAGGGGACATAGGTTTAAAGTGTGTTGGGAAAAGTTTAGAATAGATGTGCAAGGCAAGTTTTGTACACTGAGGGTGGTAAATATATGGAATGCACTGCCTGCGGAGATGGTGGCAGCAGGTACAATAGCGGCATTTAAGGGGCATCTAGACAAATATATGAATAGGGTGGGATTGGAAGGATACGGACTCCATAAGTGCATACAGTTTCAGTTTAGGCAGGTACCACAGTCGGTGTAGGCTTGGAGGGCCGAAGGCCCTGTTCCTGTGCTGTATTGTTCTTTGTTCGACCACATTGGCTTTGGAGTTTTTTGCTTTCCATTTCCAGCTTTATTGCTTTCCTCTCTTCTGAATTTACACTTGCATTTCCATGCCTCTGCCAAACAAGTTTAAACCCTCTCCAACAAAACTAGAAAACCAGTCTCCATGCTGTCAGGGTACTTCCTGTCTAGTCTCTTATTTCCCCTTTCTTTGTTTTTGCTATGATCATTTTTGATCCATGGATGCTTAATGGACATTTATCTTTAAGTCAAGCAGCAGAGAGAATGAGGAGTTCAAGAAGTTGCAACATAGTAAATGGTGCTGCTAGCTTAGGGCAGCAAGACCCAGACTTCTCAGTACCCAAAGGATGGAGTGGGACTCAGTTTGAGTGATTGGCTGGTGACTAATGAATTGGCAAAAAGGCCAAATTCTGTCCAACAACAGGTGATGGGATAATTTCCGTAACCTAAGGAAAGCAGGGTGAACTCACTAACTACAGAGGCCTGAATGAATCAGCAGTGAAACCATTACAGTATACAAACAGAAACATGGATCTGAAAGCTTACTTTGGGAGAAGTTCTGCTTAAAGACAACCATCTGAAACAGATTCTTTTTCCTTTTTCTTATTATTTTCACCGCGCTCTTCTCGTTTGTCTGCTCTGTGGGCTTGTGTAGAGGGTGGGGGCGTCAGGTTAAAAAGTGGGGATTAGGATTTAGATAATAGTTAACCAGCTGTATTTGCTGCAGATTGCATTATACTTCTTGTTATAAATAAAAAGTAATTGTGTTTAAATTTACAAACCTGTTCCCTATAATTATTGGGCAGCCAAGGGCCAAATACTTTGGGTATTTTTCTAAACATTATTGTTTAATTCAAGTGGGGCTGGAACTGACTGCACATTACCCTGGGGTTGTAACAATGTCCAAAGATTTAATACCCTCCATCTTCCACTTTCTTTCCAGTCACCATTCATCTGTTCTCTCCAGCTATTTCTGTAAAACTAATGAATGGTACTGGAAGTAACTGATAGATTGTTAACTTTGAGGTCCTGCTCATTTTCCCTAGCTCTCTAAAGTGTGCTTGTAGGACCTCATCCCTTTTTCTATCTATGTCATTGGTACCTAATGTCCATGACCTCTGGCTGTTCATCTTCTCTCTTCACAATGTTCTGCAACCATTCAGTACCCTGGGACTAAAGAGGAAACATCATCCTGGAATCATGTCTATGTTTACAGACTCGTCTGTTTGTTCCACGAGCTATCAAATCCCATTGTTGTGATCACTTTCTGACCTTCCTTCTTGCCCAGCACAGCTGAGCCATAAACCATGTCATCTTCTTGGTTCTGACTGTACCCTGCAGCGACACCATCAGCCTCACCAGTATTCAGGATTGGGTTGATAAGTGGCATGTAACATGATAATAATAATCTTTATTGTCAGAAGTAGGCTTACATTAACACTGCAATGAAGTTACTGTGAAAATCTCCTAGTTTCCACATTCCGGCACCTGTTCGGATACAGGAAGAATTCAGAATGTCCACTTCACCTAAGCACATTTTTCGGGATTGTTGGAGGAAACCGGAGCATCTGGAGGAAACCTACGCAGACACGGTGAGAACGGACAGACTCCTCACAGACAGTGACCCAAGCCGGGAATCGAACCTGGGATCCTGGAGCGGTGAAGCAAAAGTGCTACCCACTGTGCTACCATCCTGGCCATTTGCATTATGCAAGTGCTTAGGTAATGGTCATCTCCAAAAGAGAGCATCTCCCCTTTAAATTCAATAACATTATCATTGCTGATTCCCCCACCATTAACATCCTAGAGCAGGGGTGGGCAAACTTTTCCGTGCAAGGGCCGCATTCAGAAATTCACAATTCACAAAGGGCCGCATAGTATATTAAGTAAAATAATTACTTCACCCGGTTATGATTGTGGGCGCCTCATATAGAACATAGAACAGTACAGCACAGAACAGGCCCTTCGGCCCTCGACGTTGTGCCAAGCAATGATCACCCTACTCAAGTCAACGTATCCACCCTATACCAGTAAGTAACCCAACAGCCCCCCCCCCCCCACCCATTAACCTTTAAAAAAAAAATTTAAAAAAAAAAAAAAAAAAATTTTTTTTAAAATTTTTTTTTTTTTTTTTTAATGACTTGGTGGGCCGCAGAAATACCTTTGGCGGGCCGCATGCGGCCCGCGGGCCGTAGTTTGCCCACCCCTGTCCTAGAGGTTGCCATTGATCAGAAACTGAAGTTTAACACCCATATAAATACTTTGGCCACAAGTACAAGGCTGGGAGTTTTGTGGTGGGTAATTTATATCCTGACTGCCCAAAGCCTGGCCACTATCTACAAGGCAAGAGTCAGGAGTGTGAAGGAATACTCCACACTTACCTGGATGAGTGCAGGTCCAACAACACCCAAGAAACGTAACAGCATTCAGAACAAAGCAACTGGTTTGATTGGCACCCCTCCACCACCACCCACAGTGCTAGCAGTCTGCACCATATACAAGATGCACTGCAGCAACTCACCACGGCTCCTTCAAGAACATCTTCCAAACCTGTGATCTCTAACACCTAGAAGGTCAAGGGTGGCAAGCTCATTGGAATACTACCACCTGCAAGGTCCATTCCAAACCACACACTAGTCTGACTCCTCTGTTGGGGAGGCTACGTGTTTCCACTTGGACTAAATAGCATGCGACTTGTGGTTCCCTGTGGGGCACTATTCGTTCCGTGATTCAGGAGATGTAAATAGGCTAGCACTCTACCAGCACGAATTGAAAGCAATTCCTGGCCCAGCGGGCTTTGTAATCGCCGGGACCGGAATTAGTGTCAGAGCCTAACAGCTGGACCTGCTTTTAAGCGGTCAACTTACAACACACTCATTGCAGCCACAAAGATAGTTCAGAGAAGACCTGCCCCCTGATTTCGGGAGTCCCCCAGCAGCAAGGCAGAGCTTCTGAGTGCCAACACCTGGTGGGCCACTGATTGAGCATGGCCACTCCCATTTCCTTGATGATGCAGATGAGGGTTTCCAGAGGGGCCTGAGTGGGCTCCCACATGACCAGATGCTCTCTGAGTATTTACAGGATACAATGAGCAGTCAGCAGTGAGAACAGCCAGGAAACTAAGGAACATCAAAGGGGTGCACTTATGTCCACATACTGCAGCAGTGGCGGTCTGAGCTAGGCTACTCCGATCCGGAGGGGGACATGGGGGTCCACGAACCTGGCATCAAGTCATTCCTTGCTACTCCCCACGGCCCCGGCCTAGGCAAACATCCCCCCCACCCTCGCAACCCCCTCCAGCAAGCCCGAAAATGTTTGAGAGTTTTTTTATTTTCTGCTCCGCCTCAATAGCTATGATGCCCAGGCCCTGTTTGTAAAGACTTGCACTAACTGCGCCTGCATGACTTCCACCTAAGAGGGGCAGAACATCACCGAGAAGCGGAACATGAAGTCTCCAACTCGCTGATGAGATTTAAATCCATATGGCTTTGCATGGATCTGTTGCCGTGGGCCAAAAATGAGAGGCTGGAGCCTGGTGTCAGAATCAGTACTGGGTGCAAATCACAATTTTTCCATGGTGTGTTATCTTTTTCCTGATCACAATTCTCACTGCCGGTGTCGGAAGTGGAGAATTTAACCCAGTATCATTGTGTGTTGTTCCTTGTGTCTTAATAAAGCTTGTAGTCTTAAAGTTGAAGTAGATGCTTTATTGTAAGTTCGTTCTCTCTTCAGTGCTTAACTTAAAGTTACATCGATGCTGCTTGTCTATGTCTTGCTGCCAGTTCCCGTTCTGTGAAGTGTGCCCTGACTTCCTGTTCGTCTGTATTTATATCTCTCCCGTGCTCCCTCTAGTGCTTGCTCAGTTGTATTGCAACTACACAGATGAACAATCACCACACATTGGTCCTTCATTGACACTACATCAAAATCCAAGAACTGGTTCTCTTACAGCACCATGCATGGACCAACATGAGATGGATTCAAGCAAGCTGCTCACTATCACTTCTCCAGGTCAATTATGGATGGATAACAAGTGCTGGTCTTGTCAGCAACATTCACATCTCATGAAAGCATCAAAAAAAAATGAAAGAAAAGTTCTCCCTGGACTGTGATTCCCTGAAGAAATAATGGTCTCACCTCTGTGATTTGACAAATTAATGGGGCTGCAACACAAAACACTGCAGCACAATATCACAGAAACAAAATATTTTCATGATATATATATTAATTCAAGATATAAAATAAGCAACAGAGAATGAGTTACTAAACTTTAAGCTACATGCTGCTTAATAATGAAATGTATATTACAACGAAGACGGGGCTGAATTCTCCGCCGCCGGGATTCTCAGTTTTGCCGGCAGTATGGGTTTTGCCTGATGGCGTGGGGCTGCCCCACAATGGGAAACCCCATTGACCAGCCGGCGAAACGGTGATTCTCAATGGCATACCACATCAG
The DNA here is from genome assembly GCF_902713615.1 of Scyliorhinus canicula. Classification (NCBI taxonomy): domain Eukaryota; kingdom Metazoa; phylum Chordata; class Chondrichthyes; order Carcharhiniformes; family Scyliorhinidae; genus Scyliorhinus; species Scyliorhinus canicula. The sequence goes on along the minus strand of NC_052155.1, from coordinate 131,761,352 downwards.
GGCCTGGATTCTCCGATTTTGAAACGAGGTGCTGATGCCGGCGTGGGAACAGTGGTGTTTTCCGAAAGCAAAAGCGGATTCAGCAACTCTAAATGGCTAGTGCCATTGCCACGTGGAAAGCAACCCGTTCCATGCGGAACAGTGCCGGGTTCACTGGGTCCGTGATTGCCGCACATGAGGCTCTCACGCCGCAGCAGCACTAAAACGATCCATCCCCCCCCCCCCCCCCCCCCCCCCCCCACACACACACACACACACCATCCCAGCCAACAAGATGGCTGCATGGAGAGCAGCGTCACGGTTCAGTGACGCTGAGATGGCCACCCTCCTGGACACTGTGGAGGAGAGGCGGATGATCCTGTATCCCGGACCGGGAGGAAGGCCGTCAGGCACCGCCATTCGCCGTGCCTGGGAGCAGATAGCAGACGGGGTCAGCGCTGTGGGCAACATTGTCCGGACTGGCATCCAGTGCAGGAAGAAACTGCACAACCTCCTGAGGGCGGCCAGGGTGAGTAGGCAGCCTTGGCACCAACCCCCTTGCCCCCCCCCACACATGTAACCTCCACCCTTCCCCACATGCCAGCACCCATGCCAGCCACAATGGCCCTGGTCACTGATGCCATCATCTACCCAACTCCTGGGCTGCATGCACGGAACGTCTGACACTTTCATTGTCTGTGTTTGCAAAGTCCCCACCTCAGGAGAAGGCCGTGCACAACCCGTGGGAGTGGGAGAAGACTGGAGAGGGACCACCAGACCTGCGGCCCTTCACCATGCCTGAGCAGAGGGCGCTGGACGTGGTCGGTGGAAAGGGAGGTCGCCGACGCGGTGGTTGGCGGTAGGCATGCAAGTGTGACTCTGCTCAGTTGCAGATCCCCATGGCACATGTGTGGGCATTCACCCCACCTCCCTCAGCCACCCACCCTCCTCATCCCACACCCCCTCACCTCCACCCCCCCTTATCCCACACCTCCCCAGCCCCCCTCATCCCACACCCCCCTCACCCCCACCCTTCAGCCCATTCACCCCCCCTACTCTCCCACCTCTCCCCCCCCCCCCCCCCCCCACCAATGCCCCCCATCCCGCTGTCGAACCATACATACCATCTTGTGTCTTACAGGACCTGCCAGAGATGGAGCCGGCACATCTGGAACTCCTTGCCCCAAGCCAGTGCCAGAGCCGGTGCCCCACAGGCAGCTGAGCACTGACAGGGAGAGCCGCCGGAACACCAGCCCTCTGCCCGATACTGAGGAGACCTCGGAGGTCGGGTCAGAGGAGGACACGGACTTTCCGTCACTGGTGTCTCCAACACCCTCCACCATCTCAGAGACTATCAGCTCGGTTGGACCATTAGTGAAGAGGCTCCTGGGACACTAACCACACACCGCATCCGGTACAGCAGGTGGAGGTAGGAGCAGCTGAGAGGCCAAATGGTCGGAGGGTAGGCCAGTGCCAGGAACCACCCGGTTGCCACCCAGACGGGTCCCCGGCTCCTGCAACATCCAGTCCCACCCACAGTGGAGGTGCAGCCAAGGACTCCAGGAGGGGGTGACAGCCGGATTCCAGCACCTGAAGGCGCAGGTGAAGGGGTACATCCGCGTGCAGGAACAGGGTGTGGTGCTGGTTAAGCGTGCCATCCAGGCTGACACCGGATGGTGTCCACGGTGGAGGCAATGGGGGCGACGGTGTCGCATATGTTCAGAGCGTGCAAGGCCTGGGGCATTCTGTGCAGGTGGGGGCCGAGGCCCTGGCCCAGGACAGGGCTGCCCTCTCACAGGCAGCCATGTGCCAGAGTCACTTGAACATTGCAGCACCGCTCCTCAGCGTGGCCCAGTCACAGCAGGCCATTCCTGAGATTATCGGCGGCATTTCCAAGGCGCTGGCCAGCATGGCGCAGACACTGGGCATGGTGGCCCAGGCCCAGAGGGACGTGCCCCAGTCCCAGAGGGAGGTGCTCCAGACCCAGAGGGAGGTGGCCCACACCCACAGGAACATGGCCCACACCAAGAGCGACGTGGCCTGGACACTGACTGATGTGGCACGGACCCTCAGTGTGATGGCACAGTCCCAGAGGGAGATGGTCCACTCCCTGTGCTCCATGTCTGCGAACGTGCAGACCATGTTTGAGACCAGAGAGGGCCTCCAGGGCTGGCAGTGGCAGGTGGCGGGGGTGCATCAGGGGGTGGCCATGCTTGCATCCCCGCCCAATGTAGTAGCCCGGCGTCCATCAAGGATCCCAAGGGAGGAGAAGGTGCTGGGTCCCATGCCGGTGATCCCTGCAGGGGAGGTGCTGGAACAGTGCAGCACCACTGACCATCTCGGGTGATGTGGTGCCCCTCCTGTCCCTGTGCATCGGGCAGAACAGGGTGGCACCACATCACCCGAGACGTCCGAGCAGCAGCCGGGCCCATCCAGGCCGATCACCCCAGGAGACGAGCGCCAACCCTTCTCGCAGGAGTCACAGCAGGCCACCTCTACTCCTGCTGTACCATCTGGGGAACCATCTAGGTGTGTTGGGGCCCGTAAGGCAGAAAGTTAGACACCAGTTAAGTTGGCACGGGTGCAGGGCACAGTTTAGTTATAGGGGTGTAGCCATCTAAAATGGTCTCCCGCAAAAACCGATGGGAAATGCAGCCAAGCTTGAACATAAGCAAGCTGAAGCCTGAAAATATACAAACTGCAGCCCAGACTTTATGCAGAAACTCACACCTGCAAAAGGACCATTAAAAGGCAATTAAAGGAACAATAGGCCTACCCTGCCCATCACATTATCCCCCAGATGCAGCGGGACCAGGCCTTGCTCGGAACACTTCCAGGATTACGTACTGAGTGCCTGCCCCAAAATCAATGTGGCAGCCCCTGATTGGATGTGACCGATCAGTGGGTGGAGCCCTGATCAATTGATTAACAACGACCCAGAGACCATCCACAAAATGTGCAGGGAGAACTCAAGCTGGTTAAAAGGCATTGCGCAGTCACCACTCTTTCTCTTTAGACTGATCTACGATTGCAGCACAGCTGTCAACACCAGCCATGTTCAAAGGCCCACGAGATCCATTGAAGGACGAGTCTCTAGTCGGTGAAATGTGAGGTGACGAGGGAGTCCCATGTGCGCTGTTCCTGGTGATGGCGTTGTGCAGCCTCCCTGCCCGGGCCTCATTCCCGTTCATTGACCCCCCTCCCCCGCATCCTCCTCGCCTGACGAGGCCTGTCCTTTCTCCTCACCTTCCTCCAGCACATCGCCCTTCTGCTGCACGATGTTATGCCGGGCGACCCTCCTAGCCTCACACAGGAGGGCCCCTCCAGAGCGGTCAAGGCACCGGAAGTGCATTTTCAGGCCTCCGAAGGACCGCTCGACTACATCCCTGGTCGCTGTATGGGCATCGTTGTAGCAGATCACCGCATCGGTTTGTGGTCTCCAGATAGGCGTCATTAGCCACAACTGCAACGGGTCACCTCTGTTGCCTGCAGCCCCAAGGGGTGCCCCTCGAACATGTCAGAAATCACCCAGTATGCCAGGATGAAGGAGTCATGCACACTGCCCAGGTACCGGGCGAGAGGCATGCATAATGCACATCGATTGGTCACACACCAGCTGAACGTTCATAGAGTGGTAGCCTTTTCTATTTGTGTACAGCAGCCTGTTATCCGCAGGTGGTCATGGGGTGACATGCATGCCATCGATCACCCCCTGGACCCGGGGCATCCCGGCTACGGCAGCGAACTCCGCCATGCGGGCATCCTGGTGAACGCGGTCCACATGGTACTGTATGTACTCCTCTGCCTGGGCATATGGGGCCTCCGTGACAGCACGGATGCTCCTTTGTGCCTGTGTCTGTGATATCCTCAGTCGGCGACTGGAATAACGGTCAGCGGGTGAGGGTGTCCTCCCCCATACCCGCGCAGTACCAAGTGTGCCATCATGTGGCATAGGTGCTGCACAGTCTCTGTCATCCGCAGTCTCCGCCCGCATGCCTGGTGTGGCAGTTCGTCAAACGATGCGGCCAGCCCTCCTGCCCCTCTGCAGCCCGTTCCTCTGCTGAAGCCTCCGCCTCCTCTCTGAGCGGCCTCCGCTCACACTGCCACAGGGCATCTTGTGGCCATCACCACAGTGGCCACATCGCGGGTTGGTGTCCGAAAGCCATTCTCAGCAGGGGGTGAAAGGCCAACATGCTACCATGCCCATCCAGGTACCATGTGTAACATGATGGCCCTGGTTGGCACTGTGGGCCCCACCCACACAAGTCTACCCTCCCACCCCTCCCATTACCGCCACCTCTGCCCCATCAGTATCTGGCCCATCGGTGGCCCCAATCGTGCCCCCAGTCCTGGCGTCCGCCCCTGCTGCCAGGGTACCGTTCCGTTCACTGGCACTGCTGTGGTGTGGCCCTGAGTGGTCTCCCGGTGGGTCGCTGCTGGTTGGGCGTGGGGGGTGGGTGGGGGGCTGCAGGGGGAGCGCACCCATATGGCCGGTGTCACTGTTCAAAACCTGAAGCCGGGGTTGGAAGTCAGCAAGATGGCCGTTGTAATGCAGGTCAGTGCCTGGGCACTGCACCAGTCCTGTGGGGGGGGGGATAGGCTCAGCCTATCCCTTCCCCTCCCCTCCACTCCCCCTCCCTTCCCCTGTCCCTGTCAGAGCCCCCCTCCCCCCCCCCCCCCCCCCCCCCACCGCAGCCAGCACGGCTGTTGTCCGGCCCAGCAGCCCGCAGTCACTCCACGCAATCTCCTCCCTCCTCTCTCTCGCTCAGCAGCCAGGATGGCAGGTTCACAATATTTATAACCACAAGTGAACCACACCATCAGGAACTTGGCCAATGGTAGGTAGTGAATTGCAGAGGCCCCGGAGGATCGGGTGGCAGGTCCGCTAATGATGTGCCTACTGTATTTTCAGTCCGCTCGGCGTGCGCCGCATTTATGCCATTTTGGGGGTGCCGGACCATCCCGATTTGGCGTCAAATAGGCGTCCACCGCGATTTCGGCATCGGAAGCTGTTCTCCGCCCATTGCGTTTCACGGTTTTGGGGTCGGCAAAGGCAGAACACAGCCCCAGAAATCTGGTGCAGCGGGACGGAGAAACCCGCCCACAATATCTGGGGAAGGATTTTCCATCTCAGAAACGTAAATATTGACGCTGGGACTGAATCGGTGGACTTCTATGATAACTAAATTGGCACGGGTCCCAGAGCAATTCATGATCTGTTAATAGGCTAGCACTGGCGCCACGTGGAACTTGATCGATTCCAATGAAAAACGGTGTCCAATTCACCTGGGTTGGGATTGCCACTTGAGACACTACAAGCTGCAGCCGCACTCCTCTCCCCACACACACTCACATCCCAGCCAACAAGATGGCAGCTTGGAGAGCGGCACCCCGGTGATGCAGACGCAGAGCTGGGGACCCTGCTGAATGCCGTGGAAGAGAGGTGGGCCACCCTGTTCCCTGGGATGGGAAGGAGGCTGCCACCTGCTGTGGTACACTGGGCCTGGGTGCAGATGGCAGAGGCCGTGAGCACCTTGGGCCCCACCTCCAGGACTGGACAGCAGTGCCGGAAAAAGCTGCACGTCCTCCTCGGGGTGGCCAGTGTGAGAAGGCAGCACTCTGCCCCTGGCACTAAACTCCGTCCCAAATACCTGCATTACTACCCACCCACCCGGAGGGTGACCAAACCCCACTCACCAGGAGTGTGCCCGCTCCCCACCCTGCACCACATGCCACCACCCATACCGGCCGCCATAGCCGGGTGCCCTGGCCACGTAGACCACTAGCTGCCTGGGTCCGGCAGTCTTAACATATTGTACTTTCTGTCTCTCCCACCTTGTGGACAACTAGAAAGATAGAGAGAAGGCCCGGAGAGAGACCGAACGACCTGTGGCCCCTCATCGCCACAGAGCAGTGGACCTTGGCAGTGAGCCCAGAGAAATGAAATATGCCAAGGTGGAGGTTGGCATGGGCAACCAAGTGAGACCCCGCTGCGTTACGGTTTCCCATGGAATACGTGGCATGACCATGACCTCACCCCTCCCCTCACCACCACCACACCAACCCATCACTACTCCCACATCACCCCCTCACCACCACCACACCACCCCATCACTACTCCCACATCACCCCCTACCCACAACCACACCAGCCCATCACTACTCCCACATCACCCCCTCACCACCACCAGACCACCCCATCACTACTCCCACATCACCCCCTCACCACCACCACACCACCCCATCACTACTCCCACATCACCCCCTCACCACCACCACACAACCCCATCACTACTCCCACATCACCCCCTCACCACCACCACACCACCCCATCACTACTCCCACATCACCCCCTCACCACCACCACACCACCCCATCATTACTCCCACATCACCCACTCACCACCACCAGACCACCCCATCACTACTCCCACATCACCCCCTCACCACCACCACACCACCCCATCACTAATCCCACATCACCCCCTTACCAACCCCAGCCCGTGATCCAATCATGCATCATGTCTTGTGTGCTGCAGGATCAATTGGCGACTAGGTGGGCCTTTCTGGTGTGCCCCGACCCCAAGCCCAACCCAAGCAGAATCCAGCGACGAGGAGGCAACGGACTGTGACACGAGCCCCCAAACGCCAACTTGAGACATCCCGGAGCACCAGTCCGGGGCGACATTAACTTCCTATCAAACATGTCTCCAACACTCTCCACCATCCTGGAGACACTTACATCTGTTAGTCACATTAGTGAAGAGGCTCCTGGGACACTATCTGGTGCGCTGCACATGTGCTGCGGTACATCAGGTGGAGGTGGGAGCCCCCAAGGGGGCAGACGGTCGGAGGGATGCCCTGCCCCAGGGACTAGCTGCCATCCAGATGGGTCTCGGGCTTCTGGAAAGGGCTGTCCTATCAATAATGGAGATGCAGATAGAGAGCCAGGGACTACATGAGAGGCAGTCAGCAACCATCCAACGCCTGCAGGTGCAGTTGGAGGAGTCAACCCGCCTGCAGGTGCAGGAGGCAGTGCCGACAACATGTGCCACCTAGGCCAACACCGCATGGGTGGCATCCACAGTGGTGTCCTTGGGGGCGAAGGTATCGGCCCGAGGTCAAGATGTCTAAGGGCTGGGGAAATCTGTGCAGGCAGAGGTTGAGGAATAGGATAGGGCTGCCCTATCACAAGCAGCTATGTACCAAGGCCACGTGAACATTGCAGCAACACTCCAGAGCTTCGAACAGTCACAACAGGTTATGTCTGAGGGAGTCATCGGCATTGCCTGAGCGCTGGCTGAACTGACCTAGTCCCGGAAGGAGGTGGCATAGTCACTGGCTTATCATGCATTGCCCTAGTTGGGGGGGGGGGGGGGGCAGTCCCTGTGCTCCATGGCCGCAAACATGGAGACCTTCGTTGAGATGAGAGAGGGCCTCCAGGACTGGCAGCGCTAGGCGGCGCGGGAGCCCCGAGTGTTCGCTCTGGTCACACCCTGTCCCACGGAGTAGCCCAGGGGCCATTGGGAAGACCAGAGGAGGAGGTAATGGTGTCTGTGCCGCTGACTCCCACAGGTGAGGTGCCAGACAACCACAGCGCCTCCTGTCCCTGGCGGATCCGATGGACAGTGGGTAGAACAGGGTGACACCACGCCACCTAGGACACTCGAGCAACTGGCAGGTGGCACTCGGTGTAGTTGGCGGAGTGAAGCGGGGCTGGAGTGCAGGGGTTGTGAGGTGACGGTACCCATACGGCCAGTGTAACTGTGCAACCAGGGATCACGATGGCTGGACACCGCGGTCTCGGAGATGGGGTTGCCCTGACCCCACGGCCCATCCCTGGTGATGCCCCCCCGCTACTCCCCCTGGCCCTGGCAAACTCCTTCCGCCCCGTCATCCCAGGCAGCCATGCCAGCAGATCTGGCAGTCCATGGCATGCCTCTGGAAGCATGTCCTACCCCCTCTCTTCTTCAGCAGCCACAGCACCAGTTTCCCGATTTTTAAAACCACACTCGAAACCCACTGGTGGTAATTCCACCTTGTATTCCAAGCACTATGTTCATTCCAACCACTCAAGCATGTGATTTCACTGCAATTATCTCTCTTTGTTATGGTCAATGTTTGCAAACATTGTGGTTTCACCACTTAGGCCAGTGAACCGTGAATGCATATGAATGATCAAAGCTTTCAATCATAGACCACTATGAGAATGCTATGAATGACTTGCAGCTAATGGTTCTGTGGGGACCAAATGCAGGCACAGCTGCTCTCCTTCGTGTGATGGACATGTTGACCTGCATACTAAGTATTGCAGCTATAATGCTTCCCACTGCCCCTGACTGGACTGCTCTCTAGCTTCCAGACAGGGGTCCCTTTCTTGGGGGGGGGGGGGGGGGGGGGAGAGAGGGGTCTGCATGGGCGGGTCCGTGGAGAGCATTCCTTTATGCGGAGGGCCCATGTGGGGGGTGACCCCCTATTACAGGGATCCACATGAGGGGTCGCCCTATTACTGGGGTCCCTTGGGGGTAGGGGGGTCTGGTCATCCCCATAATTGTGGGTAGGGAGGGCAGCCCAGGCAATCAAGGGATGGGAGGCTGCTGTGTGGAGTGAGGGGGGGCTCGGGCCAAATTGTGGCATGGGGGGGAGTGTAATTTGGACCTCACCATTGGGCCGCTTGCTCAAAATGGCGGCCCAATAACAGGATTCCCTGGGAACCGTTCGTATTTCACACCATGCATAAATTTGAATGGCTTGGAGCACTGCATTGCATCATGCTTTACAACCCCAAGGGGTTGTAAAACTAGTGCAGGAGAACAATAGTCTCCCAAACAGAGAATTCTGCCCAAAATGTTTTGATGGCCACTTAAAGTATCCATTTTAGTTGATTTAAAAATGGCAAAATGCTAAAGTTATCTTCAATAACTTTAATAATTCATGAAACCCCTAAAACTTCCATTTCATAAAATTAATTTTGGGATGCAGATATACTGTATAAAAGGAATGAACATTAAATAATCTACAGACTCCCCGATGAATTTCTTATCTCCAACATAATTTGTGAAATGTAATTAACTTTTTCATAAAAACTGATTACACTGAGGTGTTGAAAAATTACAGTCTGCACCTCAATGTCCTAATGTATTGTGACACCCACTTTGGGTAACAAAAGACAATTATTCTTTTTCCACATAAAAGACTCTAAATGAGAAATATTTTGTCTAATAGCTTTAAAAATCAATGACTTTTCAACTGAAGCTTGTGTATTGGTACAGAATGCCAAAGTAAAAGGGAATAGGTTTATTTATGGAATAAATTTGGAGGGCCCAATTATTTTTTTTCCAATTAAGGGGCAAGTTAGCATGGCCAATTCACCTAACCTGCACATCTTTGGGTTGTGGGGGTGAAACCCACGCAGACATGGGGAAAATGTGCAAACTCCACACAGACAGTGACCCAGAGCCGGGATTCGAACCCAGGTCCTCAGCGCCGCAGTCCCAGTGCTAACACTACGCCACATGCCGTCCTATTTATGGACTTTTAAGGTTGATTTTAATCCTGACTTACAAACAGAAATCATAGAGAACTGGTAAACATTTTGCACCAAATTTGATCAGTAGATTGAGGCCTCAATATTAACCTGTCTCCAACCTCACCTATGGTGGTTTGGATAAATTCTCGGCAGGAAGAAATAAAAAACTGAAAATGGAAGAACGCATGTACAACCTATTCCAAATACACCTGCTGCTATTTTTAAGGCCTTGGTTGTAGGGTATTTAGGTTTCCTATTTTAGAGAGGCTTACAATGATCATATTACATATGGCAGCACGGTAGCATGGTGGTTAGCATAAATGCTTCACAGCTCCAGGGTCCCAGGTTCGATTCCCGGCTGGGTCACTGTCTGTGTGGAGTCTGCACGTCCTCCCCGTGTGTGCGTGGGTTTCCTCTGGGTGCTCCGGTTTCCTCCCACAGTCCAAAGATGTGCGGGTTAGGTGGATTGGCCATGCTAAATTGCCCGTAGTGTCCTAAAAAGTAAGGTTAAGGGGGGGTTGTTGGGTTGCGGGTATGGGGTGGATACGTGGGTTTGCTCGGCACAACATTGAGGGCCGAAGGGCCTGTTCTGTGCTGTACTGTTCTATATGTTCTATGTTCTATTACCAGATTTAAATAACAGTGCTGTTGGTCCTTATTTCAGTAGCTGCTAACTGGGTTTCATAGGGTTCTGAAAACCTTCAGCAATGACTGTAGAATATCCATGATTTCACAGCACTCCTTATGGACCAAGAGGATAAAAAAAGCTTCCCAGAGCTCTTCACAATGTTGAGGTTTATTCTCCATGTCTGAGGAGCTCTCTGCAGAACATAATTAAATTATAATCAGGATCAATCCTAAACTGTTATACCCGTGAGCAACTTATTATTACCTATCAAAATGCAATTACCTCGTGTTTAAACCCCCATATGACCCACAGGGATGACCCAATTAATCTCCCCGTAAGCCTCATGGAGTAAGATCTCCCAGCAGGCTTGTTAACGCCACAGGATAAAACCCGGCCCCGATGGGAGTCGGTGTCCCAAAATAAGCCCCGCTAGGCTTGGACTGTTGCTTGCAGATATATTTCCGTAACCAAGAATTGAAAGAAACAGTTTTGACAACCTGTCTAGCCTCCTCCTTGACTACCATATTGGCGATGAGGATAAAGCAAAACTGCAGTCAGCACTGCTAGCTATTTGTAGCACAGCCACCTCTCTTCACATTGGGATAAGGTTTGCACCGTTTTAAATCTGCTTCTCTTTGGCAGACGCGATCCATTTGATGCGGGCGTGGAGGACTCGGCTCAGCATGTGGAGAATATGAGTTGTATTTTTAAGGTAAACACTATAGTTGGGGATGATCTGACCACCTCTAGACCCCCACCTTCAGTGTCATAAAGAGCCTAACATAACCTTGAGTCCCAAACTCAAAGATATTCGAAGAGCTAGTGATGCTTGTGGCAAACCACTACGACCCTAAGCCATCAATTTAACATGGCTAAGAGAACATTAGGGGAGCCTGTTATTGAATTTCTGCTGTGATCGCTCAAACTGGCAGAGTGTTGTGATCATTGGCATCCTCGCCCGAAATGCTACGGAATTGCCTTGTATGTGGCTAAATAATATGGTGACCCATTGGATATTTCTGGCCGAGCCACTTCTGGACTTAAAAATGGCCGTTGAGATCTCCCTTTCATGGGAAAGTGCAAGGAAAGGTGTCCAGGAACTCGAGGGGATGTCAGGGATGTAGGTAAATAGCTCTGTTGCCCCCCCCCCGCCCCCCAATTCAGACTGACTGTGCCACCTATGGGTTGGGTCCTAGAACACTACCCTGGCCTGACCACAGTCAGGATCAGGCCCATTGGCCGAGGGTCACTGTAGCCAGTCAGGACGCCTTCCTGTGATCATTGGAGGATGATACACTTGTGGCAGCAAAGCTGCAGAGATAGGAAACCTGAGTCAGCCAGTAAGCCCTCTGCCATACCCACGGGAGGCGCCAGCCCAGAGCCAGGTCCCTACTGCCGATGAGAGCTTGCAAATAAATTGCATTGCTGCATCACGAATTGCCCCCATCCGACTAAATATCCAGGTCAATGGCGACCCATTGGATATGGAGCTGGACACAGGGATGATGGTTTCAGTAATAGGTTAGCAGGCATTCGATAAAATTAGAATGGGGATCTAACAGCTGGGTTTGCGGACACCGAGGCAAAACTGGCAACCTACACGGGGAAGCCCTAGCCATAACAGCAGCATGGTAGCACAGTGGTTAGCACTGTTGCTTCACACCGCCTGAGACCCGGTTCAATTCCCGACTTGGGTGACTATCTGTGCGGAGTCTGCACATTCTCCCCATGGCTGCGTGGGTTTCCTCAAGGTGCTCCTGTTTCTTCCCACAAGTCCCGGAAGACGTGTTTGTTAGGTGAATTGGATATTCCGAATTCTCCCTCTGTGTACCAAAACAGGCACTGGAATGTGGCGACTAGGGGATTTTTACAGTAACTTCATTGCAGTGTTATTGTAAGTCGACTTGTGACACTAATAAAGATGATGACTATTATTACTATGACCCCAGTCACATATGGACAGCATTCCGTTAGGCTACCATTAATAATAGTGCAGGCCGCTGGACCGAGTCTGCTGGGCTGTGACTGGCTATAATGCTGGACTGGCTCTTCTAGATGTGCTTTACGAGGACTTTACGAGGACTTGGGGAAGTACCTTCCAGGAGGTCCTGAGCAGAATTAAAGGGGTTGTGGCCAAGATGCATGTCGACCCTGAGGCCAGGCCAAAATATTTCAGGGCCCGCCCGATCCCCTGTGCAATGCTGGTGAAAGTCGATGGTGAGCTCAGCTGATTGGTGAAAGTCTCAGTATAATCCAGCCAGTACGTTTTGCCGATTGAGCAGCAACAGTAGTCCCGGTACTAAAACCTGACAAAACTCCATGTGGAGATTATAAGTTGACTACAAACAAGGCCTATCGTCTGGACAGGTACCCAATGTTGTTGATAGAAGGCCTTTATGCGAAGCTAGCTGGGTAAGCCAAGCTTGATATGAGTCACACCTTTCTCCAGTTGGAGTTGGACGCCGATTCCAGACATTATGTGACCATCAATACACACACGGGCCTCTACGGATATACAAGGTTGCCTGTTGGAGTGCCAGTAGATTGCGTAATTTTCCAGCACGTCACGGAGAACACTCCCAGAGGTCTACCGTGTGTGGCAGTCTACCTGGACGATGTCCTTTTCACCAGAGCCACGGAAAGGGAGCACCTGAGAAACCTGGAGGAAGTCCTCCATCGGTTTTACAAGGTGGGTATCCACCTCAGGAAGGGAAATTGTGTTTTCCATGCCAAGAAAGTCACGCACTTTGGGTATCGAGTTGACCGAGATGGCTGACATTTGGTTGAGGAGAAGGTGCGAGCGATAAGACAAGTCCCCATTCTAGAAAAAGCAACAGCGTTACAGTCGTTCTTAGGTCTCGTAAACTATTATGGGAAATTTATTCCTAGCCTGGCGACAACCCTTGCACCACTATACCCATTGCTGAAGAAGCACTAAGAATGGGCTTGGAGAGCGCATCAGGTGGAAGCCATCGCCACAGTAAAGCTGCAGCTAAAGTCATTGGGGTTGTTGACCTATTATGACCTCTGAAGCCCTTTTTGCTGATGTGCGATGCCTCGCTTTCTAGCATCAGGGCAGTACTATCCCACTGCATGGAGGAGGGTGGACAGGAGAGGCTAATAGTATGTGTGTCATGGACGTTGGCGATGGCAACATGGTGAAGTGCAATCAAACCAGAAAAGATTACAAAAGGGTTTGGACTAGAAATTCATCTGCCCCGTTTTCTGTTCTCGAGCATAGTGAACACCCGTGTCTGTTCACATTAAAGTAGATACAATGTAGTATTGGTATATCCACCTCTCATTTCTCTTATTGCGGTCCTCGCATATATGATTAATGTTCCCGTAACAGCCTCCCCGAACAGGCGCCAGAATGTGGCGACTAGGGGCTTTTCACAGTAACTTCATTTGAAGCCTACTCGTGACAATAAGCGATTTTCATTTCATTTATAGAACATAGAACAGTACAGCACAGAACAGGCCCTTCAGCCCTCAATGTTGTGCCGAGCCATGATCACCCTACTCAAACCCACGTATCCACCCTATACCCGTAACCCAACAACCCCCCCCCTTAACCTTACTTTTATTAGGACACTACGGGCAATTTAGCATGGCCAATCCACCTAACCCACACATCTTTGGATTGTGGGAGGAAACCGGAGCACCCGGAGGAAGCCCACGCACACAGGGGGAGGACGTGCAGACTCCACACAGACAGTGACCCAGCCGGGAATCGAACCTGGGACCCTGGAGCTGTGAAGCATTTATGCTAACCACCATGCTACCCTGCTGCCCATTTCATTTCAGATTGCCTGAACTCGCAGCATGAAATTGGAATGGGATCTCCAAACTCCATATTATGACCAGTTGCAGTTGAACTTGTCCAGAATTCAGACACAAATCATAGTACCTCGAGGTGTTTTTAGTTGCCCAGGCTACTCAACATATGAAGGATAGTGGAATAGTGGGCTGGAATGATTGATTTAGATGGAGAAAGATGGGAGGAGGGTCCCGTGGAGCAAAAATGTTGACACGGACTGGTAGGGCCAAATTGGTTTGTTTTTGTCCTGTGTTAAGCAAGCATTAGGCCCTTGAAGCATTCAAATTGATGTTCTGTTCCAGGTGGAGGATCCCAAATATGGAATTCAGGAGCAACTGAGTGAGGCTTGTGCAGCATATGCTATGACTAGTTATATCATACATTGAACAGCTTAAACTGTGTTTTCTAAGGGATCATTGGAGATCTCTAAGAAATGACAAATCAGAATAACTAGGAGCGATCCGGCTACTGCTTACATTTGAGAGTTTCCTGATCTGACAAGGATTCAGCCATCATATTTTGCCCTTGAGGTGGTCCTAACTCCAATCTCACACACAAGATTATTGAGCCACATACAGCAATAATAGCATCAAAATAATGCCTTTAACTAAATGAAACACGCCAAGATGTTTCACGGGAAATTTAGCAGAATGACTTTGATACTGAGTCACAGAAGGAAGTACCAGGACAAGGCAAAGCTTGGTCAAAGGGACATGCCTTATGGACTGCTTAACAAAGCACAGAGAGGCAGAGAGAGAGTGTTAGGGATGTAATCCCAATGCTTGGGCCCTCACAGTTGAAGGCATGGCAATCAGTACTGGACATATTAAAATTGATTATATTTTAAGAGGCTAGAATGGGAAGAAATTGGGCAATCATCATGTCACAAAAGCAATATGTTACCCTTATTAAGTGATGTCAACCAAAAGCGATCTAAAAATTTTTCAATCAAAATATAAACATATTGGGCGGGATTCTTGTTGGCAGACATCAAAATCAGGAAAGGCATTTGGGCGAATAATTGGTTTTGATGCCGAAATTGTGGCAGGCACTGGGTTCATGACAAATTGCAATTCTTCGGTGCCTCGACAGTGGCGTAAATGTGTTCCACTCTGCATGTACAGTAAACGGCATTTGCATATTATTAGTGTGCCTGACGGTATTCCCGGGGTCTTCTGCGATTCTCCCGCTCCTTCGGGGGAATTCACGATGGCGAAGTTCACTTGTGCTTTCAAAAATCGTTAAATAGGCATCGTGGCTGCTAAGGGGGAGAAAGGGGGTATGGAAAGTCTCCAATATTGTCATAGTTTGCTGACCTTTGTGCCGTTGGCCGGGGTGGGGGGCTTCTGTCAGGGTTGGGGTGAGTAGCAGGGGGGTGGCCAGGCGGTGGGCTGTGGGGTTGGGTTGGACAGGCATGGAACACCATTGCCTCAGACTGCAACGCAGCCATGCAGCTCCGCATGCTGCTGACAGCCAACTTTGAACTTAGTGCCACGGGTTGAACGAGTAATCCTCCAGGTCAACCCCCTGCCCTCTGGACCCAGCTGATCCACCAAGGGGATGGGTGCGCTCCAGGGCAACCAGTGCTATCTTGTTGGCTGGGATGAGGGTGTGTGGGGAGTGAAGTGTGTATATGCGGCTGCAGCTTGTCAGCCTCCTGAGTGTCAATCACCGATCCGGCAAATCAGACACCGTTTTTTATTGGAATTGGTTGTGTTCCACATGGCGCAGGTGTTAGCCCCTCAATAGCCGCTGAATCGGTCCAGGTGATCTCTTGGATTACTCCAAGAGTTCTTTGTCATTCGGAGACAATGTAATCAAGAAAACAATGACAAAAGTTTGTCTACTCGACTTTATTGATAAGAATAATGTGATATAAGAATATAATATCAAAATAAATAATATAAGATAAGAATACAACACAAGAATCTCTCGCCCATCAGCTCGTTGGGGACCCCAGTGGCTTTGAAATTCAGCTCCTGGCACCTGTCACAACGCAAGTCCGAGGTGAAGTCCAACGAATGAGCAAAAGTGCTTGGTAGTTATACGGTGAATTAAACAAATCCAGGAGAGCTAAGCGACTGGGAAAGTCAGCAAGATGTAGCAAATAGTTGGATAAATAAAGTATTAAACAAGCATAGTTTGGCATGAGAACGTCTGAGTTTGAACAACTGCCGCATTATGTCCCAGTCAACATCCTGGCCCTGGAAGGCTGCCAAGTATCCTCACAGTGGAGCGAATTAACCCATCCCTTACAGGTGCGGCACCAGTAGAAGTCCACGAATTCTGCCCCGGCATCAACACATAGTCTCAGGAATGGAGAATCCGGCCGATTGTGTCTCCTGTGTATGCCAATCACGTCACACTTCCTGCTCTTCAATTCAACTCAAAATTCAAGTCAAATTTTATTGCCCATTCAGAAATTCACGGCAGGTGTATTAGAAATCAGCACCAGGCAAACCAAAAAATGACACTCAAAGGTTTCACGATAATCCTCATAAATGCATTGATATCACCATCTCATGGAAGAAATTTTGAAAACTGATGCGAACTTGAGGAAAGTAAAGTGAAATGGTCAGCAATGTAAAATTCTGTGCCATTTTAATCACACGACGTTAGGCACACAGCGGTCCACAGTGTTAAACACTCAGCTGTTCCACAATATTAAACGCACATCTGATTCATAATGTAAACGTGGGGCAGGTTTACAATGCTCCACGCTGAAGCTCCAGTATTCCCCTTGGGGAGACTCCTCTCTCCTGATCCCTTTAGGAGGTGAGCTTTCGATATGATCCAATCTTGGGCACAATCTCCACAACAGCACAGTGGTCAGTTCCAGTTTCGTATTCTGATTTTGCTTATTGCGTCTTGCTGTGGTCTGACAGCTACACCTTCCTGCATTCGATTGGATATAATGTAAAAAATATGAAATAAGATACACTAAATGCATCAAACCGAAGGAAAATAACCAACAACAGACAATAAAGGCCTGTTCCTAACAGGCATATCTTTTTATTGAAACAGTAAAAAATATACATAAGGCCAAATGGTACAAACATTAATTTTGTGTTGGAGAAACAGGGTACCCTCCCCTCAGTACCAATGTACGGGGAGGTGGGAGGTGGATACTCGGATTATTAAAACCGTTCACAACACATTTCTACAATAAACAAATGGTACAAGCACTTAACTTTGCGCTGGAGAGACCAGATACCCTTGTCTGCACCAGCAGAAGGGAAGGGAAGGGGTGGTGGGGAGAGAGGGAAAAGGAGGGTGGTGGGGAGGGAGGGAGGGAGTCAGAGTTTTGGTGATCATCAACAGGCGGGATCTCCTCAGGCATCAACTACCAGCAATCAGCAGAACCTGCTAATAAAAGTAATTAAAAAAAGCAATTGAAACATTCTGAATGTTTTTAAACAACTTTCAGCTGCTAACTTTATGACTTTACTTAGCTGAGCACTTAGATAGCAATCAAGTTTACAACTTGAGTGGCAGCTTCATTGGAAACTACGATGGATCCTCAGCTAACAATCTGTCATGGATAAATCCCCCTCCAAAAAGACAATGGCTGGAATTCTACAGCCGTTGGGATTCTCTTTTCCCGTAACAGCCTCCCCGAACAGGCGCCTGAATGTGGTGACTAGGGGCTTTTCACAGTAACTTCATTTGAAGCCTACTCGTGACAATAAGAGGTTTTCATTTAATTTCATTTTCATTTTTCATTTTCACTGGCAGTGCATCCCTGGCCGCAGGATCCCGGCAGCGTGCGATGGTTTCAATGGGAAATCTCAGTGATAAGTGGGAAGAGAGAATCCCGCCACCAGTGAATTGTGCTGCTGAGAAACTGGTGGCTGGGGAATTGGAGAATCCGGCCCAGTAGCTCTAGTGACAATAGGACATGCATTTTCATACTCAGGGTCGCGACCCACGGGTGGGTCACGGGTGGGTGTCGGGAGGGTTACAGGGCCATCGGCCGTGGCATTCCCGATCGCCGGATAAAGTGCCCAATGGCCGTGACCAGCTTTCAGAATGCTGGCCATCCCACACATACGTGCCCCCTCAGCAGTGCGCAGGCCCGGAGCCCAGTGAGGCAGGCTGCCTCCTCCTGACGTCAGGGCTCCAGAAGTGGCAGCAAAGATCAGTACATATGCCCTGTACACAGGTGTCACATGCTCTGGGCGTGAGTGAGATTCCTCCAATTTGTAGCTGCCAGAAGAGCTGGTGTGAGCTCCAGGAACTCTGGTGAACAACCCATTAAGAAGAAACTTAAATCAGGAACAAAACAGATGAAAGATAATTTCTAGAGGCATGGATTTATTAATTGTGCCACTGCAAATCAAGATGTAAGGCATGTGTGTTATATGCAGGGACGTACTGGCAACTGAAACTTTAAAAATACTGGCAAAACTTCAATGGCATTTGAAGAAAATGGCTGGAATTCTCCAACCGTTGGGATTCTCTTTTCCCACTCACATGGCGAGTTCAAGGACAAACCTCTTGGGCACGATTCTCCGCTGCCTACGACGGGTCGGAGAATAGCGGGAGGGCCTTCCCGACAATTTTCACAGGCTCCCGCTATTCTCCCCCCCCCCCCCCCCCCCCCCTCCGGCCGCCCCCTGACACGAATCGCTGCTCGCCGTTTTTTACGCCGAACAACGATTCTCCGCAGGCCGATGGGCTGAATACCACGGAGTTTACGGCCGTTTTCACGGCCGCGATCACACCTGCTTTCAGTGTTTGTGAAAACGGCCGCAAAGTGCCCGCCCCGGACAACCATGGCACCGATTGGCACGACCACACCACGGCCGTGCCAAGGGTGGCATGGGCCTGCGATCGGTGGGCACCGATCGTGGGCAGCGGGTCTGATACCTGCGCACTATTTGTTCTTCCACTGCCCCACAGGATCAGTCCGCAGGGGCGGCTGAGGGGCATGACGGCCCGTGCATGCGCTGGTTGGAGCCGTCCAACCCGCGCATGCGCGGCTGACGTCATCGTGCGCGTAAGCCGCCGTGACTCTTGGCGGGCGGAGTAAGCGACGTTCGCTAACTCCGCGTCGCCGTGATTCCCCCGCCCCGATACTAGCCCCGCCGGGGGGGGAGAATCGGATCCTGGGACGGAGCTCCGAGGCTGGCGTGAAACACGGCCAGTTTAACGCCAGCCTTCACGACACGCCGGATTTGCGGAGAATCGCGCCCCTTGATCTTTTTCAATGGATGCAGTGTGAACATAAATCAACTTAAAACCAGCTGAAGTTCTTAGCAGAAATGCAGCACTGAATGACAAAGCAAATTAGATTGTGAGGACTAAGCAGGCTCACCTGTCACCTGCAAATTCACCTGTTCACCTGACCCATAACTTTTAATAGATTGTGGTTATGGGGAGCACAGGGCCCACTCTGCAGGTGTGATGCAACAGAGATCTACAGTGCTTGTAAATTTAAACAATGTTTATTTATGAAACCAGTTAACACTTTATAAACCCACAGTAAACATCTTAACAACTATCAACACCAAGAAATCCCCCAAAGAATACAGTACTCTCTAAGTAACACTTAATCTTTCCTTGCAACATCCATAAGACAAAAAGAACCCTTTTTACAGAAAGACATCAGGTTTAACTTCACTACTGAGAACAGTTACCACTTTGAAATCACCAAATGAACATTCATAAGCTTGCAGAGATTCATACAAATCTTACTGTGACTGCAGCTTCTCCAAACCTAAAACAAAACTAAACACAGCCTGCAGCTGTGAGCCCAAAGTGAAAGTAAAAGCAGACAGACAGCCCAGCTCCACCCACACTCTGACATCACTGATAAACACCCATTTCTTAAAGGTACATCCACTACAGCTATTTTATAAACCCCCATTTCTTAAAGGTATTCTCACATGACAGGATTGTGCTTCTTGCAATGGTCACAGAGTAGTTCTCACAGTGTTGGTCAGCATAATGGTCTTCTATCTAAACAACTAGCTCCAGTGGAGAACAGTGTGGTATGGAACACTTTTCTTTTGACGTCGATTTTTGTTGGGTGTTTAAAGCAATTTGGGTGCCATTGAATACACCCTGAACGTTGCAGAAGACAAAGCTCTATAATAGATACTGGCCAAGTGTCTCTTCATGCCATATTGGATATTAATAATACTATAGAGAATTACATTTAATTGAGAGTGAAGAAAGAGGTAATCCAGTCCAATTTGCCTATGCTAGTATCTCTAATCCACACAAACTCCTTCTCACTCTAATTGCCTCTTCTCAACCTTTGCCGTATCCTATCATTCCCTTCTTCCTCCTGCTGGGAAGCCCAATTGGGATGTAAACACTAACATGGATTACTTGGTCTGAATGGCCTGTTTCTATACTATATATCTTTTGTAAAACTAAGGCCTGGATTTCCACGATGACGGTGAGTGTCTGTTATTACTAAAGTAACAGAAGAGCCCAAATCTAGAAGTCCTTCTTCAAAAATGGCAGCTACCATTTTGGTGTAACTGGGAATGGGCTTGGTATCAGGATTCGTACATGTCCAAAGAAACCAGCAGCTGCCTCTAGTCATATATGATTTTGGAATGAGGGATGTCGGTATCTGAAATCTTTTGTGCATAGATTAGACTTGATAGTAACCATCTAGAATTTTGTGTTTTTTTTTAATAGTAAGGGTACGCTTTTGGAGGAGTTCTGTACCCCTTTGAATACAATCCCCGGGCACTTTTAGGTGATGGTAGAGGGGAGGAGAGATTCAAGTGCCCTTTGTGAGAGGTCAGATGACCTTTATGGGGGGGTCCGATGTCCTTTTGAATTGTTACAATTAGGGAAGAATGTGCGTAAAAATGTGCAAAAATTCATTGGAACTGCCAAAAACAGCAATCAAATGTGACAAGATGAACTGTCAAAGGGAGCTATAAAGCTGTCAATGCTTTTAAAACTCCTGTCCTTTTATACTTTGAAAATAATTGTTCAGAGTGTTAAAAAAAAGATTGCTTGCTATTTTACTCTACCTGTTGAATTAAGCCATTCCTTGATTAGTGCTATGTGATTGTCCATTTCCACAGTAGCGGCTGAATAATACACAACAGTGCGGGGCACCCAAAAGTGGCTGGCATTCTGATATCTGAGCCCACCACACAAAGATGCTGAATAAAGTTTCAACTGATCCAATTATGAGTGCTGGGCAGGTTCTGGGCCACAGACTGACATTATCACACCAAATCAGAGCTGTAGACTGGTACATCGTCGCCAAAAAAAAAAAGTGGGCAGCACGGTAGCATTGTGGATAGCACAATCGCTTCAGAGCTCCAGGGTCCCAGGTTCGATTCCGGCTTGGGTCACTGTCTGTGCGGAGTCTGCACATCCTCCCCGTGTGTGCGTGGGTTTCCTCCGGGTGCTCCGGTTTCCTCCCACAGTCCAAAGATGTGCAGGTTAGGTGGATTGGCCATGCTAAATTGCCCTTAGTGTCCAAAATTGCCCTTAGTGTTGGGTCGGGTTACTGGGTTATGGGGATAGGGTGGAGTTGTTGACCTTGGGTAGGGTGCTCTTTCCGAGAGCCGGTGCAGACTCGATGGGCTAAATGGCCTCCTTCTGCACTGTAAATTCTATGATAAATTCTATGATAATCTATGACATCTCTGAAGTTCATTAGTCATGACCTGGATCGAGATCAAGGCCCATAATTCAAAGTGCCACTCAGGCCTCTTTAGCAGTGCAATGTATAAATGGAGCTCTATGCATGAGGTCTCAGGTTATCAAGTCTTTAATTTAAGTCAGATTTGTTTCTTCCACAAAAAGAGTTTTCTCTGCTTCCGACAACCCACCATTACAGCCTGCCTGAAAATGGGAAATAGGCCTGGCGTAAATCCCACTCTTGTTCCAACTATTTTAATTTTGATTAAAGCATTTTATTCAATTTTGCACATATTATGGCAGCTGATTGTCTTTTTAATGAGCACAATTGGCCTATTACCTTCAATTGGCATAGGTTGAGCAGGCTTCCAATTTCAAGATCCACCTGCTAACTGCATCATCCCAGTCGGGTATGCTGATAGCTAGGAATGCGACCCTATGTCTTCATACCCAATAATACATTGGCACGTGCACGTTTTGCTCCTATTTTGTAGTATATTATTCAGGCCCAGGGTACCTGTCATTTCTCAGTTTGATTGACAGCTCCAATAGTTATGGACTCTTTGAAGTGGGACTAGGAATGCCAATGCTTGTTCTTATAAGGGTTCATGCAATTAAATGAAAAGGTTGGTCTAACAAAGGATAATGAAGTTGAAGGAATGTGAAAGTAATAATTGTTTTTTATGAATGAGAATACATGTTTTTAAAAAATCTGCAACAGGTACTTGGATTCTTACTTAATTTCAGCATGAATCCTGAGACCTGCCCAGGTTCGATAATTGATCAGTTGGCACAGTACAAGTAAGCTTACATTAACACTGCAATGAAGTTACTGTGAAAATTCCCTAGTTGCCACAATCTGCGCCTGTTCTAGGACAGAGAGGGAGAATTCAGAATGTCTAATTCACCTAACAAGCACATCTTTTGGGACTTGTGGGAGAAAACCGGAGCACTCGAAGGAAACCCATGCAGACACGAGGAGAACGTGCAGACACCGCACAGTCAGTGACCCAAGTAGGAATTGAACCCGAGACCCTGGAGCTGTGAAGCAACAGTGCTAACCACTGTGCTACCGTACGGTGAGGGAAAAGGGTGGTGGGTGAATGGCATTGGTAGGCATGATTCGCTACTAAGGTGTCATAAGTGTTATACAAGAACATAGGTATATAGGTATTAGGTATATTTGACTCATTGTGGGTATGAAGGTATGAGGGAGTGCATGGGGTGAGCTGAGTTGGCCATGGAGGGTATCAGCAGCCATGGCTGGGTGTATATGGAGCATGAAGTGGCACACGTTGGCATGCATGGGACATGGGGAATATGTGGAGGGATATTGAAAAGAGCTAAGTTCCAGAGGTAAGATAAGAATTATGGCTCTTGTAATTTAAATAACATTTGACTGAGTGTGACATCAAGGTTCCCGATCAAAATTGAAGCCACTGGCTAAGCCAATATTCATTGACCATCCCTACTTGCCCTTGAGAAGTCGGTATGAGCCACCTTCTTGAACCACTGCTGGCCATGAGGTGTAGGTAAACCCACAGTGCTGTTAGAAACAGAATTTTCAGATTTTGACTCAGCGACAGTGAAGGAATGGCAACATAGTTCAAGTCAGGATAGTGTGGCTGGGAGAGGAACTTGCCAGTGATGATGATTTCACATCTGCTGCCCTTGTTATTCAAATTGACAGAGTTTGTGTGTTTGGAGGGTGCTGTTGAAGGAGCTTTAATAAGTTGCTCCAGTGCATCTTGTAGATGGTACACACTACTGCCACTGTGCATTGGTGGTGGAGAAAATTCATGTTTATGTGGTGAATGGGATATCAATCAAGCAGGCTGCTTTGTCCTGGAATGTTGTCAAGCTTCTTGAGTGTTTTGGAACTGCACTTATCATTCTCATGACTTGTGCCTTGTATCGGTGGAAAACTTTAGGGAGTCAGGAAGTGAGTTACTTACCACGGAGCTCCAATTCTCTGACTTTCTCTTATTTATATGGCTAGTCCAGTTCAGTTTCTGGCCAATGATAATTCCCAAGATGTTGATGGAGAAAGAATCAGCAATGGTAATGTTGCTCGTTCTGGGTGAGTGTGCATTACACTCAATTGGCTCTGTTTTATTCCTAAGCTCTAGAGTCGCCAGGTATCTTGATGATACCGCCACGAGGTTCAAGTTCAAGTTCAGATCAATGACTCAATACACCAGTTAGTAAGTTCAAACAAGACACGTTTATTATTACACAGTTATTTGCTACTCATGCATATAAAACTAAGACTAAACTGTTCCTACCACTACTAGACCAATACTTATCTGAAATAAGGGAACTGCCGGATCAGGGAACAATGGTTTCTTTCTTTGTCCTGGATCCGCAGGCTTCCAGTTGGTGTGGACTAAAGGGGTCAGGAGTGTCTACTCTCGTAGCGTGCGTTGTATGACACTTACTTGTCGGTGTAGCAATTGGCCAGGCCTCTCCTCCTCACGTCCAAGTTCCTGGAGAGCTGCTGCAAAGGTGTTCTGCTGGGAGGGCCGGCTAAGGGATCAAATTCGTCTTGGGAACTTACTTTTATAGGCCTCAGGGGCTTCGTGCCTATCTGGGCGGTCCCTGTACTTGCTTGCAATCGATTGGACCTCATACCAATCGATTGGTTTGAATTCCCCAATACTGGAGCTGTTTCCCGATCGCTGGGTGGTTCTTGGGGCTGTTTGTATCTTATTGTCCGGGACTCCTGCTGGCGCCGAAGAGTCTAGCTTGGCCTTTGTTATTCTTAATTGTGTCCATTGTGCCCGGGAATCACCGGGAATCACTCAATTAATATGCGCAGCTTGCTAGTTTCTATGCTGTCTGGTTTCTTCACAGACAGAATCCACAGAGAGGTTCTGCAACCTGCTTGCCTCTCTGTTATTGTCCAATTTTCCCTGCATGCAACTCAATGTTCCATTTTATGTCGGGAAGTGGCCAGCTTCGGTGGCTACAGTAATACCATTGATTGTCATGGGGAGATGGATAGACTTCCTCTTGTTGAATTCGATCATTCCCTGGCACTTCTGTGGCACAAATGTTATTTGTCACACATCAGTCCAAGCCTAATGCAATCCAGGTCATGTTGCACATACCAATGTCCGAGGAGTCGCAAATGCTGCTGAACAGTGTGCAATAATCAGGAAACACCCCACATTTAATCTTATTAATTATTATTATTGGTAATTGATGAAGCAGCTGAAAATGGTTGGACTGAGGAAATTACCCCGAGGAACTCCAGCAGAGATATCCTTGGAATGAGATCACCGTCCTCCAACAACCACAGCCATCTTCCTTTGTCCTCGGTTTCACACCAACGATGGAATTTTTCCATGATTCCCATTGATTTCAGATTTTCTAGGGCTCCTTGATGTCATAATCTGTAAAATGCTATCTTGATATCAAGGACAGCCACTTCCACTCTGAGATGCAGCTCTTTTGTCCATGCTTGAACCAAGGCTGTAATGTATCCTGATGCCAGGCCAAACAGTTGCTAGGATACCGGACAGAAACCCCAATATTTTATTTTATTTGTAAGATTGTGAAGAATACTTAGCTTTAGGAGTGATTCCACACACAAATAGGGATATGGTATATTAAAACAAACTTTATTACGAATACAGTATTAAACTCACTAACATCATGTATGAAAATAGCTTACAATTATCAGTGAAACAATGTTTAACACTAAAATGAAACACTTTGGGCGGGATTCTCTGTCAGCTGACATCAAAATTGGGAAACGGAATCGAATTTGATGCCAAAATCATGGCAGGAGCCAGTTTCCTGGCAAATCGCAATTCTCCAGTGACTCAACAGCAGCATCAATGCTTCCCACTCCGCACATACAGTAAACACCCTTGATATACCAATAGCAGATCTGACCCAATATTCTCCAGGGCCTCCGCAATTTCCTTCTCCACTGGGGTGAATTTCCGACACCGAGATTCACTTGTGCCATCATGTTGGTTGGGATGGTGTGTGTGGGTGTGTGTATGTGGCTGCAGCTTGTCAGCCTCCCAAGTATCAATCACGGACCCAGCGAATCCCGCACCGTTTCTCAGTGATATTGATTGTGTTCCATGTGGTGCTAACCCCTAGTCCCTGAATCGGTCCCGGTTCGGCATGGGTTTTGCTGTTGTGGAAGTCCACGAATCCTGCCCCGGCGTCAACACTTAGAAACTAAGTATTCGAACCGTTTATCTCCTATCTGCTATCTTTTCATCTCCTAACAAGCAAACCCGTCTCAGGCCAGAGCCCACGTTAAAGTTATCAAACCCAGGATTTCTTGCTTTATAGAGATGTTTTGGATAAACTGTGTTGAGAGATGGAGATATCATTCAGGAACCGGCTTACAGATTTTTGCCTTTGTCAAACTACTGTTTAACTTCCCAGCATTTCACAAAAAGCTGCTGTTCTGCTCATAGTCAAATTGTTAACTCACTGACATCAGAAGCTGTTAATCTGTTCACAAACCGATCAAAACTCAACACTGACTTTCAGCCCCTGGCTCCTCCGATTAACCAAATCATCTCTATCCCAGATGGTTATGACCATCTGACTGAGGTTAACTGCAATGACTCTAATTTTTAAATTAAATTTAATGTACCTATTTAATTTTTTCCAATTAAGGGGCAATTTAGTGTGGCCAATCCACTTAGCTTGCACATTTTTGGGTTGTGGGGGCGAAACCCACGCAAACACTGGGAGTATGTGCAAACTCCACATGAACAGTGACCCAGAGCCGGGATCAAACCTGGGACCTCAGTTCCGTGAGGCCGCAGTGCTAACTCACTGCGTCACCGTGCTTCCCTAACTGTAATTTCCCTAAATATCTACTCCCCAGGGAATCTTCTTTCTATAAACAAAATTCCATTTGCCCTACTTCGGTAAACAACATCGATGGTTGGAATGAACTATGTTCTTAATTTTAAGATATTTTAATTGCATCTCAACAGCACCTGTCTACCTATCTTTCAAACTAGGATTTTTAAAAACATTACTGCAGCAGTTAGAAACATACACTAACTTGAACTTTTAACCATTACTGCAACAGCTACATATAATACAATATATATCTGAAATTCCTACATTTATCACAGATTATATCAGGAGCAGAATGCCCCTGGCAAAATCCAAACTGAGCTTCAGTGAGTAAGTTATCACTGAGTAAATACCATTTCATAACTCTGTTGATGACACCTTCCATCACTTTGCTGATGATCGAGAGTACATTGATGGGGCGTGAATTAGCTGGATTCAATTTGTTACTTTTTGTAGACAGGGCATATCGGGAGTGCTTTTCACATTGCTGTGCAAATGCCAATACTGTAGCTGCCAGTGCCTTCAGTCGGGTAGCAGGGTGGCATGGTGGTTAGCATCAATGCTTCACAGCTCCAGGGTCCCAGGTTCGATTCCCGGCTGGGTCACTGTCTGTGTGGAGTCTGCACGTCCTCCCCCTGTGTGCGTGGGTTTCCTCCGGGTGCTCCGGTTTCCTCCCACAGTCCAAAGATGTGCGGGTTAGGTGGATTGGCCATGCTAAATTGCCCGTAAGTGTCCTTAAAAGTAAGGTTAAGGGGTGGGGTTGTTGGGTTACGGGTATAGGGTGGATACGTGGGTTTGAGTAGGGTGATCGTGGCTCGGCACAACATCGAGGGCCGAAGGGCCTGTTCTGTGCTGTACTGTTCTATGTTCAGTCCTTTCTTAATATCACATGGAGTCAATCCTATTGGCTGAAGATTGCCATCTACGATGCTGGGGACCTCAGGGGATGCCAATCCTGGCAAATAACTAGGCCTTGTCTTTTGGACTGACGTGCTAGCCCCCCCCATTATTGCGATAGGGATATGTGTGGATTCTCCTCTTCTAGTGAATTGTTTAATTGTCCATCACCATTCACAGCTGAATGTGGCAGGACTGCAGAGCTTAGATCGTATCAGCAATTGCAGTTTTGGTAAGCTCTTTTACATGCTACTGCCCCTGCTTTTAGCTTGCATGTAGTTCTGTATTGCAGCTTTATTCAGCTGACAAATTGGGCTGAGCGCCAAATTCGCCCTCCTCGCTAGCAGTATTAGCAGGGTGGACTTACCGCAGAGAATCCAGGCCCTCGTTTTTAGCTCTGCCTGATGCTTCCCCTGGAATTCCTTCCTGCATTTATTCCCTGGTTTGGAGGTATCGGGAGAGTGGGGGATATGCTGAGCCATGAGGTTATATAGATCGTGGTTGAATAAAGTTTTGCAGCTGCTGATGGCTCAAAGTGCATCTTGGATGCCTAGTTCTGAGTTTCTAGGTCTGTTCAAAATCTATCCTAGTCAGCATATTGTACTGCAACGTAATACAAGGTGGAATCGATATGAAGATGGGACTTCATCTCCATAAGAATAACAATAGTCACTCTGACCAATACTGTCATGGACAGATGCAAGTGTGACAGATAGATTGGTGAGGACAAAGTCAGAAGGTCTTTTCCTTTTCTTTCTTTCCTCACCACCTGCCACAAACCCACTCTAGGAGCTGTGTCCTTTAGGACCCGATAGCTTTGGTCAGTGAGAGTGTTACCAGCTACATTTGGTGATAGATGTTGAAGTCTCTCACCCAGAGTACATTCTGTGCCTTTGCCACCCTCAATTCGTATTTCAATTGGTATTCAACATAAGAACATAAGAACATAAGAACTAGGAGCAGGAGTAGGCCATCTGGCCCCTCGAGCCTGCTCCGCCATTCAATGAGATCATGGCTGATCTTTTGTGGACTCAGCTCCACTTTCCGGCCCGAACACCATAACCCTTAATCCCTTTATTCTTCAAAAAACTATCTATCTTTACCTTAAAAACATGTAATGAAGGAGCCTCAACTGCTTCACTGGGCAAGGAATTCCATAGATTCACAACCCTTTGGGTGAAGAAGTTCCTCCTAAACTCAGTCCTAAATCTACTTCCCCTTATTTTGAGGCTATGCCCCCTAGTTCTGCTGTCACCCGCCAGTGGAAACAACCTGCCCGCATCTATCCTATCTATTCCCTTCATAATTTTAAATGTTTCTATAAGATCCCCCCTCATCCTTCTAAATTCCAACGAGTACAGTCCCAGTCTACTCAACCTCTCCTCATAATCCAGCCCCTTCAGCTCTGGGATTAACCTAGTGAATCTCCTCTGCACACCCTCCAGCGCCAGTATGTCCTTTCTCAAGTAAGGAGACCAAAACTGAACACAATACTCCAGGTGTGGCCGCACTAACACCTTATACAATTGCAACATAACCTCCCTAGTCTTAAACTCCATCCCTCTAGCAATGAAGGACAAAATTCCATTTGCCTTCTTAATCACCTGTTGCACTTGTAAACCAACCTTCTGTGACTCATGCACTAGCACACCCAAGTCTCTCTGAACAGCGGCATGCTTTAATATTTTATCGTTTAAATAATAATCCCGTTTGCTGTTATTCCTACCAAAATGGATAACCTCACATTTGTCAACATTGTATTCCATCTGCCAGACCCGAGCCCATTCACTTAACCTATCCAAATCCCTCTGCAGACTTCCAGTATCCTCTGCACTTTTCGCTTTACCACTCATCTTAGTGTCATCTGCAAACTTGGACACATTGCCCTTGGTCCCCAACTCCAAATCATCAATGTAAATTGTGAACAATTGTGGGCCCAACACGGATCCCTGAGGGACACCACTAGCTACTGATTGCCAACCAGAGAAACACCCATTTATCCCAACTCTTTGCTTTCTATTAATTAACCAATCCTCTTTCCATGCTACTACTTTACCCTTAATGCCATGCATCTTTATCTTATGCAGCAACCTTTTGTGTGGCACCTTGTCAAAGGCTTTCTGGAAATCCAGATATACCACATCCATCGGCTCCCCGTTATCTACTGCACTGGTAATGTCCTCAAAAAATTCCACTAAATTAGTTAGGCACGACCTGCCTTTTACGAACACATGCTGCGTCTGCCCAATGGGACAATTTCTATCCAGATGCCTCGCAATTTCTTCCTTGATGATAGATTCCAGCATCTTCCCTATTACCGAAGTTAAACTCACTGGCCTATAATTTCCTGCTTTCTGCCTACCTCCTTTTTTAAACAGTGGTGTCACGTTTGCTAATTTCCAATCCACCGGGACCACCCCAGAGTCTAGTGAATTTCGGTAAATTATCACTAGTGCATCTGCAATTTCCCTAGCCATCTCTTTTAGCACTCTGGGATGCATTCCATCAGGGCCAGGAGACTTGTCTACCTTTAGCCCCATTAGCTTGCCCATCACTCCCTCCTTAGTGATAACAATCGTCTCAAGGTCCTCACCTGTCATAGCCTCATTTCTATCAGTCACTGGCATGTTATTTGTGTCTTCCACTGTGAAGACCGACCCAAAAAACCTGTTCAGTTCCTCAGCCATTTCCTCATTTCCCATTATTAAAACTCCCTTCTCATCCTCTAAAGGACCAATATTTACCTTAGCCACTCTTTTTGTCTTATATATTTGTAAAACCTTTTACTGTCTGTTTTTATATTCTGAGCAAGTTTACTCTCATACTCTATCTTACTCTTCTTTATAGCTTTTTTAGTAGCTTTCTGTTGCCCCCTAAAGATTTCCCAGTCCTCTAATCTCCCAGCAATCTTTGCCACTTTATATGCTTTTTCCTTCAATTTGATACTCTCCCTTATTTCCTTAGATATCCACGGTCGATTTTCCCTCTTTCTTCCGTCCTTCCTTTTTGTTGGTATAAACCTTTGCTGAGCACTGTGAAAAATCGCTTGGAAGGTTCTCCACTGTTCCTCAACTGTTCCACCATAAAGTCTTAGCTCCCAGTCTACCTTAGCTAGTTCTTCTCTCATCCCCTTGTAATCTCCTTTGTTTAAACACAAAACACTAGTATTTGATTTTACTTTCTCACCCTCCATCTGTATTTTAAATTCCACCATATTGTGATCGCTCCTTCCGAGAGGATCCCTAACTATGAGATCATGAATCAATCCTGTCTCATTACACAGGACAAGATCTAGGACCGCTTGTTCCCTCGTAGGTTCCATTACATACTGTTCTAGGAAACTATCGCGGATACATTCTATAAACTCCTCCTCACGGTTGCCTTGACCGACCTGGTTAAACCAATCGACATGTAGATTAAAATCCC
Organism: Scyliorhinus canicula; assembly: GCF_902713615.1. Lineage (NCBI taxonomy): Eukaryota > Metazoa > Chordata > Chondrichthyes > Carcharhiniformes > Scyliorhinidae > Scyliorhinus > Scyliorhinus canicula. Next base: position 131,730,616 of record NC_052155.1, on the reverse strand, counting down.
CCATGATAACTGCTGTACCATTTCTACATGCATCAGTTATTTCTTTGTTTATTGCCTGCCCCCCCCCCTTTCTGATTCATCTGCTGAAGGGGGAGGGGGCAGTAGGTGTTAATCAGCAGGGGTTTCCTTGCCCAAACTTGAATTGATTCCATGAGGTTTCAAGGAGGCCAGAGTCAATGTTAAAGATTCTAAGGGCATCTCCCGCCTAAATGTATGCCACTGTGCCGCACTTCTGGTGGGTCTGTTCTGCTGGTGGGACAGGACATATCCAGGAATGGTGATGTCTGGGACATTGTAAGGTCCAGTGAGTATAGCTCTCTCAGGCTGATGTATGACTAGTCTGTGGGATAGCTTTCCCAATTTTGGCTCAAGCCCCAGGTTCTGATTTTCTAGCCTTGTGCTCCTATGAGGTAGTATGCCAGTGGCTGCAGCATGGCAGTTGAAAGGCTGATGATTTTCCACGGAGAAGTGTGCAGGTGGTCCAAGAAAATGGCCTTTCAGCACCTCTAGGCCTAGAAGGCCTTGCTTCAGTTTGCACCATTTTAAGGCAGCACAGTAGCATGGTGGTTAGCATAAATGCTTCACAGCTCCAGGGTCCCAGGTTCGATTCCCGGCTGGGTCACTGTCTGTGCGGAGTCTGCACGTACTCCCCGTGTGTGCGTGGGTTTCCTCCGGGTGCTCCGGTTTCCTCCCACAGTCCAAAGATGTGCGGGTTAGGTGGATTGGCCATGATAAATTGCCCCATTGTGTCCTAAAAAGTAAGGTTAAGGGGGGGGTTGTTGGGTTACGGGTATAAGGTGGATACGTGGGTTTGAGTAGAGTGATCATGGCTCGGCACAACATCGAGGGCTGAAGGGCCTGTTCTGTGCTGTACTGTTCTATGTTCTATGTTCTATGGCAGCAGCACTTTGGAATGGCTGACTGTCTGGCCAAATTACAGGGACTGGAGGTCTGTCAGGGGTGTGAGCATAAATGCTACCTTTGGTGACCCATGTGATTTGGGGAAAACTTGTATTTTCTTTTGCTTGCAATGTTCCCTTTAAGGCCAAAGTAACTTGGGGAATGTTTGGAAAGAGAATTGGATTTCTGATTATGTCATCCTTCCAAGAAATGTCTATCTAATCTGATATAGCCACGTGGATGAAAAACTAAGAAGCAAATATAAATGTAATGGGGTAGGGGTCAATCTGTCAGGTGGCAGGCAATTCAGATCACAATGCAAATTCATGTGAGAAGAACCAAGGAAGGTTCTCTACAATTGGAACAGTTTTCTGTTTGACAGTTCAGACCAGATTCTTGTATTGACTCAGGTCTCTGAGAATAAAGCAGAGACTGTGTTACTGTGTGTACTACGTTGTTGGAAAGGATAAAGAACTGAAGATAGGAAAAGCAAGGTATTCTGGATTGGACAAGGCCCGTTTTTGCTCGTATTGGCTGAGCCCACCAGATCATTAAGGAGGTAGGAGAAGGATTCTGTGCCATCAGGACTGTCATGACCCCAAGTGAGAGATGGTTCATCGATCTGTACCTTGTTCAGTGCTAACTGTGTCTAGGGGCTTCAGATGGGATACAGCTCTGCTGGTGAATGTGACTCAAACAATTGCATGGAAAGTAAGAGATCCCACCGAATGTAGATAGCTGAGTTGGAAGTACTTGAAGATTGCATGTGGTGCCATAGTTTTACGGGAATACACAGATTTAAAATAAAATTGACCTCATTGTTTGAAATATTATTTGTCTGGTAATTAATGGTTAAATTATGTTACTTTTAGTCAGTTTGTTATGTTAAAGTTGTAAAAAGTGCAATCTTGCCCGTTAGTTTGTTATCCATTGGTTTACTGGGGATTAGAACAAGAACATAAAGCAGAAGGAGGCCATTCAGCCCATCGAGTCTGCACCGATCCACTTAAGCCCTCATTTCCACCCTATCCCCTCAACCCAATAACCCCTCCTAACCTTTTTTTGGACACGGAGGGCAATTTAGCATGGCCAATCCACCTAACCTGCACGTCTTTGGATTGTGGGAGGAAACCAGAGCACCTGGAGGAAACCCACGCAGACAAGGGGAGAGCTGCAAACACTGCACAGGCAGTGACCCTGCGAGGAATCGAACCTGGGACCCTGGCGCTGTGAAGCTACAGTGCTAGCCACTTGTGCTACCGTGCTGCGCATCCTTTGCTTTCAAATGCTATCAGCCTCTACTGGGGTTGTAAAATATCATACTGAGAGGAGGCAGCATTTTCACGTGTCATGGAGCAAGTACCATAATCTTGATCAGCTTCCCTGAAATCCTACTGGAGGACTGTTGCATCCTAGAAACCCCAAAGAACAGGGACATCCAGAACCAAGATAGCAGCATCTGAGCTAACATTAAGTACTCAGGCTGCCACTCATGCTGCACTGACAGCTGAGATGTCAGCTATCTGTTGATATATCATGCTTGCTTATAAATCTGTGTGATGGAGGTGGCTTCCTGTTCCATGCTGGAAAGTCAAACTCCTCCATGCTCCTTGCCATTGCATTCTGGCAGGTTTTCCAATGCACCAAGCATTTTGCTGTTTGTACACATCAGCCTTCTTCTGCAGCTTTGTTCATCAAAATCACCATTTGAGTCCCAGGCAGGAGAACCAGTATGTGCACTTGCCCTGTGTTAATCCCCATCCATTGTATAGTGCAACAGTGCCTTATGTCTTACGATGTGCAGATCCCATCTTTATATTATCCTTTTAGATTCAGTAAGAAGTCATACAATACAGGTTAAAGTCCAACAGATTTGTTTCAAACACCAGCTTTCGGAGCACTATTCATTCCTCAGGTGCATGAAGAGGTATGTTCCAGAAACATATATATAGACACAGCCAAAGATGCAAGACAATGCTTAGAATGCGAGCATTTGCAGGCAATTAAGTCTTCACAGATCCAGAGATAGGGGTAACCCCAGGTTAAAGAGGTGTGAATTGTCTCAAGCCAGGACAGTTGGTTGAATTTCGCAAGCCCAGGCCAGATGGTGGGGGATGAATGTAATGCGACATGAATCCAACATTCCAGTTGAGGATGTGCTCATGTGTGCGGAACTTGGCTGTAAGTTTCTGCTCGGCGATTTTGCGTTGTCGCGCGTCCTGAAGGCCGCCTTGGTGAACACTTACCCGGAGATCAGAGACTGGATGCCCTTTCATCCGGACAAATGTGAGGTAATGCATTTTGGAAGGTCTAATGCAGGTAGTGAATATACAGTGATTGGTAGAACCCTCAAGCGTATTGACAGTCAGAGTCAGTGTACAGGTCCACAGGTCAGAAGCTTTTTCCCAGGGTAGAGGGGTTAATTACTAGGTTTAAGGTGCGAGGGGCAAGGTTTAGAGTAGATGTACGAGGCAAGTTTTTTACACAGAGGGTAGTGGGTGCCTGGAACCCGCTGCCGGAGGAGATGGTGGAAGCAGGGACGATAGTGACATTTAAGGGGCATCTTGACAAATACATGAATAGGATGGGAATAGAGGGATACGGACCACGGAAGTGCAGAAGATTTTAGTTTAGACAGGCTTCGAGGGCCTGTTCCTGTGCTGTACTTTTCATTGTTCTTTGTTCTTTGTTCTTGACTGCTGAAGTGCTCCCCGACAGGAAGGGAACATTCCTGCCTGGCGATTGTCGCACGATGTCTGTTCATCCGTTGTCGCAGCATCTGCATGGTCTCGCTAATGTACCACACTTCGGGACATCCCTTTCTGCAGTTGTATGAGGTAGACAATGTTGGCCGAGTCGCATGAGTACGTACCGCGTACCTGGTGGGTGGTGTTCTCACGTGCAATGGTGGTACCCATGTCGATGATCTGGCACATTTTGCAGAGATTGCCATGGCAGGGTTGTGTGGTGTCGTGGTCGCTGTTCTGAAGGCTGGGTAGTTTGCGGCAAACAATGGTTTGTTCGAGGTTGCGCGGTTGTTTGAAGGCAAGCACTGGGGGTGTGGGGGTGACCTTCGCAAGATGTTCATCTTCATCGATGATGTGTTGAAGGCTGCGAAGAAAATGTTGCAGTGTCACTGCATGAGTGGGTGGCTGCTAGTGTGAAAACATGGGCATGATTTAACGGTCTTGTCACGCATGACGTGGTGTTGGGGCAAGGCTGGAGAATCTCACGAGAGGCCGCTCATTAGTTTCGCGATGCTTAAAACGTCACACGAGATTCGACCGACATCGCGAGATCTCGTGATCTGGATCTTGCTCTCACTGGGTGAGATCGAGATCAGCATATTTAAATATGCATCCACCAGATTCTCCCAGCATCCAGGACCTAATGCTCTCGCCTGAGAGACCTCACCAGGGCGCCATTTAGTACTGGTCCACACTAACGTTGATCAGGCGTAATGGCAACTGGGGTTCGCCCAGGCCATTGGGGACTCCTGGGTGGTCGAAGACAGGGCAGGGTGGAACACTGGCACTCCCCTTAGCACAGAGACACCTTGGTACTGTCAGCCTTGGCACCGTGGCACTTCCACCCTGACACTGTCTGAGTGCCAATGTGGCACTTCCAGAGTTCCAGGGTGGCAATTACAGGGTTTCCAGGTGCCATGGGTGGTAGTGCCAAGTTTCAAGACCTAAGGGGGGGCCATGCCCATGAAAGGGGGGTGGGTGGATATGAAGGCTGGAGATTGGTGAAGGATGGGTATGAAGGGGCCTCATAAATGTTGAAGCATGGCGCTCCTGAAAAGGGCGGCCCGAAAATGGGGTTGGGGAGATCTGAAAAGGGGGACCTTCAGCGGCCTCACAGCAGGTTGGCATCACTTGAGAGGGGTAATGCCCATGTATGGAGGGGTGACAGTTTCCATAGGTGGGGAATTTGAGGGCCTCCTACGCTCACTTAGAGGTCGGGGGACCTTTTCAAAATGGCAGCCTGATCTCTGAGGAGCTGGTCTCGCCAGAGAGTTCAACTCCCCAATACAGAAAATATTTCTAAGCGTGGGATATACTGGGGAGTAATTCCCCTAAGGCCTGAAAATATGACTAGGTTAGGGTGAACACCAGTGTGGATCTCACACAAGAAGCTCACAGGAAACATCCTGCCAAACGCACCCAAAATGACACTTCAAAATGTTTTCATTGAATTCTGTCCCATTGTTTGTTTCCATTTTCAGTCTTCTTGTTCTTCCTCAATTATCTGGGCAGGGTACAGTTCTTTGAGGATCTGAAAGAAAAAGGGTCAAGGGTATGATTGACTTGAGGGAAGAGGTGAAAATAAGATATGCATCACTTCACCAAGAGCAGCTTGTACGTCAGAACCAATATAGAAAAGGGAAAAATGGAAGGTAAGATGAAGGACTAGTTATGTAGCATTATTACCAATGATTTCAGTCTCTTCACCACCCACAGCCTCAACAATGCCCCACCCTTAATGACTAACTTTGTCTCCGCCATGGAGGTTAGAACATGCAATGGTCCCTTTCACCCTCCAGTTAGTTGCTGCCGCCTCAGGTGCACCACCTTCCCGTGTAAGAGAGGGATGTCTATTCTGGCAATTGGAATATTTTGGGAATATTGGCTTCTAAATATTGGGACAAGTTGAGGGTTAAAAGCCTGGGGTGAGTGTGTGTTTGACTGCAGGTGTCATACTTTTAAAAAAGAATTCTGTTTGCAGACCCTAATTATTTTTAGTAGCCGAAAGCTGAAATAGATGATGGAATGTATTTATCAGTCTGGGTTACTGCACAGTGGATTGACTGGGGAAGTCCCTGGTGAGTTAATTTGCTTTTAGTCCCTGAAAAGTTAATTTGTTTTTTTTTAGCTTGGGGGGATGAGACCATTGCTGGCTGGAGCCAAGAGAGGCAGTGAGTTTGGAGAGAATTTGAGAGAGAGGAGCTGAGTTCCGATCTGCTTGACTCTGAGTTTGCAATTCTTTCCAAGTAGGAAAGTGAAAAAAAAGAGGAATTATATTTTAAAACAGACCAGTCTTGTCTGAAGACAAGAAAGAACCTGAAACAACCTAATTGAAGCAGCTATTTGAAGATAGTCAGCCAGAGTCTGAAGGATTTTCAACCGGGCCCAAATCTGTTTTATAAAGCAAGTATTACTCGATGCCCTGCTAATTTTAAGATGGATTAAGAACTCCACGTTTCTTGTTGTTTAATGGGAAATTGTATCGCTGTGTTAAGGTGTAATTGTAAGCTGTTTTCGTGTGTGAAGTTAAAAGTTTTATACTGTATTCACAATCAAGTTTTGTTTCAGAAAAACCAAAGCACTATTTTTTCATGCAACCACCCCTGTAGCGAATCATTCTTTCCACAAACCTTAAAATAAACTAAAATATTGGGGTTTTGGTCCAGTATTCTAGCCACTATTGGGGGTCTGGCCAGGGATTGTAATACTGTCAATGAGTGTTTTGCATTGTGTTTAGCTGCTGTGACTATTGTGGTGCAATAGCTGGTGGTGTGTGCAGAGTGTGAGATTTGGGTGCAGGTTTTTGAGAGAGTGATGAGGTACATGAATGTTAAGTAAGAGCACTGACTGATCAAGCTTGGCTGAGGGGGAAATGATAGGGGTGTAATGAACTGCACAGTGGCCAGTGGTGCAGTTGTAAGGATATTGCATATGAAAATGCATTCATTGACTTTGACTTGTGCGGGATCATTATACTTTTTATAGTATGCATTCAGGTCATTGGTACCAAACTGTCAAAAATTTCAATGGATACTCTTTTCACTGCCTTCTTAATGATTGTCTGGAGGGTCTCTTCCCACCCTTTGGTACTGGATATCTCTGTTCCTTTCCACAGCTTCCACCAAAACATCCAGTGTAGTGTCAAAAAAACCCTGTTCATGCTCTCTCCCTTTGTCAGCCATTGTCCTTTGTTGCATAGCTCTAATCTGAATTACATCAGCACCTCCAGGAGCCACATTGCACTTTCCCTTTAAGAGATACACGTTCGCTTTAAGTGCTATGGACAAGTAATGATATTGTAGCCCCTGCTGATGCATGTAGCAAATGGCAGTGCAATTCGTGCTGGTTGCGCACAGCAATTATTGCAACCAGCAGGCGCATCACACTTCCCAGACCTGTTTTGGGGCATTACATAACTGCTCCTTTAAGACATCTGTTTGACGAGGCTTTTGCCATAATATCCTAATATCTTCTTAAGTAGCCACTGAAAACTGTTGCAGCCTTGCTGGAAAGATGGAGCAGATTTGCTTTATCGCCCTGTCAGAATTTAAGTATTCTTCAGGGCATCAATGGAGCAGTATAATACAGTGTTTCTGGGGTTCTGAAAGTCTTTCTGGGGTGCATTATGATGTGCTATCCAATGAATATCAGACCCTGGCAATCCATATTATAAGATATAATCACTGCAGGACAGCAGAGCTGCTGACAATGAATCTCACATTGTAACCCTTCAATAGGTCTAACCAATTATTTTTATTTATTTACTCAGCAACCCTTGCTCTTTGAAACCTAGTTGCTGATCTGCTTACCTACCAAGAAAGTGGGCCCTGAAATCTGTGCAGCTGCAAGCCACTGCCAAATGGCAGGTATATTTTAATGGTAAACTTCAGTTTCAGCATGATACAGGGAGATGGCTGAAGCATTGTCATACTTCCTTCGTTATTTGCAGAATTCTTTAGTCAACGGAATATCTTTTATTCATATATTGCACCTGGTCTCACCCTATTACATTGCACAATTTGCACTTGAACCTTTTTCTGTAAATCAGCTGAAAAGGATATTGAATAATGTATCTTCAAAAGGCATACAAATCTGTGGGGTTTTTACCTACTTTCAGGAGTATAGGTGTTTCTGGCTCCAATGTTGGAGGCACCTTGCCCTTTATTGTTCTTCTAGGACAGATAAGCCATGTGCCAATCCTATCTCAATGTAACTCTCTAAATTACATGCAGTGTTAGTATCTTCATTGGTGTTGCAATTGTGAAATCAAGCGACAGTATGTCTTCAACTTCACTGTCTTTTTGCTTTTCCGTTCTTTGATACCTGAAATGAAAAAGAGACAAGGGTTGAGTTGTGATGATAGAAGAAATGACAGAAAGAAGTGTGCATTGACATGATCAGCAGCTTGTCAGTCAGAAGGGGTTGAGAAATGGCAGAAGGGTTAGATGAGGGGCTGAATTCTACAGCACCAACCATCGGTAGCGGAGTTCCCAATCTGGCAGCGAATCCAACGCCAATCCCGTTATGGTGCTCCATTCCCCGGTCAGGGGCAGCATCGAGGTTTGCACCCCGCACCAGCGGGAGGATGCAAATGGGATCTTGGCACCAGATTCTCCAAGCCTACAAGAAAGTGGGCGAGAAATGGTTCAGGTATTCCCCAGCATGGCACTTACATGGTGGAGGTCCAAGGGGGTAACTCTTATAGAGAATGCCACCAAAGTCCTTTGGAGTGCCACCCTTCCCTCCCCAATGCAAATCCTGCTCATGCACTCTCACCAGACCCCCAGCCCACCGCCCCACCACCATACAGAGACATCCATTGTAGAGGCACCCTCAGAAACCCCCATTATAGAGACCCCCACTACAGGCCCCCCATTACAGAGGCCCTCATCACAGACCCCTCCATTACAGAGGGGTCTGAATGCATCCCATGAGAGACTCCTGTGTGAAAGCCCCCATTACAGAGACCCCTGCCTGGAAGCTAGAGCGAAGTCCAGACAGAGACAGTCAAAATACTTCACTGCTTTAAAACCACATCAAAGGCAGTCAAGTGCTTTCTGCAGAGAAAACGGGGAATGAGAGCACTTAAATACCTTTGATGTTCTCCAAGAGCTGTCAGTCATAGCTAGATGTTAATGGTTAAATATTATAGTTAGTTTCACATCAGAGTATCTGAAATCCACTCAAGTGTGAAGAGAATTGAGATTAACCAATACAGTTGGCTGTGGGTGCAAGCTGTCAATCACAGCCTAGTAAAATCAATTTTAAATAGATAGGAATGAAAGCCTTGAAGATCAAATTTCTGAGGGGGATTTAAACACAGCTGACTTGTTTTCTCTTTCCAGGAAGGGTTGCTTTCTCTGCCTGAGCCAGTAGGTGTACTATCCAGGTAAGTTTTAAAACAGTGATTCTTTTTTCACTATCTCTGTTTGGATTGGTCACTAGCTTCCAGGCAGGGTTCTCTGCAAATGGGGAGATTTCTGGTGGTGGTCTCTCATTTTGGCAGCTGCCTCTGGTGGTGGTCTCACTCTGATGGGAGGAGTCAGGGGTCCCAGAAAATCCTGCAGCAGGGAGGGCAGAATCGCATTGCTTGGGTGGGCTGGAGACCCAGCCGCCGGACTTCGCTGTTGGGATTTGCGACGGAATCCCTGACAATCTCTGCCTTGCATATATATACATCGCAAGAAATAGTAAATTGCATTTGGGTGTCTCTCCCAGGGCGAGCGCAAACCAGAGGCGATTCATCTCCGGCGGGATAACATTGGGCAGGAATCTCCATTTCAGTGGCTAAGTTTCTGGCTGAAATGGAGAATTCGCGGGCATTATACAACACCATAATCGGGGCCAAACCCTTACCGATTCCGGACCGGTGAGGGTCTAGCAGCGGAGCCGGGTAAAACTCCTTGGTCCCACGCCGAAAACTGCCAGATCCATGGCCGAGCATGCAAACGGTGATGACGTACAATGTGGCGCAGGCTATGCGTGGACCCGTCATGCCAAATTCTACCCCACAGGCCACCACCTTGCCATCCCCCACCAGTCACCCCAACCATCGTGGAAGCCCCCCTGGCCAGCGGCATGGATCCCGGCCGAATATGGTGGCACTGGACACATCAATCGCCCGGTCAGGAACTCGGCCCATCGAAGGTTGGAGGCCCTGCTGATGATGTGGCAATGCAGCTGCAACAGCATGTCAGCTTGTGACACGATGATGACAATTTGGAGGGGGCGGAGACTCAAACACTGCCGTCAGACTGCCGCCTTCCCCGATTTGGGAGCTGGAAGGGATTCCCTGCCCAATCGCTGATTATGATATCGGTGTCGGGTAAAAGAGAATCCCGCCGATAGGGATGCTGCCGCCATGTCTGGAGGATGCGTCTGGTACACGACCAAAATGTCTGCGCTGCCCCCGCACCGATGCTCCATCCAGTGGGGGTCTAGAAGCCATGCCACATAAAGCTCCCGGCTTTACCTGCCGATACGGAAGCAGAATGACCAGGTCTGTGGTCGTGCATGAGCACGGTGGCGTTCAGCGGCGGGCGCGCCTTACTACATGGCCGCGTGTGGACTAGGCCTGCCAAAAACTACCCCTACTGTAAACCCCCTGGCCATCCCTGGACCACCCAGCACCCGTCCCCCAGCTTCTGCCGAAGCCCCCCCCCCCACCAGCAGAACAGCTCCTCCCCCCAGACTGTGGTGGCACTGGACACAGTACGCAGCCGCCATGCCAGGTTTACAAAAATTGAGAGGACACGTGACCGACGCCTTCGGGAAGTCAGTCCATCGGGGGAGGAGCATCGACATACAGCATACTCATTAGGTACTTAAGTTTTGAGGGGTGGAGCATCGGAAAAACGGCACTGCCACCAATCTCAGCATAAAAATGGATTATCCAGCCGATCGGCGAACATGATTTTGGCAATCAGAGAATCACGCCCATAGTTTCCCAAATGGAGAACTCTGGTCAAGAGAAAGTGGATTATTATCCAAGGATGCTGTCATTGTCAGTGGCTTCAGTTGATTGTTACAAATTGTCGGTAGGTGATTGTTTTTTGCGATTACCACATTCTGCTTTCTTACCTTTATTGCCATTATCAGCACCTTCTTTCGTCTTCAACACTGATATCAACACTTCCTTGTCTTGTGCCCTAAACATCTTTTGTCAATAACTCCAGCTTACACCTATATCAGACCTTCTACTGCTCCACCATTTGCATCCTCCTAAACAATATAAAATCCATCAGATATCTCCCTCTCTTTGACTCTAAAGAAGATTCATATGGATTTGAAATGTTTGGCTGGATTCTCCATTTCTGCGGCTAAGTGCCAAAGCCACCATGGACTGTGTCGTTTTACGACGCCAAAACCGGCGCTGAACCCTCACTGATTCAAGGCCGGTGAGGGACTAGCAGTGGCTCCGGGTAAAACTCCCGGCTGCTGTGCCAAAAGCAGCCAGAGAATGGCTGGGTCCGTGGCCATGCATTCGCGAGGCGAGGACCTGCAATGTTCACGCTGTATAACATGGCGCTGGTCATGCGCCGACCAGACCTGCCAAATCCGGCCCCAAAGGACATCCCCTGGCCACCCCCCGGCCACCCCCTACCAGACCCCCAGCCCTCACGAAAGCCCCTCCCCTCCCCCGCCCCGACCAGCAGCACGTCTCCTGGCTGACTGTGGCGGCGCTTGACACAGTCTGCGGTTGCCATGCCGGGTTCCCGACCGCTCAGACCACACATCAACTGCGTGGTCAAGAACTCTGTCCATCGGGGGTGGAGCATCGGAAAAGGGCCTTCCAACGACATGCCAGCATAGTTCTAACGGCGTGCGGTGCGCGATGCAATGACGCCACTTCGGAAAGGGGCAGAGACTTGAAAACTGGCGTCAAACCAGCGCCACCCCTGATTTGGGCATCGAGAGGGATTCTCCGCCCGGTCGCCGATTATAAGATCAGCGTCGTGGAATACAGAATCCCGCCCATTAACTCTGTTTTTCACAGGGGCGGCACGGGGTGCAGTGGCTAGCACTGGGACTGAGGTGCTGAGGGTTCAAATCCCGGCCCTGGGTCCCTGTCCGTGTGGAGTTTGTATGTTCCCCATGTCTGCGTGGGTTTCACCCCCATAACCCAAAGATGTGCCGATTAGGTGGATTGGCTATGCTAAATTGTCCCTTAATTGGAAGAAAAAATGGTTACTCTAAATTTCCAAAACAAATCTCTGTTTCTCACTCCACAGATGCTGCTGTGTTCTTCCAATATTTTCTGTTTTTATTATGACACAGGTGGAGATGCCGTTCCAATTTTAGATTCCGTTTTCTCACACTTGCTGTTCCAGCTCCTGCAATCACAGATTTCCTCTTTCCCGCTTTTGATTCTGCTTCTCCAATCAAAGATATCTGGAGGAGCAAAAAGCAGCAGAGTGGGAATCTGTGATTGGAAAAACTGAAACAGCGAGTGTTGGAGAGACAGAATCTGAGATTGGAAGGGCAGCTTTGTCTCTCATGTGCTCATTGCTCCTCCAGTCACAACTCTGAATGAGCCCAGGAGACTTTCAGCTTATCCTCGCCTGCTGCCATGCCACCAAGGCTGAAGTGAGAACATTGTCATCCCACTATGGTTACCCCCACTCCTGGGGAACTTTACCTTTGTTGTGCAGCGGCCTTCACAGTTGGTAACCACGGAAAAGTACAGCATCTGAAAATACGGGAGCCCATTCTCTGACAATGGTCAGCAGCTGTTGCTTGTTGCATTACACAAATTCTAGAATTAGATCAGCACCTGCTACAGCTGCAATGCGACTTACATTTAAAAAGTGAAGACTAAAGCTTGATACTGCTTGGCACTCACAATATTGTACCCCTTGCTGAGATACACAACTGATGATCAGCATGGGGACTGCTGGCTGCATGTGGAAACCATTATAATGAGCCGGTATCACAATGTAATTATGTGACCAGCAATCCACTTATGAAATCAAAAGAGAAAATGCTGGAAAATCTCAGCATCTCTGGCAGCATCTGTTAGGCGAGAAGGGAGCTAACGTTTCGAAGCCAGACGATCCTTTGTCAAAACAAAATGATCCCTTCACCTATTTTCAGTGGTGAACCAATTTAATCATCTTCCATCCAAAGGGCTGTTTGATGAATTTGCATTGCTTTGACTCTGTGACTCGGAAGTGTTTTCTTTTCACCTTGATGCTAAGATTTTGGAATACAAATTGAATAATAACTCAATTTTTGAGGAATTTTAATGTATTTCACTCCAGGTTTACGCTGAGGCCTGATACTTTGCTTGATACTAACATTGTAACTGGACCTACACTTGAACTACACTTGCTGCAGGTCTATTCCAAACATTGATCAAACTTTATATGAAGAAACCTTCCCTAAAGTCAGTCCTAAATTTTCCCTCAGAACATTGAATCTATGTCCATTTGCCCTGCGATCATGATTTACATTGAAGCAATATCCTGTGCTATCCTCTTCTCTATCATTTATTGTCAAATATAGTTTCAGAAACTCCCTTCTTAGTTGTCTTCTTTCAAGTTTGAAGATCTTTATTTCCTATAAAAGTTCTTTATAGTTCTTTCTTCTGCTGTAAGCATTCCACCTCATGTCGATTAGCTGACTGCCTCCAATGTGTTGTAAACTGAGTATTAACAATGCTTGTCGTGTTCAGGAAGTCAATGCTGGCGACACACAAGCATTCAAAGCAAATGGATCTAGTCTGTAGGGTCATCATTTTTTAATTCATGTCTGCGCCAGGGAATATCCCAGTTTTGGTCAAGGGGCTCCATATTGGCGAGCGAGACAATGACATCCACCAGTCTGGTGTGATCAAGGTGACAATAGAGCTTATTGGAATGCAGATCACACATTGTGTGATATTCCAGATCAGGAGTTCCCATTGTTTCGTAATACCAAGGAGGCGAGGGGCCGGAACACATAACAAAGCTTTCTGTCCAGGCGACTTATCGATAGAATTAAGGGTTTATTTACGCCACCTGGATAGACAGGCAGAAAACGGTATAACTGGGGAAGCCTCAGAAAAGGAAAGGGGGTTGAGCCGTGGAGTGAAACAAAAAGGAAGGAACATGAGCCATTCGGCTTTACAAGATTGGTACATCAGACAGCATCTGTCTCTCTCCCTCGCCCTCCCTCCACAACCAGGGCCGAAGGGAGTCGCATACCCTAAGGAACGGGTACGGTTTCAAAGATGTTGGCCAGAGAGGACATTCCCGTACCAGCCTCCCAAACAGGCGCCGGAATGTGGCAACTAGGGGCTTTTCACAGTAACTTCATTTGAAGTCCACTCGTGACAATAAGCGATTTTCATTTTCATTTCATTTTTCACATGATGGGGTGAACGTGTCATCAGTAGCCAGTGGAATACTCAGCCCAAAGCCATGGGGAGAGTCGTCTTGCATCTCCTGCCCAAACCCTAAGTAATTTTCGAGGGGGTTTAATAACAGTGAGTAAGGGATCCTGGAGGGATTCAGTGAAGTACAAGGGGCAATGATCTGTTTTGTTAACAGCCACATAAGAGCGGTTAGCGATGGTCGTGTCATATTAGATTTGTTGTATCTAATAAACACACTCTGATTATTCAAAACTTGAAACCTATGTTGATTACATTATTCATCATCATTCAACTTTGTTGATAAATGTAAGCCCAGGCTTTCCAACGTCAATGAATAAATTTGGTTGTGATCAGGAAGGCTGAACGACCCTCAAAGCCCTGTAAGTATTCATCTGCTACATGGAAATATCAATTTATGCTGACGAGCACGTTTCACCAGAAGAACCAAAATTCGTTTGCCATGTTGGACAATTAGAAGTATTTTTGGTTTAAAACATGTGATATACCTTGTATTTTAGGGTTTTCATAGGGACCCAAAGAGGTGGCTATATGTGAAACATATGTGGTTAGCAATACAAATAAAACAACACTGTGATATTCGCATGTGATCAGAAAACTATGCATGTTGGAATCATGTTGGAATGTGCATGTTGGAGGAAGAAACAAGTTCCAAAAAAGAATCATAAAAAGCAAGAACAAGTCGCGCCCATTAGACAGGGATGGGGAGCATCCGCTCCGCCTCGTGCCTTGGCCTGGTTGGGTGACCTCAAGACTTTTTATACCTGGAATACATCATTAGGGGATTGGTCGTGGGATTCTACCTGAGGTGGCAGCCATTCATCTCATACTTCAAAGAGTTCATTACCACCAGCTGTTAGGAGAGGGAGGTAGGGTTTATTTGTGGGATTAGAGGGGATGGGGAGGTTTGGATGTAGCCTTTGTTGTGTGTTTTTCTATATCTCTGATTTCTTGTGCTGTTAGCATGACAATTGTACCACGTTTGAAGGTTTTTCAGAGTTGTGTTGTAGTTTAAATTGTGTTTGTTAACTTTGAAATCTTTAATAAAACATTATTTAAAAAGAATAAAAATCAAGAACCTTTGCACCAGATTTTCGCACCAGGTGAGTGTGTCCAAGAGTGTGTTCATCTCCATCAAGGACGGTCACCTCAGCACTTCGCTTTACCACAAGCTCACGGATAACCTCAGAGATTGCCATGGTAGGGTTGTGTGGTGTCGTACTCGCTGTTCTGAAGGCTGGGTAGTTTGCTGCAAACAATGGTCTGTTTGAGGTTGCATGGCTGTTTGAAGGCAAGTAGTGAGGGTGTGGGGATGACCTTGGCAAGATATTCATCTTCATCGATGACGTGTTGAAGGCTGTGAAGAAGATGTTGTAGTTTCTCCACTCCGGGGAAGTACTAGACGATGAAGGGTAATCTGTCGGTTGTGTCCCGTGTTTGTCTTCTGAGGAGGTCAGTGTGGTTTTTTGCAGTGGCGCGTTGGAACTGTCGATCGATGAGTCGAGCGCCATATTCCGTTCGTACGAAGGCATCTTTCAACATCTGTAGATGCCTGTTACATTCCTTTACCACAAGACCACGGATAACCTCACGATGATCCACTTCTCCTGCTTCCACTCTAAAAACATTAAAAAGCCATCCCCTATGGACAAGCCCTCCGCATACACGGGATCTGCTCAGACAAGGAGGAATGTAACAGGCATCTAGAGACGCTGAAAGATGCCTTTGTACGAACAGGATATGGCGCTCAACTCATCGATCGACAGTTCCAATGCGCCACTGCAAAAAACACCACCAACCTCAATATAAGCGGAAGAAGATTTAGGACTGAGCTTAGGAGGAACTTCTTCACCCAAAGGGGTGTGAGTCTATGGAATTCCCTGTCCAGTGAAGCAGTTGAAGCTCCTTCATTACATGTTTTCAAGATAAAGATATAGATTTTTTGAAGAATAAAGGAATAAAGGGTTATTGTGTTCGGGCCGGAAAGTGGAGCTGAGTCCACAAAAGATCAGCCGTGATCTCATTGAATGGTGGAGGAGGCCCCAATGGCCTGCTTCTGCTCCTAGTTCTTATGCTCTTAAGTTCTTATGCTAGGGCTAGGGTATCTCAATTAATCCAGTATATAAGGTCGGCCAGTAAGGCACAAACCTCAGAAGGAACCCGCTAGGAATGTACCCGATAGTGTACATATCATCTGTGTAAATAAAACTTTATTTCTTATTTTACTTGGTGTGGACTACCCAGGTCCTTGTTAAACGCGTCACATTGTCTGTGGAACCCACTTCCTTAAAAGGTCCACACTACCACAATAAGGAAAGAACATTCAGTTTGGATGAAGAGCTGATGACTTCCTTCATACATTAAGGATGAACAAGAATAAAGAAATTGCTGATCATAAACAGTGGCATCCTGAAAACAGCATGACCCCTTTTGGATATCCTCAGGAGCAACAGCTTCAACTGGAGAGGTTAGAAGTTGCATTCCAGAAACAAGACTTAAAGCATGAGGGTGAATGTAGTGAGAATAAACCTCGAGAAGAGAGACGCAAGGTTTGATGGACGCATGCCACTATCTGGAGGAGTCACCACAAAGACTGTGCCACGTGGTTTCGGTAAAGGAGGCTCCTGGTTTGCAGCCTTGTGGGGCAATGGTTGGCAACAAAAAAAAGATCAACAGCCTTTTTTAAAATTTAAAGTACCCAATTCTTTTCTTTTGCAATTGGGTTGTGGGGCTGAGACACACGCAGACACAGGGAGAATGTACAAACTCCACACGGACAGTAATCCAGGGCCAGGATTGAACCTGGGTCTTGGGCACCATGAGGCAACAGTGCTGACCACTGCACCACCGTCCTGCTCCCAGAGCGACAGCCTTGGCAAGATCTAAAGAGGCTGGAAACTGAGCTTTCGCAAAGTCAAAGAATTCCAGCACCCACAAAACGCCAGCTCCACCTTCCTCCAGCTGACATGTATCCTGGATGTGTCACGCACAGTAGTGCGAATGAAAGTTCAAAATGGAATGAGCTGCAAAGGTAATACACTGGAGGTAGAGAAGAAGAAGTGGCTTGCCTCTGAAGTGGAAACATAAAAAAGCAGACTGCTGAGGTTTGCTGACAACCACACAGGAATCAACATTCTTAGAAACGCATAACTTATTGCCTGTTGTGTTTGTTAAGTGATCATATTATACATTTTTGAGTTTTTTTTAAAACATGTTCTTGGATGTGGGCATCGCTGGTTGGGCCAGCATTTGTTGCCCATCCCTAATTGAACTGAGTGCCTTGCCAGGCCATTTTAGAAGAAGGGTGGGGGGGGGGGGGGGGCAGTTAAGAGTCAACTGCATCCCTGAGTCTGGGGTCACATGTAGGTCAGACTGATTACAAATAGCAGAATTCCTTCCCCCGAAGGACATTAGTGAACCAGATGGGTTTTTACGACAATCGACAATGGTTTCATGGTCATGATTTAATTCCAGATTTTTAGTGAATTCAAATTTTAAAAAATTAAAAATTTAGAGTAGCCAATTATTTTAATTTTTTCAATTAAGGGGCAATTTAGTGTGGCCAATCCACCTAACCTGCACATCTTTGGGTTGGGGGGGTGAAACCCACACAGACATGGGGAGAATGTGCAAACTCTACATGGACAGTTACCCAGGGCCAGGATTCAAGCCCAGGTCCTCAGCGGTGCAGTCCCAGTGCTAACCACTGCACCACATGCCACCCCTTGAATTCAAATTTCACCATCTGCCTTGGTGGGATTTGAACCCAGGATCCCAGAGGATTTCCCTAAATCTCTGGATTACTAATCCAGTGACAATACCACTACACCACAGCTTCTCCATGCTGTTTTTCATTGCAGGAGCCTCTGATAAAAGGGGGAGGAGGGTGTTTTGTATTGATGTTTGTTCCGAGTTGGAACACGGTCACTTTAAGAGTTCGATAACATTATATCCTGATGATGTCATCAGCAGTTTAGGCCGTCTAACAGTCAGTCTATCGTGGGCTAATAGTCAGCCTATCGTGGGCTAACAGTCAGTCTTTAAAGGCTGTTGAGTTTACCCTTTCCAATAAAGCTCTTGTTTGTTTGTACCTTTTTTGATCTGCAAGCTTATCCTTTAGAAATGACGCAGAGACATATGCTGGATGTATAATGAAAGCAGGAAGCACCTGGCAAGCAAGGTTCAGCTGCAACAGTGGATATTTTTCTGATAAACGTGACGTTGTGCCCAGTGGAAAGTGAAAGACTTCCAATAATTAACATGTATTTGCTTTATTGAGGCAATGTCGACTACCTCACAATGAAGAGTAATGGTTTGTGCAGTACGAGACACGCATTTACTGGATTAACAATCATCTATTTAAGTAGTAAATTAAAGAAGTTTGATAAATGGGAAAAAAAGAACGACTAAACAAGGCAAACACTTTGACTGAATATTTGAAGTCCAAGTAAATTCATCACACACTTAATGTCATGCAGGACATTCTAGTCCAAGTGTTAAAGTTATGTTTAACTGTTTAAATGACATTCCATATATTCTGGCTTCATGTTTAACAAAGCATTGGTAGAGAACTAAAATCTCCAATCAAGCCAATTAGTGGTGGAGGAAGGAAGGTACAGGGCCAATGAAATGAAATAAAATTCCACTTTTGAAATTGAGGTTAACATCAATGCTCAATTCATCACTTGATTGAGATAACAGGATCACTTCCGCAATTGGTGCAAAGACAATTATGTGATATTCCACATTGATTAAAGTAAATGTCAAAAAAATTGTAGAATGTAGTTTGCACTGACTAAAGCGATGATTGTGCTGCCTGGAGGGGAGAGTATGACTGAGACAATCAGGGACACAGGGAGCAAGCAATAAGGAGGAGACCCCTCCCATAGAAATGACTACACATGACTCAAATGAGCTTCCTGCTTGTAATTGTATACGGAGGACATTTGGATCCAATAGGGACATAATTACAAATGTATAAGCATTTCTTGCTTCAGATATAGCTGAATTTTCATTGACTCCAACTGCTCTGCCTATGGCTCTTAAAGTCACAGTAGTCATTAACTGTTTTGGCTATTGGGTCCTTGCAAACAGCAGGAGCACATTAGTCAAGACACCATGTCTGCTGTCTATGTTCAGGAGATGACTGATGCACTGTTCTAAAGGGCTGGCAGGTTCATTCATTTCTCCAAGAGGGCAGAAAAACATCTGGTCACGTAACAAAACTATTGCATAATTGCAGGTTTTCCTGCAGTACTGGACATGGTTGATTGTACCCATGTATAGAAATAGGAACCATTAATCAATCCAGTGGTTTATCTCAATCCGAGGGGCTTGTACTCTCTTAATACGCAAATTCCTGATGATTTCCAAGTATCTGGCTTTAACACACAACCCCTTCGTTCTTTCACCACTAGATCCTTATTCGACTGATCACAAAGGTGGTACCTTGTGATACTCAAAATTGACATATAACAACATTTGTGAGATTATAACACACCACTTGAGCTAAAGGAAATCCAACTTTCACCTGAAGTCCATGAATGTTGCACAGTGGTGTAAACCACTGCTGCCCTGGCCTACCCAAAAATGTGGACAGAAATTGCCCCTTTAGTCTCAAAAATATAAAGCATGATCCTTCGTACAGTCCAAGGGCGCGATTCTCCGAGCCCCCCCTGCCGGGCCGGAGAATCGCCGCAACTGCGCCACGCCGCCCCGATGCCGGCGTGCAATTCTCCGAGGTGCGGAGAATCGGCGCCATTTGCGCCAGCGCATTTGCCGCAGCGCCGGTCGTGGGCCGCTGTCCTTGGCCGGGCTGCCGATTCTCTGGCCTGTATGGGCCGCACGGAAACGGCAAAGTCGTGCTGGCGTTGTTCACCCCTGGTCGCTGCCGGCAGGAACTCTGCGTGAAGGGTCTGAGGGCGGACTGTGTGGGGGGAGGGGGGGCTCTGTCCCCGGGGGGGGGGGGGGGGGGGCTCTGATGGGGTCTGGCCCGCAATCGGGGCCCACCAATCGGCGGGCCGGCCTCTCCCCACCGGGCCTACTTTGTGGCATGGCCGGCCCCTGAGTCCCCATGCCATGTTGCGTAGGGGCCAGCGTGTTGAAGAAGTCCCCAGCGCATGCGCAGGTTGGTGCGTATGGGCGGGTTGGCGTGGCGCCCATTTGGCACTGGGAAGGGAGGCTGGAGTGGCGTGAACCGCTCCAGTGCCATGCTGGCCCCCTGTGTGTGCCAGAATCGGGTGTCGCGTGCCCATTTAGCGACGTTGTGAAACGCGATGGCGTTCACGAAGGCGCGAACACTTAGTCTCCATTTTGGAGAATCGCGCCCCACGTCTTTTGGGAGAGCGGTAAACAGTATTACACAAATATTGTCTCGAGTTGTTTGCATTTCTGAGCCTGGTGTCTCCTGGCGAGAAAATGTTGCGGACAAAATTGAGCTTGGCTGTTCCTAATAGTTTGGGTGCTATGAGGTCCCTTAAAGTTTCAGAATGATGTTCACAGTGCATGGCACACTTCTGACATGACGCTATCTGGTTGTCATCCCAGTAAAAGGGTTGGCAGGTGCAAATTTAATATCTCATGGAAGTAGATAAGCTTTTAAGAATCCTTAAATTCTGGAAAAGTCCCAGGGGACTGGAAAACTGTCAATGTAACACCTTTATTCAAAAAAGGAAGGAGACAAAAAAGAAGTAACTATAGCTTAGCTTCTGTTGTCGGAAAAACGTTAGAGTCCATTATAAAGGATCTAATAGCAGAGCATTTAGAAACGCATAATATAAATCAAGCGGAGTCAACAGGCTTCATGAAAGGGAAATTCATGCCTGACAAATGTATTAGAATTCTTTGAGGAGGAGCACTACTGCCTCACGGCACCGAGGTTCCAGGTTCGATCCCAGCTCTGGGTCACTGTCCATGTGGGGTTTGCACGTTTTCCCCGTATTTGCATGTATTTTGCCCCCACAACCCAAAGATATGCAGGTTAGGTGGATTGGCCACGCTAAATTGCCCCTTAATTGGAAAAAATGAATCGGGTACTTTAAATTCATTAAAAAATAAGAATTCTTCGAGGAGGTAACGAGCAGAATAGATGCAGGAGAACTAGTAGATGTAATATACTTGGATTTCTAAAAAGGTACCACACAAAAGTCAATTTAATAAGAGCCCATGGTGTTGGGGGCAGTGCATAGCATGGAAAGAGGAATGCGGAATATAAAATATATTAGCCTGGAAATTACTAACTGATAGAAGACAGAGAGTTTGGATAAGTTAATTATTTTCAAGATGGCGACAGTAACTAATCTAGAGCCACAGGGTTCCATTCAGGGGTCACAATTACTCATAATTATTGGGATCCCAAATGAGATCTTAACTGATTTCAATTTGTAAAACTGACCAATTGGTATCTTTTTTGTTGAACCTAACTTTTATTTAATCACAGAATTAACCACACCAGCAACAAAGAAATAACTTTACAGTTAACAGTTACAACAGTTCTTAAGTAAACCTTAACTTATTTCCTAAACCTGTCGCTATATTCCAATTAAGCAAATCAATATATATATTAAATACCACTCATGAATAAAGTTAACAACCAGGGTTTTACTTGTTTTTCTCTGTGCAGAATATTTGGAGAGATAACCTTTCAAACCAAACTGAAACACCTCTGATCAGATTTGAGTTCTTGGACAAAGTAACTCTTCAGTCAGACATGGTTCCTCGATTAACTACATCAATTGTATCCAAAGCTTAAAGCATTTTTTGATCTCTTCTTACAAGATGTCTCTTGAGTTGTTTAGCTAAGACCAAACCCCATAGATTATCTACACCCCACGGGTCCTTCAAACCTAAACAGGATTTTATTAGCTATCCATCTGTAAACAAATAAATGGTTCACAAGATGGGGCAGCAGGGTAGCATGGTGGTTAGCATAAATGCATCACAACTCCAGGGTCCCAGGTTTGATTCCCGGCTGGGTCACTGTCTGTGTGGAGTCTGCACGTCCTCCCCCTGTGTGCGTGGGTTTCCTCCGGGTGCTCCGGTTTCCTCCCACAGTCCAAAGATGTGCGGGTTAGGTGGATTGGCCATGCTAAATTGCCCGTAGTGTCCTAATAAAAGTAAGGTTAAGGGGGGGGGGGTTGTTGGGTTACGGGTATAGGGTGGATACGTGGGTTTGAGTAGGGTGATCATGGCTTGGCACAACATTGAGGGCCAAAGGGCCTGTACTGTTCTATGTTCTAAGATCTATTAGGAGAACACTTCACCTGCAAATCAATGATTACCTCACTTTTATGACACCTTAATCACCACTCGAGCACTCATAATGTCTGTATGTATTTTAACCCAGGTTTTAATAACATTATTGTAAAAAATATAAAATACAAGATATGAAAATTTCTTACATTTATTGCACAATATATATTAATGACTTGGACAAGGGAAGTAAATGCACTCTTGCCAAGTTTGTGGATGACATAAAAATAAGTGGGAAGGCAAGTGATGAGGATGATAGGAAGAGTCTACAGAGAGATATAAACAGGTTAGCTGGATGGGCACAAAACTGACAGATGGAATATAATTAAATGAAATGAAAATCACTTATTGTCACGAGTAGGCTTCAAATGAAGTTACTGTGAAAAGCCCCTAGTCGCCACATTCCAGCACCTGTTCGGGGAGGCTGTTACAGGAATTGAACCGTGCTGCTGGCTTGCTTTGGTCTGCTTTCAAAGCCAGCAATTAGACCTGTGAGCTAAACAGCCCCATGTGAAGTTGTGTACTTTAGTAAAGGAGCTAAATATTATTTAAATGGAGAAACGCTGCAGAAAACTGCACCACAGAGGGATTTGGGTGTCCTCATGCATAAATCACAAAACTCTAGCATGCAAACTCTGCAGGTAACTGGGAAGGCGAATGGAATGTTGGCCTTTATTTCAAAGGGAATGGAGTAGAAAATAGGGATGCCGAGCTGAAACTATACAATGCACTGGTTAGGACAAATCTGGAATACTGTGAACAGTTTTGATCTCCTTATCTAAGGAAACATACACTGGCACTGTAGGCAGTCCAGAGGAGGATCACTGGGTTAATCCCGGGTCAGGAGGGATTTTCTTATGAGGAGAGGGTGAGTAGATTAGGCCTGTACTCATTGGAATTCAGACGAAGGAGAGGTGCACTTACTGAGACATAAAGGGTTCACAGGGGACTTGACAGGGTAGATGCTCAGAGGATGTTTCCTTTTGTGGGAGAGTCTCGGACCAGAGGGCATAATCAACGAGTAAGGGGTCACTTATTTAAGAAAGAGATGAGGAAGAATTTCTTCTCTCAGAGGGTAGTGAATCTGAGGAATTCTTTACCACAGAGAATGTAGAGCCCACGGTGTTGGAGGCAGTATATTAGCATAGAAAAAGGAATGCGGAATATAAAGTATATGAGCATGAAAAGAACTAACTGATAGAAGACAGAGAGTTTGGATAAGATAATTATATCTTATTAAGTTCAAAGCTGAGATAGACAGACTTTTAATCAGTAAGGGAATCAAGCATTATGGGGATAAGAACATAAGAACATAAGAACATAAGAACATAAGAACTAGGAGCAGGAGTAGGCCATCTGGCCCCTCGAGCCTGCTCCGCCATTCAATGAGATCATGGCTGATCTTTTGTGGACTCAGCTCCACTTTCCGGCCCGAACACCATAACCCTTAATCCCTTTATTCTTCAAAAAACTATCTATCTTTACCTTAAAAACATGTAATGAAGGAGCCTCAACTGCTTCACTGGGCAAGGAATTCCATAGATTCACAACCCTTTGGGTGAAGAAGTTCCTCCTAAACTCAGTCCTAAATCTACTTCCCCTTATTTTGAGGCTATGTCCCCTAGTTCTGCTGTCACCCGCCAGTGGAAACAACCTGCCCGCATCTATCCTATCTATTCCCTTCATAATTTTAAATGTTTCTATAAGATCCCCCCTCATCCTTCTAAATTCCAACGAGTACAGTCCCAGTCTACTCAACCTCTCCTCATAATCCAACCCCTTCAGCTCTGGGATTAACATAGTGAATCTCCTCTGCACACCCTCCAGCGCCAGTACGTCCTTTCTCAAGTAAGGAGACCAAAACTGAACACAATACTCCAGGTGTGGCCGCACTAACACCTTATACAATTGCAACATAACCTTCCTAGTCTTAAACTCCATTCCTCTAGCAATGAAGGACAAAATTCCATTTGCCTTCTTAATCACCTGTTGCACTTGTAAACCAACCTTCTGTGACTCATGCAATAGCACACCCAAGTCTCTCTGAACAGCGGCATGCTTTAATATTTTATCGTTTAAATAATAATCCCGTTTGCTGTTATTCCTACCAAAATGGATAACCTCACATTTGTCAACATTGTATTCCATCTGCCAGGCCCTAGCCCATTCACTTAACCTATCCAAATCCCTCGGCAGACTTCCAGTATCCTCTGCACTTTTCGCTTTACCACTCATCTTAGTGTCATCTGCAAACTTGGACACATTGCCCTTGGTCCCCAACTCCAAATCATCTATGTAAATTGTGAACAATTGTGGGCCCAACACGGATCCCTGAGGGACACCACTAGCTACTGATTGCCAACCAGAGAAACACCCATTTATCCCACCTCTTTGCTTTCTATTAATTAACCAATCCTCTACCCATGCTACTACTTTACCCTTAATGCCATGCATCTTTATCTTATGCAGCAACCTTTTGTGTGGCACCTTGTCAAAGGCTTTCTGGAAATCCAGATATACCACATCCATCGGCTCCCCGTTATCTACTGCACTGGTAATGTCCTCAAAAAATTCCACTAAATTAGTTAGGCATGACCTGCCCTTTACGAACCCATGCTGCATCTGCCCAATGGGACAATTTCTATCCAGATGCCTCGCAATTTCTTCCTTGATGATAGATTCCAGCATCTTCCCTACTGCCGAAGTTAAGCTCACTGGCCTATAATTTCCTGCTTTCTGCCTACCTCCTTTTTTAAACAGTGGCGTCACGTTTGCTAATTTCCAATCCACCGGGACCACCCCAGAGTCTAGTGAATTTCGGTAAATTATCACTAGTGCATCTGCAATTTCCCTAGCCATCTCTTTTAGCACTCTGAGATGCATTCCATCAGGGCCAGGAGACTTGTCTACCTTTAGCCCCATTAGCTTGCCCATCACTCCCTCCTTAGTGATAACAATCCTCTCAAGGTCCTCACCTGTCATAGCCTCATTTCTATCAGTCGCTGGCATGTTATTTGTGTCTTCCACTGTGAAGACCGACCCAAAAAACCTGTTCAGTTCCTCAGCCATTTCCTCATTTCCCATTATTAAAACACCCTTCTCATCCTCTAAAGGACCAATATTTACCTTAGCCACTCTTTTTTGTCATATATATTTGTAAAAACTTTTACTGTCTGTTTTTATATTCTGAGCAAGTTTACTCTCATACTCTATCTTACTCTTCTTTATAGCTTTTTTAGTAGCTTTCTGTTGCCCCCTAAAGATTTCCCAGTCCTCTAATCTCCCAGCAATCTTTGCCACTTTATATGCTTTTTCCTTTAATTTGATACTCTCCCTTATTTCCTTAGATATCCACGGTCAATTTTCCCTCTTTCTTCCGTCCTTCCTTTTTGTTGGTATAAACATTTGCTGAGCACTGTGAAAAATCGCTTGGAAGGTTCTCCACTGTTCCTCAACTGTTCCACCATAAAGTCTTAGCTCCCAGTCTACCTTAGCTAGTTCTTCTCTCATCCCCTTGTAATCTCCTTTGTTTAAACATAAAACACTAGTATTTGATTTTACTTTCTCACCCTCCATCTGTATTTTAAATTCCACCATATTGTGATCGCTCCTTCCGAGAGGATCCCTAACTATGAGATCATGAATCAATCCTGTCTCATTACACAGGACAAGATCTTGGACCGCTTGTTCCCTCGTAGGTTCCATTACATACTGTTCTAGGAAACTATCGCGGATACATTCTATAAACTCCTCCTCAAGGTTGCCTTGACCGACCTGGTTAAACCAATCGACATGTAGATTAAAATCCCCCATGATAACTGCTGTACCATTTCTACATACATCAGTTATTTCTTTGTTTATTGCCTGCCCCACCATATCATTACTAATTGGTGGCCGATAGACTACTCCTATTAGTGACTTTTTCGCCTTACTATTCCTGATTTCCACCCAAATGGATTCAACCTTATCCTCCATAGCACCGATGTCACCCTTACTATTGCCCGGATGTCATCCTTAAATAACAGAGCAACACCACCTCCCTTACCATCCACTCTGTCCTTCCGAATAGTTTGATACCCTCGGATATTTAACTCCCAGTCGTGACCATCCTTTAACCATGTTTCAGTAATGGCCACTAAATCATAGTCATTTACGATGATTTGTGCCATCAACTCATTTACTTTATTCTGAATACTACGAGCATTCAGGTAAAGTACACTTATGTTGGTGTTTTTACCTCTGTTTTGAATCTTAACATCTCCAGTTTTATTCATTTTGTTATTACTGGGCCTATTCACTGAGCTCTCCTAAGTCACTGTACCTTGTACTGTCGCCCTTTTAGATTTTTGACTATGTCTTCTCTGCCTTGCACTTTTCCCCTTACTTCCTTTTGCTTCTGTCCCTGTTTTACTACCTTCCAACTTCCTGCATTGGTTCCCATCCCCCTGCCACATTAGTTTAAACCCTCCCCAACAGCTCTAGAAACCCCCCCCCAGGACTTCGGTTCCAGTCCTGCCCAGGTGCAGACCGTCCGGTTTTTACTGG
Organism: Scyliorhinus canicula; assembly: GCF_902713615.1. NCBI lineage: Eukaryota > Metazoa > Chordata > Chondrichthyes > Carcharhiniformes > Scyliorhinidae > Scyliorhinus > Scyliorhinus canicula. Next base: position 131,703,802 of record NC_052155.1, on the reverse strand, counting down.
TCCCACCTCCCCCAGAACCGGTCCCAATGCCCCAGGAATTTGAATCCCTCCCTCATGCACCATCTCTCGAGCCACGCATTCATTCTATCTATCCTGACAGTCCTACTCTGACTAGCTTGTGGCACTGGTAGCAATCCTGAGATTACCACCTTTGAGGTCCTACTTTTTAGTTTAACTCCTAACTCCCTGAATTCCGCTTGTAGGACCTCATCCCGTTTTTTACCTATATCGTTGGTGCCTATGTGCACCACGACAGCTGGATGTTCACCCTCCCCCCCCAGAATGTCTGAGACATCCTTGACCCTTGCACCAGGGAGGCAACATACCATCCTGGAGTCTCGATTGCATCCACAGAACCGCCTGTCTATTCCCCTTACGATCGAGTCCCCTATCACTATAGCCCTGCCATTTTTCTTCCTGCCCTGCTGTGCAGCAGAGCCAGCCACGGTGCCATGAACCTGGCTGCTGCTGCCTTCCCCTGGTGAGCCATCTCCCTCAACAGTATCCAAAGTGGTATATCTGTTTTGCAGGGAGATGACCGCAGGGGACACCTGCACTGCCTTCCTACTCTTGCTCTTTCTTTTGGTCACCCATTTTCTATCTCCCTCAGTAACCCTCACCTGCGGTGTGACCAACTCGCTAAACGTGCTATCCACGACCTCCTCAGCATCGCGGATGCTCCAAAGTGAGTCCATCCGCAGCTCCAGAGCCGTCAAGCGGTCTAACAAGAGCTGCAACTGAACACACTTCTTGCACGTGAAGGAGCCAGGGACAGTGGACGTGTCCCTGAGCTCCCACATCGCACACGAGGAGCATGACACGGGTCTGGGATCTCCTGCCATGTCTTAAACCCTTGGTAAACTTATACAACTAGAATTTCAAAATAAAAATAAATAAATTAGACAATGGAAAGAAAAAGAGAGACTACTTACCAGTCATTTACCAGGGTTAAAAAGCACCTCCTCACACTCTGCACTGAATTACCTCACTGCACCAAATTATCAAGTTTCAATCCCCACTCTGGATGAGTCTCACTCCGGATGTGTCTCCTGGAAAAGTGCTAGCTTACTGTGTGCGCTGTCTGTCTGTCTTTTATACAGACCTCAGCTAACCGATGACTCAAAAAATACCTTAACTTCAAAGAGAAGAATACAATGTGCCCCTAAACAGGCCTCAGGTGATTGACAGATAACTGCCTCTCAGCAATTAGGGTGGGGGCAGCTTCAACCAATCAGACACTAAGCTCCACACTGCACTTTTAACTGAAAAACAGCAGAATTAGATTTTTCACTTACCTTTGCTGATTTACCTCACTACACCAAATTACCAAGTTTCAATCCCCACTCTGGATGAGTCTCACTCCGGATGTGTCTCCTGGAAAAGTGGATAAGGTGGGGAAGTGGAGTTGAGGAATATTATATCAGATTAGCCATGCTCTTATTGAATGGCAGAGCAGACTCAATGGGCCAAGTGGCCTACTTTTGTTCCCATGCCTTATGGTCTTATCATACCATTATTAACACCAGCTCTGCATTTTAGAGCTCCACAATCCAGCCTGCATCACATTTTGAGCTTGCATAGATAAACATTTTTTCAGCAGAATGACATGTTTCTATTGTTGTATGATGTTGTAAATACTGCATGGGGAGTAGTGTGGCAGATGAAGATGGACCATTTGGTAACTTAAAGATTTGTGCACTGACCAGCTGCTCCAAGATATGGATGAACGTGTAGGCCATTCTCTTGGCATTGAACATGACTGGGACAGGGTAAGCTGCTAGAAAAGGGAGGAAGAGGAGAGGCAAAGGACTCTCAAGCATATGTGCTGAAGTCTTTAGGGAAGTGATCTTTTGGAGAACAGATTGCTGGAAGGTTATGATATTCAAAGCCATGATGGCAACAGTCTCAACTTCTATGACAGTAAACTGAAATTGCAAGACAGCAGTGAGTGTTTTCACTTTCTCAGCCATTGGATGGATGTTGCTTGAGCTCAGTAGAGCCTGAGACACCAACTATCTAGATCATGGGTGGATCCACAAGCATCTTGATTCAAGTGGCCACCTTTTTCATGTTGGAAAGAATGGGCTCTAGGTTCTGTGCAAATCCCTATGCCAAATTACTGTGGAAGTCCTCATTCTCCTTAATATTAAGGATGAGCTTTCTTGGCAGGCTCAGAGTGTACCATGCATTTGAGTTTTTTTAACCAGCAATTTCCTTCTGTATGTAGACATAGTGAGCTCACACCTGTCCCATTGTCTCCTGATTTGGCTATCATGCCCTTTTATTCAGTGCCTCATCTCCTGCATATCCCACCACGAGGCAATCCTATCATTTTTGCATTATGTCAATATCTGAGATGGTGGTGTTATGATCACTGTACAGACTGATAACTTGTAAAAATAAATTTGAACTTCCAGTAAATGGCTGAAAGGATGAAACAAGATTTCATGGTTTAACACTATTATTGCAACAAACAACTAAAAGCACAATTGACTAAACACTCTTTCAGTTGGCACCTTTTGCTTTAAATTACATTTTATATAAATTTAGTGTACCCAATTACTTTTTTTACAATTAAGAGACAATTTAACGTGGCCAGTCCACCTAACCTGCACATCTTTGGATTGTGGGGATGTAACCCCCAGGGAGAATGACACAGGGAGAATGTAAATTTAATATTAAAGATGACCAAAATCAAGCTTTGCCGTTATACTCTACATAAACCTTTAGTAGATACTCTATTCTCCTGGAACCAGTCCAAACTGATTCTTAGCTTTTCTTTCTCAACAGGTTAACTCCTAATTTTAGGGCTTCCCTTCACTGTGAGGGATGAATTAGAGATCCCAATAGCTAGGCAAATCTTGCAGTCTAATTTAAATCCTCACAATCACGATCTCTTTCTTTCAAGACATGAGCTCCCACTTGCAGTCTTACATGGTGAACAATATAGACTTGCTACTTCTACTTCTCTCCTGAGACATTGCAGAGTGACCTATCTGTGAGACACCGTAATATGTTCAGGAGAATCTTGTTATCTGATCCTACATTGTCTTTGCATGCACCCCATTATCTCCCAAAGCCCATCTGCATGGCATGGTATTGTTCCATGTAGAAATACAGATTATCTAGCCATTAGCCCACCAAATCCATTCTATTTTGGAGTTTAAAATAAAACTGTTTACAAGCTCAGCTCAAAGATGTTCAGGTTAGGTGGGGTTATGGGATTGTGGGAATAGGGTGGGGTGTGGGCCTAATTAGGGTGCTTTTTCAGAGAGTCGGTACAGACTCAATGGGCCGAATAGTCTCCTTCTACGCTGCAGGAATTCTACGATTCTATGATTCTCAGCTGATATTTTTAACCCCTCCCTTGGAGATGGACACTAGTCCTGATCATTGTTACATGTGTGAATAACTTGCATCTTCTTCCCAACAAGACAAATCTTTAACCTTTAACAAGTAAGCCACGCAAGCTTGTTATCAAGCAGATGTAAAAAATGTCACATGACCTATTCCCTTCTCCATTTTACCCGAACCTAAAGATGCAGTCCCAGAACATAACAATAATATTATAAAACCTTGGATTTGTAACGAGGGATATAAATGTAAAATTGAGTAGCAGCGTATTTTTATCTTCATGTTTTCTTGTTCTTCCTCAGCTGGCTGGGCAGGTTGCAGTTCTTGAGCATTTGAAAAGAAAGGGGGACAAAGATAAGATTGTGGTGAGGGGAGAGAGGAAAGTAAGAATGCAAAGTTACACCATCTGCAGCTTCTCAGTCAGAAGAGATCATGGAATGAGGGAGAAGTGAGATGAGAGAAGGAATTTCAGATATTTGAATACTGTCAACTTCAATGCATTCTGCCCCACTGCCTCAGCAAAGGCCAGCATTCTCTCTACCATGCGGGTTAGAACATCCAGATGTGTTCTTCCCCTCTGGTTTGTCCCTAATGCCTTCAGCTGTGCTCCAATTCCTCCTGCGAGATAGATGTGTTAATATGTGTAATGTAATTAGTGTCGAGAATGTGAGAAGCTCATTTCAGAATCAGTTGCAGATACATAGAATACTCTATGAACACTCTTCCAAGTACTTCAAACTAAAGAAAAACTATGCAATCTTCCTCTCAGATTCAGAGTTATTTTGGGGGGTTACTGCGAAATAAAAGAAAGAACTTGCATTTACATTGTGACCCTTAAAATAATACGTTCGGTCTTCTAGGAAATGGATAAAATCATTGCTTCTGTTCCTGTTCAGATTGCTTCAAAGCTATCCATCTTTACGTAACAAAATACATCATTCACAGTCAGACCATCACCTCCTGCACTCAGGAACTCGCACCACTGTGCAAAATAGAAAAGAAAATTGTATGGGCTTACCAGAAATTACCTCAATGGGAGCAAACACCCAGGCCTAGCGGCCGAATATATCAGGCTAAAACAAATAGTCAAATTTGATAATAACAATTTTTATTGTCATAAGTAGTCTCACATTAACACTGCAATTAGGTTACTGTGAAAAGCCCCTAGTCACCACATTACGGCTCCTGGTCGGGTACAGAGGGAGAATTCAGAATGTCCAAATTACCAAATTTCGGAGCTTGTGGGAAGAAACCGGAGCACTCGGAGGAAACCCATGCTGACACAGGGAGAATGTGCAGATTCTGCATGGACAGTGACCCAAGCTGGGAATTGAACCTGGGACCCTGGCGCTGTGAAGCCATAGTGCTCACCACTATGCTACCATGCTGCCTATAAATTTATTTGCACACAAGTAAATGGAACAAGAAAAATAATCACCAATTCATGCATTTAACTTCTCCAATATAAAGGCCGCAATTCTCCCAAAGGGAGACAAACAGCCGACGTTGGAGTGAAACCCGGAGTGTTTCACTCCGCCGTCGGAGGCCACTCCTCACCCCCTATTCTCGTCCCCACCCACCCCTACCCCCAGGGGGCTAGGAGCGGCGGCGCGTGAATTTCGCGTGCCGGGCCTTGACACTTGCATCAAAGCGGTGCGCCGGGAATGACGCGGCCGGCGGCGCCATTCCCGGCGCGCTGCTTTGAAGGCAAGTGTCAAGGCCCGGCGCCAATCCGCGCATGCGCGGTTGCCGTCTTCCCCTCCACTGCCCTGCAAGACATGGCGGCTTGACCTTGCGGGGCGGCGGAGGGAAAAGAGTGCATCTTTTAGAGACGCCGGCCCGACGATCGGACACCTCCTGAGCACGCCCGTGGTGCTCGATCCTCCCTCCGCCCCCCCCACAGGCCCCACACACAGCGGTCGTGTGCTATTCACGCCGGCAGAGACCAGGTGTGGTTGGCGCCAGCGTGAATCGGTCGTTTTCGGCAGGCCGCTCGGCCCATTCGGGCCAGAGAATCGCCAGTCGCCATTAGAAACGGCGAGCAGCGATTCTCCAAGCGGCCTGTCGCGAAATGCGACACGCCATTTTGAGGGGGTGGGAGAATTGCGGGGGGGTGCCAGGGCGGGGTGGTATGATTCGCCCGGCCCTCCCGCGATTCTCCCACCCGGCGTGGGGGAGGCGGAGAATCGCGCCCGCGGTTTCACATGACTTGCATATTGATTAGCTTGGTCGCAGAAACAACTCTTAGTGACGACCGTGTACATGCAGGATTTGTATGCATCCAACATTTCAAAATCATGGGAAGATTCCAGATTCAGTCAACAAGTAATGTGGAATAAATTGGTTCACCCCTGAAAATGGGCGCAAGGATCATGATATGCGATTATTTTGCTACCATTCAGTGGAATGCAAGAAGAATGGCAGCTTCATGTTGCCTGCTCAGTACAATCATTTCTGCATGCATCCAATACCAGCGCTTGGTTCATTGACTACTCACATCAGTGGAGTGCCCAATATCATTGCTTGTAAATCTTATCTACAGCAAGCCTGCACCGTTTAAAGGGGTTGTTCAAAACAGTACTTTTATTTTATTTTTTGATAAATGTAAAGTACCCAATTCTTTTTTTTTCCTATTAAGGGGCAATTTAGCGTAGCCAATCCACCTACTCTGCACATCTTTGGATTGTGGGAGTGAGACCCATTCAGCCACGGGGAGAAGATGCAAACTCCACACGGTCAAGGACCCAGGGATGGGATTCGATCCCGGGTCCTCGGCGCTGTGAGGCAGCGTGTACCTGCAGGATTAACCACCGTGCCCCCTTTTCAAAACAGAACTGCTAAACAATCAACAATGGTTGATCATAGTAGAGAGCGTGCACCAAAGTTTTCAAACACTGCACTCGAGGTCTTGATGGAACATGTGGAATGAGAGATGTCCTGCATCCTCCACTGGGTGATGGGGGTGGGGGGTACTTGCGGTAGCTAGTGGCCTTTCTGACATATGTTCAGAAGGCAGTAGTAAGAGTAGAAAAAGTCAATGCCATGAGTATAGCTCCAAGATAATGGATGAAGTACAGGGAGAGGTTTAATGACTTCGTATGAGTGGTCAAGATCAGTGAGTACATATTCAAAAAGCATATTCACCCAACTGCGCCACTAACTTTAGCCAATTCTCCATTCACTAACTACTAGTCACTCATTGACCATCATTCTCTATTAGTCAGGAATCATGGGCGGGATTCTCCATCCTGTCAGCTGACCAATAGGGTTTCCCATTGTGGGCCATCCCATGCCATCGGGAAAAGCGTGGACATGGGAGCTCTGCCGGCGGGGCAGAGGATGCTCTCCATATCTAACATTCAAATTCTAAATCTCATGCTCCACCCCCCCCCCCCCCCCCACACCCCCCCCCCCCCCCCCCCCCCCCCCATCCCGTGGAAAGTCAACTGGACGTGAATCACTACTGGTTCTTAAAACCGGGTACGAGGTGCTGTGAACACTGAGGGAAATAAGGAGGTGAGTACATCTCTCCACTTACCTCCAGGGAGCACAAGGGCACAGCAGCTGCTGGCCAGATGCAGTGGAGGGGGAGAACCTTCAAGGCAGCTGATGGTTGGGGGGCTCGGGCTAAACTGGAGAGAGCCAGGTCGGTGGTCTCCCCTGGGATGGGGTCGCTTTGGGTCCGTGAATCCTTGAGAGAGAACAGCGTGGGAGACCCATAGTTCAACATAACAGTAGGGAGTCAGTAGAAGAGATATCCTTCATCATGTTGTATGGCACTACCACCATGTTAAATGGGATAGACTTTGATAAGAACCAGCAACTCAAGACATAGTCATCCATGAGACACTGTGAGCTATCAGCAGCAGCAGAATTGTATTCAACCATAATCTGCAACCTCATAGCTCAGCACATCCCCACTCTACCATTACCCCAAAGACTGGTTCAATGAAGAATGTAATAGAGTAACCTCATGCATACTGAAAAATGAGGTGTCAAACTGGTGAAGCTAAAACACAGGACCACTTGCATGCCAAACATCATAAGCATCAAGTAATTGAAAGAGCTAAGCGATTCCATAACAAATGCATTAGATCTAAGCTCTGCAGTCCTGCCACTTCCAGCCATGAATGGTGATGGACAATTATATAACTCACTGGAGGAGAAGGCTCCACAAACATCCCCATCCTCAAAGATGGAAGAGCCCAGCATATATGTGCAAAAGACAAGGCTGAGGCATTCGCAACAATCTTCAGCTAGAAGTGCCGAGTGGATGATTCATCTCGGTCTCCTCCGGAGATCCCCAGCATCACAGATGTCAGTCTTCAGCCAATATGATTCACTCCAAGTGGTATCAAGGATTGGTGAAAGGCACTGGATACTGCAAAGGCTCTGGGCCCTGACCATAATTCCGGCAATAGTACTGAAGACTATGCTCCAGAACTTGCTGCACCCGTAGCCAGGCAGTTCCAGTACAGCTACAACACGGGCATCTACCCGGCAATGTGGAAAATTGCCCAGATGTGTCGTGTACACAAGAAACAGGGCAAATGCAATCCAGCCAATTTCTGCCCTATCAGTCTACTCCATCATCAGCAAAGTGATAGAAGGAGTCATCAACAGTGCTAAGAAGCGGCACTTACTCAGCAATAACCTGCTCACAGATGCTCAGTTTGGGTGCCACCAGGGTCACTCAGCTCCTGACCTCATTAGAGTCATGGTTCAAACATTGACAAAAGAGTTGAATGCCAGAGGTGAGGTGAGAGTGACAACAAGGCAGCATTTGACCGAGTATAGCATCAAGGAGCTCTAGCAAAACTGGAGTCAATGGGATTCAGGGGGAAAACTCTCCATTGGTTGGAGTCATGCATAGAACATAGAACAGTACAGCACAGAACAGGCCCTTCGGCCCTCGATGTTGTGCCGAGCAATGATCACCCTACTCAAACCCACATATCCACCCTATACCCGTAACCCAACAACCTCCCCCCCCCCCCCCCCCCCTCCCCCCCAACCTTACCTTTTAGGACACTACGGGCAATTTAGCATGGCCAATCCACCTAACCCGCACATCTTTGGACTGTGGGAGGAAACCTGAGCACCCGGAGGAAACCCATGCACACACGGGGAGGACGTGCAGACTCCGCACAGACAGTGACCCAGCCGGGAATCGAACCTGGGACCCTGGAGCTGTGAAGCATTTTTGCTAACCACCTGGCATAAAGGAAGATAGTTGTGGTGGTTGGAGGTCAATCATCTCAACTCCAGAACACCACTGCAGGAGTTCCTGAGCGCAGTATCCCCGGCCCAACCATCTTCAATTGCTTCATCAATGACCTCCCTTCCATCATAAGGTCAGAAGTGGGGATTGTGCAGTCATGTTCAGTACTATTCGTGCCTCCTCAAATAATGAAGCAGTCCAGGTCCAAATGCAACCACAACTGAATATCCAGACTTGGCCTGACAAGTGGTAAGTTATATTGGTGCCACACAAGTGCCAGGCAATAACCATCTACTGCAAGAGAGGATCTAACCACTGCCCCTTGATTTTCGTGGCACGACCATCGTTGAATTCCCCCACAATCAACATCCTGGGGGTTACCATTGATCAGAAACTGAACTGGACTAGCCACATTAATACTGTAGCTATCAGGGCAGAATACAAGAACATAAGAACTAGGCCTCTGGAGCCTGCTCCGCCATTCAGTTAGATCATGGCTGATCTTTTTATGGACTCAGCTCTACTTAGCCGCCCGCTCACCATAACCCTTAATTCCTTTGCTGTACAAAATCTATCTATCTTTGCCTTAACAACATTCAACGAGGTAGCCTCAACTGCTTCACTGGGCAGGGAATTCCACAGATTTACAACACTTTGGGTGAAGAAGTTCATCCTCAACTCAGACCTAAATCTGCTTCCCCTATTTTGAGGCTATGCTCCCTACTTCTAGTTTTACCCACCAGTGGAAACAACCTCCCTGCTGCTATTTTATATGTTTCTCTAAGATCCCCCCTCAACTTTTTAAATTCCAATGAGTATAGTTCCAGTCTACTCGGTCTCTCCTCATAAGCCAATTCTCTGAACTCCGGAATCAGCCTAGTCAATCTCTTCTGCACTCCTCCAGTGCCAGTCCATCCTTTCCCAAGTGAGGAGACCAAAACTGTACACAGTACTCCACGTGTGGCCTCACCAGCACCTTATAGTTGCAACAAAACCTCCGTGTTTTTAAACTCCATCCCTCTAGCAATGAAGGTCAAAATTCCATTTGCTTTCTTAATTACGTGCTGCACTGCAAACCAACCTTTTACGATTCATGCACAAGGACACCCAGGTCCCTCTACACAGCAGCATGCTGCAAAAAAAAAAATTGCAGGTCAAAGGGTTGGAATCCAACGGTGCGTAACTCACCTCCTGACCCCCCAAAGTCTGTCCACCATCCATAAGCCACAAGTCAGGAGTGTAATGGAACACTCCCCACTTGCCTGGATGAGTGGAGCTCCAACAACTCTCAAGAAGCTCGACATCATCCAGGACAAAGCAGCCCGCTTGATTGGTCCTCCTTCCACAAACATTCAAACCCTCAACCACTGGTGAACAGTGGCAGCCATGTGTACATCTACAAGATCCTTAGACAACACCTTCCAAACCCACACTAGCATCTAGAAGGACAAGAACAGCAGACACCTGGGAACCTCACCACCTGGAGGTTCTCCTTCAAGTCACTCAACACCCTAACTTGGAAATATATCACCGTTCCTTCACTGTCGCTGGGGCAACATCCTGGAACTCCATCCCTAACAGCACAGTGGGTGTACCTGCACCTGAAGGACTGCAGTGGTTCAAGAAGGCAACTCACCACCATCTTCTGAAGGGCAACTAGGGATGGGCAATGAATGCTGGCTGAACTAGTGATGCCCACATCGTGTAAATTAATAAGAAAAAAGAGCAAGTTCGAAAAGGAGAAGAAATGCCAAATTGTAACATCAGGGGAAAACAGGGGCGAAATTCTCCGACCCCCAGCAGGGTCGGAGAATCGCCTGGGGCCACCTAAAATCCCGCCCCCGCCGTGGCAGAGATTCTCCGCCACCCGTGAAGTGGCAGCGGCGGAATCTCGCCACTCCGATTGGAGAGGCCCCTGCGGTGATTCTCCGGCCCGATTGGGCCGAAGTTCCGCCGTTGGGAGGCCTCTCGCGCCGCCGAGGTTTGAACCACCTCTGGAACGGAGGCATCAGCGGCGTGTGCAGGCCCCCGGGGTCCTGGGGGGGCGGGGGGGGCGATTGAACCCCGGGGGGTGCCCCCACGGTGGCCTGGCCCGCGATCGGAGCCCCCCGCTCAGACTCCGGGCCAGTGCCCTGGGTGCACTATTTTCCTCCACATCCACCACGGCCTCCGCCATGGCGAAAGCGGAAGAGAACCCCACATCGTGCATGCGCCGGCAGTGACGTCACTGCCGGCGCATGTGCCGACCGCCGAAAGCCTTTTACGGCCAGCCCCGCTGCCGGGGGCGCCGGTTTTTTGCGCCGGTCTTCTGGTGCAAACCGCTCCGGCACGGGGCTGGCCCCCAAAGGTGGGGAGAATTCCCCACCTTCGGGGAGGCCCGACCCCTGAGTGGTTGGCGCTACTCCCCTACGCCGGCACCCTCCGTCACGCCGGGTAGGGGAGAATGCCGCCCCAGGTCTGTGATTAATTAGTGACTACTTCCTTTTCTCTTCATAAACTAGTGCACAAAGTTAAACCACAGCCTGGCAAATTAAAGATTTTAATCAGAGTTTTAAAAAGAGCAGGAGCTGAGATCCAGAGTTGAGATTTAAGAAGTTTAGGATCTAAGAGTTAGTGTTGTGTGGGATTGGGCTGTCATGTACAAAATACAAGGAATCAAGTGAAGTGGCTTTTCTGGTAAGTTTTTAATGTGATCTAGATTATTTAAATATAAAGTACAACTAAATTGATTGATTACTTCTCACACATTAAAAAAACTGAAGCCAATTTGATATTTTAACATATAATTGCAATCAGTGCTCAATCAATTAATAACTCTAAAGACTTCTGAGTTTTTCACCAAAATAATGTGTAAGGATTTTATTTAATAAGAGTTAATTAAAACACTTCACTTAATCTCCCTACAAAATACAGTGATATCAGCAGAAGCAAAGCAAATTGATTGGTGAACAGCTGCTAAGTTTAAGGTTTTGTTGATGGGTTTAAAATTGATAAGGAGAAGGGATTATGTGGTGCAGTTCTACTTCAATATGTCAAGTCATTATGAAGAGAGAAGATATATCCAAGGTAAGTGCATTCCAATCAATCAAACATGTGATTTCACCGCACTTATCTTACTCTGCTGTGGTCCATGTTCATAAACATTGGGGTTTCACCACCTAGGCAACTGAAGCATGAACGGAAATGAATGGATCAAAGCTGCAGACGTTTTTTATGAATTGTCCATCACTGTCCACTACTCAAAGCTATGAATGACTTGCAGCTAATGGATCGGTGGGAACCAGACACAGACACAGCTCCTCTCCTTTGAGGAATGGATGTGTGGGGCTGCATGTTAAATATTACAGCTATATTGCTTCCTACTGCCCCTGTCTGGACGGCTCTCTAGCTTCGAGACATGGGCCTAATTTCTTGGGAAAGGAGGACATGTGGGGGGTTCCCTTAGTCAGGGGGTCCATGGCAGGGAGGGGTATCCCTTTAATCAGGGGGTGCCAGGGTGGTCCCTTCAGTCGGGGTTCCCGGGGGGGGTGTCTATCTATCCCAAAACTGCAGGTGGGTCCCCTTATTCACACCATTCTCTGTAGGGGTATCTCCATTACAGGGTCCGTGTGGGGGTCTCGCAATTACATGGGTCACCCTGTATTTGGGGATGGGAGGGCACCCAGTCAATCTGAGGATGCAGGCTGCTTTGCGGTGTTTGTGTAGGGGGGGGAGGGTAGGTTGGGGCCAAATTATGGTGTGGGAGGGGTTGGGCCTTGGAAGGTTGCTACCATCATGCCCTTGGCATTGTGGACCTTGGGGTGGGCCAAGAGGGCAACGTTTGCCCCCTTGGCCGACCACATCAGGGCCACGATTGTAAAGACCACAAGTGAATATTGCCCAGGTGATTCCCGGCTGCAGAGATTCACAGGAGGGTGGAGCATAGGCCCCTGGAACCTCTAAATAGATGCAAATGGGCCATTGCACCTCATTTGCATTTATTTACATGGTCCCGCTGACGTGAATTATTTTAATCATTGGTGAGCTGAACTCGCTTGCCAGACCAACTCCTCAGAATTCGGGCTACCATTTTGAAAGGGTGCCCCAATCTCAAAGTGACCACGCCCATGGGAATGTCAACCCCCACACATGTGGGCATTACCCCCCACCCCCCAAATAAGAACACCTTGCTAAGGGTTTGCTGAGGGCCCCCCCCCCCCTTTTCATGCCTTCCAATTCCCCATTTTGGAACCCCCCTTCCAGGACCCCCAACCTGCACCTCCACCCAACATTCCGGAAGCCCCTTCATACCAGCCCTTCAATCCCCCATCCTTTGTACCCCACCATTCCTTCTTTCCCACTTGGGCCCGGCCCTTATGTTTTAGTAACTTGCTTGAGATTTTTGAGTAGTTAACGAGGAGAGTATAGGAGGGTAATGTAGCTGATGTGTAAACAGACTTCCAAAATTAATTTAATAAATTGCTCTGCAACAGAAATGTGAGCAATTCTAGAGAATATGGAATAAAAGAGACAATAAGAATTTGGAGACAAAAATGGCCGAGTGATAGGAGAGAGAGAATAGTTGTTAATGATGTTTATTTCATCCTGGAAAAAGATTTATTTGGTGAGATAACCACAAGTATCTTATGGGGTGGGAACAATTAACTTCCCTGTGAACCTTGTAGAGTATGAGTTCCCCCTTTAAGAGGTGGGGGACCTCAAAACAATTTCTAGTTGTATGATAGATAAAGTTGGCCAGTTAGGCACCAGCAAGGCCGACCCACTTAGGATCAATGTGTGATGTATGTAATACTCATTGTAAATAAACTAAGTTTCTTTGAACTACTCGGTGTGGACTCCTTCGTGGCCTTATAAAAAGTGGGATTCCCCAGTGGTTAGTTTTAGGACTCCTGTACTTCATAACATATATCACCGGCCAAGACTTGGCAGAGATGGGCCAAATGACCTTACTCTGTGCTGCAAGTGGCTGCGATTTTGTAACTCTTTGTGATGCTAAGTGTGAAGTGATTAACTTTGTAACAAAGTTGTTTCATTTCTGGAATCTGTCTTTAATTTAGGATAAAATGGAGTAATGAAGGGGTTGTGCGACTAGTTCTGAATTCTGCTGATAGCAAGCCTTGGTGGCTTAGCAGTTAATTAATAAATGGAATGCCTAGGTTGTTTAGCCTGGCTTGCCAATAGCATCACAAGGGTAGCGAGGTCCAAGATATCATCATTGCATGTAATATCTGTAAGGAATCAGAGAGAGTGCGAGACTGAAAAGCAGCTGTGTATCCCCGGGACTCTCCATTCCCCCATTGCTCCCCCCATTCCACTAATGCTCCCCCCTCCTCCATTTACTTCCAGAAGACATGGACATTTCTCCAGACTTGGGGGGGGGGGGGGTGGTATGGGTGTTACAAACCCCTAAGGGATCAGAACCTATATTGTATTAGATTCCCCTGTTACACCTTGGAGTAAAAACTACCCAGGTGATTAGCTGGCAGACCTTCCTCCCAATTGGATGAACCCCCGCCGGATATAAACCCCAACCTGGGAGCAGTCGGAGAAGAGGACTGTGAGGGGAGTGGAGTAGAGAGTTGTCTTGTGGAGTAGTAAAATAAACCTTGCTGTACCCTGTCTATCTGGTTAGGTGTGGAGTCCTTGCCTTCAGTCGCAATAATAGTGTTTTCCTAAACTATCACTGATCCTCACGGACGAGAGTCAGTCTGCCAGAATCTGAAAGAGGGAGAGTGAGCTGAGAGATAGAGGCAGCAAGTCTCTATGGTCTATGGGAGTTCTCCCTCTGACTGAAGAGACTAAATTTGTGAAGGTTTGAACAAGACTTGAAAATTCTCCTAGCTTTGACTAAAGGGAGGAATCGGCAGGCTAGCCCCCAGTTTCAAAGCCAGCTTGGGTATTTGAAGTTATCTGGCTGGAAAAGGAAAGAAAAGGAAGCAACGCCTCTGGAGCTAAGAGTCACTTTGCACTATTTCCGGGAAAATAGTGTCCACTTATGGGTCAGAGTAAAGTATAGCCATGTCGGGAGACTTTTGTACATTTTAAAAGTTAAATGGAAGATCTTTTCTGTCATTTAAGAGTACAGTTGCCTGCTGAAATAGTGTTTAGTCAAGGTTGCTTTAGTTCATATGTTACAGTAAAAGTCATGTGATCCTTTCAGCCATTCGCTGGGAGTTCTAATTTCTCTTTAAAAGTAATGTGTTGCTCTTGGGATTGTGATAAATTTGATGGGAAGAATGGGGAAAGGCTATATAAAATACAGGGTAGAATTCTGAAGTAGGTGCAGGAATCGAGGTATAGGTAAAAAGATAATTCGAGGTGGCAGGGCAAATTAAGCGTGTTAATATATGAATGGGACATGGATCACAAAAGCGAAAAGGTTATGATAGAACTTCACAAGTCACTAGTTTAGCCAAAATTGGAGTATTGTATCCTTTTCTGGGTACCACATTTTAACAAGTATGTGAAGTAATTACAGAGAGAACAGAAAAGATTCACCAGAATAGTTCCTGAGATGAGGAGCTTCACTTGTAGACAGATTGGAGAAACTGAGCTGTTCTCCTTGGAGAAGAGAAGATTGAGAGAAGATATGACAGAGATATTCAAAATCATGTGGGGCCTGGTCAGAGTAGATAGGGATAAACAGCTTCCATTGGTGGAAGGATCAAGCACGAGAGGAAACTGCTTTAAGGATGAAGTGGGGTAATTGAAATAATTCAACATTAAACATTCATAGCTTTGAAGTAGGCAAATGTAATTCGCAACATTAACAGCTATAAACGACTATTAGTGCCAAGAAACACGTGGCTAAACGTGCTCGCTCGGGAACTTTGTTCCTTTTTGGGAGGATTGTGGGCTAAACCGGTGAGAAACTCTCAGGGAATTAAAAAAGTGACTATAAATGTAATTGAACAGCGGTGGGAAACACACTAGCAAAGCTGACAGGAAACTCCTTGAAAAACCCGCTACAAATTAACTTAGAACGTTTTTGGGAGAAGCGTGCCCATGGTTAGTCGGTAGAAACATTACCCTCTGGCCATCAGTGGCACACTCTCTCGCCCCACTCTGGCAACCCCACCAAATCTGCAGATTCCTGGACACAATGGGGCAATTTTAGCAAGGCCAATCTACCTAACCTGCACATCTTTGATTGTGGGAGGAATATGGAGCACCTAGACGAAAACCCACACAGACACAGGGAGAACGTGCAAACTCTACACAGACATTCACCCAAGGCCGGAACTGAACTCAGGTCTCTGATGCTAACCACTGTGCCGCCCTTCAATTCCTCCATGCGAGTAATTTATACAAATTGACATTCCAGCCTGTCACACCCTACTCATTACATCTTACCAAACTGAAATGGACCCATTTAAGACTACTCTCTGCTTCCAGTTAGCCAGCTAATCTTCTATCCCTGCCAATAAGTTACCCCTTTCACAAAACCTTTATTTTCCGCAATTATCTTTAATGTGACACTTTATTATGCCTTTGAGAAATCTCACTTTCTTAACCCTTTTATTTTTAAAATATTTATAAACCCTCTCAATATCAACAAAACACAAAGAAAAGTACAGCATAGGAATAGGCCCATTGACCCTCTAAGCCTGCGTCGACCATACTAACCGTCTAACCGAAAACCTTCTACACTTCTGGGGTTCGTATCCCTCTATTCCCATTCTACTCATGCATTCGGCAAGGTGCCCCTTAAATGTCACTATCATACCTGCTTGCACTACTTCCTCTGGCAATGGGTTCCAGGCACACCCTACCCTCTGTGTACAAAACAGGTCTTATTAGTAAATTCCCTAGCACATATCTCTAAACTTTGCCCTTCGCACCTTAAACCTGTGCCCCTCAGTAATTAACTCTTCCATGCTGAGAAAAGATTCTGACTTTCTACTGTCTATGCCTCTCATAATTTTGTAGACTTCCATCAGGTCGCCTTTAAACCTTTGTCATTCCAGTCAGAACAAACCTGGTTTATCCAACCTCTCCTTGTAGCTAATGCCCTCCATACCAAGCAACAGCCTGGTAAACCTCTACTGTATGTACCCTCTCCAAAGTCTCCACATCCTTCTGGTAGTGTGGCAACCAGAATTGAACACTTTAATCCAGGTGTGGCAACTAAGGTTCTGTACTGCATGACTTGACAATATTTATACTCAATGCCCTGCCCGATGAAGGCAAGCATGCTGTATGTCTTCTTGAGTACCTTCTCCACCTGCACTGCCACATCCAGTGACCTGTGGACCTGTACACTCAGATCCCTCTGCCTGTCAATTCTCTTAAGGGTTCTGCCATTTACTGTATATTTTTCACCTGTATTAGACATACCAAAATGTATTACCTCACATTTGTCTGGATTAAACGCCATCTGCCATCTCCACCCAAGTCTCCAACCAATCTATATTTTGCTGTATCCTCTGACAGTCCTCATCACTTTCCGCAATTGCACCAACCTTTGTGTCATCCGCAAATTTACTAATCAGACCAGTTACATTTTCCTCCAAATCATTTATATATGCCCTGTGGAACACCGCTAGTCACAACCCTTCAATCGTAAATCACACTTCCACCCCTACCCTCTGTCTTCTGTGACTGAGCCAGTTCTGTATCCATTTTGCCAACTCACCTCTGATCCCATGTGATTTCACCGTCTGTAACTGTCTGCCATGAGGGACCTTGTCAAGGGCCTCACTAAAGTACATGTAGACAATAATCACTTGGACTTCAACTATCTGTTTTTACATTTCTGCATAGCTATCTCTCATGCTCTAATTTTTCACTCCTTATTAATCTTTCAGTCATCCTTTGCGGTTCCTTATATTCTCTCCAATCTTCTGACCTGTCACCTGTCTTTACACGATTATATGTTTTTTCTTTAAATTTAATACTTCCTTCAACCTTTCTAGTTAACCATGGCTGGTGTGCCCATGCCTTGGACTTTTTTGTACTCAATGGAATCCAATCAGCGCATTCTGAAATATCTCATTAAATGTTTACCACTGCATTCCTATTGATGTATACCTTAACCTAATTTGCCATTTCACCAATTAAATCAGGTCTTGTTTTTATTTCTCACCTAAATAGTCTCACCTCTGATATTGTATTAAGGTATCTGATCAGATTTTATGCTCAGGTATCAGGCTTGTGATCCTCCTTTTTGCCTCTCTTGAGTAGTTGTCATGTAACATCTTACTGATCATTTTAGTCACACACCTAAAAAATTTTTGTGAACCATTGTCAGATTCTTTAACTCTTGAAGATGATGTTCAATTGTGTTCCAGCCTTTCCTGCCTCCCTACTGCTGCTTGTATAAGTTTGATTTCAGTTCAAATAATTGGGACTTCCTGGACATGGTATCCTATTCATAAAATGGGGCACAGATTCCAAATTAAGAGCAGTTCTGGTAGCACCAGTGCAATATGATAATTGACATAGGTTAAAGGCCTCATTGCATGCTTGTTTAGGTATCTAATTGATGATTACTCCAGTGTGACAATTGAATATTTTTCCACTGAATGCTAAATTCAAATGGAAGATAGGCCATCATTGGGTTGTCCTTCACACAGAAATTAGTCTCACATTGCTTTCCCATTCATGCAGTGCACTTTTCAATGTATAACAATAATAGAACGACACTTCAACTTGAAAGAAAAGTGCAATACTGTGGATGCTGGAAATCTGAAATGACACCTGTGGTAGTCACCACTGATGTATATATTGTATATATAGGATGTCGATATAGGTGCTTTACGGTAAGGCCCCTGTACTACAGGTACGGGGGTAGATCCCTGCCTGCTGGCTCCGCCCAGTAGGCAGAGTATAAATATGTGTGCTCCCCGTACAGCATCCATTTCGTTAGCTGCTGTAGGAGGTCACACATCTCAGTGTAATAAAGCCTCGATTACATCCTATTCTTGTCTTTGCATAATTTATAGTGCATCAATACCAGAAAATGCTGGAGAATTTCAGCAGGCCAGGAGCATATCGGTGCGGAGATTAGCAGTTTGAGCAAACGATCATTGCCATGAAAGGCTAACTCTGTTTCTTTCTCCACTGATGTTACCTTACTTCCTGGGCACTTTCAACATCTTCGGCTGGATTCTCCGGACTTTCGCCGAATATGATTTTGGTGAACGTGCGGAGAATCAAAGTTTACGACAGAAACGGTGGTGGCACCGCTTTCGCGATGCTCTGCCCCCTCCAAAGCAGCATACTCTAGAAGTATGCCATATCACATATCGACGGCCTCAGGACATTGCCTGAGGCCCGCCCCCCCAGTGCTCTGCCCCCGACTGGCCAAGTTCCCAATGGCGTGGGTCTGTCATGGTGTCATCCGTCGGAATCGCAGCGTGGCGGCTGCAGACCTAGTCCAGCGCTGCCACAGTTGTGGAGGGCCGATCAGTTGGCAAGGGACACATTATTGAGGGCTGGAGGCACAGTGGGGGATGGGGGTGGGGAGGGGGGGTGTGCTCCGGGGCACGCGAGCCAGCCAAAGGTGGGGGCACTATTTTGCGGGCCGGGTCTGCGGGCTGCATCCGCCATGTAGCATGGCACGGCTGCCGCCATGCACATGCATGGCCATGGAACCGGCAATTCTCTGGGACATATCGGCAGCTAGAGCCAGGAGCTCTTTGCTGTCATCCTGCTAGCTCCCAGCAAAACGGGGATCGGTTTTTCTGCCGTGAAACGCCACCGTTCCCATGCTGGCGTGTGGTCATAGCCCCAGAATAAGAGAATCCAGCCTCTTATGTTTTTATTTCAGGGTATCTTGGTGGTCTGAAACTAGGAAACTCAGGGCAGGATTCTCCCAGCCCGGGGCCGGGCCGGAGAATCCCCGCAACCGGGCCACGCTGCCCCGACGCCAGCACACAATTCTCCACGGAGCGGAGAATCAGTGCCATTGGCGCCGGCGCGTTTGCCGCTGCGCCGGTCGTGGGCTGCTGTATGCGGCCACTCTAAAAAGGCAGAGCCTTGCCAGCGCCGTCCACACCTGGTCACGGCCGGCGGGAACTCTGCGAGCAGGGTCGGGGGATGGCCTGTGGGCGGGGGCTCCGATCCTGGGGGGGGCCTTCCGATGGGACCTAGCTCACGGTCGGGGCCCGCTGATTGGTGGACCGGCCTCTCGCTTCCCGGGCCTATTTTCTTCCACGCCAGCCCCTGAACTCCCGTGCTATGTTGCGTCGGGGCCGGCGCATTCAGGGAGGCCACCATGCATGCGAAGGCGGGCGCTGGCGCCACTGCGCGGGTTGGTGCAGTGCAGAGTTCACGCCGGGATGGGAGGCTGGAGCAGCGTGAACCGCTCCAGCGCCGTGCTGGCCCCCTATAGGGGCTAGAATCGGTACTCCCAGCGGCCCATTCACGCCGTCGTGAAATGCGACGGCGTTTCCGATGGTGTGGACACTGCTGCCGAATGGGAGAATCCCGCCCTCAATGTTCTGAGAGAAACTTTCATCGGTAGTCTGACACGGTTTAACCTTTGGACTGAGTGCAGCACAGTATTAGCCCAATCTAAAACCACAGTGCCTTTGCAGCTAGGAAAATTAATGTGGAAGAATTTCCATGTTAAAATTGAAGAGATGCCCCTGCTTGCACTTCTATAATGTTAAAAATTCAACACTGAGCAGTTGGGGCAACTATGTGCAGAGCTTGTTTATTGTTCAATATAAAGTGCAGCTGTCAATGTAACTAGCATTTACTAACTTTGCATTGCACAGCCTGAGGCCAATATCTGTAGAATAAATCTTTATGTAACTGTATAATAATACCCAATACAATAATACCTAATAACACATTGAGGGATTGTATTCCCAGCATTTCAAAACAAGGCTCATTGATTCCCATTCAGCATCCCATAAGCTTTATTTTCTTTAAGGAAATGCTAACACTGGAAAATATGTGGTGTATGGATCCATCTAGAGGATTGTCCTGTAATTGAGAAATGATTTTTTTGGACTTTTTTCGTATGTCCAACAAATCATCGTAGAAACATATGTTGATCATAACTTGCTGCCTAAAAATAATTAACATTTTCCTAAAATTAATTTCAGAAATTAGATGATGTCAATTAATAGCAATTACAATAAGAAAATCTTTATGTAATACAGAACATATTGCATTCATGAAAGGTGTTACATAAATACACATGCTTGCTTTGTGAGTATATAATTTTGTCCTTTGTTTGCATATGAGAACCACATTTATTTTAATAATATTGATTTGGGATCCATTCCTTTTGATTGGAAAATTGTACATGTTGCTCCATTCCTTTAGAAAGGTGAGAGAGGGAAACCAGGGAACTAAACGGCAGTTGACTTAACATCCATAAGTGGACATTTGCGAGAGTCAATAATTAAGGATAGAGTGATGACACTTTGGAAATTTTCATCTGATGAGAGAGACCCAGCATGAGTTTGTAAAGTGCACATTACATCTGATGAACTTGATTGAGTTTTTTTAAAGAGTTGTCTAAAGTAGTGGGTAAAGGACTATAAAAAGGAAGGCAAATGGAATGTTGGCCTTTATTTCAAAGGGAGTGGAGTATAAAAATAAGGAAGTCCAAGTAAAGCTATACAAGGCTTATGATAGACAGATGTTGGATCACACCTGGAATACAGTGAACAGGTTTTGGTCCCCTTATCTAAGGCAAGATATATTAGCATTGGAGGCAGTCCAAAGAAAGTTCACAAGGTTGATCCCAGGTATGGAGGATTTTTTTTTAATGAAGAGTGGTTGAGTAGATTTGGCCTGTACTCATTGAAGTTTAGAAGAATGAGACGTGACCTTATTGGGACATATAGGGGGCGATTTTCCAATATTGAGGCCAAGTGTTCGCGCCGTCGTGAACACCATCGCGGTTCACGATGGCGC
Organism: Scyliorhinus canicula; assembly: GCF_902713615.1. Classification (NCBI taxonomy): domain Eukaryota; kingdom Metazoa; phylum Chordata; class Chondrichthyes; order Carcharhiniformes; family Scyliorhinidae; genus Scyliorhinus; species Scyliorhinus canicula. The sequence continues at coordinate 131,682,351 of NC_052155.1, read as the reverse complement.
GAACAGGGCCTGGGCACGACCTATTCTGGCCCCCACATGGGCCAGCACGGCACTGGAGTGGTTCACACCGCTCCTGCCTCCTTATGCGACGCCAGAAGGGCGCCGCCCCAACCCGCGCATGCGCAGTTGGGCCAGCTCAATCCTGAACATGCGCAGTTGGGCCACGCCATCCTGCACGTGTGCGGGGGATTTCTTACGCGCTCCGACCCCGACCCAACATGGGGTCGGTGTTCAGGGGCCGACCGGGGCAGAAAGTAGGCCTGGGGGGGGAGGGGCCGGCACGCCGATCGGTGGGCCCTGATTATGGGCCAGACCCATTCGGAGGTCTCCCCCCGGTGAGGGAGGCCCCCTCCCCCTTCCCCCACAGGCCACCCCCCAAGCCTTTGCGAGGAGTACTCGCCAGCAGTGACCAGGTGTGAACGGCGCCGGCGGGGCTGTCATTTGTTTCGCCGGCCGTTTGGCCCATCCGGGCCGGAGAATCGCTGCTCGCCGTTTGCGCCGATTCTCCGAGCGGCCCGGCGTGATTCACGCGCCGCTGGTTTCGGGGAGGGGGTGGGAGAATCACGTGCGGGGGTCGGGGCGGCGTGGCGCGATTCGCGCGGCACCCAGGTGATTCTCCCACCCGGCGTTGGGGGGAGAATAGGAGAATACCGCCTATAGAATTCTCAGGAGGCCTGATAGGGTAGATGCTGAGAGGATATTTCCTTTTGTAGGAGACCAGAGTCCATAATATCAATGATGTGGAGATGCAAGCATGGACTGGTGTGGGCATAGTAAAAAGTATTCCAACGCCAGGTTAAAGTCCAACAAGTTTGTTCTGAATCATTAGCTCTCGGAGCGCAGCTCCTTCATCAGGTGAGTGACTCGCCTGATGAAGGAGCTGCACTCCGAAAGCTAGTGATTGAAACAAACCTTTTGGACTTTAACCTGGTGTTGTAATACTTCTTACCATAATCTCAATTTAAATGGTTTCTCATTTAAGACCAAGATGAGGGGAATTTATTTTCTGAGAGGGTAGTGAATCTGTGGAATTCTTTACTGCAAAGAGTTGTAAAGACCTGGTCGTTAAGGATTTTCAAGGTAGTATGATAGACATGTTTAATCAGTAAGATAATTAAGGGTTATGAGGATATTGTGGGAAAACGAAGTTGAGGATAATATCAGATCAGCTATGATCTCATTGAATGGTAGAGCGAGTGGCCTATTTCTGCTCCTATGTCTTATAGTCTTATGAATGTTATTTAGATTAACTTCCGGAAGATATTTTATAAATTTCCTGATAATGAACTGTAAACTAATGAAAGCTCATGAAAGGAAAGGCAAATTATTAACCTGGTGAGAAAATAGACTTTAAAAAAAATTAATTTACTGATGTGGTCGCCACTGATTAGGCCAGCATTAATTGCCCATTCCTAGTTGCCCTTCAGATGTTCATGGTGAGTTGCCTTCTTGAATCACTGCAGTCTCTGAGGTATAGGTACATCCGCAGTGCTGTTAGGCATCGGGAGTTCCAGGATTTTGACCCAGTGACAGTGAAGGAACAATGATATATTTCCAAATCGAGGTGTTGACTTACTTGGAGGGAAACTTCCAGGTGCTGGAGTTCCCAGATATCTGCTGCTCTTGTCCTTCTAGATGGTAGGGGTTGTAGGTTTGGAATTTCTGCCGAAGGAACCTTAATGAGTTCCTGCAGTGCATCCTGTAGATGGTACACATGGCTGTCACTGTTCATTGGTGGTGGAGGGATTGAATGTTTGTGAAAAGGATAGCAATCAAATGGGCTGCTTTGTTCTGGAGTGTTGTTGGAGCTGCACTCATCCAGGCAAGTGGAAACCATTCCACTACACTCCTGACTTGTGCCTTGTAGATGGTGAACAGGCTTTTGGGTGTCAGAAGATGAGTTACTTGCCGTAGGATTCCTAGCCTTTGACCTGCCGTTGTAGCAACAGCATTTATATGGCTCGTCCAGTTCAATTTCTGGTCAATAATATCCCCTACAGTGTTGATTGACAGGAAAGAGAGAATAGGTATAATGGGCAGGATGTGACTTGTGGTGCCTCACGAGGATCAGTGTTGGGATGTCAACTATTCACAGTATCTATAAGTGAATTCAATGACAGAATAAAAGTCCGCATATTTAAATTTATGATGACACAAAAATGGGCAGTATTACAGCCAATGAGGATCGAAATGTAAAATTGCAATTGGATATGGAAAGTAAGAGTGGAAGTTCAGACTTTTTTTGTGTGTGTGCTTGATTGCCCTGTTATATTGTAACATAAGGCAGGGTTTTTTTTCTTTATTCTGCTAACAAATCAATGTTGATGCAGACTTATTAATGGTACAATGTAAATGCATTTTCAGATTTGATCAATTTCCCTTGACAATGAACATCTGGTATTCTCAATTTTCTTCATACCAAGGTTTTTTTTTAGCAATGTTGAAGCAGACATCAGCAGTGATTAAAAGTAATTTTACACCACTGACTGCAGAATATTTAATAAGAGAAATTAAAATTCTTCTTATTTTACAGATGCCATGTATTATGACATTGGCAATCATCGCTCTCCAAAATTCACAGTCCCTGACAGCAGCCAACCTCTTGCCGTTGTTTTCAAATATTATACCTGTTCTGCTTCCGAAGCTGTTGGCGTGTTTCCTTTGTTGCCTCCCTCGTTCTCTGCTACCAGTGGAGTCCAAAAATGTTTGGAGGCCTGGGCGAGCCAATAATTAAAATGTCCTAAACAGGGGCAGATATTAATCTAAAAGATTAATGGAATACTGACCTTTATCTCTGGAGGACTAAAATACAGCTGGATAAAATTCATTCTTCAGCTATATAAAAACCTGGTTAAACAATGCTTGGAGGCCTGTGAGCAGTTCTAGGCACCACACCCGACGAAGGATATGTTTGCCCTGGTGGGGGTGCAGTGTAGATTTACTAGACTGATAACTAGATTCCAAAGGTTAAATTACAAGAATAGATGAAGAAAATAAGGTTGTATTTTGTGAAATTTAAAAGGCTAAGGTGTGATTTGATTGATGTTTTCAGGACATTAAGGGGAACAATTAGGTGCAGAGGGAGGAAATCCAGAATTCTCCAGCCGTTGCGATTCTCTGTTCCTGCCGGCAGCGCACCACTGCCTGTTTCTCAGCAAATTGCCGTGTCTTCAATGGGAAACCCCATTGGCAAGCAGCAAGAGTATAGAATCCCGCCGCCAACAAATAATGCGCCGCCAAGAAACATGTGGCAGGGGTCCAGAGAATCCAACCCACTGTTTCCAAGAGTTTGGGAGTTCAAGAATGTCGGGAACATCATCTAAAAATGAGAGTCAGACCTGTCAGGAGTGAAATTAAGAATCAATTGTTTGTGAAAAGCATGGTAGAAACATGGAACACTCTTCCCCAAAAAGCCAATTGGTGCTCGATGAACTGCCCAATTTAAAAGTGAGATTGGTATATTTTTGTTAACCAAAGATATTCAGGGTTATTGGGGCAAATATGGAGTTAGGTCACAGATCAGCCATGATTGCACTAAATGTTGGAGCAGGTCTTTGGCCTACAGCTGCTCCTATTTGTTATATTCTTACCTAGTGTCAACACTTTAATACATAGCTAAATAAAGCGAATGCTAGGTTTTATTTATAGCCTGTGGTCAGATGATGAATCTCAGCTTAGTTATTGTGATTAATGCTACACAGTGCCCTCAACAATGTGAGGCTTGGGAGGAGAGACTCAGCTCGCATTTTCAATCCTGATACCTATTCATTGACACAAAAATAAAAAATGCAGAAACATCTCAGCAGGTCTGACATCATCTGTGGAGAGAGAACAGAGCTATTTGGGCTGGATTCTCCGATTGCCGACTCCGAAATCGCATTTGACATTTGGCCGGAGAATCCATTTTGACGCCGGAATCAGAGGTGCCACCGGTTTTCGGATGCTCCTCCCCCTCAAAAACACGTCATTGCTACGCTCACGCTGTTGGGACAGTCTCCGGTCCTCACTTGAGGCTCTGCCCCCGATGGGTTGACTTCCCGACGGCGTGGGACACGTGTGCTCACAGTTTTTGGGGACCTTGCATAGTGGCTGTGGACTATGTCCAGCATCGCCACAGTCGGAGGGGGCGGGGGGGGGGGGGGGGGGGGGGGGAGGGGGCGGTGGGGGAGTGCCATTAAGCTAGCCGGAAGGGCTTTGGCAGGGGCTTGAGGGACCGGTGGCGGGGGCATGATCTTGCAGGCCGTGTCCATACGTGGCAGGCACCATGTTGTATGGCGCGACCTCGCAGGTCGTCGCCGTGCGCATGCGCGCCCACGGACCAGGCAATTCTCTGTCTGTATCTGCAAGTAAAGCTGGGGGCTTTACGTGGCATGGTTGCTCGCCCCACACTGGGCAGAGCATTGGTGCTGGGGCGGTGTCGACTTTCTGGTCGTAAGACTAGACAGATGCTCTGTACATAGCCTCAAAATCGGAGAATCCAGCCCAATGTTTTTAGGCTGAGTGACTTTTCATCAGATGCTTTGTCAGTCTTACAAAGAGTCACCCAAATTAAAAACGTTAGCGCTGTTCTCTCTGCACAGATGCTGTCAGACCTGCTGAGATTTCCAATTTTTTGTTTTTGTATCAGATTTCAGCATCTGCAATAATTTGCTTTCAACCTATGTGTTGACCACTGCGAGGACAATATGTACCACTAAGTGACTTAGCTGTAATGATGAAACCCAAACCTTTCCACAACCTAATGGCGCATGAATGCTTGCAAAGGCCACATGAGAAAGAAGCCTAAAACCAGATGCCAAGCATTGTTGCTACACATGAAACCATGAACATAATCCCTTCAGAAAAGGAGCGCTCAACAGAGAAAATTATAGAATGACATAAAATGAAGCAAAATAAAAATTGAAGAGCATTTTAAATATTTATTTGAGAATAAATTAAATTGTTGAATGAAGTGTTTGCCTTGGATGTTAACATTTTTAGTTAGTTCATACACAGAACAAGAAATTCATGCAAAGTTTGAAGTTTTTTTTAGCGTGTGCTTGAATACCCTGTTGTATTATAATGTAACATAGGCTTGTTTTTAATTCCACTAACAAATCGATGTTGATGCAAACCTAATAATGGTACAATGTAAATGAATGTATTTTCAGATTTTATCAATTTCCTTTGACAATGAACATCTGGTACTCTTAATTTCTTCATTCCAAGATCCTTTTCGGCAATGTAGCAGTATATTTCAACAGTGATTAAGACAGAATTCATACCACTGGTTACAAAATATTTGAAAAGAAAGATTAAGGGTGAGATTCAGCTGAACGGTGTGCTCAGTGGGGTGATTCTCAGCGCTGGTAGTTTACCATGCCTCGGAGAGATTCCACTGATGCGACACTTCGAGGGACTTAGAGCTGGAGCTCAGCAGCAAGAAAGCCATTTTAGAAGGTTGCCCCGATCTCACCCTCTTTTCAGGCTCCCCACCTTTGTTGACCTCCCCTTCCCCCCCCCCCCCCCAACCTTGGGGAGGCCCCCAGTAAACCCCCCTCACCCTTTTCTACCTGGTAAGAGCATCGTGGGTCCAATCCCTGGCAATGGCAACCTTGCATCCTGGCAGTGCCAGTCTCGCACCCTGACAATGCCAGGTTGGCACTGACAGGGTGCTGGGTGGCACTGCCAGGGTGCCAGATTGGCAAAGCCATGGTATCTGAGTGCCAGAGGGAGAACCAGTGTGCCATCCGGCCCTGTCACCGACCACCCGGCAGCCTCCAATGGCCTCGGAGACCCTCGCAGGTGCTATTACGACTGGTCCATGTTTGTGTGGACCAGCACTAAACGTTATCCTGGCAAAGTCTCCCAGGCGCAGCCATTGAATTTCGGGTGCCGATGAATACGGTGAATGTATATTTAAATGAGCTGTGAAGGCTACATCCAGATTGCGACATCGCATGAGAATCCGTTGAATCTCGAAAGACATTTTGAGCATCGCGAATCTTGCGAGAGGCCTCTCATGAGATCCAACGTCCTTGTCCCGACACCAAGTTGGGCGTGACGAGGCTGCTGAATTGCGCTCTAAAATTCTTCTTTGATTTTAGATGCCATGGGCTGAATTCTCAAAAAATGGGGCTATGTCCCAAAGCCGGCGTAAAACGCAGGCGTTTCACTCCAGACTTTCCTGAAAAAAATAAAGAGCAATTCACTTACCTGCAGGGGGCTGGCAGGGACCCGGGGAACGTCACGATACGGGCCTCCGCACTTCCGGTTCTGGTTCCATGCACACGGATGCGGTCTCCAACGGCCGGGCCAAATGCGATGGTGGACTCAGACTGCGGACCAGGACCGAGAAATAAGGTCCCACCAAACTGCCCTGTGCCGCTTAATCTGACCCGCCCGATTGCTGCCTCGGCCGCCCATGAGGTTCCCCCCTCCCCGGTGCTGGATTCCCCCGCCCCCCACCAGGGCGGCCGCGGACTGAGTCCACAGCTGACAGGCATGAGTCCTGAAGAACCAGATGTGGTTAGAACCATGCCATCGGGAATACGGCCGGTTGAAACCGGAGTATCACTGGGAGGGCCTCTGGCAATGGCCCCCCCAGCCACGCATCGTGATTCATGGGCGAGCGATTCTCTGGGGACTGGAGAATAGTGGGAGCAGCACCGGGCCCGATTCTCGCGTAAAGGTCGATTCTCCACCCCCGCGCCAAACGCAATTTCAGTGCGATCACTCTCCAATTTTCACAGTCCTTGATAGCAGCCAATATCTTGGTGTTGCTCTCAAAACTTGTACATGTTTTCCTTCTTAAGCTGCCGGTATATTTCCTCTATTGCTTGTAGAACATAGAACATAGAACAGTACAGCACAGAACAGGCCCTTCGGCCCTCAATGTTGTGCCGAGCCATGATCACCCTACTCAAACCCACGTATTCACCCTATACCCGTAACCCAACAACCCCCCCCCCCCTTAACCTTACTTTTTTTTTTAGGACACTACGGGCAATTTAGCATGGCCAATCCACCTAAACCGCACATCTTTGGACTGTGGGAGGAAACCGGAGCACCCGGAGGAAACCCACGCACACAGGGGGAGGACGTGCAGACTCCACACAGACAGTGACCCAGCCGGGAATCGAACCTGGGACCCTGGAGCTGTGAAGCATTTATGCTAACCACCATGCTACCCTGCTGCCCTGCTCTCCTTGTGGAGAAGAATCCCCCTCTTGCTCCACAACCAGATGTTCAAGCTTATCTCACTGAGTGCGTACCCAAAGAATTATATTTATCTCTTATAAATCATCTACAAAAGTTAATCAGCCTTCCTCAAAGTTTCCTAATTGACTAGGGGTATTACAGTACCTGGAAGTGTGACTTGCCATTGGTGCAGAGGACTCGCTGCCCATTGGCCCGGGTAAGTCATGTGCCTCTCAGCCGATTGGCTGAAAGGTAGGTAGCTCTGCCTACGAGGCGGGATATAAGAACCCGTGCTTCCCGGCAGTCGGCCTTTCTTCTGTACGTCTGCTGCCGGGTACGCTTCTTGTGTATTAAAGCATATAGTTCGGACTACATCTACGTTTCTTGTCTATTGATTGTGCATCATGCCTGTCATCCAAATAATCCTCATCAAACATCTCTGTTGCCTTTAATTCAAACTTTCACATCCAATCAGTAAGACTAAAATTAATTAATAATTATAAAAAGGTGAAGGTAATAAAGGAAAACTTAGTGCATGATTTTCTGACTCTATTCTCCACCAGGATTGTCCACTCCCACTGAAAGTTAAATAATTTTTGCCTGGGCTACCAAATCTCCTGCGACAGGTCCCACCACAGCTGTGTCGGAAAATCCCGACCTTTGTGTTTCATTGTATTTCCTTCTCAGCACAATGGTCAAAAAGCAAAATATTTCTCTGCACAATCTTTCTCCACAAAAATGTCATACTGTATTGTGCAAGTCTATTCACACGCTTCCAACACGTGTTACTACTTCCTTATAGAGTGTGAATGTTTTGTAGATTTGCTTTCTCTGGTGCAATTATAAAAGAAATAGGTTTATAAATTTGCTAGAAAAAGCAGGAATTTTTCAATGATACCAACATTCACCAGCATAAAAAACAATAATCTTTCATCGCTGGATTGTGTCACAGACAAGAATATGAGCCACGTGGAATGAATGTGGCAAATGCTAAATGAATGAGTAAAGATTATTGGGTGGGAATCTCTGATCCTGAGGCTGTCACATTTCTCGATGGTGTTAACATGGTCTCAGGAGCAGCGATTCAGACCCCTACAGGCCGTCAGCACGGCTCTGGAGAGACACACGCCGCTCCAGCTGCCGATCCCCGGCGTTAAATTGGCACCACGGGTCTGCGCATGCACAGTGGGACCGGCGCCAATGCATGCAAGCGCAGTGGGACCGGCGCCAATGTGCGCATGCACAGTGACTCCCTTCTCTGTGCCGGCCCCGAAGCAACAAGACGTAGGGCTACAGGGCCTGGCGCAGAACAAAAGAGGCCCCCAGCCAATTGGTGGGCCCCGGTCAAGGCGACAGCGGAGGCCTCCCCCCAGGGTCGGACCCCCCCCATCCCTCCCCAACGGGCCGCCCCCGGATGGATGTCCCGCCGGGTAAGAGCAGGTGTGAATGGTACCGGCGGGACTCGCCTTTTTTTGCGTGGCCGCTCGGCCGTCCTGGGCGAAGAATCGCTGGGGGGACCCCATAGAGCGACTCCCGACCGGCGCCGCGCTGTCCACAGCGGCGCCAATGGCGTCAATTCACTGCCCTCCGGAGAATTGGCAGACCGGTGTCGGGGCGGCGTGGCTCGATTTGCACCCGTCCCGGCGATTCTCCGGCCCGGCCCCGGGGTGAGAGACTCCCGCCCACTGTATCAGTAGAAACACCACACGCTGAAACATAATGGCACAAATCTTCTGACCCCAGTCTGAGTGTGCACTGAATCATTTTCTGCTATTGAGGATCTTAATAGTATTAGAAGTTCCCGGAAAGTGATTTATACGAAAACCAGAAACTTTCGATCCTTCAGAAATGGTTCTCTGGGAGCCTTCACTGATGGTGCCCCATGCAACTGTGACCACGGCCTGAATCTTTGGAAGACTGGAATCATAATGAGATTGCCTCTTCGCTCCTTTCTTCAGACACAGCTGAAGCACTGCATTTCTCAGTCGCACTTCAAAACTGTATCTCTCCGGAAATATGGAGCTCATTCTAGGGATCTCTCTTTATTGGGCAGGAACATCAGGAAAAGCCAAACTACTTCCCTTTTTTTACTGCTCGCTGTGTATTTTGGTAAGTCTTCATTCACCAACGCACTAGCGGTTTAAGAAGGCAGCTAGCCACTACCTTCTCAAGGGCAATGAGGGATGTGCAATAACTGCTGGGCCAGGAATTCTCCCCCAACTGGCGGGAGGGCCATACCGGTGCCAAAGTGGCGTGAGCCACTCCGGCGCCGGGCCGCCCGGAAGTTGCTGAATCCTCCGCACTTCCGGGGACGAGGTCGGCGCTGGAGTGGTTGGTGCCGCCAGCCGGCGTGAATTGGCGCATGCGCAGAACCGCTGGCGTGATCCCTGCGCATGTGCAGGGAGTTTCCTCTCTGCGCCGGCCATGGACCTTGTGTATTTCACCCCGGCGGGACCACTCGGCCCATTGGGACCCGGAGAATCGCCGGGGGGGCCATTGCCAACGGCCCCCGACCGGCACAACGTGAACCCCGCCAAAAAGCCGGTGCTGGAGAATTCGGCAGCTGGCGTCAGAGCAGCGGGGCGTGATTCGCGCCGCCCCCTGGCGATTCTCTGACCAGGCGGGGTGTCGGAGAATCCTGCCCCTGATCTAGCCAGACATGGCCACATCCCATAAAATAAAAAAATTGGAAACATTTTGGTACATTTAAATGGGTTTTCACAGTTTTAGTGTTGAGTGTAAGTAATGTAAGTGGCTAGGATGGCAGGATGGTTAGCGCGCCAACTAGGTAGGCTGATAGATGGTATAGTGGGCAGGGTGGTAGTGTGGGTAAGGTGGCAGGGTTGAACCTACCCAAGAAATTCCCATGAAACCCTTGCATCTAGGATATGACCATCTAGAGTCTGGAAGATCTGGACCATGTCAGCTCAGGCAATGTGCCCTGTACTTTCCTTAGTCTTTACACTGAATTAAAGCTGTTCCAACCACACAAAAAACCTGTCCAGCAGCGCAGCTCAAGGTAAATCAGGTGGAGTGACAAAAAGGTGGCAAAATGTTAGCCCCAAAACACAGCTCACACCCCACTCCCCAGACACAACTTCCCCCTGATACTGTTCAGTCCCTTCTGGCACAATTCATCGCCATCCCCGACAATGGTCTTACCTCCCGATGCTGCTCAACCCCAACACAGCTCAGCTGCCCAATACTGCTCACCATCGACACAGCTCACCCACCCAATATCAGTTTTACATGTGTCCAGAATCCAGAATCAGAAGGCAACTGGAATGTTGCCTGATTGTAGAATGCTCAGTTTTTTCCAGATCGAGACTTGCACAGAAGGAGAAGGCATACGAATCTGCTATAACCCGACCAGAGGTCATGGGGTCTGCATTGTCAGAGCCCCTGTGGCCTCACCTGAATATGACCTCCCCAGGTTAGGGGTTCCACGGGACATTAATACCCAGGCCCTCGTGGGGCCAGGTATGGGAAGCCTTTCAGGGAGGAAGTTAAATAAATATTACGTTTTTTGAACAGTCATTGCTTCCATGTGTGGTGTTCTTTGTGTTGCTTAATTCAAGATGGTTGGCGTAGTGTTCACAAAGACCACAACATAGCTTTCACTTGAACAAAGCTATAAATTTATTAACACTATATCACAAGCGTGTCTATGTACCCACAGGAAAGCAATTGAGGGTGAAAGAGGGATCTGTACTGTTAAATCCTTGAAGAAAAATGAACATGTTGACTTGGACTTACTGAGTTACCGGTGTAATTGGCTGCAACATAGTTTGGTCCTGTCGGAATTCTTAATTGATAGGAGATCACACACGCAGCTCTCAAATCTCCCATGTACCCTTTGATCATGCCTCAATGTGACAGAGATCAGAAAGGTGTGGGAAAAAGAGAAGTATTATCAGGTGCACTAGTCCCATATGTTCAATCATCGCAACAAAGTGCAGGATTTATCAATGCTTTACCAGAACCAGCTTGGCCACATTTTGAGTTAGCACATCCATATCCACACTCCTATCTTGAACACAACATCCTTTGGAGGAACAGATGCGTGTTGGTTTCCACCAGCAGGAAGCCTCTACAGCATTGGATCGACTGCCCAGACAGCCAAAAGGACAACCTAGTCAACTTACCCGATGGTTCCTGCGCCCCTCCATAAGAACATTGTGCTTCTAAATCTTTCTCAAAGAACACGGTCAGCCACTCCAGTCAAATCACTGTCTTTCCCTATAACTCAGGGATGGGGACAGTGACCTGAAGTGTGATGGGAGGAGATACTTTGTATAAATAGTTAATGAGCAGTTTAGGAAACCAAATGTAAGAGTTGGGGGGAAATGTAGTGTAAGTGGTTAGTCGTTATTATTCTAATAGCTAATGTATATTATCAGTGATGTCAGTTCGCAGATCACCAGTACTCAGCGATCCATTCCTCTGGAAAGAGTCTCATGCTTATATGTCCTTGTACGTAGTTGTAAATAGTTAATAAACATTTAGAATGTCCTGGGTGCCCTGTTTCCTATAAACTAATACACACTGGGTCGATTTCTGATATTACTTCATCCCGGACAATGCTGCCACAATCCTTCTCCCCAATGCTGTTCACCTCCCTGACACAGCTCACCCCCTAACTCAGCTCACCTCCAATCCCTAACTATGCTCACTAATTCCTTCCCATGGCCCTGGGCCAACATGAATCTGTGGTTTACACTCTTTTCACCAGGCAACATTATGCTTGTTGTGTGCACCACTGTGCTCAGTTGGCTGGATGGTTGGTTTGTAATGGGGAGTAACGCCAACAATGTGGGTTCAATTTCCGTACTGGCTGAAGTTATCCATTAAGGCCCTGCCTTCTCAACCTTGCCCCTTGTCTGAGGTGTGGGGACCCTCACCACCAGTCACCCTATTCTCAAGGGGGAGAGCAGCCGGGCAGGCCCGCTGGGATTATGGCAACTTTCATTTCATTTTATTCATTGTAATTGCCATGTAGATCACATCAGCCATGACCCATGTGCATGTTTTGATGTGAACTAACTGAGGGTTGCCCTGTGCTTCTTGAAATACACTTCAGGCTTAACACATCTTTAATCTTACTAATGACTTAAAAAAGAGACAGGTTGGGATTTCCTGGCCCCCCTGCAGCAGGTTTTCCCGTGGTGCCATTGGTCGCTGATGGGATCTTCCATTCCCGCCAGAGTCCTTGGTGGACTAGGAGATCCTGCCGGCAAGAAGGGCTGGAATATCCCCACCCCAATCATGTTGAAAAGTCAATTGCTATTAGAAAAATAAAAAATAAATAAAAGGTGATTGGGAAATGGGACCAAATGGAAAGTTCTTTCAAAAATGCAGAATTGTCAAATGGGCCAAATGATCACAATTTGTGCTGTAAAACTCTGAAGCAAATTTTGATTAATCATTTTGGATGAGCATTAATAGATTTGCAACATCATCATATTATAATAACTTGTTCAGTATTTTGAGCTACAAGTACTTTGGGGTTGGAATCATTGATAGTACCACAAATACACCTGGCATTGATGTGCTCCAGTAACCTTGCTGTGGAATCAAAAATGTTTGAGCAGAGACCCTTCCGACCAGCTCATACATTTCTGACGACCTATATTTTCCTTAATTTTTCTGGATTTTCTTGAACATTGTGGTCCAGTGATGGTGAGTTCACCTCTGAGTCAGATATTGTGGGTTCAATTTCCATTTCAGGGCAGCACGGTAGCATTGTGGTTAGCACAATTGCTTCACAGCTCCAGGGTCCTAGGTTTGATTCCCAGCTTGGGTCACTGTCTGTGCGGAGTCAGCACACTCTCCCCATGTGTGTGGGTTTCCTCCGGGTGCTCCAGTTTCCTCCCACAGTCCAAAGATGTATAGGTTAGGTGGATTGGCCATGCTAAATTGCCCTTAGTGTCCAAAATTGCCCTTAGTGTTGGGTGGGGTTACTGGGTTATGGGGATAGGGTGGAGGTGTGGACCTTGGGTAGGGTGCTCTTTCCAAGAGCCAGTGCAGACTCGATGGGCTGAATGGCCTCCTTCTGCCCTGTAAATTCTATGATTCTATGATTTCAAGGACTTGACCAAATACTCAACATTGACATTTTAGAGTAATTTTGAAGTAGTACTGTATTGTTTTGGGTGTCACTAATCTTTGTCCTACGGGAAAATGAGTTGTAACGTCCTGAGGTATGCTTGTTTTTGAAAATGTTGCCTTCGAAAAACCTGATGATGTAAACATGTGCTAGTTTCAATTATATAGATCATTGGACTAGAATTTAGCAGCTGGTTGTGGTGGAAAAGGCAAAGATTTGGGTCAGGTGGCTTCAATGGATATTATATGTATAAAACTATTGAAGCCAACTTCCTGCCTGCAGAAATGTTTAAAGAATGAATTTTACTAACTGCAGAAATGATAAATGTTAGGATTCATACTGAAATGTCTGAGGGACTTCATTTTTATTTGAAAGAATGTCAGTGATATAAAGCAAATAATACAATGGACGGAAGAAAGATTTACAATGCTTTCCAACGAAGACCGTTAAAGTAAAGCATTATATCTGAATGTAATCTGTATCTATATCCATGTAATTGTTGGCTGTCTGAAGTTGAATTGCTGTAATCCATCTTTACTTCATAGGTATTATTGTGCACATCAGTAGCAGTAGGAAATGAGAGTCACATTTTGTTTCATTGAGGCTTGTTTCATAGAGCATAAGGCAGATGATTGAGATGTGCATTGCTTTATTCTGGCTGGCAATACAAATTACAGAGTCTTTGATGGAGATCTGCTTCCGCTTCATCAGAGCTCAATATAGGGAAATGAAAAGCAAGAGAAACACATTGTGGCTCTTTTCTCAGCCACCCTTCCCCAACCCCTTCCTTCCACCTCCTGCTGCCTATCATTGGAAATTAAAGCAAGTAGATGAGGATGCGAAACTTTTAAAGGTCACACAATTAGCATCGATTTAGCAAGTTGGATTCCAAACTGGGTTGGCAATAGAAAGCAGAAGGTGATGATAAATGGATTAAAGCTTTGTCTGAATCTAATGACTTGTGGAAGTCTACAGGGATTTGATCTGGGTCTCCTGCAATTTATGCGATTCATGAATGGTGAACAGGAAAATACTTTGTAATATTTTAAAATTTGTAGATGACACTAAACTATGTGTCCAGGTGTTGAGTGTAAGGGAGATTTATTGCATTGAAATGGATTTGGACCAATGAAGCAATCAATGACAGATGGACATTAATGTAGATAAATGCAAGGTATTGTACAGTGGAACAGGGAAGATTAACCATGTACATAATCGGGACAAATTACAATTGGATTAGAACCTGCGTGTTTTATGTGTGGAAAGCAAGTGTTCCTGTCCACTCTGCCACTCATTAATGTGTAATACCGAGGTTGCTATTCACAAAGTTACAAAAGAAATATAAAGTTGATTATTTGTCAGTCCACTTACTGAAAGCATTTATTCAATGGAAATTTGTTATCAATGAGGCCGATGAAAAACTACAATATATTGCAAATGACCTTTGGTTATCAGGCTATTGTCATTTTAATTTATTGCTATAGTTGTAATTTAATTTTTTTGTGGGTAATTGTGGTTACTTATCTTCAAAAAGATATTGATACATTAAAATATTAACAGGGAACACTGAGTGATTTAAGAAACTAAGGCCGGAAGACATTGTAATACAACTAAAATCATTTTTATTGCCAAAATAAAAACAGATGGGCTACATGATCCATAACCTTAAAATGTTGACACATAACTGATGTAGATGTAAGCAATCTATTTAACACTTGTGACCAAAGAAACTAGAAGCCACCAGTACAATCTAACAAAGCTCAATAGGAGCAGGATTGAGGGAAATAAGATTCCCGAACAAAAGAGTTATTCAAATTCAATTGTCATTTCAGCATTTTCTATGGAAAGAACAGGCTAAGTGTGCCCATCAGCCTTTTCTCGTTTCATGTTTTCTTATATCCTGATACTTGAAATGAAAAAATGAAATGAAAATCGTTAACTGTCCCGATTAGGCTTCAATGAAGTTACTGTGAAAAGCCCCTAGTCGCCACATTCCGGCGCCTGTCCGGGGAGGCTGGTATGGGAATCGAATCGTGCTGCTGGCCTGCTTGGTCTGCTTTAAAAGCCAGCGATTTAGCCCAGTGAGCTAAACCAGCCCCTTGTGCCTTGAGAAGTTTGTGAAGGAATGTTACTTAGTTTGCTGACTAGTATATAACTTGTTGAATGACGTGTGATATTTGTGTTAATTTTCTCAAGCCCCCTGTGTTCTTCTGCTAAGCAGGAGCAGCAGTGTGTGCAGCTTTCCAGCCCAGTGCTGTCCAGATCTCTGTTTCAGGCCATTTAACTGGATCAGGAATCGCCCCGATGCAGCAAAGTGTGCAAGAATTTCACAAGCTACTGCAAATCTCGAACTGCCGGTACTGCCTGGGTGATCAAAATCTCCACTGTTGCAAAATCTTCACTGCAGCTTCAGCCTCTTATGCAGGGAAAACATAACACCCGCTGAGCAACGGTACGCTCAGATTGAGAAGGAATGCCTGGGCCTCCTAACGGGAATCGACAAGTTTCACGGCTATGTTTATGGCCTCCCAAAATTCACAGTAGAGACGGACCACAGACCACTGGTCCACATAATCCAGCAGGATTTAAATGACATGACGCCTCAGTTACAACAAATCCTTCTCCAGCAACGCCGCTATGACTTTGAACTTGTCTACACGCCAGGTAAAGAACTCATTGTTGCAGATGCTCTTTCCAGGTCAATTATGATACCTTGTGAACAAACGGACTTCATCTGCCACATCGACGCGCAGGTACAATTGTGTGCTTCCAACCTTCAGGCCTCTGATGAGAGGGTCATCCAAATTCGTGAGGAAAACGGCCAAGGATCCTCTGCTACAGCGAGTGATGCAGCACCTTACAAATGGCTGGCAGAAGGGACAATGTCCCCAGTTCTATAACGTAAAAGACAACCTGACGGTGGTGGACGGCATCCTCATGAAGCTTGACAGAATCGTCATTCCTCAGAGCATGCGAGCTATGGTTCTCGGCCAGCTCCATGAGGGTCACCTAGGGGTCGAGAAATGCCGACGCAGAGCTCAGGAGGCAGTCTATTGGCCGGGCATCAGCCAGGACGTTGCCAACACGGTCCTCAACTGCCCGACATGTCAGAAATTTCAACCAGCTCAACTCAAAGGAAGTTTGCAGCAACATGAGATAGTGACCTCCCCATGCTCCAAAGTCGGTGTCGACCTTTTCCACGCCAAGGGGCGTGACTATGTCCTCCTGGTCGACTACTTCTCCAGTTACCCAGAAGTAGTGAAACTGTCCGACCACACGTTGAAGGCAGTGATTAAAGCCTGCAAAGAAATGTTCGCCAGGCATGGGATACCGCTCACGGTGATGAGTGACAATGGTCCCTGTTTTGACAGCAAGGAATGGTCTGATTTTGCACGCTTATACAACTTCCGTCACATGACCTCCAGCCCCCACTACCCGCAGTCAAATGGGAAGGCTGAAAAGGGGGTTCATATTGTTAAGGGATTGCTATGCAAGGCTGCAGACTCAAGCTCTGACTTCAACCTGGCCCTGCTGGTAGACAGGGCAACCCCGCTGTCCACTCGGTTGTCTCCAGCGCAGGTGCTCATGAATCGCACTCTGCGAACCACGGTTCCGGCCATCCATGTTCCAGACCTTGACCACCTCATGGTCAAACAAAAGATGCAGCAGTCTCGGGCCCAAGAGAAATTAGCATACGACGCTCATGCCACGGACCTCCCTGAGCTGGTCCCAACTGATCGTGTTCGTGTACAGTTGCTGTGGTGGTCAAGCAAATGGCCCGGAGATCGTTCCTTGTCCGCATGGCTAATGGCTCTTTCCTACGATGCAACAGAAGGGCACTGCGCAGAATTCCACGCCCGCCATCTGACCGAGATGCCTCGCCACACTCGATGTTTCCTCCGGACGTGTCCTACCACGAGGCCACCGATCTACCAGCAATCCTGCCGACCCCCGCGACCACCGCATTGGCGGCGGTCCCGTCTATCCAAGTGCAGGCGACCCCTGATCCACCCTTGCGGCGATCAACAAGAATTCGTCGCCCGCCACAAAGACTAGATTTATAGACTGAACTTTTGTACATCTTGATACCTCATCGTTTTGATCTCTGTAAATATCGTTTTACCATTTCATCTGCCCTTTATCTGCACGAGCGACACCTTCCTATGTATATAAGTTCATTTTGGCACATTCTATATATAGTCACGCACATAAACACATCCCCACGCACACGCACCTTAATATTTATTATCAGAAAAAAAAGGGGGGAGATGTCATAATATACATCTATGTATATAATGGAGTGCAGACAGGCAGTGATTGACACACAGGATGACCTGTAAGCACACAGAACAGAGCAGCCAATCACCAGAAAGGACACTACCACTATAAAGCCAGAGGGCACTAGGTTTCCCGCTCTCTCTGGACCCAGCCACTGAGACAGTCAGAGTTTGTGGGCTAGCCAGTGCAAACACCATGCAGGTAGCTAGTAAGTCTGTTCAGGCTAGTACTAGGTCTCCAGTCAAGTCAGCATAGTGTCAACCCACAGTTGAACATTAAATAACACTTAAGACATTAAATAAAATTGTGTTGCATCTCGTCAAGTGTCGGAGGTCTGTCTCTTGCTACACTGCATCAAGCGCAGTCCACATCGACCCAGCCTGCCCGACATATCACTTTCTGAGAGGTGGGGATGGATCAGGGGAGCTTGTGCTGGGATGGTGGAGCTCAGTTTGGGCATCTTCCCTGGGATGGGGCTCCTTTGGTTTCTCTCCCAATCTGCAGCTTTAAAACTATTAAACAGTCAGTCAGTGTGTAAAAGGTAAAATGTACTCATACCCCTATACCAGTTAGACACTCATTTATTGACTTATAAATGCACGGGATAGATTCTCCAATGCCCCATGGATTGGGATTCCTGATCGGACAGAGAATGGAGGGTCACCCGAAATACAGGATTGGTGCCAAACCCGTTGTGATGATCTGATTCTCCACCAGCAATAGGAGCAAGCTACCCACCCCCCGTTGGGGGCACCATGCAAATCCGTGATTTACATGTATTTAAACCTGATTAACAAGCTAGAATATGAATCTCCACCCTCTCATTATGCTCCACCCCTCACAGCCGGAAGCCATGTGGGCATGATTTGTGCAATTACTTAAAAGGGTAGCCCAGACGCCATGGCCGTTGAGGTGGAGCAAGCAGTTAAGCAAACCGTTGAAACTTTTTGAGCTTGCTTGACGGATGTATGCCTGGACTGCAGGGAGTAGTGGGGAACGATTTGTTGGCAAGTGCGTGGACTCAGGGTGTCAACTTGGTATTGGGGTGTCCTGGCTCAGACCCCCATTGTTGCATAAATTCATTTAAACCAACCCCAAGCTGCAACTTACGGGCTCCTGACTGTTGAGTCTGCTGACAGTATCCAGCAAATGCTCTGAGGGTTCGCCATCCCTTGAAGAAACAGGACAGGGGCCACAGAGCCTTTCGCTGACACCGGATGCAGCAGCCACCAGTATTCCTGTTGAAAGGGACGGGTGATGAGGATAAAGGCTTTCCACGTCACAGGCTGGGTTCAGGTTACAGAGGGGATAGGGATGCAGTGTGGACTACATCATTTTGAGGGCGGCAGAGCATTACAACTCAGGGTGACCATTTAACCTGGTGGAATTGGATGATCAAGGGAATCCTCATCTTGCTGACATTCTCTGTCTCTCCCCCCGCGCTACCCACTGAGACATAAACGTTTGGACTACAGGCAGCTATGTTCACTATCTAACTGGCTGCTGCTGCCATTGTGGATACACGGCAGCAAGAGCACCAGGGCCAGCACAGTGAACAGCCTCCCCCAGAAGAGCAGGGGCAAGCGGTGATGCTTAAGTAACAGCCGCCCATCAGGTCGAGGAGGCAGCACACAGGAGGAGACACATAAGGCCACATTTATTCCGTTGGTGTCTGTCTTTCGCGGAGCTGCCAGTCAACAGGTGCTGCCGCTGGCTCCAGCTCACCAGGGAGACCGTGCGCCACCCATACCAGGTGGTGTCACACCTGGCATTGCGGAGGTAAGAAGGAGTACACCTGCTCCCAGTGGCTGTTAAAGAGACGGCGGCCCTAAACGTTCATGCTCCTGGCTTGAGCACGGAGCTGTGCGGGATCTTGCAAACGTTCGTATACAGGTGCATCCGCGCAGTCACAGATGCCCCATGCAGCCGGGCATTAAACTAGATCACCTTCAACCTGGACCCTGCATGTGTGTGGTGCTAACCAGAGGGTGACCCAGAAGCCTGATTGCTGACATTACCCACCGAGGTGGTAGCCTCTGCAATGGTAAATGTTACAGGTGAAAGCAGTGCTGAAATGTCAGTGTCTTCCCCACAGTCATGCTCTGGGGTGATCTGAGGGTCTGGATGCAGGCAGCAACTCTGGATGGCCCGGCCTTGTTGAATGGGGATTCTGCAAGACAAACGACATGGGGTGAGATCTTGGGAAGGACGGGTCTATGGAGAGAGGTGATTCACTTGCGATGGGAACATCGCGGAAAGAACAGCTTCACTGTTCTCAAGAACAAAGAGGCAGACTCAAAAAAATGTGTGGTTACAGAAACAGCTGTTATCATGACTTAATGGATCTCTGCAGAGCTATAAAAATAAACCATCTCATTTTACCCTTTCAAGTTCCAGTGATCTGTCAATCACAATGTTTTTAACTGGCAATAGAGTGTGAAATTCAATGTAAAAAATCCAGTTCAAAGCATTCAGCCTCCTAGCCGTACTCTCTGACTTCTATACTGTAATAATCCACATGAGGCCCATGGAGTTACCAGATTGATCTCTCTGTGGGACTCATGGAATATGAGCCTCTAGAGGCCGGCCCAGTTGTGGTTTATAATAACATAGTATAAAGGTCGACCCGGACAGGGACTGGCATATCGATTGTCCCAAAGGGAGTCATTCTGTGTGTGCGAATTTACTACCGGAGGCAGATTTATTTTTCTTATGATCATGAATAAACTGGCGTTCACCCTAGCGTTCGGCTTCCTGGGTCTTTACATATACTTTAAAGGGCAATGAAACTGAATGTGTGAAAACCACTTCAAATGTTTCCACCATTTTAAAGGAATTACTTTTACCGTCACTTCACAGACCTTTAAGCTTGGCATTGTGACCCACATTGCAAGGATATAGGGCTGCAGATGGGACCACTATATCAAGAAAATTTCATTTCTAACATACTGACATATTGAAAGGGGTTAGGGTGCAGAACACTTTCACTTTATTATTCAGGATGTGTATTTATGAGATAATGAGTGACTGTCTAACTAGTACAGGAGTACAGATGAGCACATTTTAACTTTACTATGGGGAAGCTTTACATTTTACACACTGACTGACTCTGGGTTTAATGGCTGCAGATGGGGAGAGCAGCCAAAGAGGCCCCATCTCAAGGAAGACTCCCAACCTCAGCCTCACCAGCCCAGCACAAGCCTCCTGACCTCACCTCCCAGGAAGGTTCCCCCTTTGTACCTTGGCAGCAATTGTTGGGACGATACTTATCACCTTGCCACCCCACGGACTGCAAGCTGCCAGGCCCACACTCTTCAATACTTGCACCAATTTACGCTAGCAGGACTCTTGACTGGAGGGCCTGAGCATCCCAGCTGGCTTGTGAAGGTGCGGCCAGCCCGCCAATGACATGCAACATCGCTCTAATGAGAAATTTGCATGGTTCTGCCAGGTCAGGAAGGCAAGCCAAGGAAACCTGCTATGGTCGGTGGGTGGGCACAGAGAACTGTGACCGGTTTGCCGTCTGGCACGAATCCCGATTTCACCCCGCTGCAGGATTCTCTGCCCGATCAGGATTCCTGGTCTTGGCAGCGGATAACGGAGAATTCTGGCCAAAGAATAAATGAATCACTTAATCAAAGAACCAAATAAAGTTCATTTTCTTCATGATCTCACCCAGTTGAAGCTTGAGACAACTAGATCTTCCTGTTTTTTTGTAAGTGCTCAAATTGTGAGTGAGCACAATCTATTTTAATACTGTTCAAAGCTGAAAGGCTCCTTGGCTTCCTGCTTGTCCCGGATGCTTCATTTAAATTTAACATACTTGCATTTTTAATGTAGTTTTATGATGTTGATGATTGCCTATTGCAATAAAGTATTGTTGCATATATCAATTCAATGGATTTAAGTGTGCCATGCCAAACAATTCCAATAAGTAAGTCTATAAAATAGATCCCATTTGTACAAATGTGAAAGGTAAAAATAGAAATAAACTCTACCTATGACCTGAACTGTCGAGCAGCAAATGCATTCTCAGAATCTTTTGATTAATAGCTTCACCTAGCTGTGAAGGGAGATAATCTCGGCATCAATTCACATCCAACATTCTGAGTCCCTTGATAATAAACAATGACACTTCAGTAAAGTTCTAAAGTGTGGTGGACTTGTTAATAAGGTGGGACCAAAGTATTTTCTGAACCTTCTGTGCAGTTTTCAAAGCAAAATAAATCCTTTTGTCCATCGAGATTGATTCTTTAAAAAAGTCAAAGATGAGGATGCAACTTTACTTGTACCAAATTGCCTGTGAAAATTTATTCAAGAGAAATAAGAAATATTTTTCTTTCTTCTGTTAAGTGAATATTTTGTATGAATAATTTGGATTACAGGGCAACACGGTGTCATTGTGGTTAGAACTGCTGCCTCACACCGCCGAGGTTCCAGGTTCGATCCCGGCTCTGGGAGTTGTGGAGTTTACACATTCTCCCCATGTTTGCATGGGTTTCGCCCGCACAACCCGAAGATGTGCAGAGTAGGTGGATTGGCTACGTTAAATTGCTCCTTAATTGGAAAAAAATGAATTGGGTACTCTAAATATGTAAAAACATAATAATAAATAAATAAATAGTAATAATTTGTATTAATTCATCAGTGGTGGAAACATGGAATTGTCTTTGAAATTTGTTAAAGTCAACAAATCTTACATGATTTCCATGTGATCTGCTGTTACGATCGATTGAAATTTGAAATCCAAGGCAAAAAAACAAAAACAAGAATTAAATCCTTTAAACCCAACCAAGTAGGTAGTCTTGACTATGTGCTCTGTAAAGTCTGATATCACCATTCTAAGGCTTTGCGATTCAGCGTGATAGGCAGACAACCTAAATTGCTTTATTATTAGGCTGTTCATTACTTCATTGAACAGTTGTGATGAAATTCAAACCCTGATCCAACTATCTTTTTTTATAATCCATATCTTGTGAACAATTTGGTCAACTCTTGATTTTTCATAAAGGTATTGCTTCTGAAAATCTTGTGCCCATATCCATGACTATCAGTGAATACTGATTTCCATTTTTAGTCTTAGGGAGGGGTCCTACGCAAACAATCAGGATCCTGTTAAAAGATTCCTCGAAAGCTGGCATTGGAATTAAAGATGAAAATTTAATTACCGCTTGTGGTTTTCCTATCATCTGATGTGTGACATTCTTAACAGAATTTGACTGCATCTTTATGCAGTCCAGGCCAAGAGAAATGTTCTATATATTAGCTTGAGACTTCCTAATTCCCAAATGCCTGGCCATTGGGATTTCATGAGCTAATCTCAAAATTTTGTTAAGGGACCCAAATGGTATCCCTATTTGGTGCACTGTTGCCCAGTTTCTATCTGTTGTAACAAGATGCCGTCTCCATTTCCTTATTGGGTGAGATATTCTGGCTGTTCATGCCAGTGAGATCTTCCAGTCCCATTGACAGTGCACACCCGCCATGGGTTTCCTGGCAGCGAGGGTTGCATTCAACGGGACAATCCGTTGACAATGATGGGACCAGAAGATCCCGCTGCCGGCCAATGGCAGGCTGCCTCCTGGTGTGACGAATTATATGGCGTGTTGCTCTGTAAATCACGCCCATTGTTCTTAATGTTAAAACATGCTGGAATGCATTCTGCTTCGGTTTCAGAATAAGCTGTATGGTGTAACTGCTTTCAGTCTAGATCCTGTTCCTGTAACTCCACTAACTTCAATGAAGTAATGACCTCATCCTCCCCATTCTTTTCCTGAGTGATTTTCCCCAAAATAAATGCAGTCCAACCACTTAAAACCTCTCAACACTAAACTTCTGTGTTCAGTGTTCTTCTCGACCTTGTATCCTTTGGATTCACCAACTTCAAATCAATCAAGGAATTTTCATAATCCCCAAATTTGCTATAACCACAGTGGATGTTAATTGCTGAGCAAACCAAATTCATAGATTTCGTAAAGTTCATAGAATTTACAGAGCAGAAGGAGGCCATTTGGCCCATCAAGTCTACACCAGCCCTCGAAAGAGAACCCTACTTAAGCCCACACCTTCACCCTATCCCTGTAACTCAGTAATCCCACTGAACCTATGGCACTAAGGGGAAATTTAGCATTGCCAATCCACCTAACATGCACATCCTTGGACTGTGGGAGGAAACCAGAACACCTGGAGGAAACCCACGCAGACACACGGAGAATGTGCAGATTCCGGACAGCCAAATTTCAGAGGGAAACTTGGTTTACAGACCTTACCCTTCTTTTGTATTCTGAAAACAAGAAGAAAACATACTGCTCTCAGCAGAAGTCCTGTAACACTTTTGGGAATTAAAAAAATAAAATAAAATGTTTATTGACAAGAACAAAAGAAAATTAAGCACACAAGATTGCATTTACATAGTTAAATTATTTTATAAAACATTTCCCTGAAAAGACTCACTACTTGGTCAGACCAAAAAGTAAACACCTTCCAGGCAATACTACCTTATAGGTGTTTGACTATAAATATCCAGCAATATGATGGAAGGCAAAACTGCTGGATAGAAGCAAAACTGCTGTTGCTTTAACAAAGGTATACCAGATGACTTCTCAAACTCACTTCCACTCTGCTGCGGAAGACTCTTTTGTGCGGCCCAAGGTATTTCTGGCTTGACTGGACGGCTGATTCAAGCTTCACATTCTTCCAGCCCAGAACCATTTTACAGGAGGTTTTCCTCTCAAAGCCAACAAAAAATCAGTACAACATCTCTCCTTACATATCCTTTCATATTTCATCTTTGAATCCATTGTTCTCAGCACTTCTTTAACTTAGCTTTTCCAAAATGTGAAGATTTTTCATGTCTTTCTTATTAGCCCCCTTTTAGGATTAGATACAATTTAATAAACTTTTCTTGTTACTTTTGAAACCTTTGCAAGTGGGATTCTCTGCTCCACTGGCACCACACATTGTGCGGTGGGCACAATGGGAAACCGCATTGGTCGGCTGCGGGAATGGACAATCCCACTGTCGGCGAGATTGCACCATGCAGGAAAATGGGGCTGCCGGGACGAAGAATCCCACCCTAAGTTCCTCTTTACTTCTAATGCAAATTTCTAAACTTACTTACTTAAAACCACTTGACCGTAGCTTCATTACAAATGCATTAATTTTGCACCTTCGCTCCTTTCAACCCTTAACTCTTCCAGACATTGGTCTCTAACAATCCTTCCCCAGATTAATCAACACACATGCACCCTTCTTAACAGAATGACACAATATTACCCAAAAATATATTTTTTAATAACCTCCTTTCTTACAGAGAGCAGACATTGATGATGAAAGTCAATATTGATTCCTTTTTGGCAGAACAACTTTCAGAAAACTGAAGAAAAGAGTGTTTGATGACAAAGACCTGAAACTAGGCACCAAACTTATGGCTACAGGGCTGCAGTGTTAACTGTCCTCCTGTATGTGTCAGAAACATGGACAACGTACAGCAATCAACCTAAATCCCTGGGAAACATCACTTGCGGTGTCTCTGAAATCCTCCAAATTCAATGAAAGATACGTGCTCCAGTATCAGTGTTCACTCTGAAGCTAACATTCCCAGGACCTGGACATTGGTTATTGCTAATCAGCCAATTTGGGTGGGCTTCAACATGGATATGCCTAACACAATATTCCCAAAACAAGCACCACTCTAATCTGAACTTCAACATGGCAAGCAGTTACCGGGGCTGAGGGATGGGGGTGCAGAGGAAATATTTCAGGGACTTCCTCAAAGCCTCCCTGAAAACAATGCAACATCCCCACCGATATATGGGAATCTCTTGCACGAGATCACCCAAACGGGAGAAGAGACATCCACAAAGCAGACAACCATTTTGTACATCTAAATAGTCCCAGGAGGAGGACAAGCACAATACCTAAATCTGAGCATCCCATACCCCAGCCTCATCAAACCCTACTTGCCCCACAGTGGCAGAGTGTGTGGATCCAGAATTGGACTTCTACGTCACGTCAGGACCCGCAACCCCAGAGTGGAAGAAAGTCATCTTCAGTCCTGAGGGATTGTCTAAAAAGAAGAAGGGATCTACAGTCCAGTGGCAACACTTTGGTAGCATAGGTGATTTTAACTAGAGATGTGCCACGTGCAGGCTTTTTGATGAGTGCCTCACTCCTTGCATTTTGTTACAGGTGTCAGGATTATCCATTGTGAGACTCAGGCCTCATTCATATGTGGCTGGTTAGCTGTGGATACTCGCCTTCCGTTCACCAGCTGGGAGAGCACAGAAAAGTTGGTTGATTTCAAAATAATTAAATCCTGGTGTTGATTTGATGAGGAGACGGGGGAGGGGTAAGGATGGCAGAGAGTTGCTCAGCTGAGTGGGTGAAAGCTACCAAGTTTAAATGCCTTCAGTTTGCAGCGAATTAATGATGCCCATAATAAGGTGATAACGTAAGGAATGGCTCAACTGTTTAAATGTGAACAATAATTTGCATCAATCAGTGCACATTTATTTTTGAACTGCAATGGGAAAGTGTGAGGTCAAGCAAAAGAAAAAGACGTGAGACGTTCATGGCCATAAGAGGATAACCACTGGGATTCCCAACTACCTGAGCAGCACACCAAACACTGATAGTAAAGTTTCTCAATGGGCAGCACGGTAGCACAAGTGGCTAGCACTGTGGCTCACAGCGCCAGGGTCCCAGGTTCGATTCCCTGCTGGGTCACTGTCTGTGTGGAGTCTGTACATTCTCCCCATGTCTGCATGGGTTTCCTCCGGGTGCTCCGTTTTCCTCCCACAGTCCAAAGACGTGCAGGTTAGGTGGATTGGCCATGATAAATTGCCCTCAGTGACCAAAAAGGTTAGGAGGGTTAATTGGATTACGGGGATAGGGTGGAAGTGAGGGCTTAAATGGGTTGGTGTGGACTCGATAGGCTGACTGGCCTCCTTCTGCACTGTATGTTCTATGTTCTATGTTCATGTTCTATGTCACTGAGGACCAGTGTATGAGGAGGCTCGCCTTAATAACACGGCAGGTGAATTGCTCTATCTCCTAGAAATAGATCCACAAAGAGAAATAGCAGCACTCTTCTATCTTTACCAATACATGTAAGAACATCGCTAAACTTTTCAGACAACATCAGGAAACTTGGGAATGCTCAGATAGTTTGTGCTTCACTGGCAACATTGCCCAGGTCACAGCTTCTTCTTTTGTGCTGTACTGATGAATAAGTTAAAATAATTGGTGACACGCAGGACTTTTAAAAGATGTGACATCGTCAA
Organism: Scyliorhinus canicula; assembly: GCF_902713615.1. Classification (NCBI taxonomy): domain Eukaryota; kingdom Metazoa; phylum Chordata; class Chondrichthyes; order Carcharhiniformes; family Scyliorhinidae; genus Scyliorhinus; species Scyliorhinus canicula. Next base: position 131,655,504 of record NC_052155.1, on the reverse strand, counting down.
AAGGGTCCACTGACCTACACCCATGCATCCATTGAAGCAAATATGAGCGGAATTTAATGTTCACAGAAGTTGGACCACCCACTTGTGGAGAGCTGGTGGTAACCCTGCTGCAGTCATTTCTGGGAGTTCCATCGGTATTCAAACCCAATTAAGCAGTCTGCTGTCTGCCTTTTGCGTTCACGGGTCCTGCAGAGAGAATTGTCTGTCTCCAAGGACTAACAGCCAATCGGAGGTAGCGGTGGTTACTGCCAGTACTGCAGTAGGCCGTAGGAAGAGGATCACCAATGAAGAACCAAACTAATGGTAAGCATGACAGTATCAGTTGGGTCAGTTTGAGAGAATGCTGGTGCAAAGGATAGGGGGTATCTACCACCTGGGAGCAGCTCTCCCCCTGGGGGCCCATTGAAGAATCTAGTGAATTCTGGAATATCAAAACCATTACATCCACTACGTCTGTAGCTCCCTCTTTTACAACCTTGGGATGCAGGCCATTATGTCCCGAGAATGTGTCATATTCTAGTTCCGTTCATTTCTACAGTACTTCTTTACTAATACTACTCTCTTTAAGTTTCTAATTCTTATTTTATCCTTATTTCTTCACTATTTCCAGAGCAGGTTTTGTCTTGTGTTAAGATATCAGACCAGACCCCAACATTTGTTCGGACACTTGACGAGAACCCCAAACAATATTTTTTTTCAATTTATAAAACTATGAGGAAAGGATACTTCATCCCAGGTGTGATGACTGACCAATAGGTTTCTTTTATGTTAAAACAAACTTCAATTTAAGCACAGTATTAACCACATTAACATCAACGAAATAGGCTTTATAATAACCAGTTAAATAGTTCTTAAGAAAAAGAAAAAAATTGAACTAATTATCTATTCCTGCAATAACTACAATTGAGCAGCACAATACAGTTCAAATGCCACTTATAAATAAAGTTAAGAAACAGGTTACTTGCTTAGCCATGCAGAGACTTTTGGAGTGAAAGACCCTTTCAGGGCCAGATCCAATAAACTTGTGCTCAACCTAGCAGCATTTGACAAAGCTGCTGTTCAACTTAAAATCCTATAACAAACTGCAAAAACACAGATAGACCTGGGTCCTCCCATTAATTGCACAATCGGTATCCTACTAAGTTCCATGACCTGCTTAGCCATGACTATACACCATTCCTCCATAAATTAACTACAATCCAGGGAATCTCCAGCAATGAAAACACAATTCCATTAGCCCTTTATCTGTAACCAACTAAGTGATTGGAATCAATCATGACCTCACCTTTTATGACCAAAAATTATTAAATGTCTTTTTAGGCTTGAAAATCAATGTGATTTGTGCCAGCTATTCCGATGCGAATCTGGTCTTGTGTAATGGGACAGGATTTATTAATGATCTCATAGCTAGGGATCCTCTTGGAAGGAGCGATCACAATATGGTGGAATTTAAAATACAGATGGAGGGTGAGAAAGTAAAATCAAACACTAGTGTTTTGTGCTTAAACAAAGGGGATTACAATGGGATGAGAGAAGGGGGCAACAGAAAGCTACTAAAAAAGCTATAAAGAAGAGAAGGATAGATTGTGAGAGTAAACTTGCTCAGAATGTAAAAATAGATCGTAAAAGGTTCTACAAATATATCAAACAAAAATGAGTGGCTAAGGTAAATATTGGTCCTTTCGAGGATGAGAAGGGAGATTTAATAATGGGAGATGAGGAAATGGTTGAGGAACTGAACAGGTTTTTTGGGTCGGTCTTCACAGTGGAAGACACAAATAACATGCCAGTGACTGATGGAAATGAGGCAATGACAGGTGAGGACCTTGAGATGATTGTTATCACTAAGGAGGTAGTGATGGGCAAGCTAATGGGGCTAAAGGTAGACAAGTCTCCGGGCCCTGATGGAATGCATCTCAGAGTGCTAAACGAGATGGATAGGGAAATTGCAAATGCACTAGTGATAATTTACCAAAATTCATTGGACTCTGGGGTGGTCCCGGCGGATTGGAAATTAGCAAATGTGACGCCACTGTTTAAAACAGGAGGTAGGCAGAAAGCGGGTAATTATAGGCCAGTTAGCTTAACTTTGGTAGTATGGAAGATGCTGGAATCTATCATCAAGGAAGAAATAGCGAGGCATCTGATGGAAATTGTCCCATTGGGCCGACGCAACATGGGTTCATAAAGGGCAGGTGATGCCTAACTAATTTAGTGGAGTTTTTTGAGGACACTACCAGCGCAGTAGATAACAGGGAGCCAATGGATGTGGTACATCTGGATTTCCAGAAAGCCTTTGACAAGGTGTCACACAAAAGGTTGCTGCACGAGATAAAGATGCATGGCATGAAGGGTAAAGTAGTAGCATGGACAGAGGATTGGTTAATTAATAGAAAGCAAAGAGTGAGGATTAATGGGTGTTTCTCTGGTTGGCAACCAGTAGCTAGTGGTGTCCCTCAGGGATCAGTGTTGGGCCCACAATCTTTCATAATTTACATAGATGATTTGGAGTTGGGGATCAAAGGCAATGTGTCCAAGTTTGCAGACGACACTAAGATGAGTGGTATGTAGAGGATACCGGACGTCTGCAGAGGGATTTGGATAGGTTAAGTGAATGGGCCAGGGTCTGGCAGATGGAATACAATGTTGACAAATGTGAGGTAATCCATTTTGGTAGGAATAACAGCAAAAGGGATCATTATTTAAATGATAAAATATTAAAACATGCTACTGTGCAGAGAGACCTGGGTGTGCCAGTGCAGGAGTCGCAAAAAGTTGGCAACAAGGGCAGCACGGTAGCATGGTGGTTAGCATAAATGCTTCACAGCTCCAGGGTCCCAGGTTCGATTCCCAGCTGGGTCACTGTCTGTGCGGAGTCTGCACGCCCTCCCCATGTGTGCGTGGGTTTCCTCCGGGTGCTCCGGTTTCCTCCCACAGTCCAAAGATGTGCGGGTTAGGTGGATTGGCCATGCTAAATTGCCCGTAGTGTCCTAAATAGTAAGGTTAAGGGGGGGGGGGGGGGGGGGGGGGGGGTTGTTGGGTTATGGGTATAGGGTGGATACGTGGGTTTGAGTAGGGTGATCATTGCTCGGCACAACATCGAGGGCCGAAGGGCCTGTTCTGTGCTGTACTGTTCTATGTTCTATGTTCTATGTGATTAAGAAGGCGAATGGAATTTTGTCCTTCATTGCTAGAAGGATGGATTTTAAGACTAGGGAGGTTATGCTGCAATTGTATAAGGTGTTAGTGAGGCCACACCTGGAGTATTGTGTTCAGTTTTGGTCTCCTTAGCTGGGAAAGGACGTACTGGCACTGGAGGGTGTGCAGAGGAGATTCACTAGGTTAATCCCAGAGTTGAAGGGGTTGGATTACGAGGAGAGGTTGAGTAGACTGGGACTGTACACGTTGGAATTTAGAAGGATGAGGGGGGGATCTTATAGGAACATATAAAATTATGAGGGGAATAGATAGTATAGATGCGGGCAGGTTGTTTCCACTGGCGGGTGAAAGCAGAACTAGGGGGCACAGCCTCAAAATAAGGGGAAGTAGATTTAGAACAGAGTTTAGGAGGAACTACTTCACCCAAAGGGTTGTGAATTATCGAATTCCTTGCCCGGTGAAGCAGTTGAGACTCCTTCATTAAATGCGTTTAAGACAAAAATAGATAGTTTTTTGAGGAATAAAGGGATTAAGGTTTATGGTGTTCGGGCCGGAAAGTGGAACTGAGTCCACAAAAGATCAGCCATGATCTCATTGAATAGCGGAGCAGGCTCGAGGGGCCAGATGGCCTACTCCTGCTCCTAGTTCTTATATTCTTATGTTCTTATCATTGTGGTCTTCCTGCACTTTGTTTTTGGAGGGACCATCCTTTGCACTGGAACTAAGCGGGGCAGGTCTTTTAAAAAGGGTACTCCGATTTCAATGCCCAGGGTCATTGCGATCTTCTGCATTCAAGGAGAACACACTCAACCCTTGACCAGAGAGTGGCGACCTCCTGCCACTACTATATTTTTCAGATAACCCATCCATCCACACACTACACAGACATCAGGGTGACCCACCCGCACCACCCTTGCCAGCATCAGTCTTCACGTCCCCATTCTCATCAGCGCCCCCCCCCCCCCCCCCAGAGTGGCACTCTGCTATGGTCCCTTCTCTCTTCAGATCCTGCCCCATGGCAGTGACAGCCTGGCAGTGCCAACCTAGCACTGCCAGTTTGCCAGGGGACAGTGCCTTTCCCCATCCATCTGGGGGCTACAATGGCCTCTGAGCGCTCTGGCCTGCTCATCATGGCTGATCTCTGTTTGTGGAAACGAGTAGTGATTTGCACGGGCGCCACTTCACACTGACAGGTGGGAACTTGCACGACCCAGAAGATTCAGCAGCAAGCCATCTTTGCATATTGAAATCTATTTAAATGCATGGCTGTCCACAGTTGTTAGCACTGCTGCCTCACAGTGTCAGGGTCCCGGGTTCGATTCTGGCCTTGGGTGACTCTCAATGTGGAGTTTTCACTTTTTCGTGTATTTGCATTGGTTTCCCCTGAGTGCTTCGGTTTCCTCCCACAGCCCAATCATGTGCAGGTTAGGTGAGGTTATGGATTATGGAGTTGAGCTCGGGAGAGTGGGCATAGGTAGGCCGCAGTTTCAGAGGGTCAGTGCAGACTCGATAGGTTGAATGGCCTCCTTCTGCACTATAATGATTCTATGATTTACACCCACTGTTTGCGTCTACTGGGCAGGCTCGTGAACATCGCAAGCTGTTTGGCAGCAGCACAAATCCCTTTTCAGGGTTCTCCTGGTATCTTCCTGATATAGGGGATTTGTGCCGGGTGCAATGTGGCTAGAAAATACCCCCAGTATATTCATAGAGTTTACAATGCAGAAGGGGGCCATTCGGCCCATCGAGTCTGCACCGGCCCTTGGAAAGAGCACCCTACCAAAGCCCACACCTCCATTCTATCCCATAACCCAGTAACCCCACTCAACACTAAGGCCAATCCACCTAACCTGCACATCTTTGGACTGTGGGAAGAAACCGGAGCACCCGGAGGAAACACACACACACACACGGAGAGAGTGTGCAGACTCCGCACAGACAGTAACCCAAGCCGGGAATCGAACCTGGGACCCTGGAGCTGCGAAGCAATTGTGCTACCGTGCTGCCCCGTTTTTTAAATGTTTCCACCATATCCTTGTTTGCCGTGACAGCTGTTTCTATCTCTGACTCGAAGATAACTACTTTTTTGTTCACTAATCTCTTCCTATTTGAAGACCTATAGAAGCTTTTCCAATCTGTATTTTGTTTCTTTCTTGTTTGCATTCATTGTTTCTTCATATATTGAATAAGAAACTCGAGTCATAATTTCTGGCTTATACATTCATAATTCTTCAAATACCTGATGTAAAAGTTGATCTTAGACTTTCTGGGATTAAAGCTCAAAAATTTCAGAACCAATGTATAATTCTGGAGATAATTAGGCTGTTTTTTGTAATATTTAATGGAGATGAAAGATTAACAATTTTATGGTGCTCAGGAGCAGTCACATAGATCACGTGACACCTTTGATTCTGGGAGAAGGTGTTTAGGCATGAGAGAGGATAGTTGCATATTCTGGAGTTCTGTAGATAGAGTTACAGCATAGTTTTATTGGCAACCTTCGTACTGAGGAAAATATTCAAATCTAGTTCGAAGTAGTATTACTGAATTGGCTTTGTTAATTAATAAAGTTGGTGGGCCCGATTCTCCGCACCCCACGCCGGGAGGGGGAGAATCGCGGGAGGGCCGGGCGAATCACGACACGCCGCCCTGGCACCCCCCCCAAAATGGCATGTCGCGTTTTTCGACAGGCCGCTCGGAGCCTCGGCCGGATGGGCCGAGCGGCCTGCTGAACCCGACCGGTTCATGCCGGCGCCAACCACACCTGGTCGCTGCGTGAACAGTGCGCGACCTCTGTGTTTGGGGCCTGTGGGGGGGCAGAAGGAGAATCGAGCACCATGGGCGTGCTCAGGAGATGTCTGGCCTGCGATCGGTTCCCACCGATCGTCGGGCCGACGTCTCTAAAAGACGCACTCTTTTCCCTCCGCCGCCCCGCAAGATCAAGCCGCCATGTCTTGCGGGGCAGTGGAGGGGAAGACGGCAACCGCGCATGCACGGGTTGGCGCCGGCCAATCTGCGCATGCGCGGCTGACGTCACTTAGGCGCCGCCGGCCGCGTCATTCCCGGCGTGCCGCTTCTTGACGCAAGCGTCAAGGCCCGGCGTGCGAGATTGACGTGCCGCCGCTCCTAGCCCCCTGGGTGGGGGGGGGGGGGGGGGGAGAATAGGGGGCGAGGATCGACCTCCGACGCCGGAGTGAAACACTCCGGGTTTCACTCTGGTGTCAGCTGTTTGTCTCCCTTTGGGAGAATCGTGGCCGATGTTCTTTGTTGAACACTACACATTAATGCCACCCATACCAAGAAAACAGAGAACATCACAGTTTTGTATGCTAAAATCGTGAGAATCCATCACAGGCAACATATTGGTCACATTACGAAAATAAGAATGGACAAGGGGTTCATAGAAGGCATGGAAAAGGATTAAGAGTCAAGCATCACAGAGAGATTGAGGAGACATGGCACACTGCCATGAATATTATCTGCAGAGGTGAACAGATTCAGTGAAAATCTCCTTCATAAATTTGGAATATTGCGCACAGACGAATGGTCCCTGAAAACTCCTGCTGAGAGCCTTCTCCCTCTCCCCTTCCTGCTCCCAGTGTAAGCAGCTTGGCCTCTTATGTTGCCTCTGCTCAATCAGTCTTTCTTGCTGCCGACCAAAGGGGGTGGGAGGGGGGTGGTAATGACAGCATTTGCGATAATTGTTCTAACCTGAGCCATGGAAGTCAAAACAAAGGACTTCCCCACGTACAGCGCCACACCCTGTCGATTTCACTAAAATTAAATAGCAGTAAGACATGCATAGCGCCTCCACAAACTCAGACAGAGCCAACCAAAATTAATCAGCAACTTCAAAGTAATGCTTGATCTATTTAAATAACTCTGGTGGGTGTCTTCCCTGATGCTTCAGTGAATGATCAGATATGCATATTTAAGAGTGGGCATTATCTGGAGCAGGAATGTCAAAAGTCCGACATGCATCTGGCTGCACTATCTACATCCAACACATGCTCCTAACATCTGCTCCTTTCTGCACAGCAGCACGTGCTGTGTCAGAGGTGTGTGAACAAAGCACAGTCTGTATTTTGGTGCCAAAACATTGCCTGCAGCACCAATTCAACAGGTACCATGGGACAGAAAATCGATGCTTAAGCGTTTCATCAAATTAGCTTAATTTGTTTAATTTTTAATGGAATTAACGACTTGATCCAATTTCAGTGAGAGAATTATTACATTTTAAATATTTGACGGTAAACCTACACCTGCCGCTATTGCTGTGAGACTCTTCACTCTGCATTTACAGTGATGATTACCCTGCTGCTTGTTTTATGCACTCTGCCAAATCTACCACTATCACATTTTGTGAATTTCCCAGACCTCTCTGGATGCATTGTATAATGTACCACGCTCCTTTTGGGACTCCACCACCAGGACCAAGAACTTTTGGCCTTTCCCCTTTTTTGATATTGCAAGAGCATTTTTAAACATAATCATTATTTCCCTTTTCTTATATGTGCAACAGGCTGCTGGATTAAACATATTAAACATATTCAAAATGCCTTCAATTTACGTTGATCGCTGAATGTTGCTTTTGACCTTTATGGTAGCTCATATGATAGTCTCCCTCTTTGCCAGCTGCTTATTGACGCGTATTTGCATTTGACACCTCAATATTTTTCATTAAGTCTGACACCTTCATCAAAAAATCATTCCTGACCATCTCTGTGCGCTCTCCCAACTGTTTTTCTGCCAGCTGTTAAAATCAGTTCCAGCAGATTTTTGGATGAATTTTCAAGATCTTCGTACTTCAGCAAATGTTGAAACACGAACATGTTTAAAATATGTACTGCACCAACTATTAACTTTGACGGGTGTTTAAAATAGGTGCTGGTGGATTGCTCTCCAGTGATATACCCTGCTCCATTTCCCATTCAACTGAAGTCAATGTGAAGGAAAATGGGCTGGATGTAGAATGCACGATTGATCCGCTTTTGCCCATTCTGCAACGCTGCCAAAAATGGACATTCATAGAATCACTACAGTGCATAAGGAGGCTATTCAGCCCATCAAGTCTACTCTGACTCTCTGAACTAGTATCCTACCAAGGCCCGCTCCCCCACCCTACGCCTGTAACCCCATAACCCTACCTAACCTTTTGGACTCTAAGGAGAAATTTTAGCATGGCCAATGCACCTAACCTGCACATCTTTGGACTGTGGGAGGAAACTGGAGCACCCGAAGGAAACCTACGCAGATACGGGGAGAATGTATAAACTCCATAAAATCAGTGACTCAAGGTTGGAATTGAACCCAGATCCCTGCCGCTGTGTGGCAGCAGTTCTAAACACTGCGCCACCGTGTCGCCATTTTATGGAGCCTCATAAAAGACATTCCAAAACATTGATGCTCATGCACTCATTTGCAGTTCATAGCACATGATTTATGAGAGTGTAAAAATAGTGAAAGAAAAATGTTTTGAAGCTGAACAGTTGGTATAACGTATGATCATTTCTTTAATGAAAACATTATGCAATACTAAACATGTTTGTTTTAGATCTGGAGCTCTTCCACTAATATTACACAGTACTCGTCCTGTGTCGGTTTCCCTGATAGATAATGAAGTGTTGACGAATATGACCCTGGAGTTGCGATCAATTAAAAAGTGATGGAGTCAGTAATTCAAAGTTCTTACCTGAATCTTTCAGCTGTGTCATGGCATCTGTTTTTGCTTCATCTCCATTTTGATGAATAGGATGAAGTATAAGTAACAAGCGACACAGAGAAAAGAAAACTGGGATTTTAACTGCCTGATAATTAGTTCAACTTTATGGGCGGAATTCTCCGACCCCCCGCAGGGCCGGGGAATCGCACGGGGCCGGCGTAAATCCCGTCCCCACCGTGGCCGGAATTCTCCACCACCTGGGAATCAGCGGTAGCGGGAATCACGCCCCGCCGGTTGGCGGGCCCCCCACGCCGATCGGCGTGCCCCCCGCGGCGATTCTCTGGCCCGCGATGGCCTGAAGTCCCGCCGCTGTCAGGCCTCTCCCACCAACGTGGTTTAAACCACCTCTGTGCCGGTGGGATTGGCGGCACAAGCCGGGCTCTGAAGTCCTGGCGGGGGCGCGGGTGATGTGACCCCGGGGGGTGCCCCCATGGTGGGCTGGCCTGCAATCGGGGCCCACTGATCGGCGGGCGGGCCTGTGCTGTGGGAGCACTATTTTTCTTCCGCCGCCGCCAAAGACCACCATTGCGGAAGAGACCCTTTCCACCGCACATGCGCTGGCGCTGACGTCAGCGGCCGCTGACACTCCGGTGCATGCATGGACACATGCCGGCCGGTGAATGCCTTTTGGCCAGCCCGCGCCGATCGGCGTAGCGCCAAAGGTCTTTGGCGCCAATCGGCAGAGCGGGAGCCACTCCAGCGCGGGCCTAGCCCCGAAGGTGCGGAGAATTCCGCACCTTTGGGGACGCCCGACTGGTTGGCACCACTCCACTACGCCGGGACCTCCCGCCCCGCCGGGTAGGGGAGAATTTCACCCCAGTTTTCCAGCAATTGATTGTAGCTATTTGGACTTCACATAATGCTATCAATTCTATACAAAGAATAGCAATACCTAAGACTGCAAACCCACCGGGATAATAATACAATTCAAGGCAGATTCGATGGGCCGAATGGCCTCCTTCTGCACTGTAAATTCTATGAATTCTATGTGGCACAATAAATAATTCCTAAAACAAATGGAAGCTACAAAGAGATAATAATAAGAATGTGGAACTCTTAAACACATTGAATGATTAAGTTTACTGGCAGTTAATGTGTGATATATATTTTAGTAAGCAGAAGTAATAATATTAAATTGAATGGAGGCGATCTCATGATTTGTAGGAGTGTAGAGATTTGGAGATTCTGGTTTTCAAGCCATTAAAAACAACATGTGAAATGGATAAGACCATTAAAACAAAATGTCATACTGGGCTTATGCAAGAGGTGTAGAAATGTGAAGGGGACTCTGTAAACTTTTAGTAAGATCACAGTCGAATACGAGGTGAGATTTTAACTATGGTGCATCATTGCTGAAGGTGGAGCACGAAGTGGGCGCCATGTTCCTCTGTCTTGTTATTTGGCTGGTGCCCACATGATTCCAATTTGAAGTGCCGACAGAGTGCACCGAAAGGTCATGCAATCAATCATGTCGCAGAGGAAGCATTTCACTGATGAAACCCTCCATCAACTGAAAATGCAGCAGATCAGGGCAGGCTGTAAAAGCTTCTTGGACGAACAGGGAGGCTCAATATCACAACCACAACTATCCTGATAACCCGATTGTCATTAAAATAGACTTATTGAGGACACAAAGAGTGGCTTTTTCTAATTTAAATTTCACTTATTTATATTTCACATTACATTGGTTTCACTTTGTCAGTGGGCAAAGCTACAACATTCACTCCCGCTAAATCATTCCCCAAAAAGTAAGTCTACTCTTTCCACTGGGAGTTCCTTGACCACTCCAACAACTACTGGAGCTGGCACCAAATCACACTCTAATTGTACTTTATACAATGGAACTGGGATACAACTTCCACCTATCCCATTCACTAATACCTTAGCTATTACTGAGATCGCTGGAGGGAAAACAAAACACTTCTCCAGCACGAGATTTTGAGTAGGCCCTGAGTCCCTTAAAATTGTTATGTGTTTGGCTACATCAGTTGAGGAAAATGGGGTGACTTTCCACTTAGACACAAAACTAGCATATTTCTCATCTACCTCAGTCCTGCTCCCACATCAGTGTTCACCTCATGCCTCCTAAGTCCAATTTGCGCTACAGTTTACGCCGTAGTATTTTCCATTTTCGTTCCCTGTTCAGAATCCTCCCCATGAGTTCCCACAAGTCCTATGGACTTTCCGAGCAATTTCCAACATGCTGACCAAATGTGTCCCAACTTAGGACAATGGTGACATCTAGATTTCCATGCCTCATTTCCAGACAGCAGTGCCTTCCTTCCTGGTCTTAGGAAGAGATCTCGGTGCATTCCCTGCTATCCATTCTCTACCTTAGCTACCTGTATTCCACTCACTCCCCCACTTCCTATCCTTTTAAAAATTATGGGAGTGACTGAACAAAGGTTTAAATTTATGGATTAGCACATAATTGTTAGCCATAATTGCTGCTTGCCTAGCACTTAGTACCCTCTGGTCTTTAACATGGGTTCTTATGATAGAACATAGAACATAGAACGATACAGCGCAGTACAGGCCCTTCGGCCCTCGATGTTGCACCGACATGGAAAAAATCTAAAGGCCATCTAACCTACACTATGCCCTTATCATCCATATGCTTATCCAATAAATTTTTAAATGCCCTCAATGTTGGCGTGTTCACTACTGTTGCAGGTAGGGCATTCCACGGCCTCACCACTCTTTGCGTAAAAAACCCACCTCTGACCTCTGTCCTATATCTATTACCCCTCAATTTAAGGCTATGTCCCCTCGTGCTAGCCACCTCCATCCGCGGGAGAAGGCTCTCGCTGTCCACCCTATCTAACCCTCTGATCATTTTGTATGCCTCTATTAAGTCACCTCTTAACCTTCTTCTCTCTAACGAAAACAACCTCAAGTCCATCAGCCTTTCCTCATAAGATTTTCCCTCCATACCAGGCAACATCCTGGTAAATCTCCTCTGCACCCGTTCCAAAGCTTCCACGTCCTTCCTATAATGAGGCGACCAAAACTGTACGCAATACTCCAAATGCGGCCGTACTAGAGTTTTGTACAACTGCAACATGACCTCATGGCTCCGGAACTCAATCCCTCTACCAATAAAGGCCAACACACCATAGGCCTTCTTCACAACCCTATCAACCTGGGTGACAACTTTCAGGGATCTATGTACATGGACACCGAGATCCCTCTGCTCATCCACACTACCAAGAATTTTACCATTAGCCAAATATTCCGCATTTCTGTTATTCTTTCCAAAGTGAATCACCTCACACTTCTCCACATTAAACTCCATTTGCCACCTCCCAGCCCAGCTCTGCAGCTTATCTATGTCCCTCTGTAACCTGCAACATCCTTCCGCACTGTCTACAACTCCACCGACTTTAGTGTCGTCTGCAAATTTACTCACCCATCCTTCTGCGCCCTCCTCTAGGTCATTTATAAAAATGACAAACAGCAACGGCCCCAGAACAGATCCTTGTGGTACGCCACTCGTAACTGAACTCCATTCTGAACATTTCCCATCAACTACCACTCTCTGTCTTCTTTCAACTAGCCAATTTCTGATCCACATCTCTAAATCACCCTCAATCCCCAGCCTTCGTATTTTCTGCAATAGCCGACCGTGGGGAACCTTATCAAACGCTTTACTGAAATCCATATACACCACATCAACTGCTCTACCCTCGTCTACCTGTTCAGTCACCTTCTCAAAGAACTCGATAAGGTTTGTGAGGCATGACCTACCCTTCACAAAACCATGCTGACTGTCCCTAATCATATTATTCCTATCTAGATGATTATAAATCGTATCTTTTAGAATCCTCTCCAAGATTTTACCCACCACAGACGTTAGGCTCACCGGCCTATAGTTACCGGGGTTATCTCTACTCCCCTTCTTGAACAAAGGGACCACATTTGCTATCCTCCAGTCCTCTGGCACTATTCCTGTAGCCAATGATGACCTAAAAATCAAAGCCAAAGGCTCAGCAATCTCTTCCCTGGCTTCCCAGAGAACTACCCTGTTACTTTCGCTCTTTTCCAGAATCATCTTCGCCATCCTTTCCTCTACATCCCTAGAACTATTAGGTGGCCTATAGAAAACTCCCAACAGGGTGACCTTTCCTTTCCTGTTTCTAACCTCAGCCCATACTATCTCAGAAGAAGAGTCCCCATCTAGCATCCTTTCCGCCACCGTAATACTGTCCTTGACTAGCAGCGCCACACCTCCCCCTCTTTTGCCCCCTTCTCTGAGCTTACTAAAACACCTAAACCCCGGAACCTGCAACAACCATTCCTGTCCCTGCTCTATCCATGTCTCTGAAATGGCCACAACATCGAAGTCCCAGGTACCAACCCATGCTGCCAGTTTCCCTACCTTATTTCGTATACTCCTGGCATTGAAGTAGACACACTTCAAACCACCTACCTGAACACTGGCACCCTCCTGCGAAGTCAAATCTGTGCTCCTGACCTCTATACTCTCAATGTCCCGTACCCCAAAACTACAATCCAGGTTCCCATGCCCCTGCTGAATTAGTTTAAACCCCCCCAAAGAGCACTAACAAATCTCCCCCCCAGGATATTGGTGCCCCTCAGGTTCAGATGTAGACCATCCTGTCTATAGAGGTCCCACCTTCCCCAGAAAGAGCCCCAGTTATCCAGAAATCTGAATCCCTCCCGCCTGCACCATCCCTGTAGCCACGTGTTTAATTGCTCTCTCTCCCTATTCCTCATCTCACTATCACGTGGCACGGGCAACAACCCAGAGATAACAACTCTGTTTGTTCTCGCTCTGAGCTTCCATCCTAGCTCCCTAAAGGCCTGCCTGACATCCTTGTCCCCTTTCCTACCTATGTCGTTAGTGCCAATGTGGACTACGACTTGGGGCTGCTCCCCCTCCCCCTTAAGGACCCGGAAAACATGATCCGAGACATCACATACCCTTGCACCTGGGAGGCAACATACCAAACGTGAGTCTCTCTCGCTCCCACAAAATCTCCTATCTGTGCCCCTGACTATTGAGTCCCCAATTACTAATGTTCTACTCCTTTCCCCCCTTCCCTTCTGAGCAACAGGGACAGACTCCGTGCCAGAGGCCCGTACCCCATGGCTTACCCCTGGTAAGTCCCCCCCCCCCACAAGTATCCAAAACGGTATACTTGTTACTCAGGGGAACGACCGCAGGGGGTCCCTGCACTGACTGCTTCTTCCCAGTCCCTCTTACAGTTACCCATCTATCTCCAGTCTTTGGTGTAACTACTTCCCTGAAGCTCCTATCTATGACCCCCTCTGCCTCCCGAATGATCCGAAGTTCATCCAGCTCAAGCTCCAGGTCCCTAACACGGTTTTTGAGGAGCTGGAGTTGGGTGCACTTCCCACAGATGAAATCAGCAGGGACACTGATGGCGTCCCTCACCTCAAACATTCTGCAGGAGGAGCATTGTACTGCCTTCCCTGGCATCACCTCTAGATTAAAAAAAAAACAAGAAAAAGAAAAAGAAAGGAAGAGCTTACCTGATATTCCCTCAAACCCTGCTCCCGCTGTAAGGTAAGCAAATTTAAAGGCACTCACTCACCTTCACGACAGGCCCCTGCTCCCGCTTCCCAACCACCGTGGGGTGGGGGGGTTGGTTAGAGGAGGAGGCAGGGTGGGAAACACTCACAAAGTGTTTCGGGTTTAACTGAAAGGAAGGAATTCTTAAACTCCTCTAAGAGAATGACCTCTCTCAGAGTATAATAAGTAGTTTCAACTCCCAATACCCACCCATTAAAATTATCCCGCTTAGGGCAGCATAGTGGCGCAGTGGGTTAGCCCTGCGGCATCATGGCGCTGAGGTCCCAGGTTCGATCCTGGCTCTAGGTCACTGTCGGTGTGGAGTTTGCACATTCTCCCCGTGTTTGTGTGAGTTTCGCCCCACAACTCAAAGATATGCAGGCCAGGTGGATTGGCCATGCTAAATTGCCCCTTAATTGGAAAAAAAGAATTGGGTACTCTAAATTTATTTAAAAAAGGGAAAAAAATTGGCCTGCTTAACCCTTTCAAGTTCTGCCCAGGTTTGTCCCGGCTGTTTCCTTCAATTCTGAAATTTCTGCCTATTTGCTTCGGGAACCAATTCCTTTGCATCCAGAATAGCCTTTTTTCTCATCCCATAATATTTAGACTCCTGCTCTGACAGGGCAGCATAAACATCTCCGCCCCATCAATTTACTCTCCAGGGATAATGTCCACCTTGCTTTTGGCCACTCAATTTGCGTTGCTATTTCCTCAAAAGCTCTAAAGAACTTTTCTCCCTCATTCTCTTTGAATTTTGAGATGGCCTGTATAAATTTGAAGGGCATAGACGGAGTAGATAGTCAGAGACTTTTTCCCGGGGTAGAGGGGTCAATTACTAGTGGGCATAGGTTTAAGGTTCGAGGGGCAAGGTTTAGAGGAGATGTATGAGTTAAGTTTTTACACAGAGGGTAGTGGGTGCCTGGAACTCGCTGCTGGATGGTGGCGGAAGCAGGGACGATAGTGACATTTAAGGGAATCTTGACAAATCCATGAATAGGATGGGAATAGAGGGATACGGACCCCAGAAGTGTAGATGATTTTAGTTTAGATGGGCAGCATGGTCAGCGCAGGCTTGGAGGGCCGAAGGGCCTGTTCCTGTGCTGTACTTTTCTTTGTTCTTTGTCCTTTGTATATCACCATTGGGTTCCGTTCTAGGATAAAGGTCCCCTCTATGTTCTGGCACCTTCACATCCATTTCCAGTACCCTAAGCTGTATGTCTCTCCTTTTCTCATTCTTCTCTCTCTCTTTCACTTTCTTCACCTGATGAAGCAGCGCTCCGAAAGCTTGCGATTTCAAATAAACCTGTTGGACTTTAACCTGGTGTTGTGAGACTTCTTATAATGTCTTTCAGACTAAGCAACCTACCTTTAACTTAAAAACTGGAAACTCCAACAAGATGTGCTGTTTGGTCTGACATCAGTGATGACCCGCACTGATTGGCTTGTCTGGTGGCCAGTAGGTTTCCTCAAAAGACGGGTTCTTTTGGGGTCAGGCAGTGGGTCAAGTGAAGTCTTCATCTGATGAATGAGTAGCACTCCAAAAGCTTGTGATTTCAAATGAACCTATTAGATTGTAACCTGGTGCTGTGAGATTTCTTACTGTGCCCACCCCAGTCCAGCGCCGACATTTCCACATCATTAAAGACATTAATCATCCATGGGCAAAAAGTGGTAATAGCGAAAATGTTAACAGAAATTAAAAGGAGAAAAAGGGAACAGACGGATTAAACAGGAGGATATTTGCACGGGAGTACTTCTTGCTCAATTGACCAATGAAACATGTTGGATAACCAATGAAATCAAAAATAAGGGAATAAAGTATTTTCATGTGTTTGGCCAGAAAGAACAGGTGTGCTCCTCCACTTCACAAGGATAGTCTGGCCCACTGTCAGCCTGGAATTCTCTCATTTACTGCTGAGTTGAAACTGCTCCCACCCCACAACCATCCATCCAACCCCTACCTCTGGGACCTACTTGAGTAGCGGCAGGCAAGGTTTGTCAGCAAGCAGTCAGTGAGATGTCTCTTCAAACCATTTTATTGCAGGGTATTCCATGCCCTAACAACCTCAGCATCAAATGTGTTTTCCTCTATTTCTCCTATCATTCATTCATTTTGCAACCTCCAGTTACTATCTGGTCAAATCAAATTCATTTTCTTCTATGTAGCTCATTAAAACTCCCCAGGAACGCTTCTGTGATGTGTCTTTTCAGCCATTATTGCTTTAGTAAAAATGAAGCGTATTATTGTCAAGTATTTTCGGGTGGAAAGGTGAAGGGGATAGTTGGGTTGGGTGAAGTAGTGATCGGCGATGTCGGTTGTGATGTTCAGTTCAGTTACACCGTCTGATCATTTGTATTAACCAGTGTAATATTTCCAGGGTAAGTATACAGGTACGTCCAGCATATCTGGAATGAATTCTCCAGCAGTTCGCTGGCAGCAGGATTCTCTGGTCCTGCTAGTCGTGCACCCTCTCCTGTGGGCTTCCCAGCTGTGTGGGGTGGTTTCAATGGGAATTCTCATTGACAGCTATGGCAATAGAGTATCCCACCACCAGTGAATGGCGCACCGCCTACCGTTGCTGGGAAACGCATGGCTGGAAGACCAGCGATTCCCCCCCTTTGACACTAAGTTGAGGATCAGAGACTGAAGATTTCAGGTAGTGGAAATCAGCCATCAGATGAAAGTTCCCTGGCAATTTCAGCATATGTGCCTACATCAAGACTTTTGCAAGGTCCTGACTGTACTGATACTGGGAGATTTAGGCCAATATATATGTTGACTAATGATATAGTAGATTTAGAATAACCTCTTGTAGATCTTTTAATGATTACTACTTATTTTCTTCTAAAAATGTATAAATTCCATCCATATTTTCTTCGTGCCTGCCTATACCTTCTTGGAAGTTTGCTTTCTTCTTCATAATGAACCATACTCCCGTTTTTTGTTTGTCATCTGCTAATTTTTATATTGCACCGTCAATGAGCAAACCAAGTTGCTATATACAAATGTCTTTTGCCACACTTTATTAAATAGAACATAGAACATAGAACAGTACAGCACAGAACAGGCCCTTCGGCCCTCGATGTTGTGCCGAGCCATGATCACCCTACTTAAACCCACGTAACCCGTATACCCGTAACCCAACAATCCCCCCATTAACCTTACACTACGGGCAATTTAGCATGGCCAATCCACCTAACCCGCACATCTTTGGACTGTGGGAGGAAACCGGAGCACCCGGAGGAAACCCACGCACACACGGGGAGGACGTGCAGACTCCACACAGACAGTGACCCAGCCGGGAATCGAACCTGGGACCCTGGAGCTGTGAAGCATTGATGCTAACCACCATGCTACCGTGAGGCCCCGTGTGACTTAATCCAATATATTGTTCTCGGGAAGATCATCCACTACTAACTGATCTATTGTTTCCCAGTATTTTCCAATCCCCCTTCTGACAGTGGTGTGATATTGAAACTCTCCTGATGTCTGACACAATTTTGGTGTTCAAGAATGGGTTTGAAAGATTAAGGTCAGAGTCTCCTTCCTTTATTTGTCTCAGAAATCTTGGAAGTTTCCTGGGTTCTGGTTTATTTTTCCATTTGTGCTCCACTAACCTTTTCAGTGCGTGTTCCTTGTCAATGCTTATCGTTACCT
Source organism: Scyliorhinus canicula (assembly GCF_902713615.1). Taxonomy (NCBI): domain Eukaryota; kingdom Metazoa; phylum Chordata; class Chondrichthyes; order Carcharhiniformes; family Scyliorhinidae; genus Scyliorhinus; species Scyliorhinus canicula. Next base: position 131,637,408 of record NC_052155.1, on the reverse strand, counting down.
CCTCGTAGCTAGTGAACTGTTGATTTGAAATGGGTGATTGGAGGTCAAAGGTGAGTGAGCCAAGCAGTCAGAGGTTGTGAGAAGCAGCAAAAGTACAAGTGTGGCAATTGATGTTATTTTGCAAAATCAATGAAGTGAGGAAGGCCAAACTGCAAAAACCAGAAGAAATAAGCTGGCTGGATAATGGTGACACTAAGCGGCAGAGAAGAAAAGAGCTTACTCTGGAGGAAATATTCTGCATGGTAGAAGGAAAAGGATGCTCAAGACAGTAGCAAGAATGCAGATGCTTTGCAGTGTTCAATTTCATCATCAGTGGTGACCTTTTGAGAGAGAGCACTTCCCTTAATTAATCCACATTTGTCAAAGTAACTGCTAATTTTGTCCCAGAATATTGATTCTAAAACCTTTCCCACGACCAAGGTTAAAATGACTGGCTTGTCATTATAGTGCATATCCTTTTACACATTTCTGAATGAAGGTGTAACATTTGCAATTTTTGGGCTCTCTTGAACCACCCCTATATCTCAAAAGCATGGTAATAATTTCAAATAATGGGCGGCACTTTAGCACAGTGGTTAGCACTGTTGCTTCACAGCGCCAGGGTCCCAGGTTCGATTGCCGGCTTGGGTCACTGTCTGAACGGAGCCTGCACGTTCTCCCAGTGTCTGCGTGGGTTTCCTCTGGGTGCTCCAGTTTGCTGCCACAGGTCCCGAAAGGCATGCTGTTAGGTAATTTGGACATTCCCCAGTGTACCCAGAATGCGGCGACTCGGGCCTATTCACAGTAACCTCATTGCAGTGTTGATGTGAGCCTACTTTTGACAATAAAGACTTTTATTATAAGAATTGGAATATCATTATCTCCAAATTTCTACCCTTATTTCTGTTATATTACTTGTTTGTAATATGTCATTATTCTTTGCTTTACTTCCAGAATGGTCTGATGGTTAGATTTAAATGAAACTACCAATTTTCAATTCAAAGCAAAATTAAATACTAATGATGAAATGTGTTTCTTCACTCTTACAGAACTATCACTGATGATAAAGTAAATCAGAATAAGTATTAACTATATTTAACTATAAGTATTAACTATGCTATAACTCTCTCGCTAACTGCTGTCGAGTCACTCCTAGTTCGAAGAGGACCAAGATCCTTTGAGATCACATATTTATACATGAATCTAGTGCTGCCATCTAGTAGTTGTTTATATACTCTTTATATACTGTTACGAGCCACGGTTTAGAGAACACAAAAGTGTATCATGGAGTTCACCTGACCCACAACGTTTAATAGATTTTTGTTATGGGGAGCACAAGGGCCCACTCTCCAGGTGTGATGCACCAGAGATATAAAGTACTTTTAAAACAAAACAATGTATATTCTATGAATCCAGTTAACATTTTATAAACACACAGTAAACATCTGAACAACTATCAACTCAAATACTTCCCCACAAAGAATACAGTACTCTATAAGTAACCCTTAATCTTTCCTAGCAACATCCACAAGTTAAACCCTTTCAAAATAAAGACAGCAAGTTTAAATTCTCCACAGAAACAGGTATTACTTTGAAATCATCAAGTGATCTTTAGATTGCAGAGAGAGATCGTAACATCTTCTTGCTATGAATGCAGTTCTTCACCTCTGCAAATGAAACCAAAAACACACACCAGCTTTTTGCTCAAAGCAGAAGTAAAATACCACAGATCAAAACCCAGCTCCACCCACATTTTGACATCACTGCAGCTACTTGATAAACACCCATTTCTTACTCTCACGTGATACTTCCCTCCAAGAAAAAAATCAACTTCAAGATGGTTTCATTTTTCAACTTTTCAATTTCCTGTAAGAAATATGGACAGTGAATGCACATTTTTTTTAACAAAACAAAATACACAAACATTTAGAATAACATAGTTCATTTTTGTTCTTCTTCCTCCAACTGGAATCCCTCTTGATTGACAGTCTCATTAACATGAAGGTCTCTGCACGCTCCATCCATTTCTCTACACCTCGGCATTTCTCTTTAAGGTCAGATACTTTAGTTCAATCCGATTACAGAGCCCCTTGTAATTCTCCAATACAGGAGCATTGGTTAACATAGCCTTCAGGCAGTCAAATGCTCGTAAACACTCCGCTGTCCACTTACATTTGCTGTTTCAGCACGTCTGTCTTTGGAGCAACCATGGTACTAGAATTTGGCACAAATTTCCGGTAGAATCCACTAATGCTAAGAAATTGCATTATTTCCCTTCGTGTTGAGGGTATTGGAAACTCCCCAATAACTTTGGCTGGGGCATTTTTCATGCCAAATGGCATAACTTTGAATTGGTATATACCATCTGGAGTCACAAAAGCTGAAATCTCCTTCACCCTTTCGGATATAGGTACCTGCCAGTAACCTTTAAGTAAGTCCAGTTTGGAAATAAAAACTGATTGTCCCACCTTCTCAATGCAACCCTCCAAATGTGGGATAGGATAAGAGTCTGTTCTTGTAACTGCATTAACCTTTCTATGATCCACACACATCTATTGGGTACCGTCCGATTTTGGTACCAACATTATGGGTGAGCACCATTGGCTGCAACCCACTTCAATTATGCCTGTATTAAGCATACTCTCAATTTCGTTGTTAACCTGTTCCAATTTTTAAAAAAATATTTCTTCATTCTCCTTTTTCACATTTTCTCCCAAATTTACATCCACCAACAATAATCAGTAATAAACTATAATCAGTAACAAATATGCCAATCCTCACATCGATAACAATGATCCCATTCTCCACCAAACCCAAAACATTCACTCACATGTTCACATAAACAACTGACAAAAAGGAATCAGGAATCACCCATGGCCACCATTAACACCCATCGCTCCCCCACTCCACAACCCTCCCCCCACAACTAATGTTTGATGTTATTCAGTTCTTGAAAGTGCATAATGAAAAATGCCCATGAATTGTAGAACCCCTCCATCCTTCCCCTCAGTTCAAACCTAAACTTCTCAAGAGTCAAGAATTCCAACAGATCCCCCCCCGCCACGCCAGGGCACAGGGTGGAGAGACTGCCCTCCAACCCATCAGGATCCGCCTTTGGGCGATCAACAAGGCGAAGACTAAAACATCTGCCTCTGCAACCTGTGCCAATTTTAAAGGCTTAAGTCTATATGGGTGTTGTTTAATTGGAACAGCATTCCCCATATCTACGTCATGTATAGCCATTTTAGTACTTCCCAACTTATCTCCACAAACTTGCCCATGTGATATCAATAACTCTTTCAGGTCAGTTCGTTATTCCTCTAAAAGGTAACTGAACAATTTATCCCAATTTTAAGAACATCCTCATTTACCAATTTAATTTGAGGAATGTCAAATTCAAACTCATCTGGATTTGGATCTTCACTTTGAGTTAGAATCATTTAAACTTCTTCCATTTGCTCTCCTTCCCTTTCAAAGTACCTTTTAAGCATATTCACATGACACTCTCGGTGAGTTTTCCTTCTGGCTGGTGTTCTAATCACATAATTCACCTCCCTTAATTTCCTTTCAATCTGATGAGATCCACAAAAGCTTGCTTTTAAAGGTTCACCTGCCACTGGTAACAATACTAAAACATTATCTCCACTGGCAAAACTACAAACTTTTGCTTTCTTGTCCGCTACCAGTTTCATCACATTTTGTGCAACTTTTAAATGTTGTCCAGCTAATTCCCCTGCTCTATTTAATCGTTCCCTAAAATTTGACACATAATCCAATAATGTAAGTTCCAACTGCTCACTCACCAGTTTTTCTTTAATCAATTTAAGTGGTCCTCTTACCTCATGACCAAAAATTAGTTCAAAAGGACTGAATTTGGTTAACTCATCAGGTGCATCCCTAATTGTAAACAGTACAAATGGAATTCCTTTACCCAATCATTGATAATCTTGACAATAAGCCCTCAACATTGTCTTTAATGTCTGATGCCACCTTTCAAATGCTACCTGTGATTCTGGAAGGTACGCAGTTGATTTAAATTGTTTTATACGTAAGCTATCCGTAACTTCTTTGAATAACCTTGAGGAAAAATTTGATCCTTGATACGATTGTATTTCTGTGGGTACTCCATATCGAGTAAATTTAAGTAACTCCTCCACAATCGTTTTAGCTGTAATTTACATACTGAAATGGCCTCTGGAAAACCAGTAGACACATCCATAGTCAAAAGATATTGATTGCCACTTTTTGTTCAGAAAGCAGTCCTACGCAATCAATTAAGACCTTGTAAAAGTTTCTTCAAATGCTGGAATGGGTATTAAGGGCACTGGTTTTATCACTGCTTGAGGTTTCCCTATCAACGACATGTGTGACATGATCGACAAAATGTAACTACATCTTTATGTAGTCCAGGCCAATAAAAATATTTTTGTATTTTAGCTTGAGTTTTCCTTAATCCCAAATGACCTCTCACTGGTACCTCATGTGCAACTCGCAACACCTCCTTTCTATACCCTACCGGCAATACCACTTGATGAACATCTGCCCACGTTTCATCCATCTGCATATGTAAAGGTCTCCATTTTCTCAGTGACATAATTTTTATGGTATACACTCAGATAGCTCTTCCGTGTATGCTTTCTAATCCATCCATTTTATTTCTATATCTTTCTCTTGTAACACTGCCAATTTTCCTGAACTAAAAGTATCCGCCTCATCCTCCACCTGTTGTTTTCAAACCATCTGATCAAAAATCGTTTCCAATAATTGAACTTCAACTTTATCTTCACTCTTTGATATCTTCTTTTCTCTTAACTTGTGACTTTACGACCTTGGGCGGGATTCTCCGACCCCCCCACCAGAAATTCGGCGGGGGCGGGAATCGCACCGCGCCGGTTGGCTGGCCCCCTACGGCGATTCTCCAGCCCACGATGGGCCGAAGTCCCGTCACTATCAAGCCTCTCCCGCCGGCGGGAATAAAAACACCTACCTGACCTGTGGGATTGGCGGCGCGGGCGGGCACCGGGGTTCTGGGGGGGGGGGGGCGCGGGGCGATCTGACCCCATGGGGGAGTGCCCCACGGTGGCCTGGCCCGCGATCGGGGTCCACTGATCGGCGGGCAGGCTTGTGCCGTGGGGGCACTCTTTTTCTTCTGCCTTCGCCATGGCCTTCACCATGGCGGAGGCGGAAGAGATCCCCTCTCCAGCGCATGCGCCGGGATGACGTCAGCAGCTGCTGACACTCTGGCACACGCGCAGACTTACACCGGCCGGCGAAGTCCTTTCGGCCCCAGCTGGCGTTGCGCCGAAGGCCATTCACGCCAGCCGGCAGAGCGGGAACCACTCCGGCGCGGGCCTAGCCCCTCAATATGGTTGTTAACTTTGGGGCGGCCCGACACCGAAGTGTTTCACGCCACTCCAACACGCCACGACCCCTCGCCCCGCCAGGGAAGGGAGAATCCCGGCCCTTGTTACTACACAATCGGAAGAATCCCAGGATTTTCATCCTTCAACATTTCAGTTGTCTGATTTTCCACTGGCTTATCAACCACAGTAGGCTTCACTCCCACCTGCGATCCAGCTATATCATTACCCAAGATAAACTGTATTACTGGACAAGATAGTTTCTCTATTACTCCTACTACCACTTCAACACTCTTCACTGGACTTTCCAACTGTACCTTGCATAATGGAACACTACTCTTCTCATCCTGAATTCCACATATCACCACCTTTTCTGGCAATATTCATCCCAAACTACAAAACTCCTCAGCTCTCAACATCAAAGATTAACTCGCTCCCGTATCTCTTAAAATTGTGACTTCTTTACCTGCTCCTTCTGGTACACATGAATAAACTTTACCCCCACAAGTAAATTCTTTAAAGAGATCTGGCACCTGCTTATTGATCACCTCTTGATCAGGCTGTACAATCATTTGCACCTCCTTCACTTCACTTAGGCTTTCCTTTATCACTTTAACAAACACCACTGACTTATCCTGTTTTATCACATCAGCCGTCCCAGTGCTTTTCTTCACCCACCAACATTGTGACTTTACATGGCCTAGTTTATTACAGTGAAAACATTTGAAACTTTTCATTTCTCTTCCTCCCTCCTGGATTTCCTTTTTAATCTGAGGTACACTCTCCTTATTATCTCCCATCAGATCACCTTTACCTTCACCACTTGAGTATTTCTCATGTCCCCAGTTTCTATCCCTCACAGGCTGAAACTGATGTCGGAAACTAAGCTTTGATTTATGAACTAATTCATAATCATCTGCCATTTCTGCTGCTAATCACGCAGTTTTAACCCTCTGCTCTTCCACATGAGTTCTCACTGCATCAGGAATAAAATTTTTAACCTCCTCCAAATGTCTAATTTCTCTGAGAACTTTGTACGTTTGGTCTATTTTCAAAGCCCTATCAAAATTACTCTGTTTGATCCTTTCATACTCCATGTATGTTTGACTAGATTCTTTCCTTAAATTTTTAAACCTTTGTCTGTAGGCTTCAGGCACTAGTTCATATGCACCTAAGATGGATTTTTTCACCTCCTCTTACGACCCAGCTAACTCTTCTGATAATGATGCAAACACTTCACCAGCTCTACCTGCCAACTTTGTTTGAATCAGTAATACCCACATGACCTGTGGCCATTTTATTTGTTCAGCCACCTTCTCAAACGAGTGAAAGGATTCTCCCTCCTTCTCATCAACCTTAGCAATGCTTCGACATATTTAAATAGATATGACGCTCTTTCTCTTTATCCTCATCACTATCCTCCAACTGTATGTTTTCCTTTACATCCACCAATTTAACTGACTGTCATGTTTCATGGCCATTCTCTGAAGTTCAAACTCCCTCTCCTTTTCCCTTTCCTCTCTCTCTTTTTCATTTTGTTCTGCTCAGGCTATTCTTTCTTTGTCTCTTTCTTCTCTCTCCTTTTCTTTTCCCTGATCTGTATCTCCCTTTCTCTCTCTTTTTCTCTCATTTCATATTCAAGCTGCTTCCATTCTTTTTCATGTTCAAGTTGCTTGATTTGTAACTGAATTTTTGCCATTCCTACTGGTCGGACTGTATCTCAGGCAATTTTAAATGCTCAGCTAGTGCCGTAAGTGCCACCTATTTTCGTGTGCTGTCAGGTAACGCTAACTGCAATGTTTTTTGCCAAATCTCAAACCCTTTTTTTAGTCTCTGTTCGTGAAGTACTGAGTACAAGCCTCTCCACCCACAAAAACTTCCGAGACTCTGAAAGAGCCATTGTCCACAACACACTCCCTACCTAAACTGGAATTCCACACCTGAAAAGCAAACACAAATATACTCACCCCTCACTGTCTTTAAGTTCACTTATTCAACCATTCACTTATTCACGTAAGAAAGACTTTTAATCCACTAGCCCCCAATTTATTATGGGCCAGGATTTAGAGAACACCAAAGTGTTTCATGGAGTTCAGCTGACCCACAACCTTTAATAGATTTTGGTTATGGGGAGCACAAGGGGCCACTCTACAGCTGTGAAACAACAGAGGTCTAAAGTATTTTTAAAACCAAACAAAGTTTATTCCATGAATCTAGTTAACATTTTATAAACATACAGTAAACATCTGAACAACCATCAACTCAAATACTTCCCCCCAAAGAGTACAGTATTCTATGAGAAACCCTTAATCTTTCCGAGCAACAATTCATTAAAATAAAGACAGCAGGTTTAAATTCTCTACAGAAACAGGCATTACTTTGAAATCATCAAGTGATCTTTAGATTGCAGAGAGAGATCATAATAGCTTCTTTCTGTGAAAGCAGCTCTTCACCTCTGAAAACAAAACCAAAAACACAGACCAGCTTTTTGCTCAAAGCCAAAGTAAAAAACCGCAGAGGAAAACCCAGCTCCACCCACACTCTGACATCAATGCAGCTACTTGATAAACACCCATTTCTTAAAGGTACTCTCACATGACAATACCAGCAGATATACATATCACTACAACTTCCATCAGCATCCTCGGCTACATTCCATCTGGCCTCTGAGACTTTTCAATCTTTGTACAGATAGTCATTCTAATACCGCCTTTCTATTCATTTCTATCCTCTCTAGTATCTACTATTTTGATGCAATTTTGCCAGCCTCATCTTCCTTGGTGGAGACAGATGCAAAGTAAACATTCATTACCTCAGCCAAACCCCAATGGACACTACCCCTTCTCTAACTCCTCCTTTAATATTATATGCTTTTAGAATACCTTTGAATTCATTTTTATGTCAGCTGTCAGTTTCTTCTCATGCTCTGTCTTTGCCTCTGATATTTCCTCTTTTGCATTCCCTCTGACCATCCCATATTCAGCCTGGCACTCACTGATATTAACAATCTCGCATCTGTTTTAGTTTCATCTCATTCTCTATCTCTTTCATCATCCAAGAAGCTCTGCATTTGGTTGTCTTCACTTTCCCCCTTGTGGGAATGTACCTGCCATGTGTCCAAACCATGTACTCTTTAACGGAAATCCATTGTTCCCTAACAGGTTTTGCCTGTCAGTTTTGATTCCAATTTACCCGGGACAGATTCATTTTGAACCGATGAAAATTAATCGTGCAAATAAGTATTTTAAATTAGTTTACTCCTTGCCCTTTTCTATTATGAATGTAAACCTTTTGATACTATGATAACGTTCCTCTGAATTTTCTCCAATTGACATTTTTTCTACTTGACAAACCTCATTCGCCAGAACCTGGTGTGCGATTCCACAGATCCGTAAAGGCAGCAGTAGACAAGGTTGTAAAGGAAGGAAATGGAATGTGCTCCTTTATTGGCAGAGTTTTAGAATATAAAAGTAAGAATATAATGTTGGAATTGTATAAAACCACTGGTGAGGCCACAACTAGAATGTTTAATGCAGTTCTAGTCACCACATTACAGGAAGGATGTCATTGCTCTGGTGAGAGTGCAGAGAAGGTTTACAAGAATATTGCCAGGGCTAGAAAAGTGTAGCTACAAGGAGAGTTTGGATACATTGCAGTTCTCTTCCTTGGACAAAAGAAGTCTGAGCGGTGACTGGATTGACGTGTAAAGAATTATGAGGGGAAGAGATAGAATGGACAGGATAAAATTGTTTCCTTTCGAGGAGAATTCCAGAACCGGGGGACATAGATACAAAATAAGTGACAGAAGGTGTAGAGGAAACATGAGGAAGAACATTTTTACCCAGAGGGTACTTGGAGTCTGAAATACACTGCCCGAGGTGGTGGTGGAGGCAGAGACACTAATCTCTTTTAAAAAGTAATTGGATCTGCATTTTAAGTGCTGTAAGTTAAAGAGCTTTGGGCCGGGTGCAGGAAGGTGGGATTAGACAGGGAACCTGGGTGTCACTAGACTGGCATTGATAAGATACATCCATACATAGAACATACAGTGCAGAAAGAGGCCATTCGGCATATTGAGTCTGCTCCGACCCACTTATGCCCTCACTTCCACCCTATCCCCATAAACCACTAACCCCATCTAACCTTTTTGGAGACTGAGGGCAATTTATCATGGCCAATCCTCCTAACCTGCACGTCTTTGGACTGTGGAAGGAAACTAGAACACCCGGAGGAAACCCACGCAGACATGGGGAGAATGTGCAGACTCCGCACAGACAGTGACCCAGAGGGGTATCGAACCTGGGACCCTGACGCTGTCAAGCCACAGTGCTATCCACTTGTGCTACCATACAACCGTAAGATGGGTCAAATGGTCTCCTTTTGTGCTGAAACTTATCTATGATTCTATGGTTCTAATCTGATCCAGCTATGCTTCCTTCCCTGATTGGCAAGAAACATACTGATCAAGAAAATTTTCTTGAACACACTTTGGAAACTTTCTGCTATTTATATTATCCCAGTCTATTTGAGGATAATTGGTGTCCCCCATTTTCAGCACTCCATTGTTTTTTTCTGCTAATACCCGAAGACAATAAATCCTTGTGTCTTGGACAGAGCTGGACTCATTGTTACTCTCCAACAGAGCTTGACAGAGATGCAGGGATGTATCCCAGTAATTCCAAATAAGGTTGGGATTAAATGCCGCCAATGCTGAATTTATTGCCCAAAAGAGAAAGCATCAGTTCCCTCATGGGGGAGGGGGAAAAATTTAATCCAAAATGTGATTAAAAAGTTACTTCTTACATAGGTGTGGTCTATGTTGGGGAGTGCAAATCAGGAATGAGTCCTAATCCTTATGCTTGCAAATTTATGCATGGCAAGGATTGTGAAGGATTCCCTATAAAATCCCGCTATGAGGCTACCATTTTGAGCGGGAGGCGGGGGGGGGGGGGGGGGGGGGGTGGGATAGTGAGGTCCGGCGCCGAGGCCTCTTGGCCCCGCAATGCAATTCAGCACCCCCTCCCCAGGATTTTCTGGGTCAGTCCCATCCCACCCCCCAAAGAAACTAACCACAATGTTTATAAACATCAAGCTATGTTTGGCAGCTCCTGGACCACATCAAAGAGTGTTAAATGCTTTCTGTTAGTTTCAAAGCTGACCACTTCAAAACCACTCAAGAGTGGAAGGAGATGAATGGAATAATGCAGCCAGCTGTGTGTGTGTGGAAGCTGTAAGTCACAGCCTAGTAAAATTAACACCCTAGCTCACAGAGAAATGAATGAATGCCTTGCAGATCAAAGATCGGAGGGGGTGGGTTTAAACCTATCTGACTTGCTTTCTCTTTCCAGGAATTGACTGTTGCTGCTTCCTGGACTTAAGCCAGCAGGTGTATTGCACAGGTGAGTTTTAAAGTGGTGCTTTTTTCCTATACATCTGCCTGCACTTCCCTCTGGCTTTCAGGGGTCTCTCTTCTGGGGGCTTCCAGACAGGGGTCTCTCTTCTTGGGTGCATCCACGCACGGGTTTCTCTTCTGAAGGTCTCTGATGGGGGCCTCATTAATTAGAATCAAGAATGGGGGGCCTTGCCCTTTCTTACAAGCCCCTCTCCCCTTTCCACAACCCTCATCCCACCCTAGCTCATCAGTGACCTGGATCCCTCACTGACCCTTGGCTTCTGGTGGGTGTGATGCCAGCAGCTATCACCCCTCCCTTGATGACGCTGACCTCTGAATGGCTGGCAGACATTGGGAGGCGGGGTTTCCACTCCCTCGATCCTTGATTCCGGGGAAGGCCCACCTGACCGACACTTAATATGATGTGGAGATGCCGGCGTTGGACTGGGGTGAGCACAGTAAGAAGTCTTACAACACCAGGTTAAAGCCCAACAGGTTTGTTTCAAATCACTAGCTTTCGGAGCACTGCTCCTTCCTCAGGTGAATGAAGAGGTAGGTTCCTGAAACATATATATCGACAAAGTCAAAGATGCAAGACGATACTTTGGGTGCGAGCATTTGCAGGTAATTAAGTCTTTACAGATCCAGGGAGAGGGGTAACCCTAGGTTAAAGAGGTGTGAATTGTCTCAAGCCAGGACAGTTGGTAGGGTTTCGCAAGACCAGGACAGATGGTGGGAGGTGAATGAAATGTGACATGAATCCAGGGCCAACCCCCACCATCTGGCCTGGGCTTGCGAAATCCTACCAACTGTCCTGGCTTGAGACAATTCACACCACGTTAACCTGGGGTTACCCTCCTTCTGGATCTGTAAAGACTTAATTACCTATAAATGTTTGCATTCAAAGTATCGTCTTGCATCTTTGACTTTGTCTATATATATGTTTCTGGAACCTACCTCTTAATTCACCTCAGGAAGGAGCAGTGCTCCAAAAGCTAGTGATTTGAAACAAACCTGTTGGACTTTAACCTGGTGTTGTCAGACTTCTTACTGTATGACACTTAATATGGCAGGGCTGCCCCAAAGGGAGCTAACAGTTGACTCTCACCAGCAAGCGAGCTGACAAGCGAGACCTTCCTCACCTGGATTTAAATTCAACTCATTACGAGCAGCACAGACCTCAATTTCCTGGTGGATTTATGACATTGGAAAATGATCTCAAGTCATTAACTCAGGTGAAAAGTTTCGATTGTTATAAATAGAAGAAACAATACAGACAACCCTTTTCACTCATTAAAAAAACAGTAGAATTATTTTACATAGCTGGATAAATTCCCATGGAGGTTTTCCTGCTTATCCATTATATCCCTGTTGGAAGAGCTGTGGAAATCATAGAGAGGCATCATGGTCAACCAAAGCCTTGCTTTTAGTTTTCTCACAAATATATTAATAATAAAAAAGGTGGTTAAAGAGGAAAAAGACCAAAAAAGGCAACTGATTTATGGAGACAGGGGCATGGCTGAATAAATGATATGCGTTTGTGTTAACTCAAGAAATGGATGCTGCCAAGATCATTTTTTTTACATAGAATTTACAGCGCAGAAGGAGGCCATTCGGCCCATCGAGTCTGCACCGGCTCTTGGAAAGAGCACACTACCCCCTACCCAAGATCAACACCTCCACCCTATCCCCATAACTCAGTAACCCCACCCAACACTAAGGACAATTTTGGACACTACGGGCAATTTATCATGGCCAATCCACCTAACCCGCACATCTTTGGACTGTGGGAGGAAACCGGAGCACCCGGAGGAAACCCACGCACACACGGGGAGGATGTGCAGACTCCGCACAGACAGTGACCCAAGACGGAATCGAACCTGGGATCCTGGAGCTGTGAAGCGATTGTGCTATCCACAATGCTACCATGCTGCCCTAGAGGCATTCAAGAAATTCAACAAGATTAAACGAGAAAAAGAGGGAGCACTTAAATAGAAAAGTTATCTCCTTCAGATGGGTTTCACCCTGCGTTGCTGAGGAAAATAAATGTGGGAATTGATGTGTTATGCAGGTTGGTTCGACTTCGACTGCAACTGGATGCAGGGAAGCTAGAAACAAACGTCTGACACAGGAGATGATCCAACACTGTTTTATTTAACTATGGACTGCTGTACATGTTCAGCTGTGGGTTGACATTCTACTAATCCTACTGATGACATCTTACTGGCTCGACCAGACTTACTAGCTACATGGCAATAGTGCCCACTAACTTGTGCACTCTGACTGTCTCAGTATCTGGGTCTGAAAGAGCGGGAATCTTAATGCCCTGTGGGCTTTTTGGTGATGGTGTCCTGTCTGGTGCTTGGTTGTTCTGTGTTGTGTGTTCATTGGTCATCCTGTGTGTCAATCACTGCCTGTCTGCATCTCATTATATACATGAGTGGATATTATGACATCTGCCCTTTTTTTTGAATATGTTATGGAACGTGAAGGCATATACATGCCTGACTATGTACAAGTGGTGAGTTAACGAACATACGTTCCCCACGGTAGGCTATTGCAGAAAATAAGGAAGTATGGGATTGAAGGTGATTTAGCGGTTTGGATCAGTAATTGGCTAGCTGAAAGAAGACAGAGGGTGGTGGTTGATGGCAAATGTTCATCCTGGAGTTCAGTTACTAGTGGTGTACCGCAAGGATCTGTTTTGGGGCCACTGCTGTTTGTCATTTTTATAAATGACCTGGAAGAGGGTGTAGAAGGATGGGTTAGTAAATTTGCAGATGACACGAAGGCCGGTGGAGTTGTGGATAGTGCTGAAGGATGTTATAGGATACAGAGGGACATAGATAAGCTGCAGAGCTGGGCTGAGAGGTGGCAGATGGAGTTTAATGCAGAAACGTGTGAGGTGGTTCACTTTGGAAGGAGTAACAGGAATGCAGAGTACTGGGCTAATTTTTTTTACATAGAATTTACAGTGCAGAAGGAGGCATTTCGGCCCATTGAGTCTGCACCGGCTCTTGGAAAGAGCACCCTACCCAAGGTTAACACCTCCACCCTGTCCCCATAACCCAGTACCCCACCCAACACTAAGGGTAATTTTGGACACTAAGGGCAATTTATCATGGCCAATCCACCTAACCTGCACATCTTTGCTAATGGCAAGATTCTTGGTAGTGTAGATGAACAGAGAGATCTCGGCATCCAGGTACATAAATCCCTGAAAGTTGCCACCCAGGTTAATAGGACTGTTAAGAAGGCATATGGTGTGCTAGCCTTTATCAGTAGGGGGATTGAGTTTCGGAGCCACAAGGTCATGCTGCAGCTGTACATAACTCAGGTGCGGCCGCTCCTGGAGTACTGCGTGCAGTTCTGGTCACCACATTATAGGAAGGATGTGGAAGCTTTGGAAAGGGTTCAGAGGAGATTTACTAGGATGTTGCCTGGTATGGAGGGAAGGTCATACGAGGAAAGGCTCAGGGACTTGAGGTTGTTTTCGTTAGAGAGGAGAAGGCTGAGAGGTGACGTAATAGAGACATATAAGATAGTCAGAGGGTTAGATAGGGTGGACAGTGAGAGTCTCTTTCCTCGGATGGTGATGACCAACACGAGGGGACATAGCTTTAAATTGAGGGGTGGTAGATGTAGGACAGATGTCAGAGGCAGTTTCTTTACTCAGAGAGTAGTAGGGGTGTGGAACGCCCTGCCTGCAACAGTAGTAGACTCGCCAACTTTAAGGGCATTTAAGTGGTCACTGGATAGACATATGGATGAAAATGGAATAGTGTAGGTCAGATAGGCTTCAGATGGTTTCACAGGTCGGCGCAACATCGAGGGCCGAAGGGCCCGTATTGCGCTGTAATGTTCTATGTTCTATGTTCTATATGTACATGGGAAGGTGTCAATCGTGCAGATACAGAGCAAACGGAACAGAATTTCCAAAAGTAAAGTCTATAGATTCAGTCTTTGAGGCGGGCGACGAATTCTGGTCGATCGCCGCAGAGGTGAAGCAGCAGAGGCCGGCACTTGGACAGGCGGGATTGCTGGCATTGCGGCGGTGTCGTGGATAGGCGGGATCGCTGGCAGATCAGTGGCCTTGTGGCAGGAGACGTCCGGAGGAGACATGATAGCCGGTGGAGCAATACGGTTAGACGGTGGGTGGGGAACTCTCCGCAGCGCCCTCCTGTTGCGCCGGAGAATGAAGCCGTCAGCCATTTGAACAATGAAAGTCCTTAGGGCGGCCTTCCTGAAAACAACAGTTGGGGCTGACCAACCACCCTCAGGCAACTGGACGCGAACAACATCTGCTGGAGCCAGCGCAGGCAGATCCATGGCATGAGCATCATACGCGATCTTCTGCTGGTCCCTGGACCAATGTACTTTTTGCAGCACCGTGAGGTGGTCAAGGTCTGGAATGTGAATGGCTGGAACAGTCGTCCTCAGGTTGCGATTCATGAGCATCTGCGCCGGAGACAAACCAGTCGACAAAGGGGCTGCCGTGTAGGCCAGCAGTGCCAAGTTAAAATCGGAGGCTGAGTCTGCAGCCTTGCACAACAACCACTTGACAATATGGACCCCTTTCTCGGCCTTCCTGTTTGATTGCGGGTAATGGGGACAGGAGGTGATGTGTCTGAAGTTGTAGGATCGTGCAAAATCGGACCACTCCTGGCTGTAGAAACATGGCCCGTTGTCACTCATTACTGTGAGTGGTATCCCATGCCTCGGAAATATCTCTTTGCAGGCTTTGATGATGGACCTAGACGTGAGGTCCGACAATTTCACCACTTCCAGGTAACTGGAGAAGTAGTCGATGAAGAGCACGTAATCACGCCCATTGGCGTGAAAGAGGTCTACCCCCACTTTAGACCATGGAGAGGTCACAATCTCATGCTGTTGCAGTGTTTCTTTGTGCTGAGCTGGTTGAAACTTCTGGCAGGTTGGACAGTTGAGGACCGTGTCAGCAATGTCCTGGTTGATGCCTGGTTAAGAAGGATTCCCTCAATGACGATTAACAAGCACTCCTTCTCGATCTGGGCATACCGTTGCTCAGTTTAGCATCAGAGTGGGGTTGCTTTTTCAAGCATTAATCCATGAGTGGCACTTGGACAAGCATGGGTTAATAAATCACAGCCAGCATGGATTTGTCAAAGGCAAATCATGCTTGACTAAATTCATTGAGTTATTTGATGAAATAACAGAGAAGGTTGTTAAAGGACTGAGATTGATAATATGACTTTGAAGCTCAGGTTGTGAAAGTACCATTAATAGAATTGTTAGCAAAATTGAATGTCATGTGATTAGAGGGATAATGGCAGCCTGGATACAAAAATGGCTCAGTGTGAGAAAGCTGAGAACAGAGATGAATGGTTGTGTTTCAGATGGGAGAACAGTACAAAGTGCCGTCTCTCGGGAGTCAACATTAGGACCACACTCTCTATGAAACACGTTGAAGCACCTGGACTTGGGTATACAACATACCAAAGCCTTCAGATGACACAAATCTAAGAAAGGAGTTCAGGAAGATAGTAGCAAAAGTCATGAAGACTGATGGGCACATCTTTGATAGATTAAATTTAATGAAGGGAAGCCTGAAGTGATAGGTTTTGAAACAAAGAAACAAAGAGGCATACTTATATAAAACAATTTTTAAGTCTGTGCAACAATAGAAAATCTGTGGATTTATGTACAGAAATCTTTGACGAATGCAGGCCAAGTTGATAAGGCTGTTAAAAAGAATGTTTGGCTCAATAAATGGCAGCATAGGTTATGAAAGCAGTGAAGTGATGCGAAACATTTATCGGTTATTATTTAGGCGTCTGCTGGAGTATTGTGTTCATGCTTTGAAGAAGGGACAGAAAAAAATTATTAGAATGGTAGCAAGGATGAAGGAGTTCAGTTATGTGGAGAAACTAGAGTTGTTCTCTGTGGACAAGAGAAGGTTAAAAGGGAGTTTGATAGAGGTGTTCAAAATCATGAGAGAATTTGATAGCGTAAATCAGGACAAACTGTTTCCGCTGGAAGGATACTTAGTAACCAGGGAATAGGTTTATAGTAATTTGCAAAAGAACCAGAGGCAAGACAAGGGAAAATTATTTTTATGTAGTAGGTAGTTATGTGCAGTGTGCTACCTGATAGGGTGATAGAAGCTGGATAACAGGGAGAAGCGCAACTGAACATTTGTGATCAGCTTAACTGGACAATTTCGGGGCACCAGGACTGGCCAACTGGGGATAATTCAACAGGGTATTTTGCACCATTTCTGTATTATTTTGAAAGTTAAATTGTGTTTAAGTTACTTCTCTTTAAGTCCTTTTGCTAGTCAGACCTTATTGAGAATAGATTTACGTTTCTCTCAATTGTGCCATGAGAATGTCACCTTAATAAATGTTTGGCTGCTCATGTTACTGTAGTGATGTCAGAGTATGGGTGGAGCTGAGCTCTGGCACTGGTTTTTCTTTGTTTCACTTTGAGGAAAGCTTGGGTGTGTCTGTGTTTTTTTTTGGTTTCGTTTTTCAGTGGGTTGGAGATGAAGCCAGACAAAGAAGACGTACTGCTGTTCTCTATGCCATGAAAAGACTATCTCTTAATCATTTGTTGAATTCAAAACTAATAACTGCTCTCAGTAGTGACTTTAACCTGATGTGCTTCTGTTAAAATTTCTTTTTTAACAACAGACTGTTTGATTTGGAAAAAACATTGCAGTTAACATTGCCTGACAAAACGCGAAAAGAAATGAAATGGAAATCGCTTATTGTCACTAGTAGGCTTCAAATGAAGTTATTGTGAAAAGCCCCTAGTCGCCACATTCCACCGCCTGTTCAGGGAGGCTGTTACGGGAATTGAACCGTGCTGCTGGCTTGCCTTGGTCTGCTTTCAAAGCCAGAGATTTAGCCCAGTGAGCTAAACAGCCCCTGAGGTAATTATGGCGGTGGCTAAGCATTTAAAGTTGCCTGAGATACAGTTTGACTGATTGGAAATGGCAAAAATTCAGTTGCAAATTAAACAAATGGAACATGAGAAAGAATTAAAGCAGCTTGAATACGAAAGAGATAGAGAGGAAAAAGAAAGAGAAAGGGCGCCACAGATCAGGAAAATATAAAGAGAGAGAGGGCAGAATTCTCCCAGCGGGAGACAAACAGCCGACGCCGGTTTCACTCCGGCGTCGGAGACCGCTCCTCGCTCCCTATTCTCCCCCCAGGGGGCTAGGAGCGGCCGGCGTCGGAGACCGCTTCTCGCCCCCTATTCTCCCCCCAGGGGGCTAGGAGCGGCGGCGTGTGAGTTCTGCGTGCCGGGCCTTGACGCTTGCATCAAAGCGGCGCGCTGGGAATGATGCGGCCGGCGGCACCGAAGTGATGTCAGCCGCGCATGCGCGGTTGCTATCTTCCCCTCCGCTGCCCCGCAAGACATAGCGGCTTGATCTTGCGGGGCGGCGGAGGGAAAAGAGTGCGTCTTTTAGAGATGCCGGCCCAATGATCGGTGGGCACCGATCGCGGGCCAGACATCTGCTGAGTACGCCCGTGGTGCTCGATCCTCCCTCCGCCCCCCACAGGCCCCACACTCACTGGTCGCTCTCTGTTCATGCCGGCAGCGACCATGTGTGGTTGGCACCGGCGTGAACCGGTCGGTTTTGGCAGGCTGCTCGGCCCATACGGGCCGAAGAATCGTCGGTCACCTTGAGAAACGGCGAGCGGCGATTCTCCGAGCAGCCTGTTGCAAAATGCGACATGCCATTTTGGGGGGGGGGGTGGGAGAATCACGGGGGTGCCAGGGTGGCATGGCGTGATTCTCCTGGCCCTCCCGCGATTCTCCCCCCTGGCGTGGGGTGCGGAGAATCGCACCCAGAGTTTGAACTTCAGAAAATGGCCATGAAACATGACAGTCAGTTAGAATTGGCAGGCGTAAAGGGAAACGTACAGTTGGATGACAGTGATGAGTATAGTGAAAAAGAGGGTCATAGTCAAAGGCTAGGTGGGGATCTACTTAAATATGTCCAAGCATTGCCAAGGTTTGATGAGAAGGAGGTAGAAGCCTTTTTCATTTCATTTGAGAAGGTAGCTAAACAAAGGAAATGGCCACATCATGTGGGTATAACTGATTCAAACAAAGCTGGTAGGTTGGCTGGTGACGTGTTTGCATCAATACCAGAGGAGGTATCTGGGTCTTATGAGGAGGTGAAAAAATTCATCTTAGGCGCATATGAACTAGTGCCTGAAGCCTATAGACAAAGGTTTAGAAATTGAAGGAAAGGACCTGGTCAAACATACATGGTGTTTGAAAGGATCAAACAGAGTAATTTTGATTGATGGATAAGGGCTTTGAAAATAGACCAAACGTATGAAGCTCTCATTGAAATTATACTTTTGGAGGAGTCTAAAAGTTCAATTCCTGAAGTAGTGAGAACCCATGTGGAAGAGCAGAGAGTTAAAACTGCGAGATTAGCAGCAGAAATGGCAGATGATTATGAATACTTTCATCAATCAAAGTCTGGTTTCGATATCAGTTTCAGCCTGTGAGGGATAGAAACTGGGGACATGAGAAATACTCAAGTGACAAAGGCAAAGGTGATCTGATGGGAGACAATAAGGAGAGTGTACCTCAGACTAAAAAAGAGATCCAGGGCGGTGGGAAAGAAATGAAAAATTTCAAAGGTTTTCACTGTAATAAACTAGGCCATGTAAAGTCACAGTGTTGGTGGTTGAAGACAAGCACTGGGAAGGCTGATGTGGTAAAACAGGATAAGACAGTGGGGTTTGTTGAAGTGGTGAAGGAAAGCCCAAGTGAAGCGAAGGAGGGCAAAAGATTGTACAGCCTGATCAAGAGGTGATTGATAAGAAGGTGCCAGATCTCTTTAAAGAATTTACTTGTGTGGGTAAAGTTTACTCATGTGTATCAGGAGGAGCAGGTAAAGAAGTCACAATTTTAAGAGATACGGGAGCTAGTCAATCTTTAATGGTAAAAGATGAGGCGTTATGTAGTTTGGGAAAAATTTTGCCAGAAAAGGTGGTGATATGTGGAATTCAGTGTGAGAGGAGTAGTGTTCCATTATATCAGGTAAGGTTAGAAAGTCCAATAAAGAGTGGTGAAGTGGTAGTAGGAGTAATAGAGAAAATATCTTGTCCAGGAATACCTTGGGTAATGATATAGCTGGATCACAGGTGGTAATGATACCTACTGTGGTTGATAAGCCAGTGGAAAATCAGACAACCAAAGTGTTGAAGACCAATATCCTGGGATTTTTCCGGATTGTGTCGCAACAAGGTCGCAAAGGCACAGGTTAAGACAAGAGGTTAACTCAAAGAGTGAAGATGAAGTTGAAGTGCAATTATCAGAAACGCTTTTTGATCGGATGGTTGAAAAAGAACAAGAACAGGTGGATGATGAGGTGAATATTTTTAGTTCAGGAAAATTGGCGGAGTTACAACAGAAAGATGTAGAAATAAAACGGACGTATCAGAAAGCATATACGGTCGAGGAATCTGAGTGTATACCACAGTGTTATTACCATAAAAGTGATGGCTTGGTCAGAAAATGGAGACCTTTACATATGCAGGCAGATGAAAAGTGGGCAGAAGTTCATCAAGTAGTATTACCGGCAGGGTATAGAAAGGAGGTGTTGCAAGTTGCACATGTGGTACCAGTTATTTGGGATAAGGAAAACGAAAGCTAAAATCCCAAAACATTTTTACTGGCCTGGACTACATAAAGATGTAGTTAAATTTTGTCAATCATGTCACACGTGTCAAGTGATAGGCAATCCTCAACCAGTGATAAAACCAGTGCCCTAAATACCCATTCCAGCATTTGAGGAACTTTTTACAAGGTCTTAATTGATTGCGTGGGACCGCTTCCTAAAACAAAAAGTGGGAATCAACATCTTTTGACTGTAATGGATGTGTCTACTAGGTTTCCAGAGGTCATTCCAGTATGTAATAATGCAGCTTCAAAGATTGTGTGGGAATTACTTTAATTCTTTATTAGATATGGACTACCTGCAGAAATACAATCGGATCAAGGATCAAATTTTACTACAAGGTTATTCAAAGAAGTTATGGATAGCTTAGGAATAAAACAATCTAAATCAACTGCGTACCATCCAGAATCGCAGGGAGCATTAGAAAGGTGGCATCAGACATTAAAGAAAATGGGCGGGATTCTCCCCTACCCAACGGGGCGGGGGATACCGGCGGGATGGAGTGGCGTGAACCACTTCGGCGTCGGGCCGCCCCAAAAATGCAGAATCCGGAGTGGTTGGCGCCCGCCGGCTGGCGGGAAAGAGGTTTGGCACAACGCCAAACGGCGCCGAAAGGCCTCCGTTGGCCGGCGCATGTTGGCATATGTGCAGGAGCGCCAGCGCGTGCTGGCGTCATCCCTGTGCATGCGCAGAGGGATTTGTTTCCGCATTGGGAATGGCGGAGGACCACGGCCTCAGGTGCGGAACAATAGAGATCCCCCACGGCACAGGCCCACCTGCGGATCGGTGGGCCCTGACCGCGGGCCAGGCCACCTTGGGGGCACCTCCCAGGGCCGGATACCACCCACGACTCCCCAGGAACCCCGGAGCCTGCCCGCACCGCCAGGTCCTGCCGGTAAGGAACCAACTCTAATTTACGCCAGCGGGACTGGGAAAGAACAGGTTGGACTTCGGCCCATCGCGGGCCGGAGAATTCGGTCAGCCCCGGGACCCATTGAGTCGCGCTGGACCCCGCCATTCTCTGAGGTGGGCGGCGCGACTCACGCCGGGGCAATTTTTTGGGGGGCGAGAGAATTAGGGAGACGGCGGAGGCAGGATTCATGCCGACCCCCGGCGATTCTACCACCCGGCGGGGGTCGGAGAATCCCGCCCAATGTTGAGGGCTTATTGCCACGATTATTCAGAGGATTGGGATAATGGAATTCCATTCATACTGTTTGCAATTAGGGATGCACCTAATTAGTCAACCAAATTCAGTCCTTTTGAACTAATTTTTGGTCATGAGGTAAGAGGACCACTTAAATTGATTGAGGAAAAATTGGTGAGTGAGAAATCGGAAATTACATTATTGGATTACGTGTAATATTTTAGGGAATGATTAAATAGAGCAGAGGAATTGGCGAGACAACATTTGAAAGTTGCACAAAATGTGATGAAACAGGTCGCGGACAAGAAATCCACAGTTTGTAGTTTTGCCAGTGGATATAAAGTTTTAGTGTTGTTACCAATGGTAGGTGAACCTTTAAAAGCAAGGTTTTGTGGACCTTATCAGATTGAAAGGAATTAAGTGAGGTGAATTATGTGGTTAAAAACACCAGATAGAAGTAAGACTCACTGAATATGTGAATATGTTTAAAAGGTACTTTGAAAGGGAAAGAGAGAAAAAGGAGGAGGTTTTAATGATTCTAACTCAAAAAGACGAACCAGGGCAGCATGGTGGCACAGTGGATTAGCCCTGCTGCCTCACGACGCCGAGGTCCCAGGTTCGATTCTGGCTCTGGCCACTGTCCGTGTGGAGTTTGCACATTCTCCCCGTGTTTGCGTGGGTTTCGCCCCCACGACCCAAAGATGTGCAGGGTAGGTGAATTGGCCGCGCTAAATTGCCCCTTAATTGGAAAAAAATAATTGGGTTCTCTAAATTTATTTTTAAAAAAGTGACGAACCAAATCCAGATGACTGTGAATTTGACATATCTCAAATTAAATTGGAAAATGAGGATGTTCTTAAAAATTGGGATAACTTAGGGCAGGACGGTGGCGCAGTGGGTTAGTCCTGCTGCTTCACGGCGCTGAGGTCCCAGGTTCGATCCTGGCTCTGGGTCACTGTCCGTGTGGAGTTTGCACATTCTCCCCGTGTCTGCGTGGGTTTCACCCCCACAACCTAAAGATGTGCAGGGTAGGTGGATTGGCCACACTAAATTGCCCCTTAATTGGAAAAAAATGAATTGGGTATTCTAAAATAATTAATAAAAATTGGGATAACTTGTTGAGTTACCTTCAAGAGGAAAAACAAACTGACCTGAAAGATTATTGATATCACATGGGCAAGTTTGTAGATAAAAATTGGGAAGTACTGAAATGGCTGTCCACGATGTAGATGTGGGAAATGCTGTTCCTATCAAACAACATCCAAACAGACTTAACCCTTTAAAATTGGCACAGGTAAACAAAGAGATTGAGAGTATGCTTAAAAAATGGCATAATTGACGTGGGTTGCAGCCAATGGAGCTCACCCATAGTGATGGTACCTAAACCAGACGGTACCCAATGGTTGTGTGTGGACTATAGAAAGGTTAATGTGCTCACAAGAACGGGCTCTTATTCTATCCCACGTTTGGAGGATTGCATTGAGAAATTGGGGCAATCAGCTTTAATTTTCAAACTAAATTTACTCAAAGGTTACTGGCAGGTACCTTTGACCGAAGGGGCGAAGGAGATTTCAGCTTCTGTGACTCGAGATCGTATATACCAAATTAAAGTTATGCCATTTGGCATGAAAAGCGCTCCAGCCACATTTCAACGGTTAACTAACAAAGACGTTTAAGGTTACCCAATTGTGCGGTATACATCGACGATCTGGTAATTTTCAGCCAGACATGGAAAGAACATTTAAAACATCTGATGGAGTTATTTGATCGACTTCAGGATTAGGGTTTGGTGATAAACCTAGTCAAAAGTGAATTTGGAAAAGCCCAAGTCACTTTCCTTGAGGAGTTTCCGATACCCTCGAGACGAAGGGAAATAATGCGATTTCTTGGCATGAGTGGATTTGATCGAACATTGGTGAAAAATTTTTGTGGCGTGGTTTCTCCACGGATAGACTTGCTGAAAAAATGTCAACAATTTCAGTGGACAGCGGACTTTCAACACGCATTTGACTGCCTGAAAGCTGTGATAACCAATGTTCTTGTGTTGGAGAATTGCAAGGGACTCTGATCAGATTGAACTAAAGGGCGCGATTCTCCGCAACGGCCGATGCCGGCTTGAAACCCGGAGAGTTTCACGATGGCGTCGGAGGCCGCTCCTCGCCCCCTATTCTCAACCCCCGGGGGGCTAGGAGCGGCATTGCGGGGAACTCGACCGCCGGATCTTGACGCTTGCATCAAGGCGGTGCGCCGAGAATGACACGGCCGGCGGCGCCTACGTGACGTCAGCCACACATGCGCAGGTTGGCCGGCACCAACTTGCGCATGCGCGGTTGCCGTCTTCCCCTCCGCTGCCCCGCAAGACGTGGCGGCTTGATCTTGCGGGGCGGCGGAGGGGAAAGAGTGCGTCTCTTAGAGATGCCGGCCCGACGATCAGTGGGCACTGATCGCGGGCCAGTCCCCTCCCGAGCACGGCCGTGGTGCTCGATCCCCTCTCCACCCCCCACAGGCCCCATACTTACCTGTCGTGCGCTGTTCACACTGGCAGCGACCAGGTGTGGTTGACGCCGGCGTGAACAGGTCGGGAACGTCAGGCCGCTCGGCCTATCCGGGCCGGAGAATCGCGTGTCGCCGTGAAAAACAGCGACCCGCGATTCTCCGAGCAGCATGTCGCAAAAGGCGACACGCCATTTTGGGGGGGGTAGGGAGAATCGCGGGGGGGTGCCAGAGTGGCCCTCCCGTGATTCTCCCACCCGGCCTGGGGAGTGGTGAATCGCGCCTAAAGTATCTGACTTTAAAGAGAAATGCCGAGGCGTAGAGAAATGGATGGATCATGCAGAGACCTTCTTGTTCACAGAGACTGTCAATTGAGAAGGATTCCAGTTGGAGGAAGAAGAACAAAAAAAAAATGGACCACATTGTTATACCTGTTTGC
Organism: Scyliorhinus canicula; assembly: GCF_902713615.1. NCBI lineage: Eukaryota > Metazoa > Chordata > Chondrichthyes > Carcharhiniformes > Scyliorhinidae > Scyliorhinus > Scyliorhinus canicula. The sequence continues at coordinate 131,612,910 of NC_052155.1, read as the reverse complement.
GTGTGTTGTTCATCGAAACAAAAACGTATATTTACTGTGTGCATTTCTTTCTTTTAATAAATTTAGAGTACCCAATTAATTTTTTCTAATGAAGGGGCAATTTAGAGTGGCCAATCCACCTATCCTGCACATCTTTGGGTTGTGGGGGCGAAACCCATGGAAACACGGGGAGAATGTGCAAACTCCACACAGACAGTGATCCAGAGCCGGGATCGAACCTGGGCCCTCGACGCCGTGGGGCCGCAGTGCTAACCCACTGCGCCACCATGCTGCCCCTTGTGTGCATTTCTTAAAGGATAGTGAGAAGGTTAAAAATGAAACCACCTTGAAGTTGATGGTTTCTATTTTTTTCTTGGGGGAGGTGTCATGAGAATGTCACTTTAAGAAATGTTTGGCTGCTCACGTTACTGCTGTGATGTCAGAGTGTGGGTGGAGCTGAGCTCTGTTTTTTAGTTTCACTTTGAGGAAAGCTTGGGTGTGTCTGTGTTTATTTTGGTTTCTTTTTGCAGTGAGTTGGAGCTGAAGCCAGATAAAGAAGGTATACTGCTGTTCTCTCTGCCATGAAAAGACTATCTCTTGATCATTTGGTTAATTCAAAACTAATAACTGCTCTCAGTAGTGACTTTAACCTGATGTGCTTCTGTTAAAATTTCTTTTTTAAGTCTTATGGATGTTAAAAGGACAGCTTAAGGATTACGTAGTGTATTCTTTGGGGGTTGTATTTGAATTAATGGTTGCTAAGGTTTTCACTGTATGTTTTAAAAAGGTTAACTTGAGTTCATAGAATAACCATTGTTTTGCTTTAAAAAAAATTTTTCCATTTCTGCTACACCACACCTGTAGAATGGGCCATGTGCTCCCCATACCACTATCTATTAAAAGTTGTGGGTTAGGTGAACTCCATGATACATCTTGAGGTTCTCTGAACCCTGGCCCATAACAATTGTAATCAAATAGAGGCAATAAAAGATTCTTGTTTGCATCCGAGAAGTTTAACTCTAATTTCTATTGAGTTTTAGTCTCACAAAACTTCACTAAATCCGCATGGTAGATCTCTTGAGACTGTGCAGTGGTCACTTCTACTGATACTGTCATGGTCAGATGCCTCTGAAGCAGGTAGGTTGGTGAGGATGAGGTCAGGTATGTTTTTCTCTCTTGTTGGATCCCTCACCACCTTCTGCAGTCCCAGTCTAGCAGCTATTTCCTTGAGGACCCGGCCAGCTCGGTCTGTGTTGGTATTACCAAGCCACTCTTGGTCTTGGACATTGAAATCCCCCACCCAGAGCATATTCTGTGCCTTTGCCATCCTTCGTGCTTCCTCCAAGTGGTATTCAACATGGAGGAGTACTAATTCATCAACTGATGGTGGCCGGTACGTGGTAATCAGCAGGAGGTCTCCTTGCCCATGTTTAACATGAAGCGTAGAGACTTCATGGGGCCCAATGTCGATGTTGAGGACTTCCAGGCCACTCCCTCCCGACTGTATACCACTGTGTATACCAGCCACTTCTGCTGGGTCTGTCCTGCTGGTGAGACAGGACACACACAGGAATGGTGATAGTGGTGTCCGGGGACATTGTCTGTACGGTATGATCCTGTGAACATGACTATGTCAGGCTGTTGCTTAACTAGTCTGTGAGACAGCTCACCCAACTTTAGCACAAGCCCCCAGAAGTTAGTCAGGAGGACTTTGCAGGGTCAGCATGGCTTAGTTTGCCGTTGTTGTTTCGATGCCGTGTGGTCGGTCCGGTTTCATTGCTTTTTTATGTTTTTGTAGCGTTTGAATAAAACTGAGTGGCTTTCCAGGCCATTTCAGAGGGCATTTAAGAGTCAACCACATTATTTTGGGTCTGGAGTCATGTGTGGGCCAGATGAGGTAAAGATGGCAAATTTCCTTCCCTGAAGGACATTAGTGAACAAGATGGGTTTTTACGACAATGGTTTCATGGTCATCATTCTACTTTTAATTCCAGATATTTTACTAGAGTATTATGTACAATTTTGGTCCTCTTATTTGAAAAATAATTTAATTGCATAGGAAGCATTTCAGAGAAGGTTCACTTGACTCTTTCCGGGGTTGAAGGTATCTATGAGGAAATGTTGAACGGGTTAGGCCTATATCCATTGAGATTAGAAGAATGAGGAGTGATCTTATTGGAACATAAAATATTCTGAGGGGGTAAGAAAGGGGGGCACCTGGAGGATGTTTCCTCTTATTGGGGTGACCGGAGATATGGGACACAGTTCTATAATAACAGTTTTCAAATTTGTGAAGGAGGTGCAAAAATGTATTTTTTCTCAGAAGTTCATTACTCTGTGGATATCCCCCCCCCCCCCCCCCCCCTCCTCAGAAATCAACGGAAGCTGTGCCATTAAATTTATTCAAGGTACATTAGAAAATGTCTTGATAGACATGGGAGTAGTGGGTTATGGGGGGCAAACAGGAAAGTGGAGCTAAGGCCATAATCGGGACAGCCATTGAGGAGCAAGCTGAAAGAGTTGAATGGTCTACTCCTGTTCCTTGGTTCTAAACTCCATTAATGCTTGTCTAATAATGTCCTTACTGAGTAAACTGCAAACCACTGATTTCTAACCTTCACGTTTCAACAACTGTTCTCTGCTCCCATGGTCTATTCCAGAAAGCCAGACAGTGAAGGATGAAGATGAAACTTTGCAAGCTTCTATGTACAAAGATGATGTATTACAAACATGTACCACCTCACCCACCAACCACAGTTTTAATGTCCTCCTTTATATTCTTTCATGGCATGTGAGTGGCACTGACAGGGCCAGTGTTTGTTGCTCATCCCTAATTGTCTTTGACCTGGGTAACTTCTCGGCTATATCAGCAGACAGCTAAGAGTCACATGTAGGCCAGACCAAGTAAGGATTCCAGGCGTTCTTTCCAAAAAGGAGATTAGTGAACCCAATAGGTTTTTTAAACAATTGATGGTAGCTATCATGGCCACATTTCTTGAGACTAGCTTTCAATTCCAGATTTATTAATTACATTTTAAAATCCACTCACCCGGGATTTGAATCCATCCATCCCACAGCATTAGCCTGGACCAACGGAATCACTAGCCTTAGTGACATAACCGATACACCACCATCTCCCCCTCAAAATCTATATATAGGAATACAAAGAAAAATTCCAGTTAATGCCCACTATCTGAACACTATTAAATCCTCAATTACGATACAATTAACATTCACCACTTACAACTCTGTTGACTTCATCAACTTTAAATAGCAAAACATAATTCATAACCTATCTCTCAACACAGATAGAGCCAATAGGAATAAATCAGCAACTCACTCCAAAGTAGTTGATGTCCATTAAAATAACATTGTTGGGGGCCTTACCTGCTGCTCAATGCTTGTTTAATGGATGATGTGAGCATTACAGCCAAAAATGACACACAGACATCACGTTACTGAGACTGATGTACCAATTCACCAACCATGTATGATCTGGTGCATGCTCCTAATTCCGACAATAATGGCTCAGCAAAATAGTGCCTGGCATTAATTGGAGCTGAGTGTGTGCAATTACCGTGGATGCCATTTTGCATTCAAAAGGCTATCTTTAGCATTGAAGATACATGGAATACGGACTTGAATTTTGAGGCCTCAGACTCTTGTGAACAAAAATGGAGAACATACTCAAGTGCAACTAATGTTTAGTCGCTGTTGTGTCATTGGCTTGTAACTTCCTTTCAGATCCCTGACTTAAGTTGATGATCTGCTGCACATGCTAAAGCACCCGGAGGAAACCCACGGAGACAAGGGGAGAATGTGCAAACTCCACTCATACAGTCACCCAAGGCCGGGATTGAACCTGGCATTCTGAGGCAGCAGTGCTAACCACTTTGCCAACTTGCCGCTGCCACTTTCTCTCAGTGATTTGTTTTCCTCCCACAGTCCAAAGATATGCAGGTTAGGTGGATTGGCCATGCTAAATTGCCCAGTTGTGTCCAAAGCTTAGGTGGGGCTACGGGGGATAGGGGCCAGGGTAGGGTGCTATTTGAGAGCGCCGGTACTACATGATGAGTCGAATGCTTTCTTCAGTACTGCAGTGATTTTCTGATTGTACAAGTACAAATGAAAAAAATATTAGCTGCTACAAGGATAGTGACAGCAAAAAGGTCCTGGGACGCTTTTAAAATCTTCTGATCATAATTAAAATTAAAACATACAAACACTGTTAAGCATGCTACATGTAAAATTATACAATAATATCGTGCAGATTGAAGTTTTTTCACAGATTTAAAACAATAACCAAACCTATGTTCACTTATAAATAATCCCATTTAACCCTAAAGTAATTTAAATTACTATAAAAGAACCAATAACAACAGCAATGTCTGTACACACGAAAGATAAAAAAATATTGTGAAAACAACTTCTACACATCATTAAATACTTGATAAAATTGTTGAGCTATGGTCATTCAATCATATACTTAAACATGTGACACTAAATAAACCTTTTGGGCAGAATTCTCCGTAGCCCGATGCCAAAATTGGGATCAGCGATTGTGTGGAGAATGGGCGCAATTCTCCGCTCCCCACGCCAGGTGGGAGAATCGCGGGAGGGCCTCCCGACAAATTTCACGCTCCCCTGGTGCCCCCCGTGATTCCCCCCCCCCCCCCCCCCCCCCCCCCCCCCCCCCCCGCTCGGAAGAATCGGCGCTCGCCGTTTTTCACGGCGAATGGCGATTCTCTGATCCGGATGGGCCGAGCGGCCTGCCGTTTGCGGCCTTTTCACGACGGCGGCAAACACACCTGGTCCCTGCCGTCATGAAACGGGAGTGAGAAGCCCGTTTGGGGCTTGTAGTGGCCTAGCAAGGGACCTAGCAACATACCACAACTGTGCTCGGGAGGGGACAGGCCCGCAATCGGTGCCCATCGATCGTCAGGCCGGCGTCCAAATCGGATGCACTATTTCCCCTCCGCCGCCCCTCAAGATCAAGCAGCCACATCTTGCGGGGCGGCTGATGGGAAAGACGGCCACCCTGCATGCACAGGTTCGTTCCGTCAGTGTCATGACGTCAGCCGCGCATGTGCGGGTTTGAGCCGGCCAACCTACACATGCGTGGCTGACATCATTAGGCGCGCCGGCCGCATCATTCTTGGCGTGACGCCACCGCGGCTGAGAGTTACGGAGCGCCGCTCCTAGCCCCGCAGTGAGGGGAGAATAGGGGTCGAGGAGCGGCCTCCGAGGCTGTCGTGAAACTCGGCCGAGTTCACAACAGCCCTCCCGATTTTTCCCGGGAGCGGAGAATTCTGCCCAATGTCTTTTGACGGCAGATTTGGGGGCAGGTGCCGGTTTGACACCAGTTTGCGATGTTCCACCCCCTCCAAATTGGTGTCATTGGGACGAGCGCCGCGTGCAGTCACAAAGTCATTGGCACATCTTCAGCTGGACCACCCGTGATCCTCTACCCCCGATGGGCTGAGTTCCCGATGGCCCGGGCCATGTGTGGTCCCAACGGTCGGGAACCCGACATGCCGGCTGCGGACAGTGTCCAGTGGCGCCACACTCGTCCGTTATCCGTGCCGCTGGCCAGGGGGTTTCTGCTAGCTGCGGGGAGTAGTGGGGGGGGTGGTTCACATGGCGACGGTGCTAGCCCCTCATTGGTCCCGGAATTGGTGAGGGGTTTGCAACGATTTTCCCATCGTGATCCACCTGCGGATTCTCCGTTGGCCGCTGGAAAGGAGAATTCCACCCTTTATCTCTTTATTGGTTTCAGACAGTATGGAACAGAATATTTAGATTTTCCCAAGCTTTATTAACACGGATCATTAATGATTCACAAACAGGTTTTTTGTCAAGATTGTCAGGACGTGAACCTGAAAAGCTACAGCATGAAACTGCTCTCGTTCAGTGGAGCAAATTTACTGATAACGACTCACAGCCCATTTTATGACCTGCCTGATATTCTTTTAAATTTCATTTCACTACATGTATTTTTTTTTCGACGACTATGATCAATTTATGTTTCAGGATTAGAATAGCAGCTGATTGGCAGTGGATGTAGCCACCTGTGATGAACCGTAAATAATTTTGCGAGATTCTGCTAATTTTAGCTTGTGTTAATGGAGCAAACTGGGTAGAATTGGCAGAATCAGTGCAAGACTAGTATTTGAGACTTAAACAAAAGGCAACTGTGAGGGCATGAAAACAGAGCTAGCTAAATTGAACTGATAAATAAGATTAAGCGATGGGTCAATACAGATGCCATAGCAGATATTTAAAGGGATATTTCAGACACACAGACTAGATACAGTCCAATAACAAAAAAAACTCCAAGGGGAGGATCCACCATCCGTGGTTAACTGAAAAAGTTAAAGACAGTAGCTTGCATTCCCCATCCGTCGATGCCGGAATCGCGAATTGTGATCAGGCGGGGAATTGGGTGTCAGCTGAAAATCGGGGTCGTTGGCGAGCACCAAACGGAGAACAATGCTCCGGTGCCTCAACGGCAATGTTAATGCGTTCCACACCCTGCGCTGACGTGAGTATGCAAAATGTACAGTAGCGTTTGTTAACACATCATTAACGGGTCTGGCATAGTCATCTCCGGCCTCCCGTGATGGCCTGCATCCACCAGGCATAAGTGACGCCAGCGCGGTTCACTTGAGATGTTGAAAAACAGGGACTGGGTGCATTGGCCGCTGAAGGAGAGAGAGGAGTGCTGCTGGCTGGGGACGTGCCTGCCGATGCCGGGGTGAATAGCGGGGGGTGACCAGGAAATGTGCCTTGGGTTCAGGGTGTCCTCCCAAGGTCGAGTTGTCCGGGCACGGACAACCATTGTCGTGGCCTGCAAGGCAGCCACCTGGCCGTGCACACCTCCGACTGACCACAGTGACCCATGAATGTGCAGAGCACCACCGACCATGTAAGCGCCCGCCCCTCACAAGCCACCCACCAACAGGATGGACATGGTCCAGCACAGCCAGTGGCCCACCAGCTGCTGGTACATCCTCAGTGCACCCATCTGTGATGCTGTCCCATTGCAGGGGCAGCAAGGTAAGTACAGCATCACCCATACAGAAGAAGCATACACCGTGGTCTTTGGCATCTACCCTGGCACAATGCCCCTCTCAGGACAGATATCCCACCAGTGGCACTTTCAGCTAGCCCACGCGGCAGAACCACCAGCCGTCACCAAGCCCTGCCTGCCCACCAAACCCCTGCTCCAATCCATCCTGCCCGGGACAGGTAGGCACAACCCCTGCATCACACACAGGAACCACGGCACGCTACAGCTGTATTGCCAGCAGGTGCCCACCCCCTCGCCCAGCTCCATCCATGGGTCCTGCCCATATGCTTGCCACTAGGCACGGCACCGGTTGGTGACACACAGTGTTCCCCTGGCACACCCAACCCGATACCAGGTGCCACCCTGCTGATGGGTATCACATGGCCCAGCCAAGTAGACCTGTGTGGGCACAGGAGTACTCGCCATGCTAACATGTCTGTCCTTTACCGGTTGCAGACAATAGATTTTGGAGTCCAGCAAGGGATGGTTGGCATCTGCCTGTTCCGTGGCAGTCTTGTGGATGCATTGCAGCTGCATGAGCAGAAGCTGCTCACGGAGGACCCTGCAGCACAGGAGCTTGATGAACGTGCAGTTGGTGTGTGACTGTTGGCTGCACATCATGCACTTCTACGCTCGATATTCAGGCAGATGCCTGGACTGCTCTGTTGGGGCCCTCTTGTAAATGCATAGGAGGACCTCCCACATCGTGGAACCCGCTGCTTCCTCCACAACATCGCGCAGCAGAGGGGCGACATGCTGGAGAAGAAGAAACACCAGGCCTCATCCGATGAGGAAGATGCAGAGGACGGACAGGACATGGGGCCCGGGCAGGCACAGGTGGCCACATGACGTGCGCACGGGACAAACTAATAGCCTCCAGGTTTGCTGACTATGCAGCCAGGCCACTGGCAGACCAGCCGCCTCGTCCTGGGTTGGAGTAGCAGCGGGCCTGGTCCATGGGGCGGAGTATGATGATGGTGTCCTACTCGGCGATGATCTCTGGTGCTCTCCATTGTTTGACAAAGTGTGACTGCCGCCCTGGTGTCACATTCCACTGTCTGCCTGGGTGGTCCCCGCATGCATGCTGGTCAATCCATCACACAGGCCCACAGACCTTCGGGAGAGGCGTGGTGGCAATGGGGGTGATGAGAAGCGATGGGTTACTCAGCGGGTAAGCCATGCCACATGGCACTCCACATCTCTGGCTCCGTCTCCTGCCACCTGGGGTTGAACCAGGGGTATCCCCAGGTGGCATAACTCGCAGCCCACCATTGCGTCTTTGGAAACACATCTTACCTCCTTGCTCTCCCTCACCGGCCATGGCACCTGTCTCCCGATTTTAAATACCACAAGTGAACTAAGCCGACGTCTCTTCTGCCTGGCATAGGCGGAGCATCGCTGAGTCGGGCCTGTTAATGATATGCTAACGGGAGAGCCCCTCCTGCCCAGTATCAAACTTAAAGAAAAAATAATGACTGGATAATCTGTAACCCGATGCTGAAATCGTTTTCGGCGATCGGGCGGAAAATGGATTTTCTCGCGGGATCAGCCCATCGCTGGCTTGGCGCTGATCCTCTATGCTCCGCCCCCTCCAAACTGGAGTCATCATGATGCCCGCCGAGCACTGTTTCAACGCATCTTTGTCCGGCCCACCTGCAATGCTCCGCCCCAATGAGCCTAGTTCCCAATGACGCTGGACACATATGGTCCCAAAGGTGCGGGAACCCGGTGTGACAGCTGCGGACTGTGTCCAGCGCTGCCACACTTGGCCGGGATCCATGCCGACGGCCGGCAGGTGTTTCTGCAATGTTTGAGGGGACTGGTGGGGAATGGCCAGGGGATGGGCTGCGGGGTCGCCGTTGGCGGGTTGGGGTCGCAAACGGCCACCGGTAAATTGTACGGTGTGATCGGTGCAGGTCGTCAGCCGTGCCATTGCGCGGCCTGGGGCCCAGCCATTCTCCGGCTGTTTTCGGCGTGGACAGTGGTGGTTTCAGTTGGCGCTGATGCTCGTCCATCACCGGTGCCGGTATTGGTAAGGGTTGCATGCCGATTTTCCGGTCGTAAAAAACCACAAATGCTCCACAGGTACTGGCACTGATAGGGAGAATCCAGCCCCATATATCAGAAAAAGACGGTCGAGGACAGAAAGTTGGACAATATATAAAAAATACCAAGGAATGACAAATAGATTAATAAGGAGGGAAAGTTAGAGTACGAGAGAAGGCTGGATAGACAAATAAAGACATATCGTGAGAATTTCTACAGATATTTAAATAAGAAAAGTGTTAACAAAGCGACAGTCGGTCCAAAAGGACGTGCATCTAGGAAATTGATAATGAAAGGTAGTGAGGTGGTGGGTGAATTGAATGAGTGTTTTACACCAGTCTTCACTAGAAAGGGCACAACTAAGATCACAGAAACAGCTGGACATCAGGAAATGGATAGAATCGTAGAAATCATAATAAACTACAATCACCAGGGAATTGGTACAAAGAGGTTGTGGGGACTATGGGCTGACTAATCCCTGGGTCTTGATGGACTTCATCCTCGGATCTTGAAGGAAGTGGCTGGGAAGATAATTGATTCATTGGCTTTAATGTTGCAAAATTCCCGAGATTCGGGGAAGGTTCCATTGAATTGAGAATCAGCAGACGTAACTCCTTTATCCAGAAATGGAGGGAGACAGAAAGCGGAATTATACGTGCCTGTTAGCTTAACATCTGTTACGACACCTTGAGCTAGTGCCCTACATGCCCCGGAATTACAACACAAGTGTTAACCAATAACTCTTCTGAAAATACCCAAAGTATTTGGCACTTAGCTGCTCAATAATTACAGTCACCAGGTTTGTAAATGTAAACACAATTATTGTTTATTTATAAAATGAACTATAATGCAATATGCACCAAATACAACTGGTTAACTATTATCTCATTCCCAATGCCCACTTTAACTTGCCCCACCATCTGCCCACACACATAAGACAGATAAACACAGAGAGGTGGAAAATTGTAAAAATCCTAAGTAAAAGGAAAAATAGTTTTTGTTCCAGATGATAGTTTTTATAACAACTTCCTTCACAGAAAACCATTAGGTTAAAGTCTCTGTTGTCGCCTATATTTGTCATCTCTATAGATTCATTTGTTCAGTTTCTCTGTTGTTTAGAAATCCAGCACACACAGCTTTTCTGGAGAAGCACATTACTTCTCTTCAAGCCTCTCAGCTGGGTCAAAAATTCAAAAATGTTTTTGTAAACACACAGAGGCATACTAAGCCAAACCAAATGTAAACAACCCCCAATTCAACTTAATCTGACACCAAAACTTTACTTTCTCCCACTGAATGTAACCCGCACTAGAGCCAACACGTTCTTTTTTGAAGTTCTCAGTCTCTACAGGAATCATAACTTAGAGAATGGAATGTAGCAACAGTAGAGATGAAGGCCATTTATTCAAAGAAATGGGAAATATTTACAACATAGGCCATGTGATGTTCATTTAGCCATTCACACATCAAGATGCTGCAAATAGCTGTAACATTATACAATCATTTATCTGTCTTCTTAGTTTCTAATAAAGCCTTTAATTGTTACTTTTTGGATCTAGTTACTGTGGGGAAAATTGTCAAATTATGCTGCTACATATGACCAGCATTCAAACTTTTACAGACTGCATAAGAGCTAAAGACCAAAAGAACTCAATCGCATACATTCTCTTCAGGACTGAAATGGCAATGGAATCCTTATTTAGCTTGCATATGATCGTGAAGAAACCTTCATGAATGATAAGTGGCAATTGCTTCGGCTGCAGTACTTAACAATTAATAACAAATGCTTCATTTGAATTAATATATTTATGACTACATAGAGCACTCAAGTAGGCACTTTTGTCTTTTTGCCAGATGAGGCTGCATCTAAACATTAATTAATACTGAGAATAAGCTGGAGCTGAAACAACGGGGATGGTGCCTTCTTTCGGTAAAGTTAAGAATAATAATAATCTTATTGTCACAAGCAGGCTTCAATGAAGTGACTGCGAAAAGCCCCTCGTCGCCATATTCCGGCACCTGTTCAGGGAGGCCGCGGATGGGAATTGAACCCACGCTGCTGGCCTTGTTCTGCATTACAAACCAACTGTTTAGCCCACTGTGCTAAACCAGCCTCTAATATTAATATTGTTAATATTGCTCTACCTTGTGAAGAAATGTGTTGACACAGTGTAATTGTCCCTCATCTGAGCAATTTCCCATTTTAGCAAAGGTATCGTACGGATAAGTATTTGGAGCCTGAGCAATCTTCCGAGAAAAGTTTAGATTGGCGTTTAATAGTCACATCAGAAATTCAAATTCTCTTCCTGCACCGAGTAGTGCACAAAGGCAGGCTTTTGTTTGTTCTCATAGCTCGTCATTCCCAGAATATGTCCCCCGGCTGTCACCACACTGACTCTAAACATAGCTTGAAGGAAGATTAAGATCTTGGATCTGACTATACGCCCATAATTCCATCAAAAGGTCTTACAAAAAAAATATCTGAGTGACACCAGTGGAGGAGACAAATCCAGGCCCTCTGTGCAGTAAATGGCTTATTAGTTTGTGTTCAGTCACAGTTTATCACAAATTTTCTCAGGATGGTCGGAAAAGAGAAGACTAAAAGAGAAAAGGGGTGGGTTTCTCCGTTGGTTGATGCCGATATCGCAAAATGCGATTGGGCAGAGAATAGTTTCTGATGCCAAATCGCAGGGGGTGCTGATCTGATGCCAAATCGTGATTCTCCGTCACCTCGACAACGGCGTCAATGCCTACCGGAACGCACGGACAATAAACCCCGTTTGCATATTATTCGCGGGCATGACCCGGTATTCTCCTGGACCTCTACGATTCTCCTTCTCCAATGGACCGAGTTCCCGACGGCGCGGTTCACTTGTGCTTTTAAAAATCATGAAAGCGGCATCGTGGCTGATGAAGAAGAGAGAGAGAGGAGGTAGGACACAGAGAGGAGCGACTGTGGACTGCCGGGCCGGACACTGGCAGTGCTGGCTGGGGTGGGGGTTTCCCTGCCAGGGCCCTGGGTCCTGGGGAACAGGCCAAGTGGCCGGGATGACCCCCCCCCCCCCCCGCAGGACTGGGGCAGTGCCCAGGCTTGGGCCACAATTATCACGGTCATATTGCTGCACAACCATTGACCACCGACCTTGGTCCCTGCTTCTGCAGAGTGACACCGGCCGTATGGGTGCCCCAAGCCCCCACATCCCACCCTCCCACGCCTTACTCCCCACCTGGCCACGACCCACCGGCGGCCCACCCAGAGCATCGCCCACAGTAGCCTCCACAGGGGTCATGCTGCATACGCCTGGTGAGGGCCGTGCCAGCTGATGGTACCCCTGGCATCAGGGACAGGCAGCAGGGCCAGAGGCTCCCATGGTGTCAGCCACCAACGGGGGACAGGGGAGTGGCTATGGGGCAGAGTCGGGGCACTGTTTGGCACGGGGTACACACCTTGCTAACATGTCGACCTTTCACCCCTGCAGACAATGGATATTGGAGTTCAACCAGCAATGGTGACCTTCCTGGTAGTCGCCGTAGCCCTGGGGGATGCCCTGTAGCTGTAGGAGCTGGCGCTGCTCGAAGAAGCAGCAGCAGCGGAGTGTGCCGCAGAGAATCAGGTGGCAGCCACCCAGTCGGCCAACAGGCCGAGGAGGAGGAGGTGCCAAGGAGGCCTTGTGTGTACTGGCACAGCCTGTTATTTGAGGACCTGCGTGCCATCGATGACTTTGGCTGAGCAGAGAGGCAGTGCGACATCTGCCAGATGATGGCACACTTGGCACCATGGGGGTATGGGGATGGACACTCGCTCCCGGTGGACGTCAAGGTGACAGCTGCCCTGAACCTTTATGCGAAGGAGTCATTCCAGTTGCCGAGTGGGTACCTTCCGGAATCTCACAGAACTTGGTGCACAGGTTCATCTGTGCTGTGACAATGGCCCTATATGCCCAGGAGGCTCAATAGATCCATTTCAATGTGGACCGAGCCCAGCAGGCTGACTGCACCAGCAGGTGGGCTCGCTGCCATCGCTGGGATGATGACACCTATCCGGAGGCCACAGACCAATGCGGAGACCCGCTACAAAGACGCATGTATAGCAACCAGCAACGTGTTTAAGCAGTGCTTCGGCCTCCTGTAGGGGCCCTCCAGTATGATGCTGAGAGGATCACTTGCATCGAGCAGCAGAGGGTGAGTCCTGGAGGAGGAGGTGAAACACCAGGTCTCATCGAACGTGGAATATGCGGGGGAGGGCGATGATGAGAAGACATGGGGCCCGGATAGGCACGGGAAGCCACACGAAGTGTGTGCCAGGGCCAACACGCACGGGACGCTCAGATCACCTCCAGATTCACCAACTTGATGGGGGGGTTCGGGGTTACTGGCCAAGAAGACGGACACCACATTACACCACCACACCACCTCACTTCATTCCAGGCCATTCCCCCCCCCCCCCCCCCCCGCCCCCCCCCCCCCCCCCGGCCGTAGGGTTTGGGCCCTCGGTAGGCATTAACAGCAGGTCTGGTCCATGTGATGGAACATGATGACAACCCGCTCTGCGATGAACTCTGGTGCTCCGTATCGTATCCCAACGTCTCTTTCTTGCCCACCGTCCGCCTGGGTGATCCCTGCATGAGAGCTGGCCATTCCATCACACGGTCCCACTGGATCCCTGGGTCAACATTGGTGGGGACGGTCAGGGGGTGGTGGGGGGGGGGGGGGTGGTGGTGGAGGGGCAGCCACCCAAAACACCTGCCCATCCCCCGTCCCTCTGACTCACTCAGAACAGCCCACCCCTCAGAGATCTGAGGCACAGCCTAATGGGCCCCAACGTTACGTCTGGGTCGTTTCCTAGATGGTACATCAGGAGAGGAGGTGGCCTACTGTCATTTCTGCCCTAGGTCCCCTTTAATGGCTGTCTTCTGGGGCAACCGGGCCTGGATGGACTCAGTTGCTCTGGTATCGAACAGGGTCCGCACGCTCAAGACTATGGAACACAGAGAGTTGACCACCTCTGTCTGGGACTGCGCCACATCACTCATTGACTGTGCCACCACCTACTTGGTTTCTGTCACATCAGCCTGTGATTGCGTCATCTCCCACTGGGACCGGGCCTCCTCCCTCTGTGACTGTGCCACGTCGGCCAGTAGCCGCCGACATTCCAGGCCATGGCCTGCTGAGGCTGGGCCATGCTCAGGAGCGCCGCTGTGAAGACCAGGTGGCTCTGGCACATGGTTGTCTGTGAGTCGGCAACCCTGTCCTGGGCCTCGGCCAGTGCCTGCACAGAATGCTCTAGGCCTTGGACATGCTGATCCATAACCGAAACCACCGAAACCGCCGCCCCAAATGCCTCTCCCGCGGACAGCACCCATGCGGAGTTGGCCTAGGTGGCATGCATTGTCGGACTACTCCTGCACACGGTTGGACTCTTCCAACTGCACCCGTAGGTGCTGAATGCTCGCCAACAACCTACAACTGCACCTCCACGATTGATAGGACTGTCCATTCCAGAAGCCCAAAACCAGTCCGGACGGCAGCTACTTCCTGGGATCGGCCTGCCCTCCGACCACCCTGGCCCTTCGGGTGTTCCTACCTCCACCTGCATACCAGAGCACCAGATGTGTCCCAGGAGCCTCTTGACTAACATGCCCAACCAAGGTGAGTGTCTCTGGGATGGTGGAGGGAGTTGAATACTGCTGTGATAGAAAATCATTGTCATCCTCCCACCCGAGCTCTGGGGTCTCTTGAGTCTCAGGCAGGGGGCTGGTGTCTGAGCTGCTATCCTTGCCACTGTTGTTCACTGGGGGGGCTTCGACTATGGCACTGGTTTGGGGTGGGGATGGCAGATGGGCCCACCCCAGCTCCAGCAGGTCCTGGAAGATACAATAACATGCATGATTAGATTGCAGGCCGAGGGGGAGTGGGGCTGAGGTTGGGGGTGAGGGTGGTGTGGGAGTGGTGTTGTGGTGTTGTAGGGTAAGGCTGGTGTGGGAGTGAGGGATGTGGTGAGGGTGGATGACAAACGTGGCATGGGGAACTGCACCTAAGTGGTGTCTCACTTCCTCGCCCGCGGCCAAACCCCACCTCCGTGACCTTCCTTTCGTCTGGGCCGTCGACCACGTCCAGGGCCTTCAGGTCTGCCACAGTGAGGGTCTGCAGTCTGGTAGTCACGCTCCTGTCTTCTCCCACTCCTGGCGCAGCCTTCTCCTGGGGGGGGGGGGGGGGGGGGGGGGGGGAACAGAAGACAACAGCATGAGACAGTCTGACACATGCAGCCCAGGAGGTGGGTAGCTGAAGGCCCCAGTGGCCAGGGCACCCAGTCATGGCGGCCGGTATGAATGTTGGCATGTGGTGCAGGATGGGTGTGATGCCGCTAGCCCCACCACAGATGCTGAATCGATACAGTTTTGTTGTCATGAATGTCCACAAATCTTGTGTTGGCATCAACACTTATGTATGGATTTTCCGTAGCCCGACGCTGAAATTGTGTATGACGATCGGGTGGAGAATAGATACCAATGCCGGAATCTGGGCGGGTGCAGTTTGCCGCCAGTCTGCTATGCTCCGTCCCTTCCAAACTGGCGTCATCGTGCCTCATGGCGTGCACCGTTTCAACGCCATTGGCACGTCATCGGCCGGTCCACCTGTGATGCTCCACCCCAATGGGCTGAATTCCCGATGCTTTGGGCCTCGTGTGGTCCCAGCGGTCGGGACCCAGCGGGCCGGCTGCTGGCAGTGCCCAGCGCTGCCACACTCGTCTGGAATCCATGCCTCTGGCTGGGCGGGGGGGGTGGGCGGTTCTGCTAGGGCTAGGGGGACTGGTGGGGGCTATCCAGGGTGTGGGGTCACTGTTAGCGGGTTAGGGTTCGAGCACGGCTGGGCGGTAGCACAGTGGTTAGCACTGTTGCTTTCCAGCACCAGGGTCCAAGGTTCAATTCCAGGCTTGGGTCACTGTCTGTGCGGAGTCTGTACATTCTGAATTCCCCTCCGTGTACCAGAACAGGCCCTGGAACGTGGCGACTAGGGGCTTTTCACAATAACTTCATTGAAACATTAATGTAAGCCTACCTGTGATAATAAAGATTATTATATTATTATTACGGTGTGACCGGTGCAGGTTGTCAGCCTTGTGAATGCACGGCCCAGGACTTGGCCATTCTCCAGCTGTTTTTGGCGGAATGCTGTGGAAAATCGGCGCAAAACTCTCACCAATTCCAGTCCCGGTAGGCTAGCACCGACACCACGTGAAACACATGCGGACCGTTTTTGGCGCGGTCCGCATGTGTTTCACGTGGTGTCGGTGCTAGCCTACCGGTACTGGAATTGGTGAGAGTTTTGCGCCGATTTTCCTGGCCTGAACCTCCCATGGATTCTCCATTTGCGCTGGCACTTAGCCGCAGAAATGGAGATTCCAGCCCTTAGTCTCAGAAACGGAGAACTCAGCCCCAGGTCTTCCCGTTGGAGCTGACTTGCACTAGTTTTACGATCCCCTTGTGTTCGTAAAGCAGGATAGAATTCAAATGCCATTCAGTATTCCACAGCATGCAAATTTATGCATATCTGCCATCTTGAGCAGGTGGTCCGATAACGGAGTCCCAATTTCTGCACCCCACCCCACATCGCAAATTGGCCCTGGCTCCCATTGGAATGCACTTAGTGCCACTTACATCTCTTTGATGTGTCAGAGGGGAGGAGGAGATCCTATAGGCAGGGGGTCCCAGGATGGTTCCCCCTATTATAGGGGTCCCTGGGGGGAGTCCCACTATTACATGTGATCCCTGTGGGGAGGGGGGTGGAAACTCGATTACAAGGGTCCCAGGATTGCGGGTCGGGTCACTCAAATACTTGGGGGTGGGAGGAACCCAGGTAATAAGAGGGTTGGGGGCTGCTGTGCGGTGAGGGTGAGGGGTTGGTCAAGGCTGATTTGTGTTGAGGGGGGATCTGGCCTTGGATGGTCTCTTCCATCATGGCCATGACGTGGTGGACCTTGCAGTTGACCAACGAGGTCCACCATGTAAGGGTCACGATTGTAGAGGCCACTGGTGAACCGCGCCCATGTGATTCCAAGCCATGGGGACCTGATAGTCATGGGTGGATGGCTCAAAGAGCACTGGACTAGGTAAATAGATGGAAATGGGTCAATACAAACCATTTGCATTTATTTTCATGCTTCTGCTGACGTACAGCGTGGAACCCATTTACTTTGCCAGCGAGGGTTTGGAGCATAGCATTTGGGTCGGCACCCAGCGCCAGTCCCGATTTTGCCCTGACGCCAATTCTCCATCCCATCGGGGTACATATTCGTGGCATCCTGGGAAAGGAGAATCCCTCCATATAGAGTAGGAAGAGGCTTAACTATAGCAGACTCCAGTATAGATCAGTGGGGCCAAATGGTTGGTTTCCGTGCTTCTAAGCACGGCAATGCAATGCAGGTCTCTGAGTGCAAAGATTGATTTTTATCACAAGCAAATTCAAAAGACTTTTGCCCTGGTGCTTATTAAGGTATGAGAACAATTGCATGCTGCTGTCTGAGGGATAGGGCAATCTACATCAATAGTTCTATCATTAGATTAAAGATTCTACAGGTTTTGTAAATACATTTTTGAATAATGGAGTTAATGTGAACAATTACAGTACAATATTAACCCATCAGTAGTAATGTTGAATAACAAAAAGGTTTATCATTGTATCACGAGTGATTGAGGACAACTGCTTTTATTGATTCGATGTCAGTTGGGAGGCAATTACAGAGCTTTACAATCCACTGCAAGGATAAACAGGGGACACAGATGCTTGATAATTGGCAAAACAGCCATGGAGGAAATGAGAGACTTTTTTTGGAACAGGTAGTTATGATCTGAAGTGCACTACCTGAAAGGATAGTGGAAGAGATTCAACAATAACGTTTAAAATGGAATTGATATATCCATGAAAAGGAAAACAAAATGCAAGGCTATGTAGAAAGTGGGGGAGTGCAATGACCCAAACACTCTTAGAAAAGGTCAGCACATGCAGGGTGGCCCAAATAACTTCATCTTATGCTGTAAAATTCAATGATTCTGAGGACAATGCATATTACGTACTATTGCTACCACCATTCAAAGACGCCATTGTCATTAGCATTTCTGCTCATTGTAAGTTATCACCTTTGGGTGAGTTAATATGATGGCTGCACCCATGTGAAGAATGACTGGTGAGCTGGGCCAGAATCTTCATCTCCTTTCCTTCTGAGGCACAAGTGAAGGATGACACAACACCAAAATGTCAAAGTTTTGCTGCATTAGAGAAAATGCAGAAGTCACGGATAGCACCTACGTGGCCATCCAGCCACAGCTCATTGCAATTCAGTGCGAAAACATTCTTGAAATGGGCTGACTCAGGATAGAGTTAATTGTGCAAAGAGTGCGTGTTCTTTGCAAGAGCTTCCCTCCTCTCTGCCGGTGGAGGCACTCACTTAGAGCAAATGTAATTTAACTCATCCAATGTAAAGCTGACAGGATCTGACTGTCTGCCTCTTGTACACCCCATCTGATTTTACTCTACATTGGCTTCAAAGAAAATAACTCCTGATTGTTTTTGTTTTGATGTAATATAGAAATTGTCCTGTTATTTCCTGTCTGCTGCTTGTAACAAGACTGTAAATATTGGTTTTATTCAAATATGTAGCATTTCCTACAAATGGCGAACACAAATAAATTTCAATTGACCCAAATGTCTTGACATTGCGGTTCCCTCTAACAGAAACAGTTTAGATTTTGAATGGGTTTTATTTTGTTTATTCTTTAACAGGATATTAACATCATTGTCTAGACCTGGGCCGGGATTCTCCCCTACCTGGCGGGGCGGGGGGTCCCGGAGTAGCGGCAACCACTCCGGCGTCGGGCCTCCCTAAAGGTGCGGAATTCTCCGCACCTTTAGGGGATAGACCCACGCCGGAGTGGTTGGTGCCACGCCGACTGGCGCCAAAACTGGCGCCAACCACCTTTGATGCCCACCGCCCAGCATCGGGGATGGCCGAAAGGCCTCCGCCGGTTCACGCATGCGCCGGTGCGTCAACTGCTGCTGACGTCACCACCGGCACATGCGCGGTAGGGGGGTTCTCTTCCGCCTCCGCCATGGTGGAGGCCGTGGAGGCCGTGGCGGCGGCGGAAGAAAAAGAGTGCCCCCATGGCACTGGCCCGCCGGCCGATTGGTGGGCCCCGATCCCGGGCCTGGCCACCGTGGGGGCACCCCCCCCGGGGTCCGTTCGCCCCATGCCCCCCCCAGGACCTCGGGGGCCCGCTCGCGCCGCCAATCCCGCCGCCATCAGAGGTGGTTGAAACAACGTAGGTGGGTTTGGCCTCTCAGCGGTGGGACTTCGGCCCATCGCGGGCCGGAGAATCGCCGCAGGGGGCACGCCGATCCGGGTGGTGGAGAATTCCGGCCACAGGCGGGGGCGGGATATACCCTGCGGGGGGTCGGAGAATTTCGCCCCTGAATTGTGTTGCCAATTCCCAATTTTTGAAAAAATTATTTTTACAGTAAGAAGTCTTACAACACCAGGTTACAACATTTTTGTTTCAAACACTAGCTTTTGGAGCACTGCTCCTTCCTCAGGTGAATGAAGAGGTATGTTCCAGAAACATATATATAGACAAATTCAAAGATGCCAGACAATGCTTAGAATGCGAGCATTTCCAAGTAATTAAATCTTTACAGATCCAAAGATAGGGGCAACCCCAGGTTAAAGAGGTGTGAATTGTCTCAAGCCAGGACAGTTGGTCGGATTTCACAAGCCCAGGCGAGATGCTGGAGGATGAATGTAATGCGACATGAATCTCAGGTCCCGGTTGAGGCCGCACTCATGTGTGCGGAACTTGGCTATAAGTTTCTGCTCGATGATTCTGTGTTGTTGCGCGTTCTGAAGGCTGCCTTGGAGAACGCTTACCCGGAGATCAGAGGCTGGATGCCCTTGACTGCTGAAGTGTTCCCTGACTGGAAGAGAACATACTTGCCTGGTGATTGTCATGCAATGTCATTCATCCCCCACCATCAGGCCTGGGCTTGTGAAACCCTACCAACTGTCCTGGCTAGAGACAATTCAAACCTCTTTAACCTGGGGTTACCTCTATCCTTTGGATCTGTAAAGATTTAATTACCTGCAAATGCTCGCATTTTAAGCATTGTCTGGCATCTTTGAATGTGTCTATATATATGTTCCTGGAACATGCCTCTTCATTCACCTGAGGAAGGAATAGTACTCCGAAAGCTCGTGTTTGAAACAAACATGTTGGACTTTAACCTGGTGTTGTAAGACTTCTTACGGTGCTCATCCCAGTCCAACACCAGCATCTCCACATCTTAATTTTTACAGGATGTGGACTTCGCTGGCGAGGCCAGCATTTATTGCCCATGCCTAATTGCTCTTGAAAAGGTGGTGGTGAGCTGCCTTCTTGAACCACTGCAGTTCATGTAGTGTTGCTACACCAACAGTGCTGTTAGGGAGGGAGTTCCAGGATGTTGCCCAGTGACAGTGAAGAAACGGCGATATATTTCCATGTCAGGATGGTGAGCGACTGGAGGAAGCCTCCAGATGGTGATGTTCCCATATATCTGCTTACCTTGTTGTTATGGATGGAAGCAGTTGTGGTTTTGGGAGGTGCTGTCTGAGGAGCCTTGGTGAGTTCCTGCAGTGCATCTTGCAGATTGTACACATGGCTGCTACTGTGCACCAGTGGTGGAGGAAATGAATGCTTCTTGAAGAAATGCTTTGTCCTGGATGGTGTCAAGCCTCTTGAGTGATGTGAGAGCTGCACTTATCCAGGTTGTGTGGTGTAAAAGATTTACTGGACTGGGCTCTCCACTAATAAATGTTTTTCACAGCTGAGATTTTTATCTTTTACAATCCTTTGCAGCCCAATTCATAACGGACTCTGGTAACATTGGCCTAACTTTGATTCCAAAGTAACAATGCAGCTCATATTTCTGCCAACATTCCACAGCAACATCAAGCAAGGGCAGATTTGCAATTAAATGTGGAAATTGAAAATTTGTTCTTGAAAACAAGTCTCTTTAGCTTCACAAAACATTGCTTCTTGTTGTCTGTCTCCGCATTACAGTGGCTTTGCATTATTGATATAAAAGAAATTGAAATAATTCTACACAAAGATATATGTAAAGATGAGAAACAGGGCTTTAAAATGTAACATCTGGTATTTCTTTTGTTCAGTCTAAATGGATTATAATTACTATTTTTTGTGTCTGTTAGGTGCTCACCTCTAAACACTTTTTCTAATATTTTTAATTAAATCTGCACATTTTGCAGGTTTTGCTTCTGGCTGCAAACTGCAGCATACAGTCAAATACAATTTAACAATTAGTCATTTCGAGTCAGGAATAATAGAAGTGGGGGTGTGTTGTTAATATTCTTCACATGCACTCTTAGAAAAGAGCTGATGGAGGATACTATTCTTTCCAGTATTAGAAATGTTATGGAAGCCATATTTATGTTTCAGCTGTAAATTCACATTTGCTGTGAATTTACAATTAATAGGTAATAAAATCCAAGTGTGCCTCCTTGTGCCTCCTTGTTTTCCCCCATTGTATGTTAATGTGAAAACTTCTATCTCTTAATATTCCATTTCCACTGAGCTGTGAAGCCGGAGATTCACATTCATGGCACTAAATATCCAATTTTTTATCTTTTCTCTTCAGATTTGCAAGTTTAAAAATCAACACACATATTACGACGTGTGACTTGTGAACTGAATCCAAGTATTATTAGGTGCAATGAGTCTTGTCCCAAGACGATTCTGAGTTTATAAATCACACTTTTATTTTATTTTATTTTTTGCATTTGGGACACTTCTGGGCTGAAATTGGTCTTTGGCTGCAGTGCATAATGAGCGATAGAGATTCAATTTACCTCACCCAATTTGCTTTTCTATTGACTTTAATGGAAAATAAATTCAGGCTTATTGTAAAATAGGCCCACCAATTTGTTAATACCATTTCACACTAAATTTGAACATCAATTTTACTACCTTTGTCTCTTATTAACTTAAGATGTGCATAGTCAGCCACCTAAAACTTTGAAGTACACAACGAATATTGTTCCTCAAATGAATGGTGAGGATTGCCATCCTGAAATGACTGGCATTATGGCTGGGATTCTCCGAGGCTGCATCGGGTCGGAGAATTGGCGGGAGCGTGCACGAAGAATCGGCGCCAATCGCACTGGCGCGCTGATCGGGCACGTTGGAAGTGGCCCCCGTGGCAATTCTGCGCGCTCGATGGGGCGAGTGTCCACTGATGCCCATCGACGTCGTTTGCATATGGTCCTACGCGGCGGGATCTCAGCGTTCTGGCTGCTGGGGCCGTCCTGGTGGGGGGCGGGGGGGCCTAACCCCGGGGGAGGCCTCCACGGTTGTCAGGCCCGTGATCGGGGGCAACCAATCGGCGGGCACTCTAATTCCAGGGGGGCCTATGTTCCTCCGCTCCGGGCCCCTGTAGGGCTCTGCCATGTTGCCCGTGGGCTGGACCGGAGACGGCCGTGGCACACATGCGCGGACCTGCGCCGGCCGTGGTGGGCCGGCTTTCGGTTCCAAGGCAGCGCACAGCACTCAGACGCCATTCTAACCCCTGAGGATGGGGAGAATGACTGGGCCTGGAGGCCCGTTAACGTCGGCGTCGCTCGCGCCGGTTTTGACGCCGGCGTCCACACTTGGCCGGGATTTCGGAGAATCCCGGCCCTCATCCCTCAAACAATGAGTTTGGGACCCATAAAAACTTCAGTCCACATGAATGGAGGTGATGTTCAGAATCATACTTTTTAGCTTCAATGCAAAAGTACAGGCTATTCTGTATCTGTAAAAGGACTAGGGGCTGGATTCTCCATTCGGGAGACTAAGTGTTGATGCCATTGTGAAAACTGTGGAGTTTCACGACGACGAAATCGGATCCACAGCTGCAGCGATTTAACCACTCCCAAGGGGCTAACACGGACGTAACAAGGAATGCAACACTCTGGGAACGGAATGGCGGCCGATTTGCCGGTTCCGTGATTGCCGCACAACTGTGGCTGGACAGAAGTAGTTTTCCTCCTCCCGCACATGAGTGTCGCAGCCACATGGCCCAGGGGAGGAGCGGCGTGCTTACGAGATGCGGAACTCAAGACCCTCCTGGACTCTGTGGAGGAGAGGAGGCTTGTACTGTACCCCAGGCTGGGAGGGAGGTCCTCAGATGCCACCGCTCGCCATGCCTGGTTGGAGCCGCTGTCAGCGCCGTCGACGAGGTGACCCGGACAGGAGACCAGTGCAGGAACAAACTGCACAACCTCCTCAGGGCAGCCAGGTGAGTACCCAGCACGAAGCCCATGACACCAAGAACCCCGCCCTCCCCCCAGGTAGACAGCCGGACCCCCACCCTGACCCACATGCCAGCACCTATGCCAGCCGCAATGGCAGTGTGCCCTGGCCACTGATGTCATCATCTATCCCACCCCTGGGCTGCACGCATCAGTCTGTCTAACACTGTCATTGTTGTGTTTCCCTCTCCCACACACACACACACACACACACACACAGGACAAGGATGCACGCAACCGCCGTGAGCGGGAGAAGACCAGAGGGGGACCTCCAGACCTGCGGCCCTAACCACGACAGATCAGTGCTCTGCTCAGTGAGGAGAAGGAGGTTGCTGACACGGAAGTAGGCGGTGCGTGTCGAAGTGAGACCCCCTACCTGGTTGCGGGTCCTTACGACAAATGTGTGCCCATCCCAACACCCCTCACCCCACACCCCTCACCCTACACCCAAACCTCCCTCACCTCACACCCCAACCCCCCCTCACCCCAACCCCCCTCAACCCACACCCCAACCCCCCTCACACCACACCCCAACCCTCTCACCTCACACCCCAATCCCCCTCACCCCACACCCCAACCCCCCTCAACCCACACCCCAACCCCCCTCAACCCACACCCCAACCCCCCCTCACCCCACACCCCAATCCCCCTCACACCACACCCCAACCCTCTCACCCCACACCCCAACCCCCCTCAACCCACACCCCAACCCCCCTCAACCCACACCCCAACCCCCCCTCACCCCACACCCCAATCCCCCTCACACCACACCCCAACCCTCTCACCCCACACCCCAACACCCTCACCCCACACCCCAACCCCCCTCACCCCACATCCCAATCCCTCTCACTGCATACCCCAACCCCTCTCACCCCACACTCCACCACATCACGACTCGCCACCGTCCCTGATGTGACCGTTAATTTACTCGAGACACGATAGGAAGTAAACTATGGTTTTAATAGACTTACAACTGAGCATGCCTGCGACCAGAAGAACTGAGGGCAGACTCACAAGGCTGCAGCACTTATACTTCCAGAAGTGGGAGGGGCCATAGGCAAAGACATGGGCGGAGCCGAGGGTGGAGCCCTGTACAAGCTCCTCATCCCCCCCATGTGGGCAGAGCCGCGCAACGGCTCACAGACAGAGCCCACAAGGACACAATGCTATATAGTGTGAATGCAATACTATACAGTGTGAATGACATGATGTACATTCACCACATTCACCCCCTGTAAAAAAATCAAGTCCGGCGGGGGTGACGGGTCTACAGGTTGAGCCGGTGCGGTGGCCGAGTCATCCTTTGGGATCGGCGGAGCACCAGGGTTGCAGCCTCTTTGGGTAGCTGGGTGGTGACGGGCGGTGTGGATATGAGGGTGGACTCCGGGGGAGGTTTGGTCCGAGCTTCGTTCCTGACCGGTGCGACGGGTGAAGGGGGGCGCAGGAAACCTATAAGCGTTGGGGCACAGGGCGTGGGGGGTCGGGTTGGGTGTAGTGTGAGGGGTACCTCGGCGGTGGTGGTGGTGGTGGATCCTGCAGGCACCAGGTCCCGGAGGGAAACGGTGTCCTGACGGCCGTCGGGGTGTTCTATAAAGGCATAGTGTGGGTTTGAGTGTAGCAGTAGTACCCTTTCTCCTTGTTGGTCCATTTTATGTGTCCGGACATGCTTCCGGAGGAGAACCGGGCCCGGTGTCCTCAACCAAGATGGGAGCGAAGCCCCCGTGGTAGTGCCCCTAGGGAAAACAAATAATTGCTCGTGAGGGGTCTGGTTAGTGGTAGTGCACAGGAGGGACCTAATTGCATGGAGCGCGTCGGGGAGGACTTCCTGCCAGTGGGGTGTCGGGAGATTCCTGGACCGTAGGGTCAGTAGGACGGTCTTCCAGACCGTCGCGTTCTCCCTCTCCACCTGCCCGTTCCCCCTGGGGTTGTAGCTGGTAGTCCTGCTCGAGGCGGTGCCCTTGTCGAGCAGATACTGATGCAGCTCGTCGCTCATGAAGGACAAACCCCTGTCGTTGTGTACGTAGCTGGGGAAACCGAATAGGGTGAAGACACTGTGCAGGGCTCTGATGACTGTGTGGGAGGTCATATCGGGCCATGGGATAGCAAAGGGGAAGCGGGAGAATCCGTCTATGACATTGAGGAAGTACGCATTTCGATTGGTCGAGGGGAGGGGCCCTTTGAAATCGATGCTCAGGCATTCAAAGGGCCGGGAAGCTTTTACCAGGTGGGCCTTGTCTGGTCTATAGAACATAGAACATAGAACAGTACAGCACAGAACAGGCCCTTCGGCCCTCAATGTTGTGCCGAGCCATGATCACCCTACTCAAACCCACGTATCCACCCTATACCCGTAACCCAACAACCCCCCCCCCCTTAACCTTACTTTAATTAGGACACTACGGGCAATTTAGCATGGCCAATCCACCTAACCCGCACATCTTTGGACTGTGGGAGGAAACCGGAGCACCCGGAGGAAACCCACGCACACAGGGGGAGGACGTGCAGACTCCACACAGACAGTGACCCAGCCGGGAATCGAACCTGGGACCCTGGAGCTGTGAAGCATTTATGCTAACCACCATGCTACCCTGCTGCGGTCCGCGCAGATCAGGCAATCCCTGGTGATGGCTTTTACCTCCTCGGTGGAGAAAGGCAGATTTCGGGCTATGACGTAGTGGGCGAGCCGGGTGACCAAGCCATCAAGATTTTATCGTTTTTTATTTTGCCCCTTTGCGAGTTGTCGAACATGAAGGCAACCGATCTCTGGTCGGTGAAGAGAGTGAACCTCCTACACGCGAGGTAGTGCCTCCAGTGCCGTACGGCTTCCACAATGGCTTGAGCTTCTTTTTCGACTGAGGAGTGTCGAAGTTCCGAAGTGGAGAGGGTTCGGTAGAAGAAAGCTACTGGTCTCCCTGCCTGATTCAGAGTGGCGGCGAGAGCGACCTCTGATGCGTCGCTCTCCACCTGAAAGGGGACGGATTCATCCACCGCCTGCATGGCGGCTTTGGCGATGTCCTCCTTGATGCAGTTGAAGGCCTGGCAGGCCTCTGCTGACAGTGGGAAGAGAGTGGTCTGAAATAGTGGGCGGGCTTTGACCGCATACTGGGGGACCCACTGGGTGTAATAGGAGAAGAATCCCAGGCACCTCTTGAGGGCCCTGGAACAATGAGGGAGAGGGAGTTGTAATGGTCCAGGTCGGGGCCCAGGACTCCGTTTTCCACAACATAGCCGAGGATGGCTAGTCTGGTAGTGCGGAAAACACATTTCTCCTTATTGTAGGTGAGATTGAGTTTCTGGGCGGTTAGGAGAAATCGGTGGAGATTGGCATCATGGTCCTGCTGGTCATGGCAGCAGATGGTGACGTTATCCAGGTACGGGAACGTGGCCTGCAGCCCGTACTGGTCCACCATTCGGTCCATTGCTCGTTGGAACACCGATACCCCATTCGTGACGCCAAAGGGGACCCAGAGGAAATGGAAGAGGCGGCCATCTGCCTCGAACGCCGTGTAGTGGCGGTCCTCCGGGCGGATTGGGAGCTGGTGGTATGCTGACTTCAGATCCACCGTGGAGAAGATGCGGTACTGGCCGATCTGGTTGACCATGTCTGCAATTCTGGGGTGGGGGTACGCATCGAGGTGCGTGAACAGGTTAATGATTTGGCTGTAATCAACCATCATCTGGAACTTTTCCCCAGTCTTGATGACCACCACCTGAGCTCTCCAGGGGCTGTTACAGGCCTCTATGACTCCCTCACGTAGGAGCCGCTGGACTTCGGCTCTAATGAATAATCTGTCCTGCAGGCTGTACAGCCTGCTGCGAGTGGCTACTTGTTTACAGTTAGCCGTTAGATTAGCGAAGAGTGGAGGGGGGTCGATATTTAGAGTCGCTAAGCTGCATATAGTGAGAGGAGGTAGGGGTCTGCCGAAGCTGAGTGTGAGGCTCCTGAGGTTACACTGAAAGTCGAGCCCGAGTAAGAGTGGGGCGCAGAGGTCGGGGAGTACGTACAGCTGGAAATTAGAGTAGCTGGCGCCCTGTATCGTTAGGGTCGCAACTGGGCGCCCTTGTATTTGGATCGAGTGCGAAACCGAGGCGAGGGAGATAGTTTGCCATGTGGGGAAGATAGGGCGCGAACAGCGTCTTACCAGGTCAGGATGTACGAAGCTCTCAGTGCTCCCTGAGTCGTAGAGGCACGGTGTCTTGTATCCGTTGATTTGAACAGGCATCATCGAGCTCCTGAGGTGCTTCGGACACGACTGGTCCAAAGTGACTGCATTGAGTTGCGGGTAGTCGGTGGCTCGATCAGCAGTGCTGGAGTGGCACAATGGTGACTGTCCACGGAGGTCGTAGTCGTCGAGGTGAACTTCGGGTGATGGCCACAATGGCGGCCCCCGTTGATCGCACGTGGCGGGTGATGAAGAAGATGGCGTCCAAGAGGGCCTCCCCCGTGGATCGCAGGTGGCGGGCGGCAAGGAAGATGGTGCCCAAGATAGCGGCCCCCATGACTCGCACATGGCCGGCCACGTGGGGGAGGATTGCCAAGATGGCGGCACCCATGAGTCGCACATATCGGGCGGAGTCGGCAGACACGCTGCAACATTGCAGGGTTTACGGGCCTGCGAGTTGGGGGAGCGATTGCTCTGGACTGCGGAGGAGTTAGAGGATTTTGATTTCGACAGGCATACTTTGGCATAATGTCCTTTTCGACCGCAGCTGCTGCAGGTCGTGTTGCGGGCTGGGCAGTGCAGCCGTGGGTGTTGGGGCTGGCCATAAAAATGGCACGCTGGCGCTCCATAGTGGGTGGGTGGCCGCGCGGCGCTGGCCTGGGGCAGTCGCTGGTCGGGGGTCCACGATGGGGTCGCTTGGTCTGCGGGGAATGAGTTGAGACTTTGAAACGCAACCTCCATTGGGTACCAGCCTCCCCGGAGAGGCGCCGGAATGTGGCGACTAGGGGCTTTTCACAGTAACTTCATTGAAGCCTACTCGTGACAATAAGCGATTTCATTTCATTGAGCTTGTTAGCGCTACCGTGTCCTCCAAGTTCTGGGCCCCTCTGTTGAGTAGTCGCTGACGCACATAATTAGACCGGACCCCCGCAACGTACACATCACGGACAGCGAGTTCCATATGCTGGGGGACAGTTACAGCCTGAAAGTTACATTCCCGTGCAAGGGCTTTTAAATCGCGCAGGTAGTCCTCTAGCGACTCTGTGGGGCGCTGGCGGCGGGTAACGAAAATGTGCCACACGTAGACCTCGTTTACATGCCGCATGTATAATTGGTATAATGGATGTATAATCCAGCAGAGGGCAGCAGAGCAGAGCTACTGATCAGCTGTTCTGGGGAAATTTGCATACGTGCAGTGCGGTCAGCCTAAGTTGAAGGTGAATCTGCGAAGGGGACCCGAGGAGTTTGAGTGAAGGCAATCATCCAGCAGAGGGCAGCAGAGCAGAGCTACTGATCAGCTGTTCTGGGGAAATTTGCATACGTGCAGTGCGGTCAGCCTAAGTTGAAGGTGAATCTGCGAAGGGGACCCGAGGAGTTTGAGTGAAGGCAATCATCCAGCAGAGGGCAGCAGAGCAGAGCTACTGATCAGCTGTTCTGGGGAAATTTGCATACGTGCAGTGCGGTCAGCCTAAGTTGAAGGTGAATCTGCGAAGGGGACCCGAGGAGTTTGAGTGAAGGCAATCATCCAGCAGAGGGCAGCAGAGCAGAGCTACTGATCAGCTGTTCTGGGGAAATTTGCATACGTGCAGTGCGGTCAGCCTAAGTTGAAGGTGAATCTGCGAAGGGGACCCGAGGAGTTTGAGTGAAGGCAATCATCCAGCAGAGGGCAGCAGAGCAGAGCTACTGATCAGCTGTTCTGGGGAAATTTGCATACGTGCAGTGCGGTCAGCCTAAGTTGAAGGTGGTTTGTGGAGAGGCTGTTGGCAAGTGACAGTTCAACCCGAAACACTTCGTGAGTGTTTCCCACCCTACCTCCTCCTCTAACCAACCCCCCCACCCCACGGTGGTTGGGAAGCGGGAGCAGGGGCCTGTCGTGAAGGTGAGTGAGTGCCTTTAAATTTGCTTACCTTTGAGCGGGAGCAGGGTTTGAGGTAATATCAGGTAAGCTCTTCCTTTCTTTTTCTTTTTCTTGTTATTTTTTAAATCTAGAGGTGATGTCAGGGAAGGCAGTACAATGCTCCTCCTGCAGAATGTTTGAGGTGAGGGACGCCGTCAGTGTCCCTGCTGATTTCATCTGTGGGAAGTGCACCCAACTCCAGCTCCTCAAAAACCGTGTTAGGGACCTGGAGCTTGAGCTGGATGAACTTCGGATCATTCGGGAGGCAGAGGGGGTCATAGATAGGAGCTTCAGGGAAATAGTTACACCAAAGACTGGAGATAGATGGGTAACTGTAAGAGGGACTGGGAAGAAGCAGTCAGTGCAGGGACCCCCTGCGGTCGTTCCCCTGAGTAACAAGTATACCGTTTTGGATACTTGTGGGGGGGACGACTTACCAGGGGTAAGCCATGGGGTACGGGCCTCTGGCACGGAGTCTGTCCCTGTTGCTCAGAAGGGAAGGGGGGAAAGGAGTAGAACATTAGTAATTGGGGACTCAATAGTCAGGGGCACAGATAGGAGATTTTGTGGGAGCGAGAGAGACTCACGTTTGGTATGTTGCCTCCCAGGTGCAAGGGTACGTGATGTCTCGGATCGTGTTTTCCGGGTCCTTAAGGGGGAGGGGGAGCAGCCCCAAGTCGTAGTCCACATTGGCACTAACGACATAGGTAGGAAAGGGGACAAGGATGTCAGGCAGGCCTTTAGGGAGCTAGGATGGAAGCTCAGAGCGAGAACAAACAGAGTTGTTATCTCTGGGTTGTTGCCCGTGCCACGTGATAGTGAGATGAGGAATAGGGAGAGAGAGCAATTAAACACGTGGCTACAGGGATGGTGCAGGCGGGAGGGATTCAGATTTCTGGATAACTGGGGCTCTTTCTGGGGAAGGTGGGACCTCTATAGACAGGATGGTCTACATCTGAACCTGAGGGGCACCAATATCCTGGGGGGGAGATTTGTTAGTGCTCTTTGGGGGGGTTTAAACTAATTCAGCAGGGGCATGGGAACCTGGATTGTAGTTTTAGGGTACGGGAGATTGAGAGTATAGAGGTCAGGAGCACAGATTTGACTTCGCAGGAGGGTGCCAGTGTTCAGGTAGGTGGTTTGAAGTGTGTCTACTTCAATGCCAGGAGTATACGAAATAAGGTAGGGGAACTGGCAGCATGGGTTGGTACCTGGGACTTCGATGTTGTGGCCATTTCAGAGACATGGATAGAGCAGGGACAGGAATGGTTGTTGCAGGTTCCGGGGTTTAGGTGTTTTAGTAAGTTCAGAGAAGGGGGCAAAAGAGGGGGAGGTGTGGCGCTGCTAGTCAAGGACAGTATTACGGTGGCGGAAAGGATGCTAGATGGGGACTCTTCTTCTGAGGTAGTATGGGCTGAGGTTAGAAACAGGAAAGGAGAGGTCACCCTGTTGGGAGTTTTCTATAGGCCACCTAATAGTTCTAGGGATGTAGAGGAAAGGATGGCGAAGATGATTCTGGAAAAGAGCGAAAGTAACAGGGTAGTTGTTATGGGAGACTTTAACTTTCCAAATATTGACTGGAAAAGATATAGTTCGAGTACATTAGATGGGTCATTCTTTGTACAATGTGTGCAGGAGGGTTTCCTGACACAATATGTTGACAGGCCAACAAGAGGCGAGGCCACATTGGATTTGGTTTTGGGTAATGAACCAGGCCAGGTGTTAGATCTGGAGGTAGGTGAGCACTTTGGAAACAGTGACCACAATTCGGTGACCTTTACGTTAGTGATGGAAAGGGATAAGTATACCCCGCAGGGCAAGAGTTATAGCTGGGGGAAGGGCAATTATGATGCCATTAGACATGACTTAGGATGTGTTGGTTGGAGAAGTAGGCTGCAAGGGTTGGGCACACTGGATATGTGGAGCTTGTTCAAGGAACAGCTATTGCATGTTCTTGATAAGTACGTACCAGTCAGGCAGGGAGGAAGGGGTCGAGCGAGGGAACCGTGGTTTACCAAAGAAGTGGAATCTCTTGTTAAGAGGAAGAAGGAGGCCTATGTGAAGATGAGGCGTGAAGTTTCAGTTGGGGCGCTTGATATTTACAAGGAAGCGAGGAAGGATCTAAAGAGAGAGCTGAGACGAGCAAGGAGGGGACATGAGAAGTCTTTGGCAGGTAGGATCAAGGAAAACCCAAAAGCTTTCTATAGGTATGTCAGGAATAAAAGAATGACTAGGGTAAGAGTAGGGCCAGTCAAGGACAGTGGTGGGAAGTTGTGTGTGGAGGCTGAGGAGATAAGCGAGATACTAAATGAATACTTTTCGTCAGTATTCACTCAAGAAAAAGATAATATTGTGGAGGAGAATGCTGAGACCCAGGCTATTAGAATAGACGGCATTGAGGTGCGTAGGGAAGAAGTGTTGGCAATTCTGGACAAGGTGAAAATAGATAAGTCCCCGGGGCCGGATGGGATTTATCCTAGGATTCTCTGGGAAGCCAGGGAAGAGATTGCTGAGCCTTTGGCT
The DNA here is from genome assembly GCF_902713615.1 of Scyliorhinus canicula. Classification (NCBI taxonomy): domain Eukaryota; kingdom Metazoa; phylum Chordata; class Chondrichthyes; order Carcharhiniformes; family Scyliorhinidae; genus Scyliorhinus; species Scyliorhinus canicula. Next base: position 131,580,898 of record NC_052155.1, on the reverse strand, counting down.
TTGATTTTTAGGTCATCATTGGCTACAGGAATAGTGCCAGAGGACTGGAGGATAGCAAATGTGGTCCCTTTGTTCAAGAAGGGGAGTAGAGATAACCCCGGTAACTATAGGCCGGTGAGCCTAACGTCTGTGGTGGGTAAAGTCTTGGAGAGGATTATAAAAGATACGATTTATAATCATCTAGATAGGAATAATATGATTAGGGACAGTCAGCATGGTTTTGTGAAGGGTAGGTCATGCCTCACAAACCTTATCGAGTTCTTTGAGAAGGTGACTGAACAGGTAGACGAGGGTAGAGCAGTTGATGTGGTGTATATGGATTTCAGTAAAGCGTTTGATAAGGTTCCCCACGGTCGTCTATTGCAGAAAATACGGAGGCTGGGGATTGAGGGTGATTTAGAGATGTGGATCAGAAATTGGCTAGTTGAAAGAAGACAGAGAGTGGTAGTTGATGGGAAATGTTCAGAATGGAGTTCAGTTACGAGTGGCGTACCACAAGGATCTGTTCTGGGGCCGTTGCTGTTTGTCATTTTTATAAATGACCTAGAGGAGGGCGCAGAAGGATGGGTGAGTAAATTTGCAGACGACACTAAAGTCGGTGGAGTTGTAGACAGTGCGGAAGGATGTTGCAGGTTACAGAGGGACATAGATAAGCTGCAGAGCTGGGCTGAGAGGTGGCAAATGGAGTTTAATGTGGAGAAGTGTGAGGTGATTCACTTTGGAAAGAATAACAGAAATGCGGAATATTTGGCTAATGGTAAAATTCTTGGTAGTGTGGATGAGCAGAGGGATCTCGGTGTCCATGTACATAGATCCCTGAAAGTTGCCACCCAGGTTGATAGGGTTGTGAAGAAGGCCTATGGTGTGTTGGCCTTTATTGGTAGAGGGATTGAGTTCCGGAGCCATGAGGTCATGTTGCAGTTGTACAAAACTCTAGTACGGCCGCATTTGGAGTATTGCGTACAGTTCTGGTCGCCTCATTATAGGAAGGACGTGGAAGCTTTGGAACGGGTGCAGAGGAGATTTACCAGGATGTTGCCTGGTATGGAGGGAAAATCTTATGAGGAAAGGCTGATGGACTTGAGGTTGTTTTCGTTAGAGAGAAGAAGGTTAAGAGGTGACTTAATAGAGGCATACAAAATGATCAGAGGGTTAGATAGGGTGGACAGCGAGAGCCTTCTCCCGCGGATGGAGGTGGCTAGCACGAGGGGACATAGCCTTAAATTGAGGGGTAATAGACATAGGACAGAGGTCAGAGGTGGGTTTTTTACGCAAAGAGTGGTGAGGCCGTGGAATGCCCTACCTGCAACAGTAGTGAACTCGCCAACATTGAGGGCATTTAAAAATTTATTGGATAAGCATATGGATGATAAGGGCATAGTGTAGGTTAGATGGCCTTTAGATTTTTTCCATGTCGGTGCAACATCGAGGGCCGAAGGGCCTGTACTGCGCTGTATCGTTCTATGTTCTATGGTTGAGCATAGCGAGGGCCTTGGTGTACGAGTTGGTACTGTTGAGTTGCGTAGAGATGTGATGGCTCACCTGTGCGTGCAGTCGGCTGAGTTTCTGCTCATCTGTAGTCGATGCAGCCAGGTAGGCCTTGAAACACCGAAGCCAGTGTAGAAAGATTTCCTTCGCCTCTGCAGCCTGCGGGTCGAGTTCTAGTCGATCAGGTTTCAGGGCTAATACCATAGTAGTTTTCATAAGCCTATTAAATTGATGTGACCATTAAATTACTCGAGACACGATAGGAAGTAAACTGTGGTTTTAATAAACTTACAACTGAGCCTGCCTGCAACCAGAAGAACTGAGGGCAGACTCACAAGGCTGCAGCACTTTATACTTCTGGTAGTGGGAGGGGCCATGGGCGGAGCCGAGGGTGGAGCCCTGTACAAGCTCCTCATCTCCCCCTGTGGGCAGAGCCGCGCAATGGCTCACAGACAGAGCCCACAAAGACACAATGCTATATAATGTGAACGCAATACTATACAGTGTGAATTACATGATGTACATTCACCACAGTCCCGCTGTCTAACCATGGCCGAGAATGTTCAGACCCATGTTGAGATCAGAGCAGGCCGCCAGGACTTGCAGCACCAGAGTCATCGGACTCGAAACGTTAGCTCTTTTCTCTCCCTACAGATGCTGCCAGACCTGCTGAGATTTTCCAGCATTTTCTCTTTTGTTTATAAAGTGATAACTGGTTTCATAAATAAACATTGTTTTAATTGCAAAGTACTGTAGATCTCTGTTGCATCACACCTGCAGAGTGGGCCCATGTGTTCCTCATAACCACAATCTAGTAAAAGTTGTGGGTCAGGTGAACTCCATGATACACTTTAGGGTTCACTAAACCCTGGCCCATAACACTGTCCACTCGGGGGCTCCCCAGCATGTCCTCTCCTTTTCCCTCCACTGCTTTCCCCCCGACCCTGGCAGGGCATCCCCACCCCCACGCACATCCCCCCCCCCCCCCCCCCCCCCGCCCCCCGCAGAAATCATGGCTGGTGTCTGATCCGGGAACACACAGTCCCCCCGCACCATCTGCCACCTCGTCTCGCAGCCGCCTCAGCCAACACACCAGGTTCATGATTTTTTATAGCACATTAGAAACAAGCCATCAGGTAATCAGCCCATCCAAGGCGCAGGATCGCTGAGGCCTCGGAGAATAGGTCATCAGGACCGGTAATGAGATGTTTAGATGTTTACTGTACTTCCGGGCCGCACGGCGAGTGCCGCCATTTCATCCGTTTTGGGGGTCCGGAGAATGCCGATTCGGTGCGAAACCGATGTCAGGCCCGATTTCGGTGCTGGAGCCTTTTCTCCGGTCGCTTGCGTTTCGCAATTTCGTCGCTATCCCACGGAGAAGCCAGCCCCAATTCTATTAGGTTGCAGAAGTCTCAGTGATACTGTACAAAAGTTACCATACTGGTGTGTAACATCATTGACAATCAGTGTCAAGGGCAACATTAGCAGTCTTTGTGTAAAAACATTTATTTCCCTTGAAAATATCTCCAGGAAAGTATTGACCAAAGCTGAGATCAGTGATAGGGCAGTTAGCAAGTATAACAGATGCCTGGGCCACGAACCACTTAGCAGCCTACCTCTCGGGATAAGCTTGTTAATTGGTTAGTACTCTTGGCATCTGTTCAACTCTGAAACTAGAGGAATAGGTGAAGCTATGCTTGAAATAGATTAGAAATCACAGTGCAGGCTTCAAGAACGTGAAGTCACAATACGGTCGACTGAAGTATTCTTTTGTCCAGGGAAGAAATTGAGGGCGGTAATAATCTGTCGTGTTGCGAAACCCGATTAGGCGGAGAATCGTTTCCAACGCCGAAATTATGCGGGGGCCGATTTCACGCCAAATCGCAATTCACCGTTACATCAACAGCGGCGTCATCACACGTACGGCAAACACTATTGGCATATCATTAGCGGGCCTGACCCAATATTCTCCGGGGCCTCTGTGATTCTCCGCGTCCTCTGGTGCAAATTCCCGAGGGCGAGATTCACTTGAGCTTTTAAAAATCATGAAAAAGGCAACCTGGCTGATGAGGAGAGAGAGGTATGACACGGAGAAGCACAACAGTGGACCGAACACTGGCTGGGCTGGCTGGGGTGACTGCGGCTGATCTCCAACCCGCCGATTTCCTTTTCCTCGGGCCCGCTGACCATGTCTAGGCCCCATTGCGCTACCACTGTGAGGGGCAGCAGGGTGAGAGTTTGGCCAACCTCTGGGTTGGCGGGAGCGGTTACGGGTCTGTGGGATGGGGGCACAGTGCTGCCTACTCACCATGGCCACCCTGAGGAGGTTGTGCAGTTTCTTCCTGTACAACAGGCCGGTCCGGACGGTTTTGCTTGTGGTGCTCACTGCCTCTGCCACCTGTGCCCAAGGACGGCGAACAGCAATTGTTGGCAGCCTCCTACCTGGGCGGGGGTAAAGGGTATCCTGCCTCTCCTCCACGGCGTCCAGGTGGGTCTCAAGCTCGCCGTCCGTGGAGCGTGGGGCCACACGTCTTGCTGCCAACTTGTTGGCTGGGATGCTATGTGTGGGGAGTGCAATGTGTATATGCGGCTGCAGCTTGTCGGCCCCCTGAGTGTCAATCACGAAGCCGGTGAATTCCGCACCATTTCTCATTGGAATCGATTGTATTCCATGTGGCGCCGGTGCTAATCCCTCTACAGTCGCTGAATCAGTACAGGCGTGGCACCCGTCTTGCTGTCAAGGAAGTCCACAAATCCGGCCTGGTATTAACACAATCTTAGGGACAGAGAATCCAGCCGTGAATCTTTCAATAGGCTTAAACAGAAAAGGTGAAATGTGCCTCAGGTGTGCCTGTGCAAAACTAGAGTTCAAGGGCGCAATTTAACGGAAATATTTCTAAGTGTCATTTTGGGCATGATTGGCGAAATGATTTTTGATGGCGAGATCGCGGTCCTTATTTAATGGCACTTGGTGCCAAAGATGAACCCCACGAACCTCTTGACTTTACTGGCTGTCTTGCCTCCTAATTCACCAGACTTGTGCCTCAGCGTTTTGCCACTAACAAGGCGGAGCTGCTTTTAAACGTTCCCTCACCACTCACTCAATCAACACACAAGCATGGCAGCACGCAGACCTGCTGCACACTTTGGCAATGCCGACCTGGCCAGACCTCTCGACACCGCCAATGGGAAATGTGACATCCTGTTTCCCTGACTGGGTCAGAGGACCACCTGCAGGACAACCAAAACTGCCTGGGAGGCAGTGGCAGCGGCTGTCAGTATGGGCAGTGTAACGAGGAGGACCAGTGTCCAATGTCGGAATAAGACCAATGACTTCCTCTGAGCTGCAAGGGTAACTTACCACCTTTCCCCAGGCAGCTGGTCTGCCTGAAACCCCTCAATATCCCCCGCCCTCACAATACACTGGCCGACAACTTGCACACTCCCCGCGTCGGATCTTCGTGCTTGTTCCTCAGCTCCCACTGGCACCCACCAGTGTCCACTTTGTGTCCAGATGCGGTTCCTACACATGCCATCTTGTATAGACCCCCCGACCCATCAGGGACCGGCTTCTGGAGCACAATCTGGTGAGCACCACACAGCTGCTGATGCACATCAGGTGGAGGTAGGAACATCCCAGGGAGACAGCAGTCAGAGTTCTGATGGATCCCTGGACTCAGCTGAGTCCTAGTCAGATGCCGAGCCTCTGGACAAGATCATCCCAGAGCTGTTACAGGTGATAGGACACATGCGACATTCAGGAGAGGATGTCAGCGGCATTGCAGCGCGTGCATAGCCGACTGGAGGAGTCCAACAGGCTACGGGCACAGGGGATGCTGCTGACAATGCGTAGCACCCAGGCCGACACTGCAAGGGTGGCAAACACAGTACTAAGGCTGGAGCACAATGTCAGTATCTTGAGTGGTGGTTCAACAGCATGGTTCAGTCTGTCAGGACCACTGATGAGGGCCTTGACATCATGTTCCAGTCACTGAGGGATGTGAGGCAGATGAAGGTGGACATTGCCGGGCACTGCAGAGCGTGGTTGAGTCCTATGGGCAACGTCAGGGAGGAGGAAGCTAGGAAGCTAACCTGGGGCCTGCTACCAAGGATGGTCTCTAGTTTTTTTGAATCCCCCCCTCCTGACACCGGCGCATCTCAAGGGCAGTCAGCACAACAGGGTGGCATGGTGACACCTGTAACACCAGTAAGTTACCCGGGGCCCTCAGGCTCCAGGCCTTCCAGAAGTCATCTGCCAAGGGCATCAAAGCCCGCTGGGCACGGAAAGCAGCAGGATGTCTCAACCTCCAATGTGCATCCTGGGGCCACATCTCGATGGAGCTGTGGACCGTGTCGGATCAAGACAAAGAATCACTGAGTCAGCACTGGAGGGGTGGGGGGGGGGGGGGGGGGGGGGGTCACTATGTGCAGCAAGGGGAAATAGAAATGTCCAATATTCTCTATTAAAACATGCTACACCTGATGCACGTGCAGCCTCTTGCATGTTAATCTTCACAGAGGTACTGCCCTACTGCCCTCCGCTCCCCACATGCCAAAGCATGGTCCAAGATCAAATGCCCCCCGATGCAGACCCCCTTCAGAAGATGGGTATGAGCGTGTTGTCAGCAGACAGACGGGAGTCAGACTTTGACATAAATGGAAGAGCATCATCGCTTACCTCACAGTGACTTATCATCAATCTCCCCTTGTATATTGACCCGCTGACAGTGCAGACACAGCATCCTGGGAGATGTTACACTGATGCTGTGAGGGTGGAACAGGGTAATAGAGGGGAAGGGAGGGTTGGGGAGTTGTGGAAGGTGGGAAAGAAGGAGAGAAATGGGTGAGAAGGAAGGGAATGGGGGAGGGGGGGTTTTAGGAGGGGAAGGCGAGGAATGGGGGTGAGGGATTGAAGGAGGGAAATGGGGGCGAGGAGCAATTCAGAGGGAGTGGACGAGCTGATGGAGAAATCCTCGTTTCATAAGAATTGAGAAAGGATGAGGGCCTGCATGGCTTTCCGGGCAGACCGGATCCTTGCCACCGCCTGTCCCCCATCCTCCTGCTCCACCTGCGGATCCTCCCTGAGCTCATCCTCCATCCCTTTCCAGTCCACCTCCTCCAGCATGTCATTCTGTTGCTGTGTGCGATTGTGGAGGGCACAACAGACCACTACAAAGTAGGAGACCCTCAGTGCATCACCAGAGACTTCATGTATTGGAACTGCATTTAGAGCAGTCCGATGCACCGCACATTGATAGCATGGGTGGCAACGTGGGCCTTGTTTTATCAAGTGTCCGCATTGGTCTCCGGCCTCTGCACTGGTGTCATCAGCCAGGACATCAGCAGGTACCCTTCATCTCTCAAGAGCCAACCCATCGTCCTGGGGTGGTCTTCGAAGATGCCGAGGATCTCCGAGTGTCTCAGGATGTAGCTGTCATGCATACACCCTGAGAAGCGTGCATACATGTGCATGATCCAGAGGAGGTGGTCGTACATGAGTTGAACATTCAGGGAGTGGAACCTCCCCCTGTTAATGAAGGGCACACCGGGATCCGTACAAGGCGACATGCGATTACTCACTGGACCTATGGCATTCTGGTGTTGGCGGAGTATCCTGCAGCCTGGGTATCTTGATGGGCCCGGGCATGCGGGGCATCTGTAACCTCCCAGATGCTTGTGAGATGCCGCAAATGTCCCTGCTCGAGCCCCGGAATGAACCAGTTGCACAGATGTTCAGGGCTGTGGCGATCTTCATGGCCACTGCGAACGTGTGTCCTCCTCCTTCATGGGGTTCTAGGTCCGGGTATAGGTACCGCACCATTCCCTTGTTGAGGCGGAGTCTTCTGCGGCACATACCGTCCGTCATCTCCTTGAAAGACCAACAACGATTGTACAGCTTAGGCCGTCGCTGGCATCCCCCCTGGGTTCCTCTTCAGCCTGGCGAATGGCAGGTTCTTCAGGGCGTGCAGCAGCCCCTTTCACACGGGGTGCCATCTCCAGCCTGTGTTAACGCTGCTGCTTTTCCTGGCATCTAGCCGCCTGGGCTTCCATCAGCAACGCAACGCCATCTGCTGCGGGACCGACACCACCAACCATTTTAGTATCTGTAAAGATTTGGAGAAGGAAGGAAACCAACAATCAGTTAGGGCTTTGACACCAGGATCCTAAACCACCCTAAGGCTCCCCACTCTTAAGCACGCCACCTTCTCTGAGAGTGCCATCCAGCAAGCCAGTTGTGCTGGAGAACCTCGTTCTGCATACTCACCCCCGGTCACAGGAGAAGCCTCTCGACCCCAAACCCCTGCTGGGAATATTAGGGAGTGGTACAACACTCTGGGCTAGTGCGTGGTCAATTCCAGCTCCTTGTGCCCCAGAGTCAAACAGAAGTGAATTAACCATTAACTCTTCTAAACATACCTGAAGTATTTGGCCCTTGGCTGCCCAATAATTACAGTCACAAGGTTTGTAAGTTCAAACACCATTCTTGTTCATTTATAACAAGGATAACATGAAATATGCAGTTACTACAATTGGTTAACGACAAGCTGATACCTACAACCCACTTTAGCTGCCCCACCCTCTACCCTCACACGCAACACAGACAAACATAGTGGGGGGGGGGGGGGGGAGTGCTTCAGACGGTGGTTCTTGACAGTAAGCTTGTAGACTAAAGTCTTTGGTTTTCAGCTGGGAATGGTCTTCTTTGTAGAATCATTCATTCAGGGTCCGAGTAATTTAGAAGATGTAACACTCACAGGCAGTCGGCCTTTTGGAGAGACACCTAGGGTAGGATTCTCCATCGAGCAATGCCAGAATAGCGAAGCAAGATAGTGCAGAGAATTGCGCACCTGCCATAAATCGAGGCTGGTACCAAGGAACCAACGGACTGCCAAGCTCTGGTGCCTCGACAGCACGACATGCTCAGCACGCACCGGAAACACTGTTGGCATATCATTAACGGGCCTTCCCCATGTTCTCCAGGACTCCCACAATGCTCTGCCTCCGCCAGGAGGAACTACCGAGGTTCACTTGCGTTATTTAAATTCATGAAACAGGTGCCGTGACTGATACAGGGGAGAGAAAAAGTAGGAAATGTTCCCAAAGGCGCAGCTGTTTGCTGCTGATACTGCCAATAGCGTGGCTTGGCTGGGGGAGGGGGGACATCTTCCAGGGCCAGGGAGAGTAGCGGGGGTGACCAGGTGATGGATCGTGGGGTTGGGGGGTCCCTCCGGAACTAGGATGACCAGGCACGGACTGTTATTGCTGCGGCCTACAAGGCAGCTAGCTTGCTGCGCACCCCACTGACCACCCACCATGGCCCGTGTTTGCACAGAGTGACACCAGCTGTGTGGGTGCCCCCAACTCCCAACACTCCAACCCTATCACCTACAACCAGGCACCACCCCGCCAGCAAGGCACCATGCTGCCCGTACAAAGGGAACTCCCACAGCAGCTACTACAGGAGGGCACCGGTCGGGGACTGCAAAGCCTACGACTGGAATGGGTAGCGACAGCCAGCAGTACCCCTGCCGGCAGCAATTTGTGGCTAGGGCCAGAGATCCTCACGAAGTCGGTCACCGGGGCCAGGGGTATGGTTCAGGGGTCAGAATGCGAGGGGAACACCCGGAGGTGGGTGTGGGGATGGGCGAGGAGGGGAGTTGGGCAAGGGAATATGTGAGGACAGGGGCTACAGTGCAGGTCTGTGTAGCCCTTTAGACCTAGTTGGGCACAGGTATACACCATGCTAGCATATCTGCCTTTCAGCCCTGCAAACAATGTATATTGATATCCAAGTAGGAATGGTTGGCTTTGCCTTGACACCACAGCCCTGGTTGATGCACTGAGGCTGTAGGAGCAGCAGCTGCTCAGGGAGATCCTGCCCCAGAGGAACAGGAGCCAGCCGATGAGGATGGAGTGCTGGCCGTCCGACAGGCTGAGAAGGAGGTGGGAAAGATGGTACCGGCAGCACCGTTCCTTCGAGGACCTGCCGGAACGAGCGTGTTGTCCAAGACTTTGTCTGAGCAGGGAGGCCGTACAGCATATTTGTTGAATCATGGCGCACCTGGAAGCTTGGGGGTATGGGTAAGGACACCCAGTCCTGGCGGCTGTCAAGGTGACAGTCTCCCTGTCCTATTTCACCATGGCGTCCTTCCAGGCACCGACTGGGAGCTGTCTGGAATCTCGCGACCTTGGTGCACAGGTGCATCCACACTGTCATGGAGTCCCTATATACCTGGTCGGCACAATATATCAGTTAAATGTGAACCAAGCCCACCCAGTTTCCTGGGCAGAGGGGTTTGCACCAGGTCCAGCAGGTGATCAACAGGACGCATGTACCCCCGAAGAGCAGGTGCATGAGGTGGTGGTCTTTACAGACCGAAAAGAGTACCACTCCATAAACGTGCAGCTGGTGCGTGACCACAAGATGCTCATCATATACATCTCCGCCCAATACCCGGGCAGTGTGCACAATGTGGTTATTATGACACATTCGATGGTTGACGGCACCCTTGAGGCATATCCCCAGGTGAAGGGATGGCTCCTGGGCAACAAGGGTTATCCGCTGCGGTCATGGCTGATGATGCCTATCCAGAGGTCACACACCAACACAGAGACCCGCTACAATGATGCCCATGCCAAACCAGAGCCGTGACCGGCGTCCTGAGTATGTGTCTCATGTGCCTGAATCGCATTGGAGAGGCCCTCCAGTGTAGCGCTGGGAGAGACTCCCACATTGCGGTGGCCTGATGTGTCCCCCACAACATCGCGCAGCAGAGGGGCGATGTACTGGAGGAGGGGATGAACATCAAGTCTCTCATAGGTCCAGGAGGATACAGAGGAGGGCCAGGATGGGCAGGGCATGGGGCTCAGGCAGAGACTGGAGGTTGTTCAATGTGTGCACCAGTATCACCACACATGACGCTCTAATTGATTCCAAGTTCCGTGACTAGGGGCCCTGGCTGATGGCGGCACAAACATCCCACCCCACACCCTCCACCGGCCAACAATCACCTCCTCCCCATTTCCACACTCCCTTTGTCACAGAAATGATCTGTCCATCAATGTGTAGCTTGTTCCATCGCCAACCCCCCACCCACGCACCTGAAACCCCTCCCTGATTCTTACCTGCCTCACTACTGGGTGCGGGCCCTGGGTTGGCAGTAACAGCCGTCTGGACCATCACAACTTTGAATTCAGCTCATGGTTTGACTTCAGGCCTTTGCAGTCTCAAGAGAATATTACCCAAACACTTGCTGGAAAGAATGTCAGCCCTCACAACAGACTTCTGGAGAGAATTAATTGGATCTCTTTACAGACAGTTAGTTGGATCTCTTCACTGAGCTGCTAGAATCAAAATTGACACCAAACTCAAGCCTTGGGACTCTGGAATATATATCAGTGGGGCCAGATCCAATCACTCCCTTTTACCAAGCAGAGCACAGCCTTTGTGGCCAATTCATTGGCCACCAGCAAATTAATCAAACAAAGTCCTCACTGATACCGGCCAGTCTGCAATCACCAGTTTAAAGCAGCACAATTTTCTGGATTCTTCTGTTTGAATTAAAGGTGCTGACCTCTTGTCTTAAAGAGACATGTTCATTAATCATCCATTGACCAACAATGCAACAACAAAATAAAAGAAAGGGAAATGAGTGAATAAACAGGGACTAAATAGGGGGTGAGATTTTCCCAGCCCGGGGCTAGGCCGGAGAATCCCTGCAACCAGGCCATGCCGCCCCGACGCCGGCACGCGATTCTCCGCAGCGGCCCGTGTTTGGCGCGGTGACGGTCGCAGGCCACTGTACGTGGCCGGGCCGCCGATTCTCTGGCACGGATGGGCCGACCGGCCGCTCTAAAAAGGCAGAGTCACGCCTGCACCATCCACACCTGGTCGCAGCTGGCGGGAACTCTGCGCGCAGGTTCGGGGGATGGCCTGAGGAGGGGGAGGGAGGCTCCGACCCCGGAGGGCGCGGGGGGCCCCCGATGGGGCCTGACCCGCGATTGGGGCCCACCGATCGGCGGGCCAGGGTATAGTTGAACATCTTGACTTCCAGCATGTTTAACCAGCAGTAATGTGCCAGTTGCATGCAGCACTCACCACACCAGCAACAAAAACAGCAACAATCTGCAAAAGCATTTCTGTAGCAGTATTAGCAGGTGGCCCATTTGGAGCAATGTTGTCCACCAGATTCCACAATGTCTTCTTCCTTCAAACTGGATTTCCTTCTGGGCTCCCAAGTCCCCCTGAGCCAAGTGTTCCAGGACCCAGATACCTGAGAAAAAAATTGCCCTTCTTTCCGGCAATAAAAAAGGAAGGAAACAGCAACAACCGCCTTCAGGCACCTGCAGCCACAAGCAGGGGCAAGCAGCAAAACTGCAGCTGTGAAGTGCTCTCACAACTAAGAAGGCCAATTCCTCATTGGCAATGACTTCATCTGTGAAGCGACAAAATCAAAGGGATTCCTGCCCAGCGCAAATTTAGATTTTGGCCTTTACTGCTATTTAAGCAGCGCGACCAGATCCATGCCAGCACAATGTGATGGTTAAATTGTGCTTTAAAGCCATTTGGGCAACAGCAAGCCTAAAGGCCCAAATGCAGAAACATGCACAGCCTGGAATCAAGTTACAAACAAGTAGGAATTTTGAAGCTCTAGTGTCTGTTATGAATCCTGCCTGACTTCCTTTTCCATGGACGTCAAAGGACAATTGGGCCGTGTGTACAATGGGCCACTGAGCCAATGTTGCCTGTTTTGTGCATTACTGTAGTTGGGATTTCAATACAGTCAAAAATGCCTTTGGTTAGGTCCACATCAAAACTTTGGGTTGATTTATGGCCTGTGACAGGAAATGTAACTTGCGCCTTCTGTTGGACTTTTTATCCCCACATATTGGAGTTAGAATAAGACATCAGAGTAAACCCAGGCTCCATAATTTCCCAGAATGATGGGATTGGGGGCCCAATTCTAATCATCCTCTAAGTACAACAAATGTTGCCGTATTGCTTGTCCTATTTAATGATTCACTTCATTGCACATATCAATGTATGACTCGTGTGACTAAAATTTGAAAATGCCTGGCATGTTTGTTATTAGATGGATTCACTTACTGCAGCTTGGCCCCCAGGCAGTCAATACGTTGGTGTATGGTGGAATAAAATACAGCTCATCTTAATTTTCAACATCAGTGATTTCTGGCAGTGGAGCTGTATTTTAGCAGATCATTAGGTGTGATTGATAGTTTATGATTATGCAGTAATGTCAGACACATATTGCTGATCTATCATATGGAATGCAGTCTGGTAACTATAATTTTGATAGTTAATATATTCAGGGAAGTAAATCTTCATTGCTTCATTTTGGATAATTTAGAACAATAACACCTTCATAATCAGAATGTAATGATTAATTGAAAGATGTTAAAGTCCTCTAATGTGGAATAGCTTAAGATGATGTTACGATCTCAGTTCATATAATAACTGGATGGGAAGATCCCAGAATAGGATAATGGCTCAAAATATCGTAACTTTTGTTTTTGAACAACATGGAGAAACAGAGTCACAGGACCATTAATTAGTTTTCACAATTAGAGAAAAAAACATTTGTTAAACATTAAAAATTGATAGGTAAATAATATTCCTTTACTTTCCCCCGCCCCTTCAGCTCAACAATTACACACAGGTTTTAAGATTAACATGAATTACAAAGTACATCTTTGTAATGGATTCAATGGGTTCATTAACACAAAAAAAGTCCTTTTTAAGCATACCAGATGACTGGACAAATACACCCCCTTTTCTGAATGCTAACTGAATATTTGTTGATGTCACCTCAGAATCTCTCCAGATGATTGTCATGTGAAAGTTTCCAGACTGCACTCCCAAAAACACACTTTAAAATCTTCTCTCATAAGTATGCTTTCTCTTAGCGGTTTGCATTCTGAAATCCAGACCAGGTTTTCCAAATGACACTATTAAACAAAGATTCTGCTTCACTTTTAACAGGAAATCCAGTCCAGGATTTTTGAACAACCACTTTTGGATTCCTTTGTCTTGTCTGCTGTGAAAACTGCTCAAATGTGCTTTAACTCTCAATCCCCAGACTTTATTAAAATGACGCCAGATGTTTGTTTTACCTTTGAAGGCTGCTGTCTGACTTTAAACTGGTTACTGCAATTCACTCTTTTAATTATTCTGAATAATACTTTGATTTCTGTTCACTTAACTCCAGTCATCTTAACCATTCTTTCTGCCCAAGTTCCCTGGTTATCTGGACTTTAACTTGTACTTTAGGAAGCCTGCCTCTTTGCAGCTCCTGTCCTGACCTGTCTTTTTCCTGGCAGGATTAAGCCATGTTCACTCCCTGAAGTGCTATCTCCAACTGCTCACAAAAGGTAAGAGTTTCTCTACCTTTTAAGGTCCAGTTATGAAGCAACACCCATATGCTTCTGTCTTTTATTTATTCTTCATCCCATAGCCCTCACTAAGCACAGTAGAAACACAGTTGGAACTGTGGTGAAACCCCCACACATATAAACACCTTTGTCCAGCATGCATCTAACTATAGGTTTTACCCTTCCAGACACATAGAAATTAAATTAAACCCACTTAAAACTATACCTTATTCTAATATTTACCAATAAAAATCTAATTCCCCAAAAACTACCTTTATTTTTCAAACAATGTGGATTCTGTGAGTGATTGTGGGACCAATGCAAACTGACAAAAGAAAGGATGGTTTGTGCTGAACTGTCAAAACATGATTTTATAATTGACATTTTGCAGCTATATTATCATAAAATGGTGACAAATGTCCTGTGTTACCTGGAAAACAAAATACAATTGAACACTTGAATGAAGTTTGTGGCATTTAGTACAAAATAGTACAAAATGTGCAATATTGATTTAGTAGCCTTTAACTTCAGTGGAAAAGAAGATCAGATGGGATAAAAATGGTAAAAGCAGGTTGCTGATTCAATATTGCCAATTTTACACTCTGGGCAATGACCAATTTCACCCCCAAGGAGTAACGTTCTCTGAGCACCAACAAAAAAATGAGCCTTATCCCTATCTCCCATACCAATATATAGTGTCAACTATCCTTGAGAACAAACATTTGTGTTTTAGATTAAGATTGCCCTAACTCATTTGATGTGGCATTTTGTAGGCAGCAGACAAAATTAGCTCTCATTCTTGGTTGCATTTAAATCAGGACCCATAAAATTTAGGTTTGTGTTGACCCGACAGTAGGTGAACAGAAGGACAATACCCACATTGTCGGATGAATAATGGCCATGGAGGAAATTTCAGCGTCTGCATCATTCTACTAAAAAAAATAATGGCCACGATTTAACGGCCATGTTCGTGTAACTCCCGTAATGGCCACTAAATCTTGCGAGATGCTGAAAATGCGCATCCCGGCAGCGTGATTTTGGTTTGCGATCTTCCCAGCCCCCCTCTGTTGATGCAATCAGGTTAACACCCAGGAAGGGCGTAAGCCTGATTTGCATGCATATTAATTTAATTTGCAGGCATAACGATGCAACTTCGACCTCATTGTATCTTCCCACCCAACCGGTATGACGCAATGCCGGTGCACATTACAGCTGTCCTTTAAAAACAGGAACCTGACGCCATGAGGGAGGTTGGAGGTGAGCATGCTTGTCACCACTATCCATCAGAGAGTCCAAGTGGAAATGGATCACCAGACAGCTCTGGCGGTCGGGGTCAGGGCGGGGGGTGGGGCATTGACCAGTTGGGACACTGTGACTGAACTCATTGGAGTCAATGAGTCCATTCATGGGGTTGAGCAAGTCCAATTGTTGGGGTCAGCGAGTGTGAAGAATGGGATCTTGAGGGCGGGAGGTGGAGGCTTCTGAATCTGTGCCATGCAGGTTGACCAGCTGGGTAGGGTGTCCACAAATCAATGCTTGTTGGACCCCCAACCTTTGGAGGGGAAAGGGGAAGGTGGAGTCCCTGGCTGCAGCTGAGGAGTACTATCCAGTGAGTTTATCATGGTGGGATAGCAGCGATGAGGCCCCTGATGGCTACTGCTGGTGGCTATTAGCTGATGTACCATCAATGACAATGAGATGAAAATGGTGAAACTATTGAGGCTTTATTGCACAAGATGTTGAGCCTCCTGCAGCTGGAACCAGAATGGGAGCAGCGCAGGAGAGCATACACTTTTATACGGTGCCTGCTGGGAGGAGCCAGCAGGCTGGGATTTACTGTGGTACCTGTAATACAGTAGCAGTACCATAATACGCATAGTGTGTTACCAGTGGGGTTTACCACATTCACCCCCTGTTTAAAAAAAGATTCCGGCGGGGGTGAAGAACATTACAGATTGAGTCTGTCAGGGGCTTTGACCCTCCGCTGCAAACGCCTCAGTCCTGGTGGTGGTGTGGGTGCCGATGTCGTCACCTGCGACTCCGGGAGCGTGTTATCCTCTCCTTCGTCACCCCGTAGTGGATTCCGTGAGGGGACGGATGCTGCTGGGGTGGGGGCTGCGGTGAGGTTCACTGGTGGGAGGGTGGGCGGCGCAGGGGTGAGGGAGGCAACTGGGGTGAAGAAACGGAACCAGGTCGGGGTTGTGGGTGGGGACCCAGCAGGTGCCAGGTCCCGGAGGGAGACCTGTCGTCCGTCGGGATGTGCCATGTAGGTGTACTGTGGGTTCGCATGGAGGAGGTGGACTTTCTTGACCAGGGGATACTATTTATGGTTCCTCACATGCTTCCAGAGGAGGACGGGCACAGGAACTGTCAGCCATGTTGGGAGCGAGACCCTGGAGGTGGAATTCCTAGGGAAGGCAAACATACGTTCGTGAGGGGTCTCATTAGTAGCAGTGCACAGGAGCGACGGGATGGAGTGGAGCGCATTGAGGAGGACCTCCTGCCAGCAGGAGACAAAGAGACCGAGGGGCCAGCAGGACTGCCTTCCAGACCGTCCCGTTCTCCCTCTGCACCTGCCCATTTCCCCGGGGGTTGTAGCTGGTCGTCCTGCTCGAGGCGATGCCCTTGCTGAGCAGGAACTGACGCAGCTCATTGCTCATGAAGGAGGAGCCCCGATCGCTATGGATGTAGGTGGGGAAAGGGGCGGGAGGCCTTTACCAGGTGTGCACTACCTGGCCAGAAGAAGTGCAGTTTGCACTCCGTGCAGACTGGGCAGTACCTGGTCACAGTCCTGACCCCCTCGATGGAGTAGGGCAGGTTGCGGGCCTTGATAAAATGGAAGAACTGGGTGACCCCCAGGTGACAGAGGTCATTGTGGAGTTCCCAGAGTCGGTGCCCCTGTGCGCTGGCACATGTACCGTGGGATAGGGCATCTGGGGGCTCATTGAGCTTCCCCGGGCGATAAAAGGTCTCATAGTTGTAGGTGGAGAGCTCAATCCGCCACCTCAAGGTCTTGTCATTTTTGATCTTTCCCCGCTGTGTATTGCTAAACATGAAGGCAACCGACTGTTGGTCAGTGAGGAGAATGAATCTCCTGCCAGCTATGTAATGTCGCCAAAGTCGCACAGCTTCCACAATGGCTTGGGCCTCCTTTTCGACAGAGGAGTGCTGAATTTCAGAGGCATGGCGGGTGCGGGACAAGAAAACCACGGGTCTGCCCGCCTGGTTGACGGTGGCGGCCAGAGCTACATCCGATGCATCGCTCTCCACCTGAAAGGGGAGGGACTCGTCGACCGTGTGCATTGTGGCCTTGGCATTGTCCGCCTTGATGTGGTTGAAGGCCTGGCGGGCCTCAGCCGTCAGGGGAAATACTGTGGACTTAATGAGTGGGCGGGCCTTGTCCGCATAATTAGGGACCCACTGGGCGTAATATGAGAAAAACCCTAGGCATCGTTTCAGGGCCTTGAGGCAGTGGGGGAGAGGGAGTTCCAGGAGGGGATGCATGAGGTCAGGGTCGGGCCTTATGACTCCATTTTCCACCACGTAGCCAAGGATGGCTAATCGGTTGGTGCGGAGCACACATCTCTCCTTAATGTAGGTGAGGTTAAGGAGTTTGGCGGTATGGAGGAATTTTTGGAGGTTTGCGTCGTGGTCCTGCTGATTGTGGCCACAGATGGTGACGTTATCTAGGTCCAGGAGGTGGCTCACAGCACGTACTGGTCAACCATTCAGTCCATCTCTCTCTGGAAGACCGAGACCCCATTGGTGACGCCAAAGGGAACTCTAAGGAAGTGATAGAGGTGGACATCTGCTTCAAACGCAGTGTACTGGCGGTCCTCCGGGCGGATGGGGAGCCAGTGGTCGGCGGACTTCAAGTCAACTGAGAAGAAGACTTGACACTGCGCAATCTGATTGACCATGTCAGATATGCGTGGGAGGTGATACGCGCGAGCTGCATGTACCGGTTGATGGTCTGACTGTAGTCAATGATCAACTTGTGCTTCTCCCCAGTCTTCACTACCACCACTTGAGCTCGCCACGGGCTGTCACTGGCCTCAATGACCCTGCCCTCAGGAGCCATTGGACCTCCGACCTGATAAAGGTCCTGTCCTGTGCACTGCACCGTCTGCTCCCAGTGGCGACGGGCTTACAATCCAGGGTGAGGTTTGCAAAAAGTGAAGGCAGATCGACCTTAAGTGCCGTGAGGCCGCAGACGTTGAGGAGGGCAGGGGTCCACCGAATTTCAGAGTAAGGCTTTGGAGGTGGCATTAAAAATCGAGACTTATAACAGGGCAGTGCAGAGATGGGGGAGGACGTAGAGCCTGAAGTTGCGGTACTCTACGCCCTGAATGGTGAGGGTCGCGACACAGTACCCCCGGATTTGCATGGAATGGGATCCGGAGGCCAGGGAGATTTTCTGGGTGACGGGGAGTAGCGGGAGGGAGCAGCGCCTTACCGTAGCAGGGTGGATGAAACTCTCTGTGCTCGCGGAGTCAAAGAGGCAGGTCGTCTCGTGCCCGTTGATCTTTACCGTCGTCGTAGCAGTCACAAGGTTGCGGGGCCGAGACTGATCAAGGGTGATGGAGGCGAGCTGCGGAAGATGTTGAGAGTTGCTGGGCTGATCAGCGGTGACGGAGGTACCAGCGGGCTGTGAAAGGCCAGGCGAACAGGGGTCCTGAGGTACCGTCCAAGATAGCAGCGAAGATGGCGGGGCGCACGGAGCGCACATGGTGGACTGCATCTAAGATGGCGCCGCCCACGGTCCGCACGTGGCTTGTGGTGGAGAAGATGGCGGCGCCCCTGGATCACACGTGGGGGGTGTAGCGATGATGGGTTTGAAAACAGCGGCGACCGACTGGGCCTGGCAAACGGAGACGAAGTGGCCCTTCTTCCCACACCTGTTGCAGGTCGCGCTCTGCGCCGGGCAGTGCTGCCTGGGATGTTTGCTCTGCCCACAAAAATAACATATGGGCCTCCGAAGTTGGCTGGCTGCCACACGGCGCAGGCTTGTGGTGTACTCGAGTCGGCAGGTGGTGGGCCCACGATGCCCACAAGGGTGCCGCGCGGTCAGAGGTGTAGGCCTCCAGATTATGGGAGGGAGTTAGCAAGCTGCACAGTCTCTGCAAGGTCGAGCATACACCCTTCCAATAGCCACTGGCGAACGTAATTAGACTTAATGCCCATGACATAAGCATCTTATGGGCAGCACGGTAGCATTATGGATAGCCCAATTGCTTCACAGCTCCAGGGTCCCAGGTTCGATTCCGGCTTGGGTCACTGTCTGTGCGGAGTCTGCACATCCTCCCCGTGTGTGCGTGGGTTTCCTCCGGGTGCTCCGGTTTCCTCCCACAGTCCAAAGATGTGTAGGTTAGGTGGATTGGTCATGCTAAATTGCCCTTAGTGTCCAAAATTGCCCTTAGTGTTGGGTGGGGTTACTGGGTTACGGGGGATAGGGTGGAAGGTGTTGACCTTGGGTAGGGTGCTCTTTCTAAGAGCCGGTGCAGACTCGATGGGCCGAATGGCCTCCTTCTGCACTGTAAATTCTATGATAATCTCTGATTAGTAGTTCGGTGTGCTGGGCTGCCACCACTGGACTGCCTAGCAATTACAGTTCCTACCGAGTATCCTTAGAGCCCGCAAGCAATCGTCCTGAGACTACCCCAGGAGTTGCCGTCTCGTGGCCAGGAGGTGCCTGGCGGACACTTGATTCACAGACTTGCTGTACTGTCCCTTTAGTAGTGCCATTGCTTCTGTGTAGGTGGGCGTGTCCCGGATGAGGGGAAAAACTTGTGGGCTCATCCGTGAGTAGAGGATCTGGAGCTTTTGCGGGTCTGAGAGTTCTTCAGAGGTATCGTTCAAAGCAGGCTAGCCAGTCCTCGAAGGTGGCTGTGGCGTCAGCTGAGTGAGGGTTTAGCTCCAGGCGATCAGGCTTGGTTAAGACGTTCATCTCTTAAAAATCTTGTGCAATAAATTGATGTACCATCAATGACTACGAGACGAAAATGGTGAAACTATTGAGGCTTTATTGCACAAGATGTTGAGCCTCCTGCAGCTGGAACCAGAATGGGAGCAGCGCAGGAGAGCATACACTTTTATACGGTGCCTGCTGGGAGGAGCCAGCAGGCTGGGATTTACTGTAGTACCTGTAATACAGTGGCAGTACCGTAATACACGTAGTGTGTTACCAGTGGGGTTTACCACATTAGCACAGATTAGCACTGAAGGAGGGACCAAATATATCCACTTAGAAACTGAGACTCATGCTTGTGACACTGATTGACTCTCAGGAGTTAACCCTTTTCACTATCAGCTCCCCACTGTGCTAACTCCAAGGCTGAGCCTCAGCTTTCAGTGAGAAGACTGACAGACCCAGTGCCTTGGAAACTAGGACCAAGTGGTTCACCCCTTCCCTGTGCCCCCAACCCCTGAATTAGTGGAGTCTTGGATCCCATCCCCACTCTTCGTAGTTTAATTTCAGATATTGCAATGGAGCCTGTGGAGATGGCAGTCATATTTATGACTGCAATGGAGGAGTAAAGACTCCAGCATCAACATGTGACTGCACTGATGCTGGAGCATGACCCTGAGGGCCAGGGGCTGCAGGGCCTGGTCAACGCCAGGAGACTGGACCAGCCCGTGTGGATGCTATCGGCAATTCGAAACTCAACAGTGGGATTCGCCATCCCTGGGACACCCAGAATGCATTCCCCGATAGGACAGAGAATTGGGCGAAATCGGGAATGGCTCCAGGCGTCGACCCAAAAGCCATGCTCCGACCCTTCGACGACGACGTAAATTAGTCCCACACCGCAAGCCAGTGAAAGCATGGAAATGAATGCAAATGGCTTGGCGTTCTATGCATTAATACATTGTGAGGTAAAATATAAACAAACGTCAGAGCTCTACATCTCAAAGTGCCTAATAGCACCTCTGCCCATGTTGTGCGACTATAATTTCCTAACCCTCCTGCTATGGCTAGGTGTCTCCCCGGGATCCACATTCGAGCTTGAGGCGGTCTTCTGTCTGCAACAAGCTGTTGCCTCAAATGACCTTGTTGGGGATGGCAGACAGCTCTGTCTCAAGCTCTGATGTGGATCTTGGGGAGACCTCTAGACATAGCAGGATGGTCCCGGCCTATTTACGGATGTCACAGCTGTAGTGGTACCACCCTGTTCTGTCTGCTGGCCGTGGGGTGCTTTGGTCTCAGGAAGCAGCAAGTCAGGTTGACTGGATACTCCCAGGGTCGCCTGGGTGGAAGGTCCCTGGATATGCACAAGCAGATCCTCCTCCCTGTGGGTGCGTGGGGGCCTCTGGGTCCCACCATGGGATAAAAGGACAGCTGGAGTGAGGTCCAGAATCCCCACTTTCCTCTGGCACTGGCATTCCTGGATGCCCACTAGTGACTGCACCATGCAGTTGATGCCCTCAACCAGTGAACTCATGCCCTGAACCATGAAGCTTGAGCCATGGAACTCGTGGTCTGAGCCATGCACTGCACACCACCTGCCGTGAAGCGAATTTCAGGCCCAGGCTCGCCACTGTGGATGCCATACTCGAGTGTTGGTCTGGGTACCTTTCATTGCTAGCACCATCCACTCACCAACCCGTGAGTGTCCCTGGCACCCTTTCCTAGTATTTCTGACTCTGCCTTTGCGTCTCCGATAGCTGAGCAACAATGCCTAGGCACGGCACATGGCTGGGGCCCAGCTGAGTCCAGGGATCCAACAGTCCTCAGTCTGTCCAATCCCTGGGACCTCCCTGCCTTCGCCTCTGTCTGATTTGGATCTGAAGCAGTGAGGTGCTCACCAGATAGTGGCCCAGGAGTCTGCCTGCTGCACGGTGCGTGTGTCTCTGTGCTTGCCGAGGGTTCAGGTGACAGCTGTGATGCCTCCTCAGTGTCCTCCTCTGAATTGGTATCGTGGTTTGGCACAGAATCCCTGCTGGTGGACGGCTCAGGCTCTGAGGTGATTTTCCTAAAAGGAAGGGACTTGATATTCATGCATGACCAGGGCATAGGTCTGGGAGAGACAGAACTTGAGTGAGTTGTGGAGATGGATGAAAGAGCAGAGACTCCTCACTTTTATCTCTCCCGTCCAACTGGCTTTCTGCATAGAGCAGAAAGGCACCGTGATACTCAAAGAAGATTTTAATTTCCATCCATACTGGAAAAGTCAGTTGGGCAAAGATATCGGAGATGAGGAGCTCATAGAATATTTTTGGGAAAGTTTCTTAGAACAGCATTCTCTGGAGTCAATCAGAGAGCTGACAAAATTAGACCTGGCATTATGCAACAGAATGGGAATATTTCATGATCTCACAGTAAAGGTGCCCTGAGGTAGCAGCATGATTTAATATTACATTCAGTTTGAGGGAGAGTGGAGTGGGTCTGAGACTATGGGCTGGATTCTCCGATTTGGAGACTCTGTCCCAACAGTTTACACCGGGAAAACTGGCGCAAAACGGCCACCGATTCCCTGTTTTTCTGGGGGCTAGCAGGAAGGCAACGTAGAGCATCCAGCTCTCGCTGCCGATATGCCCTGGAGAGTTGCTGGGGCTGTGGCAGCGCCGGCACACAGTGGCGGCATGCAGCCAATCTTTAGCTGCACAGCTGAAGGCTATTGCAAATGACGAATTAGCCTTGTTAGTTGTGAGAACACTTCACAGCTGAAGGTTTTATTTTGCTGCTTGCCCCTGCTGGTGGCTGCAAATGCCTGGAGGCTGCTGTTGCTCTTTCCTTATTTTTCTATAGCCGGAAAGAAGGACAATTTTTCCTAAGATACCTGGGTCCTGAAACATCGCGCTCAGAGGGACATATGAATCCAGAATGGAATCCAGTTTGAAACAAGACGTTGCGGGACCTGGTGCGCGACATTGATCCAAATGGGCCACCTGATGATGTCGCTGAAGGAATGCGGATAGAGTGGACTCGTGGGCTGAGATAAGGTGTTTTCTTCCAGGACCGGTGCAGACTCAATGGGCCAAATGGCCTCCTTTTGCACTGTCGGGATTCTATGATTCTATGAGTTGCTAAAATTCTGCACTTGGCTTCCTGCTTACCCAAACACTATGGAGGCAGTTGTCCTTATTCATTGGCTTTTAGGAGCGCTAAGATAGCTCATACAGTTGTTGGCATACATTTTCTTAGGTACATCCTGATCTCCTGCTGTCCCTTTCATTGGGTATTATTTTGACAATAGAGTATTCTGTGCAGTGTAAGCCTAAACCAGCCTGCAGTTTGACTGTTAACTTGCTACCCTTCACCATAATCTGCAGCTTGCACCTTATGGGCGGCATAGTAACACAGTGGTTAGCACTGTTGCTTCACAGCACCAGGGTCTCAGGTTCGATGCCCGGCTTGGGTCACTGTCTGTGCGCAGTCTGTGCGTTTTCCCAGTGTCTGCGTGGGTTTCCTCCAGGTGCTCCGGTTTCCTCCCACAAGTCCCGAAAGATGTGCTGTTAGGTGAATTGGACATTCTGAAATCTCCCTCTGTGTACCCGAACAGGTGCTGGAAAGTGGCGACTGGGGGCTTTTCACAGTAACTTCATTGCAGTGTTAATGTAAGCCTACTTGTGACAATCATAAAGATTATTATTATGGCTCTCTGAACTCCTGTGAAAATAAGCACTGAACCAACTCCTTTTAAGCTGCCCTCCCCATTTTTTCCCTGTTCTGTTGATTGTCCGATGATTCCTTAGCAGATTTTAGATTCATTTAATGTCCATCTTTCCCAAACATTGAAAAGCTAAATCAGCATAATGAATAAATTTAAAAATGTATGAAAAATGTGAAAACTTTTCTAATAAAATAACATAAGAAAGGTACTGCATTAAAAAAATACAAAGCAGTTCCATCTCGCATGGGGGAGTAATTCAGTCCCAGTGCAGAACTTTGCTATCTGAAACGAGCATATCGAGTTATCAAGGTCTGGGGCAACAGGCAATCCAGTTTCTTTTTGCCCGACATTTAACGAGATGGAAAATCTCTAAGACCCCCCTGATCTTCAAACCTACATTCCCAATCAGTGTATCTGGTGGCTGATGATTTATGTCAAAAGTGCTAATTTACAGAATTCACTGACAGAACTTCCCTCATGCAGAGACAAAGTGCAATTCCATAGAAGGTAGAAAATTGAGTTAAGTAGTCATTGAAAAATTCCTCTGTTATTCTGGGGCCTTATCAAGGCAATGAAATGTGATAGGATGAATTCAGAAGGCTATGCTGCTAGAGTGAAGCCTGACTTGGTGCAGTGGGTGTGATGATTAATGCTATATGTTGCAGCCTTATCTTCAATCTGCCCTGGCACCTAGCAAGGTTGCACACTGGCAATGGAACCCTATTTCTCCACATTGCTAGCATTTCAAAAATTACTCTTGGAATTAGTCTAGCAGTACATGCAAGTCAAAAGCAGGCAGATGAGTAAATTGCTGGCAGAAGGCAGCTGACGCAAAGCATGGTTATAGCCTTCTCCCTGAATTCAACGATTATTCTGTGATCACATTATACAGGCATAAATGTTGTAACTGATTCACAAAATCTATCCAATGATCCGATAACCCACTCAATCAACAATTCAGATGTGACCTTCTGTTTTGTCTCATTATGCCAGTCTTCAACTTAGATAACTTTTCAATTTTTAATGTCCTTCAAAGTGAAATGCATTTTAAAAATCTGGATGGATTTCTTTTTTTTATAAATGTTATTTATTGGATTTTGTACATGTTATAAATACAGGTATATATCTTGCAAAGCAAAACACTTAGGCCCCAGGAAATATAACCAGAGTCTTTGCTATTCTCTCCTTCTTACAGATCACCTGAATAGGATGGGGGGGGGGGGGGGGGGGGGGGGGGGGCACCTGGGTTGTGCCCCCTAATGCTTTTTACATTATTTTGTGCAGTTGCCTCAGCATCGGCCATTACTCGTTTCTCCTTCCCGTTTATTTTCGCATTCTCTCACCGTGCTGCCACTGTGGGGGTTCTTGGGTTACGGGTATAGGGTGGATACGTGGGTTTGAGTAGGGTGATCATTGCTCGGCACAACATCGGGGGCCGAAGGGACTGTTCTGTGCTGTACTGTTCTATGTTCTATGTTCTATGTTGTCTTCCCCCGTGCTCTCTTATCTCTTCCCCCTTCTGGCTCCCCTTTTATCTTCTTCCCTTTTCCTTCCCACCCCCTTACCCCCCTTCTTCACTGCTGCCCCCCATTTTTTCTTGCTGGCTTTTGCTACCTCACCTCGCTCTCTGCCCCCCCCCCCCCCCCCCCCCCCCCGGCCCATCCCCCCGGGTCCTCCCTCGCTTTCCTCTTTCTGTCTTTTCCTGGCTATTTCTTCCTGGCTACTGGCTATTCATTTATTGATGTGTTGGCCACAAACAGGTCCCGGAACAGTCGGGTGAATGGCTTCCATGCTTTACGGAAGCCCTCTTCCGACCCATGGATGGCAAATTTGATTTTCTCCATTTGGAGAAATTCCAATAGGTCGGATAGTCAGTCTGCAGCTTTAGGTGGTGCTGCTGATCGCCAACCAAGCAGGATTCTATGATGGGCGATCAGGGAGGCAAAGGCAAGGGTGTCCTCCCTCATCCCATGAAGAAATCTGGCTGGTCTGATACCCCGAAAATTGCAACTTTCAGGCATGGCTTCACCCTCATCCACAGCACCTTGGACATTGCCTCGAAGAAGGCTGTCCAGTACCCAGCAAGTCTGGGTAAAGACCAGAACATGTGGGCGTGGTTGGCCGGGCCTCCTTGGCATCATTCACATCTATCCTCCACCTCCGGGAAGAACCTGCTCATTCGGGTTCTGGTCAAGTGGGCTCTATGTACCACTTTTAGCTGTGTTATGTGGAGTCTCGCGCATGTGGAGGTGGCGTTGACCTCGTGCAGTGCTTCGCTCCAGAGTCCCAAGATGGGTCTGTATGAACCACAGTCAGTCGGGTCTTTGCCTTTCTTAGATATTAGCGAGATTGAGGCTTGCGCAAGTGTAGGTGGCAGTGTGCCACTTACCAGTGAATCTGTGAATATCTACCGGAGGTGCGGATCAGTGCTGTTGCCAATATTTTACAGAAGGCCGCTGGGAACCTGTCTGGAATTCCTAAAGTTAATTTTGAGGAAGCATAATAATTTTGAAAGATTGCTCCGTGTTCTTGAATAGCTCAGTAATTTTAACATGTCACATAATTGAATTAAAAAAGAACGGCATAAAAAGGATTAGAGCAATTAAGAATGAAAGCTTCACAATTGGAAAAAAAGCAAATAAAATAGGCAATCAGGATGTAATAAATGTATTTCTCAGCATGATGGCCCAAATGCTTTTGATGTAATAGTGAACTCATGTTGCCAAAGAGATCACAGTACTATGGAAGACAGAAATAAATGCAGTCCATCAAAGGAAATTGATTTTTAAAATAAATTTAAAGTGCCCAGTTCTTTTGGAGCAATTTAGTGTGGCCAATTCACCTACACTGCACATCTTTGGATTGTGGGGGTGATACCCGTGCAAACAAGAGGAGAATGTGCAAACTCCACACGGACAGTGACCCAGGGCCAGCATCGAACCCAGGTCCTTGGTACCGTGAGGCAGCAGTGCTAACCACTGGACCAGCGTGCTGACCCATCAATGGAAACAGTTGACAAGTGGGACTCTATCATATGACATTCTTGAAGTGAGCACTTTAATAGGAGGCCTAGGAGATGTGATTCTTCCACAAAATGATAAGGGTGCGGTTCTCCTGCCTTGTTGCACTCTCGCTCGAGCGAAACGAGGCCGGTGATAGCGGGAGAGGCAGAAAATGAGAACCGTGCCAGGCTCCAAACAGTTTACAATGGAACCAGCCCGCTCCCATAGGCAAATTCCAGATCTTGCCATAGCTTGGCGAGAAACCAATTATCACCACAGAAGTCCTATTTCCATACAATTAGCCAACCCATATCCAACGGCCTTGTGTCATTCAGCTGCCTCCCCAGCAAGCTGGTGCTGATTAGTACTTCTTCTTAAAAACGTGACCTTGCGGAAGGGCTTCTGTGGGAAGCCGAGGATGTGAGTAGCAATCTGTGCTCACAGGCAAAGAGCCCGGGGACGCTGGGCTTGCCACCCTAGTGCTCTGCGGCGGGTGGGGGCCCTTAGCTGGGGGGGGGGGCACCCTCTGCAGGGTTGGGCCACCATGGGATGGTGGGGAGGAGGCGCTGGAGCATTGGAGGGGCAAGCGGGGAGCAACCACTTGTGACACCGTCATGCAAAACCCTGGATCATGTGTACCCATTCTAGGGGCAACCCTTGTCCCTGCCCATCTGCCCCACCAACCGCCCAGAACCCCCACAGACAGCTGAGGCCTCTGGGTGTGCGGTTGAAGTCTATTACTAATAGGGAATTGGCAAACGTGGTTAAGTGAGTACTTCGCACAACCCAAGTGGATTCTTGGTGGTGGGCGGGCAATGTAGCATGTTGGAGACATTGTCTAGTATCCCAATCAGACCATGATGCCTGAAAACTGCACCTGAATGCTGCGGGAGGCAACACCATACATGCAGCAGCCGGGATCCGAACACCATTAGGATGGAACACAGCTCTGGGGACAGGGCCGGAGAGTGTCTGAGTGCAACGGGGAGGGGACCAGCACCTGATCCAGGTTGTATTATGAGCAGGTGTCCGGGGTACTGGGTTTGGGGTTCAGTGAGGGGAGGGGGGGGGGGAGCCGCTGCTGTCAGGTGCGTGGGCAGAGCATTCCGGGTGTGGGGGAGGGTGGTATCAATGGGGGAATGGAGGGATCTGGGGTGGGAGCCATTGCTGTTTGTCAGTCTAACACCCTCTCCCAATTCCTGACAGACATTGAATGGTATGGGAGGGATTTTGGACCCCGAACTTGCCCTAGTGGTGTTGTTGGTAGTCCAGGTGGTCAGATGCCAGAGAGGGTGGCAGAAGCAGCGTCTGCAGATGTTCGAGGCAGCACACCATGTGCTGGACTTCGCCACATACCTTGAGGACACAGTCGCCCATCAGACCAGGCAGGGACCCAGAGCGGGGGGTGGTTGGGGGCAGGGTGTACAGGCATCGCTAGCCTTTTAAACAGATGATGGACGGCGCATGCTGCAGAAAGCTCTGTCTCAACAAGGAGACCATGCAGCATCTGCGCCATTTCCTCACAGAATTGGCACCACATGGTGGAGGAGGACACTCACTCCCGGTGGCTGTCAAAGTCAACACTGCCCTGAAATTTTATGCTTCAGGATCCTTCCAGTGCTCGAGCGGGGACCTGTGTGGTATCTCACAGGCCACAGCCCACAGGTTCATCCAATAGGTCATGGATGCCCTATATGCCTGGTCAAAAAACTATATCATCTTTGGCATGGTCCAAGCCCAGCAAGATGACCGGGGAGCAGGGGCGAAATTCTCCCATCGGGAGAGTAAGTGCCGACGCCGGAGTGAAAACCGGAGTGTTTCACTCCGGCGTCGGAGGCAGCTCCTCGCCCCCTATTCTCCCACCCCCAGGGTGTTCAATGTTAAAGCGGCGCCGCGGTACATGACGTCACCCGTGCATGTGCAGTTTGGCCGGTGCCAACCCGCGCATGCGCAGTTGCCGTCCTCCCCGCGGGCAACCCGCAAGACATGGAGGAATGATCTTGCGGGGCGGCGGAGGGAAAGAGTGCGTCCTTTAGAGACTCCAGCCCGCCGATCGGTTGGCACTGATCGCGAGCCAGACCCCTACTGAGCGCCCCCCCCCCCCGGTGCTCGATCCTCCCCCCTCCCCCCACAGGCCGCACAGGCAGCTTTCGCGCGCTGTTCACGCCGGCAGCGACCAGGTGTGATTGGCCCCGGCGTGAACCCGTTGAATTGGGCAGGCCGCTCGGCCCATCCGGGCCGGAGAATCGTCACTCGACCGTTAGAAACGGTGAGCGGCCTGTCATGAAACGCGGCACGCCGTTTTGGGGGGGGGGGGGGGGGGCGAATCGCTTGCGGGTGCCAGGGTGGCGTGGCGGGAATTGCCCGGCACTCCCGTGATTCTCCCACCCAGCGTGGGGTTCGGAGAATTGTGCCCCAGGTTTATCAGTCATTGCCGGAATGCCACAGGTTCAGGAGGTAGTCGATGCCACTCATGTGGCCCTGCCCTCATTGGGCCATCTGGAGGTGCTCTATGACAACAGAAAAGTGCTCCACTCGCTGCAGTCAGAACACCGTCCAGAGGGTTGCCGCTTTGTGATGGTCTGCTGAGTCCTCCACAATCTCACACAGCAGCGGGACCATGAGCTAGAGGTTGGTGATGAGGAACATGTGGCCACCTCAGAGGAGGAATAGGATGACGATGGTGAGGTGGCGCTGAACCAGCAGGGGATGGAAAGCGAGGTCATGGAGGAACTGGACGACCAGCCAGAGGCAGCAGCGGTGAGGATCCGGCAAGCCTGGAGGGCCAGGGAGGCCCTTTTATTCACCCGCTTCACATAGGATGTGGCCGGATCTGTCAACTCCCACTACAATTTCCCACCATCCCAGGGTGTGTGTCACAAAACTCCATTATGCGGGGACTGTGTCGGCACCGTCAGCTGGTCACTGTCGAGGGCAATTTGCTAAAGCTAACCCGCAGCGAGCTGAGTGCTGGTGCTCCTCAATCTATGCCATAGTCTGACCCCTGTCAGTCTGCTGAGTGCTCACTCAAACTCATTATCTGCACGCAGTGTGCCCCTGCCCAGGGGAGGGAGGGGGGGAACCTGGGGAGATGGGCAAGGGGTTTGGAGGTCAGCCTGTATTGCAGAGGAAAGTGACAAAGACGTCATACTAGTTGTGCTATAGGGTGTTTATTGTGTTTTACAATTTCTCACTCTCCCGACGATGCACTGGAGGCCAGTCCTCCTGGTCACACTCCCGGCCCTCACAGCCGCTGCCACCTCATCCCATGCAGCACTCGCTGCCCTATGGCTGACCCTCCAGGAACCTCGGGGAAGCAGGACATCCCTCCTGGCCTCCACTGCCTCTCGGAGCCTCTCTAGACCTGCATCCCAAAGCTTGGGCCCAGTCTCCTCAGGGCCATTGTTGCGAGTTGCCTGGGATTGGCTGAACAAGTGCTGATTAAGTGCTGCTTGGCCTTGTGAGCGCGGTCCCGACGAATCAGCTGGTGAGCCTTCATTTGCACGAGAAGCCCATGAGGCCTTGTTGAGTCGACCAATTAATGTTGAATAGCGTTGCCGGCCTCGCCAGGCCGAGCGCTGGGAGGTTGGTGGTAATTCCCGCTCCCTGCAACACTTACTTGCACCTGAAGTGTAATTCTGGGCAACTTTGGCAGGATATTTCTTGATGGCTTTTTGGGCGAGATTCAGACCTGGATTCACCCACACTTAGTTGTTTTTGGGGTCATGAGCAGTTTCCCTCCGATCTAGCCCACAATTTGTTTCAGCAGTGGGGAGCTGAACCCGCCAGTGAGACCAACTCCTCAGAGATAGGGGCGCCATTTTGAAAGTGTTCCCTAGTCTCTAGGTGAGCTTGATTGTTCCCCACACCCCTCACCCGCAGACAATGCCAGCCACATGGGAATTACCCTGCATCCCCCCTCCCCAGTGAGTGCACCCTGCTATGGGGTTGCTGAGGGCCTCCTCTTTCAGGCCCACCCAATTTTAGCTTCCCCTTTCAGGAATGCCCGCCTCTTTGAGAACCCCCCCTTCGCCCTCCAACCTTTGAACTGCCCCTTCACCCCACTCCACCTGCATAAACCCCTTCACCACCCCGTCATAGTCATGGCCCCCCTTCAAGATCTGACCTTGGCAGTGCCAATGTGGCACCCTCTCTCATTTAAATATGATTATCTGGATCACGCCGAGCGAGGGCGTGATCCAAGTTGCGCCGTTTGCCTTAGGTCAGGTGACTCATATGCAGTTTTGCATTCAGTGTGAAACCCAATTTGGGCCTCTCCCACAATGCTCCCGGCACAATGAGAAGGGTGACGGATACACAGTGTGGTGGAAAAATCATGCTCCCATACAATTCACGCTGAAGGAGAAAAATAAATAAGCTGACATTAGGTGTTCCCACTGAATTTCAGCAGGATTCAGGGCACAGCAAGCAAGTGTACAGCCTCAAAGTTCGAAGTTCATATCTTACGATTGCCATCGTAACCGGCAACTATCTAAATGTTCCCACTTTGAATAAAAGTGCTATGCCTGTGGGGACATCTTTAATATGCAGATATCATGAAGGAGTCATCGCTGACTATTCAGCGATTCCAGGATGATATCTACTCAGGGCCATGAGCTTTTTTGCCATGAGCCTTTGTGTGACTGGACAGGCTGAATTTTGATATGTATATCTTTGTGCACATGGAACTGGACATCCCACAAGGGAGTGGGTTCCGAAGTGCAGGATTTGCTTCCTTTTCTTTCCTTTACTGCCTCCACCCTGCCTGATCATTAAGCTGTAGAGACACAAAGCTGGATGCAGCTCGGTGGACAGGTTGCCGTCATTTTGAACAAGTGGTAGAAAGCTCTTCCCTGTCATTAATGTAAATGCTGTCAAATTTCAAAGGAGATCTGCAGAAATATTTGATGTGTATTCTTCACCCTTCCTCTGGAACACTGGTCAGTTGAGAGTTAACAAAACAGGACCTGGTGAGGGAGATTATTTGCTGTTTGCAGATGGTGCACAGTATCTAGTCCATCAAAATTGATTTTGCAGGAGTAGAGCAAACTATGCTCCAGGTTGCAGTTAAGCTCCAACTGCAGTCAAGCACCAAGTTGACATTGTTGTAGAACAAAAGCTAGTTCATGACCCTAGAAGTGCTTGAGTATGGAAACAGGTTTTCTTTTAATTTAGAGTACTCAATTCTTTTTCTTCCAATTAAGAGGCAATTTCCGTGTTCCAGAGTGTCATGAATCCGACACTAATCCGGCAATTAGCGTAGCCAATCCACCTACCCTGTACATCTTTTTGGGTTGTGGGGGTGAGACCCATGCAGACATGGAGAGAATATGCAAACTCCACACATTGACCCGGGGCCGGGATCGAATCCAGGTCCTCACGCCGTGAGGCAGCAGTGCTAACTACTGTACCACCGTGCTACCCTATGGAGACAGAAATTTATGTTACCA
Organism: Scyliorhinus canicula; assembly: GCF_902713615.1. NCBI lineage: Eukaryota > Metazoa > Chordata > Chondrichthyes > Carcharhiniformes > Scyliorhinidae > Scyliorhinus > Scyliorhinus canicula. The sequence continues at coordinate 131,548,954 of NC_052155.1, read as the reverse complement.
AGCAGGAAGATCAAGAGTTGTACTCAGTCAGAGAGCAAGAGAAGCAGCAAATAGTCAATGACAAGGCTGAAGATATGATTCCAGTGCTCACGCTAAAAATGAAAGTTGGAGATTCACAACTTCCTTTTGAAACTAATACAGCTGCAGCAATGTCTGTTTTCTCCGGAGGATAGTACAAAATGTCTCTGAGTCATGTTTGCTGGCACAAAACTGGTGTAAAACTGACTAGTTTATTGCAATAATAGTATTCCAGTGTTAGGTCAAGTCATTGTTCAGGTGGAATATGAGCATGTATCATATTACTTGGCATTGGTAGCAGTTGGAGGGAACCAAGTCTCCCTAATGGGAAAGAATTGGCTGAGGAAATTACGGTTAAACTGAGCTGAATCATTTACAGAAGAGATTGTACGACACTGAGAAAATGCTGATGGAGCACAAAGTGTTATTGAACAATGAAGACCAAAGATTAAAATTTAGCATTCAAAGGTTGATGTCAAGATAAAGGATGATATATAGCCAACATTTTACAAGAGGCCAGTGCCCTCTGCACAGTTAGAGTAAGTGAAGAGTTGCATTGATTAGAAAGGATATAATTAGATTTGGATTTAATTCGAATTAAGCTGGCGAAAAACAGCGACTGAGCCACACCCATATCAATAGTTCAAAAAGCAGATGGGTGCGTTTGGATTTGTGGAGATTATAAATGAACGGTACACACTAAAGACAAATGACTCTTACCAACTGCCGACCAACCAGTGAAAAATTGTTTTCTAATTTAGCCAGTGAAAGGATTTATCGAATACGTATTTGCAATTAAAATAACTGACAACCAGGAATTGCTTACCTTTCGTACACACAAGCGGTTGTCACAGAATGAAAAGTTACCATTTAGGTGTTTACTGCTCCTTCCATGTTCCAGAGTGTCATGAATCCGACACTAAGTGGGATAAAGGAATGTGTTGATTCTTGCATAACATTTTAATGAACAATAAGGCAGAGGAAGAACATATTTTAAGGTTGAATAACATTCTAAATCAACTTCAGGAGTATGGCATCAAAGCAAAAAAGCACAAATGTTGTTTCATGGTGTCAAGTCACTAACATTTCTGGGTCTTCTTGTAAGCTAGTTCAGGAGGTGAGGGTGTTGCTGGCTGGGCCAGCATTTATCATCCATCTGTTATAACCGGCAAGTAGCCTACAGGGAAGGAACAACTAACTTCCTGATGGCTATTGCAGAATACAAGTTCCCCTGTTAAGAGGTTGGGGGAACCGCTAAACCAGGGGTGGGCAAACTACTGCCCGTGGGCCACATGCAGCCCGCCAAAGGTCTTTATGCGGCCCACCAAGATCAAGTCATAAAAATTTTTTTTTTTTTTTTAAATAAGGTTAATTGGGGGGGGGGCTGTTGGATTACTGGTATAGGGTGGATACGTTGACTTGAGTAGGGTGACCATTGCTCGGCACAACATCGAGGGCCGAAGGGCCTGTTCTGTTCTATGTTCTATGTTCTATATGAGGCGCCCAGAATCATAACAGGGTGAAGCGCCATTTTTGAAAAGTAGAGAAAAAGAGGGCTAAAGGCAGGATGCCGCCGGGGGAAGCGCTGAGGTATATGCCGCACGCTAATTGGTTACAACCGGGACTATTAATTAATATACTATGCGGCCCTTTAAAATTGTTAATTTCTGAATGTGGCCCTTGCACGGAAAAGTTTGCCCACCCCTGCGCTAAACAATATATAGTTGTAACATATATAAAGCCAGCCAGTTTAGCACTAACCAGAGAGAAGATCCAGTAAGGAACTTCTGGAGCTGTATATAATTGTAAATTGTAAATAAAGTTGGTTCCACCTACTCGGTCTGAACTCTTCATTACCCTTACCAAACCATCCCTAATTGCCCTTCAACTGAATAGCTTGCTAGACCATTACAGAGGGTGTTTCCGATTCAACCACATTGCTGTGGGCCTGGAATATATGTAGACCAGACCAGGCAGGGGCAGCAGATTTCCTTCCCTGGATTATTAGTCTAGTGAAATTAGCACTACACCACCACCTCCCCAAATAGACAGTGACGGTATCCATTCAGCACACAAGGTTGAGAGGATTTTGGAAGCAAGTAGAACAGTGAACAAAGAGGAACTTAGATTTAAAATAAAATCATCCCCATGAATGTTCTAATTCATCCCTGACTTAGCTAAAATATTCACTCCGCGATATCAACTGCTCAAAGATGAAATAGCTTGGGAGTGGTCTGTGGCGTGTCAGAAAATATTTGAAGAAGTGAAGAAAGTTCTGATGAGTGATGCTGTTCTGTTTCACTGTGATCCCAAGCTGATTTTACAATGCAATGCCTCATCACAAGGTTGTGGTGTTACCTCACGTAATGGAAGATGGTGTGGCGAAGCCTGTGTCATATCATTCCCATATCTGAATGAAGTCAGAGCACAATTACTCCCAAGATGTGAAAGAGGCATTTACCTTCATGCCTCAAGGTTCCATGGCACAGTGGCACAATGGATAGTCCTGCTACCTCACAGCACCAGGGGTTCAGGTTTGATTCTGAGCTTGGCTGACTGTGTGTGGAGTTTGCACGTTCTCCCCGTTTCTGCGTCGGTTTCCTCTGGATGCCCCGGTTTCCTCCCACAGTCCAAAGATGTGCCAGTTAGGTGGATTACTCATGCTAAATTGCCCCTGAATGTCCATAGGTTAGTGGGGGTTATGGGCTGAGGGCTGGGGAGTGGGCCTGGGTGGGATGCTCTGTCGAGGAACCGGTGCAGCTTTGATGGGCCCAATAGCCTCTTTTTGCACTGTAGGGATGCTATATTTCTATGAAACACATGTGCTATATGGAAGTCACTAACTGATCACCCAGCACTTTTGGTTCAATGAAAGAGGATGGTATCCTGAGCTGCAGTACAACTTCGGAACATTAATTTTGATGGTCCATCAGTACAATATTAAATAATCATAAATCAGCAGATCAGACTACTATAACTGTTCTTTCAAGATTTCTCATGAATTCAGATTCACTCTTAGCTACCCAGTTCTTTGTGAATTATTTGTCATACACAAATGACATGTCAGAGTGTGTCAGTGAAATTAGTGACAATTCCTGGAAGGATATGGTTCTCAATAAATAACTCTATCATGTCATGAATGGTTGGCCAAAACAGTGTGATGCTAAGAAACTGCAGGAGTATTTCACACATAGAAATTAATTGAGTGTAGATCAAGGCGGTCTCCTATGGTGCTAAAGACTCAATTATCCTGCCAAGCTTTTGAGAGTGATTGTTCGAAGAACGACTTCAGTAGCACTTAGAGTGAAAACAGTGGCAAGAAACCGAGCCAGAAGAATTGGTGGAAAGTTGTGGTGCGTTTCCGAATGAGAAATGATCCACCCAAAATTCTTTTCATTTCATGGTTAACAAAAGAAGGGCATGGGGATGAGTACATGGCGATTTTATTTGTCATGGGAGGGAAAGAGTCCTTTGTTTTGATCAATAGCTATAGCAAGTGAATAGATGTTCATTCTATGCTTGGTACCAGAAGTGCTCAAGATTGGAAAATTTTGCGGAGTTGGTTTGTAATTTATAGGTTGTCAGAGGCATTGGTGTCCGACATTTGTCCACAGTTTACCTCTGAAAAGTTTATATTTTTGAGTAAGAATAGAGTCAATACAATTAAATACCACAATATCACCTATCTTCAAATGGTGCTCCAGAAAGAAATCAACAGATTATGAAGAGTCCCTTGAAAAAGCATTTGCCTGTTGATAAGCTAGGCAGGAATTTTCTTGCTTTCCTTCAGCACTAGGAGAAAGACTTTCAATTCTGTTACAGAATAACCCTAGTGTCTACAAAGGTTGCTTACCGAATGAGCTAGTTTTTAAACATACTCCTCAGACCATGTTTAGTTTGCTCGGGCCGAATGTCAATGAAAAATTAAGAGATGAGCAAGACAAAGTGAAGAATGTATCACGGTGCACAAAATATGAAACTCGGAGAGTGATAAATCTGCAATCTATGCAAACATGATGAAGTCTGCACTCCTTGCAAAGCTATGTGCTCACTCCACCTTTTGCTTTCAGACAAGAGAAAATGAAATACTCTGTTGAGTTGACAGCCCCTTACACAACACTGGCCAGAATGTTGTAAATATCTTCAGCTTCATTCTGGAATCAGCCAGATGCCCAAAAGGTTATGATCACAGACAGCTACAATGCAGTCCTTGCCCTGTCCTAAGGTTGGTGACAGTTGCGTCTGAAAGGGATGGACTATTTTAGTGAGGATGTCCTTATTGAAGTTCAGACGTCTCACATATTGTTCTTTGCTGATGACTTAGTTGGAGAATTGTTGCCTTGCCGTTCTGGGTGGATAGGGCCTGCTGTTGCGAGCCATTCACTCCTCTTCTCCTCAACTATTTAAGGCAGTAATGCTGGACTTTAGGGGAGGAATGTATGCAGGAGAAAGCTAGTGAAGGTCATAAGAGCAGATAGTGTGAGTGAGTTTAGATTATAGTTTATACCAGTAGTGAGATTAGCAGTAGATGAGTGTAGTTGGACGTTATTGATCAGTTGTGTATTCTTAAGGCTAAGTGTCAAATCCCAGTTTAGTAATATAAATAAAATCACAGCTTTGTTATCTGGTCTTTGTGAACACTACGTCCTGAAATATGCAACACAAAGAACACCACAACCAGCATCAATATGGCATCCAGAGCAATTTGCCATACAATGGTGTATGCCCCAAGCAGATGCCATTTTGGAGCTTACACCCAAAAAATGATTGCAAACAATTTCAATTTCTCACCCTTTCCTTTCAGTCCTTCAAAAATGTAGATCTCTTTAATGGTATGTGTACAAACAGCTCAAAGGAAATATTTAGTTCCCTATTGTCCGGATATATTCTCATTATGATTATTTTCATGGAATTAATCAATTTAATTTCTTTTGTGTGACACATTTAATCCTCTGATGTCAGTTTCAGATTGATTTTCTTTTCAAGTGACAGAACTTGGTTCAATGTTTTATTCAAATCTTTATTGATATTTATCTAGTGCAGCACATCAGAAGTAGACATGGGATTTCTACCTGTCTCTGAGATTTGCGCATCAATATTGTCCTTTCCCCAGGGCTATCTCTGTGAAGCGATGAGGCCTTTGATTTTTTTTTGTATGTTGTTGGTTACTTGTTGGTAGAAATTTATATTTACTTAGTTTTGAAAATTATTTCTGGGATCAACTCTAAGAGCCTAAACAACATAGCAGCATATAAAATGTTTGTGTGCTATTTTTGTCTTGGTTGTCAGTGGCAGAAATGAATGATGGTGATTTATTTGAAGCTTCCGAATAACTACAGATTAGTCTTTCCTGCCGTAGCTCCATTATGATCCAAAGTCTCTCACTAGCTCCTGCAAAGTCAAATCTGGTTTTCAGAATTGAACTGAGGAGGTTGAATTTCGTTCAGGTCCATTTTCAGGCTAACAATTGGCATGATGGCCCCAGTGCACACATATCCTCATCACTTGGGCACGGTGAGATTGGTAAACTGAATGGGGATCCTCATTTTCATTAAAGAGCTGAGACCCCACAGTGGATTGGCAGCCCAACTAAACAGAGCCTTCCTCAATCAAAGATGGCCAACTGGTCCAAACTGCCCCACAAACCTGAAGACAGCGCAGCCTGCAGCCGGGTCATAGAGGTACAGAGCTGCTCAGTGTAGTCAGTGCTGAGAACAGTTATAGGCTTTGTGATAGTGAACTGGGCAGTTGGAGTTCAATGTGGAGAAGTGTTAAATGATGCACTTTGGGAAGATTAATAAAATACCATTGGGTGGGATTTTCCTTCCAACGATGCTGGAATCACGAATTGCAATCGGGTGGAGAATCGGGCATCAGCTGAAAATCGAGATCGGCGCCAGGCGCCCAACGGCTTGCCATGCTCTGCTGCATCAATGGCAGCATGAATGCATTGTAAGCCCTGCGCCGGTATGTTCATGCAAACATACCGTAGCACTCGTTGACATATCACTAACTGGCCGACCAAGCGATCTCCGACCTCCCGCGATGCTGTGCATCCGCCAGATGGAAATGACACCAGTGTGGTTCACTTGTGGTACTAAGAACGTGGACCAGGTACCGTGGCTGCTGAGGGAGATAGAGGGGGGGAGGAAAAAGTTTCCAAAGATACAACGGTGGGCTGACAGTCGTGCCGCTGACTGGCAGGTGTCTGTCAGGACTGGGGGGAAGTAGATGGGGCAGCCAGGAGTTTGGTCATAGGTTCAGGCTGGCCTCTCGGGACTATAGTGTCCGGGCAGGGACTGCCATTACACTATCATGTCAGACGTGCACTCTGTCAACTGCTCACTGTGTCCTGTAAATGTGCAGAGTTCCACCCCCCATATGGGTGCCCCCCCTGAACCTCCAATCCCCAGACGCCACCCCCTAAGGAACCTTCAGACCCCTGTCGACCCATCAATGAGATGGCTATGATCTAGCACAGCCAATGGCCCACCAGATGCTGGCACTCCTCTGTGCTGCCCACTGCAGGGGAAGAGCAGGGTGCACCTCAAACAACGGACACATGCATGGTGGCGATTGCCACCCGCCCTAGCACACTGCCCCTCCCAAGGCAGATGCCACACCAGTGACACTATCTGTGAGCCCACCCCACAGGACCACTGGCTGTCACCAAGCCCTACCTGCCCACTGTGCCCCTGCTCCTTGGGAAGTTTCTCCCTGGTCTAGCCCACACTTCTAAATTGTTTCAGCAGTATGGAGCAAAAGTCACCAGTGATACTGGCTTTCCGAGTTTGGCTGCTATTTTGAAAGGATGTGCTGAGCTACAAGTGAGTTTGAGGGTCCCCCATGTCCCCCACCCAGGGACAATGTCACCACCGCATAGATGGGCATTGTCCCTCTCCTCAAGTGAGAACAGCCTCTTGCAGGAAACCTATCTTCACTCCCCCAAATTTTATGAAGCCCATTCAAACCCCACTTCCTCCATTCCATCCTTCATAAAACCCCCTTCATGCCCCCCTATCATGGCCATGGCCCCCCTCATGCCCTGTCCCTTGGAATGCCAACCAGCACCCATGGACCTTTGCACTACCAGCTTGGCACCCATGATCAGAACTCAATATTTAAATTGGCTTTACAGCTTACTAAAATACCTGGACGCTGGATTCACCCAGTGCCCGAGACTCACCAGCACAAATGTGAACCAGCCGTAATGGCACCTAGGGGATCTCCCAGGCCATTGGAGACCCTGGGATGGTCAGGGACAGAGAAGCCTGTGCACTCCCTGGCACCTGGGCAACAAGGCGCTGCCAGTCACCCGGCAACCTGACAGTACAACCTTGGAAATGTCAGGGTGTCCAGGTGGAGCCGCCATGATGGTAGCGGCACTTCCATGGCGCCAGAATCTCCCACCCATGGATAATGCAACCATATGTAACATCCCCAATGCTTGCCTGCTTGCCCTCCCCTGCCCCCACCCCCCAACATAAGTTAGTGGGAGGTCTCCCACCACCACCAGCAAGACATAAGGGTGACCCTACTGCACATCCATCCATCCATGTGGGCATCAGGGCATCAGAACCCCGCCAGCCCCTCCCCCACCCCCCGCCCCCTGTGAATCTACCCCTTTATGGGGTCGCTGAGGATCCCCTCACCTTTCGGGCCCCTGTTTCTATTCACCCGCTTTCAGGACCCTCCCCTTCAACTCCCCATCCTCCATTAATTCCCCTTTACCCTCTCCCACCCGTCAACCCCTGTTATGGGCATGGATTTCTCAAGCCTACTCTGTGGCTGACCTGGCACCCTTACACTGCCAACCTGGAACCTGGGCACTGCCTCTTGCTCCCTGGCAGTACCAACCCGCACCATGGCAGTGTCAGACTGGCCCTTCTAGGGTGATAGGGGCAGTGCCCCAGTGCCAGACACTGCCCTGTCCCTGACCCGGTCTCCAACTCCCCGCATGACCGTCACGTCTGGTCTCTGTGTGTGGAGACCAGCACTAATCCCTGCCCAACTGCTGCCTCACATCATGTGAGGCTGATGACTCCCGGGAGAATGCGGTCTCAATCGCGACATACATATTTCGATGGACCAAGTGCCTCATTTACATATGATTATCTGGAACACGGCCAGTGAGGGTGTGATCCAGATCGTGCTGGGCAGAGCAAGTCAGGTGACTCGCAATCAGCTCGGCGCCTGGCACAAAGCTCGTTTTCGGCCACTCCCGCGATGCACATGGCACAGCTGGATTGGTATTTTCATAAAATATGGATGAACAAAGTCACAGGGCCACTGATATGTTTTAAAACCAAGAAATAAAATTATTAAACATGAAAAGATCGGATTATGATAAAATATTCCTTTATTCCCACATACCTTTTATTACAATGATGCAAATATTTTAAGATTAATACAGATTACAAAGTGCAATAGCCTCCTTCACCCAAAGTCTCTTTAAGCACATTGACTGGCTTTGTTTAAATTCACACACTCTGCTCAGAACTCAAGTTAATGTCTGTGGATTTTACATCAGAATTCTGCCCCTCCCCATCCCCAGATGACTGGCACAAGGGCCCTTCCAATCTCCACTCCCGAAAAAATGCTGAAACAACTCTCTCATAATAAATCTGCAATCTCTTTGTGGTCTGCAATCAAAATCCAGTCCAGGTTTTCCAAACCACACATTTAAACAAAGCTTCTGCTCCACTTTTAACAACAAATTCAGTCCAGGATTTACACTGCCCCCTTTAGGATTTCTTCATCTTTTAAAAAAAAATTTTTTCGAGTACCTAATTCATTTTTTCCAATTAAGGGGCAATTTAGCGTGGCCAATCCATCTACCCTGCACATTATTTGGGTGTGCTGCCCTAGGATTTCTTTATCTTGACTGCTGTACAAACTGTTCATAATTGCTTTAACTCTCAATTCCCACACTCTAATAAAATTACACAAAACTTTTGATTTCCCTCTGACATCTGCTGTACCACTTTAAATCTGGCTACTGCAATTGTCTTTTTAACACAGCACCCTCTGTTTACATTTCCTTGAGCTCTTCTGAACAATGCCTTTGTCCCTGTTCTCTTCACTCCCGTCGTTTTAAGACATTATTTCTGTCCTAATTCCCTGGTTATTTGTGCAGTAACTGGTTCTTTAGGAAGTCTGCTTCCTTGTCTCTCCTGTCCTCTCTATTCTTTCTTCTGGCAGTGTTGAGAGATGTTCAGTCCTGTGTCCTACCTCCAACTGCAATATATCCAGCTAAAACTAAACTTAAAAGCTTTCCGATCTTACAAGGGCCTCCAGTTTCAAAGCAACTCCTGCTACTACTATTTATTCTTCATGCTGTAACCCTCTCTGAGCACAATAGAATCACAGTTGAAACTGAATCCAACCCCCAACACATACAAACACCTTTGTCCAGCATGAATCTAACTTTAGGTTTTACCCTCCAGGCTTAAAATTATACCTTATTTGAAATGCTTAGGAAACAGGGGGAATAAATTACAGTTCTAACAAAACACTAGAATTTGTTTTTAGGGTATAGAATTCGAAAGACATAAAGATTTGTTTAGTTTGTACAGAACCTTGATCAGCACAGTTTGCATGTATCAGACTTTGGTTAGCTGAGTTTTAGTACTCTGCACAGTTTGAGCGCCATACCATAGAAAGGACAGAGAAACACTAATCTCACTGATATCATTTGGCGAGCATCAAGATCATGATTCAAGCACAGTCCAATTTCTGGGCTTAAAAATAATTCCACCAGTATCATAAGAAAACATATAGGAGCATAGCAGAATGTTAATTCAACCTTTTGAGTCTGTACTCTGTTCAATTAGACCAAGGCTGATCTCTATTTTAACTCCATCTACCCATCTTGAGTTTGTAATCCGAAACTCTTTTGCCAAACAAAAATCTATCAACATCAGTTTTGACATTTTTAATTGAGGTAGCCTCAAACAGTTTTTTCCGGGAAGAGTGTTCGAGATTTTCACCATCCATTGTGAGAAGAGGTGTTTATTGGCACAATTCCTGAATAGTCTGATTCTAATTGTAATTGTAATTGATCTCCCTTTGTTCTGGACTTCTCATTGGAGGAAGCAATTTTACTCCATTTCTGCTGTCAAATATTTAATTGTTTTAAACATAGATGCATCACTTCTAAACTGTGAAATAAAGTTTCCACTGAAGAAATGCTATTAATGTGTTATCTGAGTTGGTCTAACATCGACTGCAACTGGATTCAGTGAGACTCGAATCAGGCTCCTGACACAGGAGATGGTCCAACACTGTTTTATTGAACTTGCTTGTTGCTGTACATAATCTGCCGTGGGTTGACACTCTATTAATCTAAACTGATAACCTCAGACTGGCTTGACCAGAATAGCTCTCTGTCACATGGAGAAGGTGCTCATGGCCTTGTGCACTCTAACTATCTCTGTAGCTGTATCCAGTCAGAAGAGGCAGAGTCTTAATGCCTTGTGTGTTTTATAGTGGTGGTGGCTTGTCTGGTGATTGGTTGTTCTGTGTCGTGTGTGTTCATTGGCTATCCTGTGTGTCAATCACTGCCTGTCTGCATCTCATTATATCCATGAGTGGATATTATGACAGCTATCAGTCTGAGCAAAATGTTAAATTAAAAATAGAAAGGACCCAGAAAGAAGTCTTCAATGTGAAATTTGAAAAAGCTATGTTATTGATGATGCCTCATCCAAACGCTGACACTCCAAACTAATAACCAAATAGCTGTAACTTTAGGATATTGTAAAAAGATTGTACAGTTAAAGACAAGTTACAACATCCTCTGAGAAGTGGTTCTGGACATGTGTTAACCCAGGATTAAATTGCAAAGAACAGCAAGGAAATGTACTCAATCATACTGGCTAAAGTTGTTCGATAAAATACAAATGTCCTTTGAAAATGAAGATGGAGGACATATGTGTGATGGAATAAATAACTGGTCCTTCAGTCAAGTAGATTGCACCACTCAAATCCCAAATGGAAATATCATCACTGACAGAGAGAGGCACATGCAACAATGGACAGAATACGGTACTGAATTTTATCCATGTGAAGCAAGTGTTTCTGAAGCAGCATTAAATGCAATCCTCAGGCTTCAGAACATCAAAGTGTGAAATGTAGAGCTATCTATAAATGACTTTGAAAAGGCAATCACCTCTCAGCATTATGAAAAGCTATATGAGAAATAATGGAACTCCAGGTGAAGCATTTAAACAAGGAGGTTAGTTTGCACTTAAACATCTGCACCATGGTCTGTACTTTGCACTTAGCTTTGCTTGAAAGGTTTTTCTCATTCACTACACTGACAGCTGTCCACATAGTTTTTGCAGCTTTTTGAATGGAGACTTCGAGCAGAATTCTCCCATTGCCCAAGTGTGAGGGATGGGGGGCAGGGAGCAGGGGAGACAATTTGCAGATGTCCAAAATTGGTTTCACGGCGGTATGGATTTCTCACGGGACCTTCCCTGGAGCCCGCCATGGCAGATCGGGAAACCTGCTGGATGCTGGTGTGAAACTGATTTGCATAAAACCTACGGCATGCCGATGATGGCTGACTGGAATTCTTCCTCCACTCCTGATTATCTGTGATGCCAGCGGGAAAACATGCTGGTGTAGAACACGTCTAGAATAACATGGGAAAAGTCATGACTCACCTGCACAATGCCTGGGCTGCCCCCAGAGTTTTGGATGGAGGCCGCCAGCAAACCTGGAAAACCACTGCAGTGGGTGGGGAGAACATCCATCAGGTGCATCTTCATTGCCATCGAGGAGGTCCCTTTTCCAGCCTCAGACTGTTCTTGGAGGCCCATCTTCTTTCTTCAATGGTGGGTCAATGATATTTTCAAAATAGCAGCCAGGCATGATCGCTAGACTCGCGCCATCTGCCCTCGCACGGAATACGCCGTTAAACCCCGGGTGCATAATTAATTTGGACAGGGCCGGTAGATGTGGCATTTTTTCTCGCCAGCCTCTGCATCGGTAAACAAGTCACGTTCCTGCCACACCTCAGCATTTGGTCCCAAATGTGAGAATTCAGCCCTTGCTTTCATAGAGCCTGTGATCCACCTTGGCACCCTCTGCAGGGGTCCTGTGGTGCCTGAGCATACCTCTGGAAAGTTCTGGAAAGTTCTCAAATGCAAATGGGTTTCTCAGGTGAAAACTTAACATGCTTACCAGTTCAATAAGAGAGATCTAACAAACAATGGCTGCCAGATGTGTTGGAACCATGATAATGGATTATTGTATTCGGCCTTCCATACAGCTGGTAAGTTGATGAGTAATCCATCATTCCCCCATTTGTGGTGATATGCATGTACAAACCAATGTGTATAGTTGTCTATCAGTGCATATAGTTATCGGTACAACCTCCGACCAGTAGGCGGCATTGGAGATCTATCAAGTGACTCAGGACACCCACCAGTTGGTAGTAAGTCATACAAAAAGATAGTTGCACTTAAAGAGGCTCCACAAGAATTAATTGAATTAATTTAGCAGCCATTGTCTGTATTATAGTTCATCAATTATCTTTTCCACATGTTTGTTAATAAATAATCTTTATAGTTAAACAACTATATGTTCTGTGTACATCATTACAATGATTATATCACAGAACACAACACCACTGTGCAATTAATTAATACACCCTTGTCCAAGTCATTGTTCATTTTCTCCTGGATTATCATGTGTAACAACATATTCCTACAATTGAGGATAAACTAATCAGCCTATAATTGCTGGATTTTTCCTTGCAGCCATTTTTGAATAAAGGTTGCAGTGCTGGGACCAGCACCCATTCTGTCAGGAGGATTGGATGGTGGTGATCAGTATTCTTCAAATTACAGCTTAACTTCTCTCAGCAATACTTGGATGCTCCTCACCCAGTCCTGGTGTTTTATCAACTTTAAGGATAGACATTTTAAAGCATGTTTTGGGTCATCTAGTATCTCACTATTGCTTCTTTCACTACGGGTGGAGTACTCCGCCCAGTGCTGCTGGAATCATGAATGGGGATCGGGCAGAGAAATGGGTGTCAGCCAAAAACAGAGACTGGGCGCCCAATGGAATGCCATGCTCCGACTCCTCGATGGTGGCATGGATGCATTCCACGTCCATGTATGTGCATGCAAAGCGCACAGTAATGGCTGTAAGCATATCATTAACAGACCTGACCCAGTAATCTCCAATCTCCAGTGATGATCCACCATGGCCACATGGAAGTGACGCCGGCACTGTTCACTTGTGGTAGTAAAAACAGCAACCGGGCACCGTGGCTGCTGAGGGTGAGAGAGGAAATGAGAAATGTCTCCTAAGAGGCAACCGTGGACTGCCAATTGTGCTGCTGGCTGGAGTGGGTGGGGGGGGGGGGGGACCTACAGGGTTGGGGGAGAAGTGGAGGGTGACCTGTATATGTGCTGTGGGTTTGGGGTGCCCCCCCCCCCCCCCAGGACAGGGGTGGCCAAGCACGGATCACCATTGCCGCAGCCTGCAAGGCATCCATTCGGCTGCTGACCCCACTGACCATTGTGACCCATCAATGTGCAGAGCGCCATCTGCCATATGGGTGACCCCTCCCCCAGCCGACCCATCAACAGGATGTGCGTGGCCCAGCACAGCCAGTGGCCCACCCAGAATTGGCACCCCTTAGTGCACCAATCCGAGGGACTGCCCCACTCTAGAGGGAGCAGGGGGCAGGTGCAAAGCACAGCCCAAACAGTGAACACATGCAGCGTGGCTTTTGCGGCCCACCCTGGCACACTGCCTCCCCAGGGCAGATGCCCCACCAGTGGCAACATCAGCCAGCATATCCCGGAGGAACACCGCCCGTCACCAAGCCCTGCCTGTCCACAGCACCCTTGCCCCCATCCATCCCGCTCCTGCCCCCAGGTAGGCATAGCCCATGCATCGCACAAAGAACCCATGACCCAATACAGCCACGGTCCTAATGGGTGCCCACCACCCTCGCCTAGCCCGTGGTCTCTGCCCACTTGCATGCCACCAGTCATGGTGCCAGTCGGTGGCACACGGTGCCTCCCCACAACCAGGTGGCACAGGAAGATGTGGGACAATGGCTGCAGAGCGTAATGCTGGCAAGAACAGGTGACAGGGTAGGAAAACCCTCCCCCGCAACGGGGCCGGGAGTGCAGTGCGGACGGAACAGTGTCGAGGGGCAATGGCAGGAGATTGGGGCTAGAATCAGGAGGGGGTCATGTGGTGGCAGAGACTGCAGTGCAGGTCAGGGCCCCCGCTTAACCTGTTAGACCTGATTGGGCATTGTAGTACTCCTAATGCTAATATTGCTGCCCTTAAACACCTGCAGAAAATGGATTTTGTACAGCCTGGTGTGGTTGGCTTCTGTCTGGCTGCCACTGGTGGATGCACTGAGCCTGCACTAGCAGGAGTTGCATATGGGGCAAGTGCTGGCATATTTTCATGCCCTGAATTGCTCTGGGACTGGCACCACCATCAGGACTGTGGCACACCGCCCATTCAATCCCGACGTCAGCTCTTAGTCTCTCATTCGGAGAATCCAGCCCGATGACTTTGGGAGCATCTTCCTCCCTGCTGAAGGCAGGTGCAAAATACACAATTAGTACTTCAGCCACGTCATAGAATTTACAGTGCAGAAGGAGGCCATTCGGCCCATTGAGTCTGCACCTGCCCTTGGAAAGAGAACCCCACTTAAGCCCACGCCTCCACCCTATCCCCACAACCCAGTAACCCCACCTAACCTTTTTGAACACTCTGGGCAATTTTAGTATGGCCAATCCACACAGCCTGCACATCTTTGGACTGTGGGGGGAAACAGGGGCACCCGGAAGAAACCTACGCAAGCACAGGCATAGGGAGAATGCAAACTCCGCACAGACAGTGACCCAAGCCGGGAATCGAATCTGGGACCCTGGAGCTGTGAAAACTGTACTAAACACGGTGCTACCGTGCTGTCCTTTGATTCTGTCACCTACTTAACTAGATAAGAATTTTAAACATTAAAGTGATTAATAAAGCTGGAGACAGCAAAATCTTTATTTTATTGATACATTTTACTGACAAATCATCTTAATAACCTCAACATCCAACCGTAGCGTGCTAAATCTTCCTGGTGCCATGGAGATGAGGTTGAAAGCCGGGGCCTTCTGGGAAACTAACAAAAAACTCTGTCCAGATGGCTGACTGAAACATTCCTACTTCCAGGAAGGTTTCCAAGGGAGGGATGGATTGCCCACCGTATGGAGAAGATCAACAAATTCAAATAATTTGAACCACAATTATGTGTGATTTTTGTTTTGGACTGTTGACATCTTTTTTTTTTAACAGACAATTGTATTGAGGTATTTTGGCATTGTAAACAGTAACAGTATACATTAGTGTGCAAATACCAATTACAAAAAACATAGTGCAAATCACAGTACCACTCTCGCAAATAGACCCGCCTATTCTTACCCCCTACTCTACACTATTCGGCAGGGGAGCCGTGACCAAGGCTGCCACGCTGGTGCCCCTGCACAAAGCAGCCTCCATCCGCTCCCAAACCGACCTCGTACCCACCATCCATTTCCTTATCATGACTGTTGTGGTGATATGATTTGCATAACTGTCTGCCATTGGGGCAGAACACCGGCTTACCATTGGCCCTGGTCGGTCATGTGCCTCTCGACCGATTGGTTGAGACCAGTCATGTGACGGCTCTCCTATTGGTCGAGAGGCTGAGTTAACCACGCCTCCTTACCGAGGTATAAATAGTCGAAACGCCCAGCGGTCGTCCATTTTATTGTAGACAACCGCAGGGCTAAGTTCTAGCTTAGTAAAGCCTAACCTTTGTAAAGCAACTTGTCTCTCCTGCAATTGATGGCTCATCAGCTGTGTTAGCCGCCCAGTAATAGTTGCTGAGGTTCGGCAACGCCAGTCCCCCCTAGCTATGGTTCCGTTCCAGCATCCCCCTCTTTACCCGCGGGGACTTCCCCGCCCAAACAAATCCCAGGATGATTTTATTGATTCTTTTAAAGAAGGACCGCGGAATGAAAATAGGGAGACACTGAAAAATAAACAGGAATCTCGGGAGGATCGTCATCTTCACCGTCTGTACTCTCCCCGCTAGTGACAGCGGGATGCATCCCACCTCCGAAACTCGCTCCTCATTTGCTCCACCAGACTAGACAAGTTCAACTTATGCATCTTACCCCAGTCCCTCACCTCGTTAAATACCCTAACCAGCACCGGCCCCAGTATACCCGCAATCTTTTTGTAGAACTCCACTGGATACACGTCCGGCCCTGGGGCTTTACCCGACTGCATGACCTTCAGGCCCCCCATTACTTCTTCAGCTCTAATCGGGGCACCCAGCCCCTCTACCATCCCCCTGCCCACCTTTGGGAAGGTCAGCCCATCTAAGAAGCGCTTCATCCCCTCTGGCCCAGTGGGGGGTTCCAAGATATACAGCTTACTGTAAACGTCCCTGAATACCCTGTTCAATCCTGCCGGTTCTCCCACCCGATTCCCTGCCCCATCCACTACCGTCTACCCACGTGGGGACTCCGCATATTCCCTATCCGTCCGTATCATCTCCTGTACCAGTCTGTCCATCTCTGCCCTATCCGTCTGTCCCTACGGAATCGGATTGAGATCAGTTCCCCTATCACCTCCACCTTCAGCGCCTCCCAGAGCACTGCTGCTGAGACTTCCCCTGTATCGTTGACCTGCAGGTAGTCCTGCATGCATTTCCCACTCTCTCACACACCCTCTCCTCTGCCAACAATCCCACCTCTAACCTCCATTGTTGGCGCTGGTAACTTTCTTTGCTGACCTGCAGGTCGACCCAATGTGGAGCATGGTCCGAAATGGTGATCGCCGAGTATTCAGTATCCCTCACCCCCTCCAGAAAGTCCCTACTCAGAATAAAGAAGTCAATATGAGAATAAACCTTGTGAACATGTGAACAGAACGAGAACTCCTTCCCCGTCGGCCGGCGGATTCTCCAGGGGTCCACCCCCCCCATTTGTTCCATGAACCCTCTCAGTTCCCTTGCCATTGCCGGGACCCTGCCCGTTCTGGAGCACGACTGGTCCAGGTCGGGGTCGAGGACTGTATTAAAGTCCCCACCCATAATCAACTTGTGCGAATCCAAGCCGGGGATTTTCCCCAGCAGCCTTTTGATGAAATCTACATCATCCCAGTTTGGAGCGTAAACATTCACTAGGACCACCTTCACCACCTCAAGCTTGCCCCGGACCATGATAAATCTACCACCCCCATCCGCAACTGTCCGCCTCAAATTTAAGCCGTTTGTTAATCATGATCGCGGCCCCTCTGGTCTTAGAGTCAAGCCCCAAATGGAAGACCTGGCTAACCCAGCCCTTCCGTAATCTAATCTGGTCCGCCACTTTCGAATGCGTCTCCTGCAGCAACATTACATCCGCCTTCAGAGCCCGTAAATGCGTGAACACACGTGCCCTTTTGACCGGCCCGTTTAACCCTCTAACATTCCAGGTGATCAGCCTGGTTGGAGGGCACACTGCCCCCCCCCCCCCCCCCCCCACGCCGATCAGCCATCCCCCTTCTTGGGCCCACCCCCTGCCCATGTGCCAC
The DNA here is from genome assembly GCF_902713615.1 of Scyliorhinus canicula. Classification (NCBI taxonomy): domain Eukaryota; kingdom Metazoa; phylum Chordata; class Chondrichthyes; order Carcharhiniformes; family Scyliorhinidae; genus Scyliorhinus; species Scyliorhinus canicula. Next base: position 131,531,338 of record NC_052155.1, on the reverse strand, counting down.
GCCTCCCCAGGTCCGCCTCTTGGCAGCTCCCACCCCCGACCCCTTCCCTGTTACCTGGTTCAGTTCCCTCCCTCATCAGCAGATCATCTCCCCCCCCCCTCTCCCCCCTCCCCCAGCAAAAAAGCCCTTGTAACCTAACCCCTGCCATATACTGACTGTATACACACACCCCCACCTCGCTCCCGTTGACTAGCTCAAAGCAGCTAGCCTGGTGGCTCTCAACTCCGGCGCCACCATGTCTCCCGCCTATTGTCCCCCCGCTCTCTCCCCCCCCTCCCCTGCCCATCAACACCACCTCCCCAGAACAGCCCTGTTCTAGAAATCGCTCTGGGACCGGGACAGAGAGAAAACAAACAAAGAACAAAGCTTGCCCCCACCAGAGTGCAATTCAAACTGTGTAATGAGGTGGGCGCTACCACCCACCCCCCCTCCCAACATTCCCAGAAAAAAAAAGCAAAAAGAACCCAAACAGCCGTCCAGCACCCAACAACTTAAACTTTAACTATAACTTTGGCTTTAACTTTTAAATTTTCAAACAGGCAAACACAAACACAAGAACACCCCCAAATTTAACTAAAAGAGCATGCCAAACGACATCGCTAACACGAAGAGCAACCTGCGAACAAATGCAAACATCCCTTAATACAGTCTAACTTGAGTCCATGGGTCCTCAGTTCGGCACCAGTCCATGCCCCTTAGCGAAGTCCATCGCTTCCTCCGGGTCTTCAAAATAATGTTGCTGTTCCCGGTATGTGACCCAAAGCCGCGCCGGAAAAAGTAGCCCGAACTTGACCTTCATTTTAAACATGATCTCTTTAATTTGTCTATAGACTACCCTCCGTCTGGCCACCTCCTGGCTCAGATCCTGGTAGATGCGCAGGACACTGTTGTTCTATGAGCAGCTCTTCATGCTCTTGGCCCACTGTAGAACCCGCTCCTTGTCCACGAACCTATGGAACCTGACCCCCCCCCCCACCTTGCGGCTGCCTCGCCTGCACTCTGTGTGCCCTGTCCAGCTCCAACGGACGCGGGAAGAAATCATCCCTCACCAGCTTCTGCAGCATGTCTGCCACATATGCTGTGGCATCCACTCCCTCGGCCCCCTCCGGGAGCCCAATGATTCTCAGATTCTGCCAGCGAGACCTGTTTTCCAGGTCCTCCAGCTTGTCCATCAGCCTTGATTGCTGCTCCTTCAACTTACTAATTTCCACGTCCGCTACCGTTTGGAAATCCACCTGCTCTTCCACTGTCTTCTCCAGTGCCTGGACCTTCTTATCCTGAGCATCCAGCCTCTGGTCAAGTTGCTCCACCGCTTTCTGGAGCGGTTCCAAATTATCCCGCTTCAGTGCTGCGAAGCTTTCTTTCATGACCTGCAGCATGTTGTCCAGTGCTGTCTTGACCGTCCTTTCCGTGGTCCGTTCATCAGCCATCTTTCCTCCCACTTGAGCTTCCACACCACCTTTGTTCAGCCCCTTCTTCGCCTGTTTTCGCTCCCTTCTACTCCTTACATCCATACAACTCTGTATGGATTCAGATCTAGAGTGCTATTGTTTTTCCCTCCAGCGCTCAAAAGTTTAAAAAAGTCAGGGAAAAAGATCTGAAAGTCTGACCGGAGCGAGAGCCACCAAATGTGTGACTTACTCCCTCATAGCCGCCACCGGAAGTGACTGTTGACATTGTAACATGACAGAGTGCCCTTCCTAACCGCCCCCCCCATTGTATTTGGATACTGCCAGCTGAAGGGCGACAGCCATCTTGAAGCAGACTTGGTAGGGAGGGGCGTGACATTGTAGAATCATGCCCCATTGACAGAGCCATGTTAAGATGCCCTCAGATTCTTAAAACCACGCCAGCTGTGCAGTCTCTCCTCATAGGGCTACTGAGGCTCTGGGGCTACCAGGCCCGTGATTGGGCCAGAGCCTGCCTGTCTTTATTAAAAGGACGAGCAGCAGAATTTGCTAGTTTGGAGGTCATCCCGGGAAAATAGTTCTGCTGGCCTCTTCCTGGCCAGTGCAGACTCGGTACTCCCATTTGTCCTGACATCGGGGTCCCATAGAGGCAGGAAAATCTTGTCTTATTGTAACATTCTCTTTCCTGGTTCTCTTCCTTTTTTGTACTGTCGATGCCGTCAAAGTGATGACACGGGAACGCACAGTTGGATAAAAAATGAACACAATTTCATACAGCGATCTCTCCACTCCCCGAAGGGTCTCCCTTCTCAACCTGCATCCATGCAGTGGCGTGCAGAGGTCTGGTGATGCCCGGGGCAAATCTTGATTGTATGCCCCAAAGACTCAAGTATAAGGCCTAATATACTGAGAAATATTATGAGAAAGGAAAACATTTTGAATATATAAACACAGATGAAACATGAAATAAACGCTTTATTCGATTTTAATATAAATCAATCAAATTTATTAAGTTCTTTTCCCCAAATGATACCTCCTGTCACAAAACACCTGAACTACTTCACTTTTTACATCAGCTGTGAGAAATTCTTTTTCAATGCTTATTAAAGCCAGGTTGGTCAGTCGCTCCTGTGACATAGAAGACCTCAGATATGTTTTTATTAATTTCAGTTTTGAAAATGACCTTTCACAGCTTGCGACTGAAAATGCGATTGTAAGCAGTAATATGTATGAAACACACAGCGTCGGAAAGACATCCCTCCCATACTGCAGTAAAGACTCCAGAGCATCTTTAGGGTCAGGGGGAACTCTATTCCCTCCAGCTCGAAGGAGCATCACAAAATCAATAATTTTGTCATATAACTGAATTGCAACCACATCATTGTCATAATAATTTGCAAAGTCTGAACATTCCTTTTTTAATTTCTCTCTTTCTTGTTCATCTTCAATCACTCCTGAATTCAAGTTCAGAAGAAAAGAAAATCGGTCACTGAGTCTTTGAAGACGGACACTGCGGTCTTCAATTTCAGTTTTTAATCTTTTCACAATCTCTACCATTACTCTATTCATTTCTTCTTGTGCCGTCAGTCCACTATCTCTTGCTGACTCTCCAGGCATTATTCTTCTTCTCCTTGTTCGTGCAATTGGTATTCCCCAATTTTGACAATATTCATTGGCTAAATCTATTGCATTGTGGATAATTTCGTCATTCTTCAAATTCAAGATATGAATAAGTCCGCTCAGATCACAAGAAGCTTCATGGAACCCCATTTTCGGATCCTGCAAACGTTTTGAGACTTTATCCACTGATGATAAAACTGAGTACCAAAAATTTAATAAAGCTATAAACGGGAACTGTTGAATAGAGTTCAGTAGCGATCCTGCATCAGATTTAGTTTCCCTTGAAAATTCTCCTTCCAGCAGGTGTTGAAGGCTTGCAATAACGTTGTCACACTCTTCGTGGATTACTTGCACAGCATCATGGCTGGAACTCCATCTTGTGTCACACTGTCTTTTCACAGTCCGAGTGACAAATGATTTTAACACTTCCCAACGAGAAGTAGATGAAGAAAAAAAAGTAGAGTTTTTCTAGAATGCCAAAAAATGTAACAACAACAGGTTGCACCTCACAAATTGAGGCTGTGGTTCTCGCAGTTCACAAACACAGCTTTTGGGTTAACTTCAAGAATTTTTTGTTGAACGCCTCCTCTCACTCCAGCCATAACTGCTGTGTTATCATATGCTTGACCACGACAGTCATTCATGGAAATTTTGTCGTCTTCCAATTTTTCCTGAATTTTATTTACCAGGCTGACTGCATCTTTCTTGTTGACTTGAAAAAATCCCAGAAATGTCTCCTTTATTTCTACTTTTCTGTTTTCATCAATATGAACGTAACGTAGAATTTCAGAAACCTGATCTTCATGGGCAATATCTGGAGTTGAATCCAGCATTATGCTAAAATATTTTGCGTCCTTAATTTCAGAAATTATATTTTTCTTGACAGTTTCACCAAGAAGATTGATTATTTTGTTTTGAATTCTGTTGGACAAGTAGGTGACACTTTTTGGTTTCTCTTTCCCTCTCTGCAAGTGTTTTGCTAAGATGTCATTATATTTGGCCAAAAGTCTGATTGTTGCTAGAAAGTTTCCTGTATTTTCACTGACTGTCTCCCCTGGCTCTGATAACCCAGGTATTCCTTCTCCTCGATGTCCACGATAGGCCAGATTCTGTTTTGCCAGAAAGGATATAACCTCGACAATCCGTTCAGTTATAGCTTTCCATCTTTTCTTTTCAGCAGACATTTGCTGTTGAAGTTCAGCATCTATCGTAGTTGAATGATGGAGTCGAACTACAAGGTTCAGGTATTCCCTCATGTGAGCTCTATGAGAAGGGCTTTTCTCATGGTCAGGTATTGTTGGATTTAATTTTCTCCAAGTGGAGAAACCGTCTTCCTTTCCAAAGTTTGACACAGACAACAAATGCTCCTTTGAAAACAAAAAGCAAACAAAACAGTAGCATGCTTTCCGATATGGAGAGTATAACAACCATTTTCTCTCCACAATTTCTCCGTTTGTGGAAACTTTATCAAACCACTGTTTGGAAAATGATCTCCCATCCTTCTCAGCAAATGGACCACTTTTATTATGATATCTTTCAGGGCCATGTTGTAATATTGTCATCTTCAAATGATCTGGAATCGGTTTCTTCAAACAGCCAAAATCGCTTCTTTGCAAAAATATGCAAATATCTTCTTTATTTTCTTCACATGGATCATCATCCTGACAACGAGACTGAGGGGAGAGAGTATTATGTTCTGACCGAGCTGAATCCGTATCAGAAAAATCCTTCTCTGCACCCACATCATCTTTTACTTCTCCAGCTCCTCCTACTTCTTCTTTACTTCTTTTTATCCATGCATCTAATGCCCCTCTTTGATGGGACTCTTCTTCGACTCTGGCCCTCTTTTTTTTCCTGTTCTGTGCTCCACTCGGTTGTACACGAAATACTCGTAAAATTTCATTTTCTATCTCAAAAACCGTAAGACGCATGAGAAAATGGGAAGAAAATTTTCTCTAGACAGAAAGGGTACACCATGTTAAAGGAATAAAGGGCTAACAGTTGCAGACGGATAAACCATATTTCATTTCTTTGTTCCTTCGTATCAAATTATTTCACACTGATTCTCCACTGATAATTTTGTGCAATTTACATCATAGACTTGCAAATTAGTGGTATCTGTATTCGAATATTAGCATGTTAAGGAATAAATGTCTCCTATTCCGAGATTAAATGCCATAGCAGTCCTCTGATCATCCAGGCTTCACTCTTACTACATCCCACGTAAATATTTCATTAAATATCGCCAAAAAACCTATAAAAACCGTAGTTGCACCTGTTCTAGAGCTATTCACTGACCTGAGTAGGTAAAAGAACTAATCTAGATGCACAAAATGCTGAAGAAAAGACGAGTTATGACTCGAGGAAACGCAGGAACGAACAGCCACGTCTGCTTGTTGCTTTTGATGGTTGGACCACGTACATCATGCGCATGCGTATGGGGGGGATGGGGAGAAGGACCATTTTCTCTAGACAGAAAGGGTACACCATGTTAAAGGAATAAAGGGCTAACAACTGCCTCTGCAGTGTGGTGAGCCTCCAAAAATTGATTTATCACCGCTGAAATTTTAAAATTACTATCTTATTTCCTTCTCTGGGGCAGCACGGTGGCCTAGTGGTTAGCACAACCGCCTCACGGAACTGAGGTCCCAGGTTCGATCCCGGCTCTGGGTCAATGTCCGTGTGGAGTTTGCACATTCTCCCCGTGTCTGCGTTGGTTTCGCCCCCACAACCCAAAAAATGTGCAGAGTAGGTGGATTGGCCACGCTAAATTGCCCCTTAATTGAAAAACATAATTGGGTAATCTAAATTTTTTTAAAAAATTAAAAAAAAAAAAAATTTTTTTTTTTTTTTTTTCCTTCTCTGATTGTATGCCCCCATCAAATGGATGCCCGGGGCCAATGCACCGTCGCCCCCCCCCCCCCCCCCCCTCTGCACGCCACTGCATCCATGTAAGGGTTTTTATTGTGAGAGGATCACCCTTTTAAGGGGAAGCCCCGCCCCATTTATTGGGGTCGTTCATATTCCGAGGTGGTCATGGGGAAATGGACGGTGCAAACCCCGAGACCTCTGAGGGGGTCATAACAGATACAATGCCAACTGATGTTTTATGATAACCTTGCCAAATAGATGTGAGGACCCATCATGTCTTCTTATACCCGACTGTTAGTTCCTATTATTACTTTCCTCCAAGCCAGCATTAGTGTGAACAAGCTTTGATTTCATTCCCATTGCTGCACATAGCCTTTTATGTTGTCTGCCCTTACGCGACCCCCTGTCATTGTGAAAAGCTTATACTTCAAAAGCATGTATGTATTATCAGCATTGTTGAGTGGAAAAGAAACAAAGTTTACAGCAATCAGATTTAAAGTTATGTCTACTGCTGGTTTTCTTTGCTCGAAATAAAAATACCAAAACATGTTGATATTCCTAAACTATGAAAGATACAATCCTGCACAATGGTAATCGATCTAGCAGCTATGGATTTTGCAATGGCATCAAACAGTGATGTATTTTACTCTTTGGTACATCTTCTATCTGCTGCTTCATTATGCTTTCTGATCTTGTGCCAAAAGATGCAGTATTCCACACAAAATCCGAGTGAAACTTGAATATTGCAAATCTTTTTTTTTCTTTTTTATAAATTTAGAGTACCCAATTATTTTTTTTAATTAAGGGGCAATTTAGCGTGGCCAATCCACCAACTCTGCAAATTTTTGAGTTGTGGGGGCAAAACCCACGCAGACACGGGGAGAATGTGCAAACTCCACACGGACAGTGACCCAGAGCCGGGATCGAACCTGGGACCTCAGCGCCGTGAGGCAGCTGTGCTAACCACTAGGCCACCGTGCTGCCCGAATATTGCAAATCTTAAACTAAAAAACAAACTCCAACACCAGTCACTCAGCGAACCTGTTTTTGTCATTAAGCCAGTGTTTGAGGCAGAGTGGAATGGTGGGCATTAAAAAAGAATAGCCCCCAAAACAGTGGTGATCGCAAAGCACAATTGATCCATGTCTGTTGAGTACAATTCCGGCAGCACAGTTAGTGTGGAATCATCTCCAAAATCAGCACAGTCTATTCTACAATGTGTGACAGGGTGCCATTGTGATGGCCCCAGTATGTATGCTGATAGTAATAGGGAGGGAGCTGATAGATGGCTACACTCCAGATATAGGACCACCATTATCTCTAATTGCAAGACAACATACGTGCTTTTGTATTGATTAATTAAGTTTAATTAAGCATGTGGACTTTTAATGTGATAGATTAATTATTTTAATATACTATGCATGATGTAACCGTGATCGATAGTCATGATTGGACATAGATAACTAGGAACAAACAATTGGTATATGCTAATTTCTGGTAATTGAATCTCGTAGTATAACGCCTTTACTATCATTTAAAAAAAAATAAATTTAGATTACCCAATTATTGTTTCTATTAAGGGGCAATTTTAGCATGGCCAATCCACCTACTCTGTACATTTTTGGGTTGTGGGGGCAAAACCCACGCAGACACGGGGAGAATGTGCAAACTCCACATGGACAGTGACCCAGAGCCGGGATCGAACCTGGGACCTCAGCGCCGTGAGGCGGTTGTGCTAACCACTAGGCCACCGTGCTGCCCTTCGCCTTTACTATCATTAAAGCTGGGGTTCTCTGAAGTCCCACATGGAATGCCAGAAGCCCTCACTATAGAATAAACTGGATCCTTTACTCAAACAGTCTTTGCCTGGTTTCTCATGAGTGGAGTGCACGAAGGTCAAATAGCTGTACTTTTCTCCACAATAATCTGGGAAGCAGCTGAGGGGGTCAATGAGCCAAGTCTTCGATTCCAGCTCCAACAGCAGCACAAAGGAATCTATGCAATTCACAGGCCCTAACATAAAGGACCTGTCAGCGCTCACCCATACCCTCCTGCATTGCGGAGACATACACCTCAGTGGAACCTCAGTCTCGAATAGCCTGATGTGCATATCACAGTGTACAATCCGCAGCAGTTGGAGGGTGTGTCATCCGAGGCTGCTACAATCCCACAGTGTAGGAGGCCATTCGGCCCATCGGGTCTGCACTGACCCTCTGAAAGAGCACCCTACCTAGGCTCACTCCCCCACCTTATTCCTGTAACCCAGGGGTGGGCAAACTTTTCCGTGCAAGGGCCACATTCAGAAATTCACAATTCACAAAGGGCCGCATAGTATATTAAGTAAAATAATTACTTCACCCGGTTATGATTCTGGGCGCCTCATATAGAACATAGAACAGTACAGCACAGAACAGGCCCTTCGGCCCTCGACGTTGTGCCGAGCAATGATCACCCTACTCAAGTCAACGTATCCACCCTATACCAGTAAGTAACCCAAAAGCCCCCCCCCCCACCCCCCCCCCCCCCCCCCCCCCCACATTAACCTTAAAAAAAAAATTTAATTTTTTTTTAATGACTTGGTGGGCCGCAGAAATACCTTTGGCGGGCCGCATGCGGCCCGCGGGCCGTAGTTTGCCCACCCCTGCTGTAACCTCATCCAGGGGCAATTTAGCACAGCAAATCCACCTAACCTGCACATCTTTTGACTGTGGGAAGAAACAGAAGCACCCGGAGGAAACCCACACAGATACTGGAAGAATGTGCAAACTCCACACAGTCACCCGAGGTTGGAATCAAACCCGGGTCCTTGGCACTGTGAGGCAGCAGTACTAACCACTGTGCCACCGTGTCACCCTGATGAAGAGCCTCTGGATTCAGTCATATCTCAGTTGCAAGAACTCCAAAGACAAGGAAGGGAAAATGAGGAACAGATGTCTCCAGCACTACTCAGATCGGAAGGCTCGTGGATGAGTCCATCCACCACCAGTCTGAGGTGATTGCACCAACAATCTAAAATGCACCGAGGTCAACACTGGTAGGTTGGCATCCGCAGTTGAGACTTGGTCGAAGATGTCTGTCATGCACTGTTGTAGCAGCTGCACTCAGAGCGCACTTGCTTGCATCCAGCAGTGTCAATGCCAGTGTGGCTTACCTCACAGTGTTTCAGTTGGCAGGCATTCTCACCTCAGTCCCTCTCTCAGTCTGAAAAGGGAACTTGATTCCTACACAACATAAAAGCAGGGTGTTCAATCCAGTGCTACCTCTGTGTGTTGTATATACCCTTCTCAGTAGATTGATGGCATTCCTTCACAGTGACTGAACACATCATGCCAGTATCTCTACAGGAATTACAAAGTCTGCCAGAATGCACTGGGCTGGTATCACAGAGTTCAGGTATTCTCCAGGTGTGCTCTCTGCACCTTTGAGGTACACTGTGCCCCCCTCCCCTCCCATGCCATCAGTTACTGTCTCCAGTGACACTATGGTCCTCAAGGGTTCAGCTCATAAACAATGCCGTAGAATCAGCAGAAGTTAAACCTTCCCCACTGCAGTGCCATAAAATGATCCTAGTCATTGAGAGCAAGTGAGCTGCTGTCAGCCAGTGTTTCACATAAACTCCGTGCAGACCTATGGACTGTCCCCACTATAAGCAGTCATCATCTTCCTTGAATATAGGGACGATGGGCATCTGCAGCATCTCCATGATAGGAGTCTTATCACACATGGTATGTGCGCTTCCAATCAGACACAAGCACATGCTGATAGATGCCAGGTGAAGATTGTGGGGTATCCTCACTCGATGCGCTCATCACCGTCCAGGAATCTAGCGCCAATATGAATCTCCCAAGCTCATCTGGACATCGCCATGGTGTCATGGCTGACATGCTGGTCCCCGAGTGCCTCCGTGCCCTCCTCGCCTTTGATGTCCTCCTCATTAGAGGAGACGTGTCACTCCTCCATCTCCACTTCAGGAAGATCCTCTCCCCACTTAGGCACGGATTGTGCAGGGTGCAGCAGACCTCAATACATGACATTCTCTGTGGATTGTATTGCAGGGCTCCACCAGACTGGTCCAGGCACCAGAACCTCATCTTCAGGATCCCGATTGTTTTCTCCACCAAAGTGCGGGTTGCTGCATGAGCCTCATCCTATTTTGTCTCTGCTACACTCTTTGCCCTCTACACCATCGTCATCAATCATGTCCTCAGTGGGTAGCACTTGTGCCTGTGGAGCCAAACATGCAACCTCTGAGGACCCTGAAAGCTGTCAGGGATCTGAGGCTGGCTCAGAATGTAGGAGTCATGTACACTCCCTGGGAATCAAGCACACACCTGCAGGGAGTGTTTGGTGTGGTTGCAGACCAACTGAACCACCAGAGAGTGGAAGCCCTTGTAGTTCATATAGTTGATTGCTTGATGGCACGGAGCTCTGAGAGCCATGTGAGTGTAGTCTATGGCATCCTGTGCCTGTGGAAAGTGAGAGCTCTACGCAAATCCCATTGCTTTTGTTTCCTGGCTTGCCTGATCCCAGTCCAATGAAAAAAGTTGTGTACCCTCAAGAAGACTGCGTACATGTCATCCTGAATGCACTTGTGTTTGGGGCTTGTGAAAGCCTGCAGATGTTGCCTGTGGCCCTGGGAAGGGGCCATTGATATGAAAATTGAGTGTCACAATCATTTGTTTCAGCGGCACTGGCAGTGGGTGCCCCCCAATTCCCTGTGACATCAAATCCTGCACAGGTGGCAGATGTGACCAACACATTCCCTGGATATGGTCTTTGGTGACACTGGTTTTCAGACCCTGGGTAAAGCAAGGCGCCTATAAGTGACGATTCCCTGGGTTCATCCTCTGCGTGTGGTGCAGGCCCTGACAACCCTGCCTCTTGACAGTTCTGCTGCTGCCTTTGATGAGGCAAACATTGCCTTTGACATTTTCTTCTTCTCTCCTGCCTATGACTAAGAAGAAAGACACCAGGCTCCATGTTCCTGAGGATTTTTGTACCGTAGTATCAAAGTGAGAGGCTTGATGGTTAGCATTTATCTTCTAAGGGCCATTCTTTGTTCATTTATCATCTGGAGCTATCTTTAAAAGCCCAATGACACAGTTCCTCAATACAACATTGATGCCCTGTCAATACTTTGCATCCTGATTGGGTAAGATCACACACCACCCCTGCTGCACATCACATCAGCTTTAGCCATTCTACTAGATCCTCAGTTCTCAGCTCAGACACATTCATTGTCCTAAGCTTCACTCCAAGGACTTTCGCTACCTTGAACTACTGCGGGGCACTTGTCTATTGACACTTCAGAACAGAGACAATAATTAGGAGCGCTATGACCATATAGATTGCCTTTCTAAAGGGATATTGTGGCTTGACAAGTCAGACAATGGTACAACCACACCATGAATTTGGAAGTCCATATTCCAAGGGTTAAATGCTGAGCAACAAGAATTGGCAATTTCACATATAAGTGCTGCTTGAATGGGCACAATTGCATGACTAGTCTGACTCCAAGCATGTTAATGGAGCTTTATATGAATTGTTTCAACACCCCCTCCCCTCCTCCGAGGTCTAACTCCATCCCCAAATCTCTAAACCACCGAGCTCAAGTTTCATATCTGGGGAGGGTGGGAAGGTGATCTTCTTCAAACTGACAGAGCTGAACTTTGACACTGGGTCTCAAAGACTAGGATCTCACCCAAGCTGAGTCAAAAGGCTGGGCAAGACAGTCATCGAAGAAAATCGATGAAGGTAAGTGGGCATGGAGTGACAATCTGACTTTGATTGCCACTCCAAGGAAGTTGACGTCTAATGTTCTCATCAGATAGGCAGGAAAGTGATAAATGGAATTCAATCTTAAAAAAGGTGAGGCAATATTTCTGGCAAAAGCAAACAAGGTCACGGAATATTCAATAAATATTATGGTACCGAAAAGCATAGAAGAGCTGGGGGAACTTGAAGTGTGTGTCCACAGAACCAAGAAGGTAACAGGATAGGTAGATGAAGGTGGTTGATTGAGCATACAGGATACTTTCCATTATCAGCCAAGGCATGGGCGTGACTTTGTGCCCACATTTGCCGTGAGCACAAATGGTGATGTGGGCAGAAAATCTCACGGGAATTGGCTAACAAGCTTCTCAATGGCGAGACCTCGTTTTCTGATTTTCTACCCCCCTCGCCGGTGACATAACGAAGTTGCCACCCAGAAAGGGCAGGAAGCTCATTTCAATAAGTTGTAATAAATTAAAATATAGTTAAAGGACCTCCCAGGCATATGTTCCCCCTTACTGAATATTCATGCCTCGCCAATGTGATATCACATTGACGAGTTTACAACAGATATTTTTAAAAACCTGAAGCAGCCGAGGTGAACCCGCCATGGGCGCAAAGGTATGTATAGCCTTGGGGGGGGGGGGGGGGGGGGGGTGAAGTGAGAAGCCTGGCAACGGCCCCTGGCACTGTCCCCTGGATATTACATAAGAACTAGGAGCAGGAGTAGGCCATCTGGCCCCTCGAGCCTGCTCCGCCATTCAATGAGATCATGGCTGATCTTTTGTGGACTCAGCTCCACTTTCCGGCCCGAACACCATAACACTTAATCCCTTTATTCTTCAAAAAACGATCTATCTTTACCTTAAAAACATGTAATGAAGGAGCATCAACTGCTTCACTGGGCAAGGAATTCCATAGATTCACAACCCTTTGGGTGAAGAGGTTCCTCCTAAACTCAGTCCTAAATCTACTTCCCTTTATTTTGAGGCTATGTCCCCTAGTTCTGCTTTCACCCGCCAGTGGAAACAACCTTCCCGCATCTATCCTATCTATTCCCTTCATAATTTTAAATGTTTCTATAAGATCACCCCTCATCCTTCTAAATTCCAATGAGTACAGTCCCAGTCTACTCAACCTCTCCTCATAATCCAACCCCTTCAGCTCTGGGATTAACCTAGTGAATCTCCTCTGGACACCCTCCAGTGCCAGTACGTCTTTTCTCAAGTAAGGAGACCAAAACTGAACACAATACTCCAGGTGTGGCCTCACTAACACCTTATACAATTGCAACATAACCTCCCTAGTCTTAAACTCCATCCCTCTAGCAATGAAGGACAAAACTCCATTTGCCTTCTTAATCATCTGTTGCACCTGTAAACCAACCTTCTGTGACTCATGCACTAGCACACCCAGGTCTCTCTGCACAGCAGCATGCTTTAATATTTTATCGTTTAAATAATAAACCCGTTTGCTGTTATTCCTACCAAAATGGATAACCTCACATTTGTCAACATCGTATTCCATCTGCCAGACCCTAACCCATTCACTTAACCTATCCAAATCCCTCTGCAGACTTCCAGTATCCACTGCACTTTTCGCTTTACCACTCATCTTAGTGTCATCTGCAAACTTGGACACATTGCCCTTGGTCCCCAACTCCAAATCATCAATGTAAATTGTGAACAATTGTGGGCCCAACATGGATCCCTGAGGGACACCACTAGCTACTGATTGCCAACCAGAGAAACACCCATTAATCCCCACTCTTTGCTTTCTATTAATTAACCAATCCTCTATCCATGCTACTACTTTACCCTTAATGCCATGCACCTTCATCTTATGCAGCAACATTTTGTGTGGCACCTTGTCAAAGGCTTTCTGGAAGTCCAGATATACCACATCCATTGGCTCCCCGTTATCTACTCTACTGGTAATGTCCTCAAAAAATTCCACTAAATTAGTTAGGCATGACCTGCCCTTTATGAACCCATGCTGCATCTGCCCAATGGGACAATTTCTATCCAGATGCCTCGCTATTTCTTCCTTGATGATAGATTCCAGCATCTTCTCTACTAGTGTGCCAACTAGCAGTGTCTATCTGGCAGTGCGAGGGCAGGCCCTCTGGTGAGTTCCATTGCTGTGTGTCCATGGGGTTGTCCTAGTGCTTGTGTGATGGGTTTCCCCTTTTTAGTGGGTGGGGGTACGGTCTCCCCTGGTGCTTGTGGGGGACTCCACCCAGTGTGTGTGGATCAGGATGTCCAAATCTGTAGGGTGGGGGGTTGCCCCTGTGCATGTGCGTGTGTGGAGGGGAGGGTTCCCTGTTTCCTTGGTGGGGGGTTTGTAGCTCGCAAATCGGGGTGCCCTTTAAAAATGGTTCCCAGATCGCCGTGGAGCCAGCATTGTTGACCTTATGACATCCCTCCCCACCAGAGAGATGGCGGCAGTTTGTCCTCATGGCAAATGTCAGAAACGGCGGAAGATTTGTTTTACTCTAAATGCTGGAATATCTGGTGAGAAAAGATAGTTCTGTAGCTGGGGAGCTACACGCTAGTTTTCTCAGCAGAGCCAGCACTTAAGAGTAAATATTGGCTGATTCCGCCCATAGACTATAAGCATAAGGAAGTTATCCGAGAACTGTGTAAAACACTAGTTAGGTCACAGCTAGAGTATTACATATAATTCAGGTCCCCACACTACAGAAGGTACTGAGTGGGTTTACGAGGATGTTATCAGGATTGGAACATTTTAGCTATGAGGAAAAATTAGATGGGCTGGGGTACCTATCTTTGGAACAGAGGAGGCTGAGTGGAGATTGGCCGAGATAGGATGCAGAGTAAGGGCATTCCTCCTTTACCAAATGGGCTGCACGGTAGCAGAGTGGTTGGCACAGTTGCTTCACAGCTTCAGAGTCCCAGGTTCGAATCCCAGCTTGTGCCACTGTCTGTGCGGAGTCTGCACCTTCTCCCCGTGTCTGCGTGGGTTTCCTCCGGGTGCTCCGGTTTCCTCCCACAGTCCAAAGATGTTCAGGTTAGGTGGATTGGCCATGCTAAATTGCCCTTAGTGTCCAAAGAAAAAAGGTTGGGTTGGGTGAGGTTATGGGGATGGGGTGTGCGCTTAGGTAGGGTGCTCTTTCCAAAGGCGGGTGCAGACTCGATGGGCCGAATGGCCTCCTTCTGCACTGTAAATTCTATGATTTAATGAAATGAGTCAGTAACCTAGTTTTAAAGTAATTGGCATATGGATTACGGGGGAGTAGAGAAGAATTCTTTTCACCCAAAGGATGGTAGGGTCTTGAACTCTATGCCTGAAAGGCTCAGGGAGCAGATATACGCGTCACATTTAAAGGACTCCTAGATATGCACTGGAGGTGCTGCAATTTAGAAGCCAATGGACTAAGACCCGGGATGTAGAATTGGCTGTTAAAGGCATGATGGGCTAAACTATCTCCTTCTATGCTAAACATTTGTTTGATTCTTTCGGTCAATATTTATCCCTCAGTTAAATCATTTAAAAAATATATTAGTCATTACTGTTTATGGGAGCTTGCTGTGCACAGATTGGCCATGGCCATCGTGATTCTTATATTACAATAGTGACTACACTTCCAAAGTACTTCATTGGTTGTAAAGCATTCTTGGTTGTGCTGAAGTCATGGAAGTCTTTCTTTTAATGTCCCAATGTCACTTGTCAAACTTTGCTTTATATTAGTCCTATTGAACCAGCTTGGAATGTTTTATTACATTAAAGGTGTTATATAAAAACAAGCTTGCTGCTGTTGACTCCATCTGGAGTTACATAATGCCTAAACTGTGTAAAGAGGCAGCTTGAGTCCCTAAAGGATCTTAGTGAGCGACAGAGCTTTTAAGCAATCTAATTGCCTCATGGCCATATATATTGAAACAAGATGTTCATTCTAAATTTATTAAATTAAATGAACTCAAATTCACTAACTATCATGATAGAATTTCAACTCAAAATCTTCAGGTTGTTAAACCTTAATCACAACACTACCCATCAATTTTCAATCATATTTGATAAAAGCAAATTACTGCGGATGCTGGAATCTGAAACAAAAACAGAAAATACTGGACAATCTAAGCAGGTCTGACAGCATCCGTGGAGAGACACGGGAGCTAATGTTTCGATGATGACTCTTTGTCAAAGCTGGAGAGAACTGGAAATAAGATGAGATTTATACTGTTGTGGGAGGGGGGCATGGAGCAATTGGGTTGGGTAGAGGATATAGGTAGAGTTTTGCAAAGATGTTGTGGACAGAAAGGCAAAGGAAATGTAAATGGAGTGATCAAGGCTGAGAAAGGTGCTGATAGTGGCACATTAAGAGGTTAGAATGTGTTAATGGCAGAACTAAAGTAAGCAGTGGATCACAGAACAACTATGAACAGGGACCAGATGGCCCAAGTGGGTGGGGGAGGGGAAACAATAGTGGGGGAAATCAGATAGATGGAACAAATGAAAATAAATTGATGGAAATAAAAATGGGGTGAATGTGGAGGAGGGAGTTTACTGTCTGAAGTTTTTGAAGTCAATGTTAAGTCTGGAAGGCTGGAACATGCCTAATCGGAAGATGAGGTGCTGTTTCTCCAGTTTGCGAATGGAACAATGACCCAGCCCTAACTTTATGTAAGAAAGGCTATTAAGGAAAATGGTGAGCCAAGCATGCATCACATGCATCACAGAAGTTTACAGCATGAAAACAGGCCTTTTGACCAAACCTGTCCACGCTGCCCAGTTTGTTACACCAAGCTAGTCCCAATTGCCCGCATTTGGCCCTGCTGCCTCACGGCGCCGAGGTCCCAGGTTCGATCCCGGTTCTGGGTCACTGTCCTTGTGGAGTTTGCACATTCTCCCCGTGTTTGCGTGGGGTCTCGCCTCCACAACCCAAAGACGGCCATGCTAAATTGCCCCTTAATTGGAAAAAATGAATTGGGTACTCTAAATTGTAAAAACAAGTTAAAACAGCCTAAAAAATGCATGAAAGAGGAATTTCAGAAAAATGTGTTCAATATTTGGATACTAATACCCCACCATATTAAACAAGGATTGGAGAAGCTTTGAACGAAACACATGTACATGGAGAAATCTTTGAAGAAATTATGTTGTTTACACTAATGGCAATTTTATGCAATAAAAACCCTGACGTCTGAGTTAGTTACTTTTGTGAAGGAACAAATCTGAAGCTGGAAAGCCTTGCTTTTTATTATTTATTTGTTCTAGGATGAGCTCCCTATCTGGCTAATTTAACAAGTTAACAGGAGCAGCTGTCGTGTCACTGCTGGAACATTGACAATGTTCATGATTTATCTTATGGCGATTTTGTTTCTGGCACGGTTTGAGGGCGCAAAGCCTGCTGTGTTGCATGGCTCACTGAGCATAACTAATCAATAGGAAAAGCTTCACACGTATGAATTATACAAACTTCAAAACCTGCACTATTTGCTACCAGTTTAAAATAACTGCAGTTGTCTTTTTCAGAAATAAACCGCAGCGACCAGAATAAAGTTTCCCTTAAACAAATTCATTGATACTTTTTTCACTTTTAGGCTAAACCTTGGAGGACAAATCCCTACATGTCTTGAAGCCTGACGTTAAGATCTCCACTGCAATGGACTGACTTTGCCAGCAGCAGAGCTTCCAGTATCAGAGTCTCCAGATATTGGTTTAAATCCAAATGGTGAAACATCTAACCATAATAACATTTGCTCTCAAAAGGTGTAAAAATAATATATACTTTCCCAAATTACATTTAAAATATCAGCTGATCATTAACTTCACCACCATTATTTTAAATAGAACATTTTACATTCATTTGTAATTTTATCAGATTAATAACATTTTTGTGCAATAATAGTAATTCTGAATAAACCTTGTGTAAGTGTTTCAATCACAGATCCTCTGTGATGTCTTAAAAGGATGTCATATCTAACTAAACTCACAAAATACTATGTGTTGTTATCAGTGTTGAAAAACGTTAATGAGATCCCACCAGGCAATCCAGCAATCAATTTATAAACCTTCATAAATGTTGGAGTTACTTGGGAATGATTTTGGAGTTCTGCTTGAAACGGGTGCTTGGTAAGCATGCTGCCCTTCCTGCACCACCACCCCCCCCCCCCCCCCCCCTCCCCCACCCCCACCCCCCACCTCACCCACCACCACCACTCTGCCAGAGAAGAATACTCTGGGGTGCAAAGCGAGGAATGGTCCTCAAGTTATACACAAGTGGTAGATTTCACCTGCCGAAGCTGCCATCAACGGGTTGGATCCATTTCCAGTGTTGACTCTTGGTAGTGTTGAGTCTGATTTGAATTTCATCAGCCCGATTCTTGTCATTGGCGATATCAAATCACCTACCTGTTGGGCCTGGGGAAAGTGGAGATGATCCTAAAAAGGGTCAGCAGTGCTCACGGTACTTCTGTGGTGCTCGTTGGAGAATTCAAAATCCCCTTTGATACCCCCTAAAATGTCCTCAATAAAAATGTTTTTAGGCTTTGCCTTGAGCAGTCAGCTGCAGTCCATTCAAGGAATAACTGCGTAAACAGTTAGCACCTATTCGAAAAGTTTTTATTCTGCCTTTTCTCATGTTCTGCTCATTCACAAAGTACGTTAAAATTAAACTTTTGTAGCATGTTTAAGCTCTCTTCCCATGGGAACAGCCAGGCCATTTATTAATAGGCTTATCTGTAATTTGGATTAGGCAGGCTTTGGAAAGGTTATTCATGAAGACCTACCTTCTCAACCTTGCCGCTCTCCTGCGGTGTGGAGACACTTAGGTTAAATTACCACCAGTCAGCTCTCCCCCTCAAAGGGGAAAGCAGTCTATGGTCATCAGGGACTAGAGCAACCTTACTAAGAAAGGATAGTATATACTCTATGATTGTTAAAATAAACTGGCAACCATTTTTATATGGGGAGAAATAGGTGGCTGCTAGTTTTAAATCTATTATGTCTATTTTTGTGTCTTATTTTATAATTTGTTGAAGCATGTTTTATGCAGACAAATATGTAATTGATTGTTAATATAGAATATCAGCTTTTCTATTCGACATTAAAGACAAAAAGCCACCTCTGAGGATTCCATAATATTCAATGTTATCAATTGCTTACTTACAGTAATGTACGAAGTAAATATTCAGGCTGATTGCTTAAACAGTTTATTCGGAATATATACAGCAACCATGGCTAATCCAAGAAATGGGGACAAACCATTAGTAATATATACAAAAACCATTGTTAATCCAAAAATTGGGGACTAACCAATTAAGGGACAGTGGTGACTCCACTCAATCTTTATCCTAACTCATGGTGGCTGATATTATTTCTTTGAAAAGGTTTGAGACTTGTTTGGACTGACTAATCATTGTTAACTGCTCCACTTGCCCCTGCAGATCATTAGGAATCAATAAATCAACTTAATGTAAATGTCAAAAAAAGATGGATCTTTTAGCATCAACACATATCTGCTAACCTTTGCAGGTAAACTTCAGAGAAAAATTCAAATGTTCTATAGTAATTGGAATATTTTTCATAAGTCATGAAGTTCATCTGCCTGATTAAGCTGCTTGCATACGTGTCATGGTCAAAACATAGTTACTGTACCACATGTAACAATGTTAGTCTAAATAAGTATGTATTTTTTTTACTGCGCAAGCAGAAACTCGAACAAAAGCAATATGTCAAAATATAAACTAAGTATTACAATAAAAGCAGCAATAAAATGGGTACAATTAATAATATAATTTTTTTTTAAATGTGGAAGTTTCACTAATTATGTTGTAAATACTTATTTTCACAACTGTGCCAGATTGATTATTTCATACACAAAATCAGGTTAATCTTTATGTTTTCCTGTACTAATTAAAATAAGCGATGTCAGTGCTCTGAAATAAGACATTTGCTATTTTTAACCATGTCAGCATTGTCAGTGTTGTCATCAAGCCCTCCCAGTCGAATTCAGCAGAATAAATCTTCTTATAATCTACTCTACCATTGTGGCATAACAGAAGAATCTCAGAAAAACCATCTCTACTTCATCAACATGGAAAATATTTGCACAGAAAGGGCATAGATCAAATCTATGGGGCTGAATTCTCCATTGTGGAGACTATGTCCCCCACACTGGCGTAAAAACAATGGAGTTTTACTCCTGAAATTCCTGCAAAAAAGTTAAACGAATTCTATGTCCTGCAAGGGGTTGGAAGGGACCTGGAGTGAATCTCGCAGCTTTTGCTTCAGATATGGGCCCCCGCACCTCCGGGTCAGAGACTGCGCAGGTGCACAGCGGCGACCTTCAGCGGCCGCGCCATGCTCCATGGGACCGAGGAACCAGACCGAACAAAGAGGCCTCCCCCCCACTCCCCCCCAGCCCCGCCCCCCCCCCCTCCCCCCACCCCCACCAGATCGGCCGCACACCCAAGCCTCAACCCCCGGACAGTAAATCCCTGGCCGCCTACATGGCCACCCCTTGGTCTCCGATCCGCCCGCCCCTAACCAGGGTTGCCACGGACTGAGTCCACAGCCGTCACGCGAGCATCCCGACCGGCAATAGGTGGTTAGGTCCACGCCATTGGGAACTCGGCTGGTCGGGAGCGGAGGATTGCTGGGGGCGGGTATCTGGCAATGGCACCCCCGGTGGCATGCTGTACTCCACGGTGATGCCAATTTTCGGTGCCCAGAGAATCACCGAATTGGCGCCGGGCCCGATTACAGCATCAAACTGGATTCTCCGCCCCGGCCGCAATTTCAGCGTCGGGCTGCGGAGAATCCAGCCCCTGGAATAAAGACAAACTATAAAAGGTTTCAATTCCAGAAATGAACCTTAAGATCGGATCAATTTGAATTTAAAGAAAATAAACATTGGGCCGAGAATTTGCTTGGGATTGCTTCTACTTGTTGATTTGATGACAGCATGTGGAAATATCATAGCTCTGAATTTCAATGTGTGCTTTGCAAAAACCCATTTACTGGTATTTTATTCTGCTGGACTGGGAGGTGTACATTGTCATAATCAATATTTACTCTTCAACTAACATTGCCAAAGTAATTTATTTGGTTATTATGTCACAGCTGTTTGTAGGGTCTTTGTGTGCAAAATGGTTGCCACATTTCCTAGAACACTGACTAAACTAAAATGAGTTTTTAAGTGCTTGGTTTATTGTGCGATTATGAAAGGTGCAATATCAATTCAAGTATTGTTCTCTCAACAGTGTTATTTAACAAAACTGGCAATTAATGCCTGGTATTATTAGTTTAATCAAAAGGATTTTCTGAAGAATTTATTTCTGCTTCCTTTAGTCCAATTTTCAATTAATCGGAATTGAACATACTAATGATGTCGGGCCCGATTTTAACTCTTTGCAATTGGATGGGTTTTGAATAAGTTAAATCATGCACATAGATACCTCCCATGATCTTTGCAATATGTTATGTAATTAAGGACCAGAACAAAAATCTACGTCTGAGCCTTGGCATTGGCAGCTCTCCTCATAGTAGGAATATAACAGAGGACAACCAACTGGGGGAGGAGGCTCCATAAATATCTCTATCCTCAAATAGTGGGGGAGCTCAGTAGATTGGTTCAAAAGCCAAACACCTTCATCTAGAAGTGCCAAGATCCATCTCAACCTCCTCTTAAGAACCCCAGCATCACAGTTAATTCAACCAATTGAAATTCACTCCACGTGGGATCAAGGAACGGTTGAAGGCACTGGATGAGGCAAAGGCCCTGATGGCATTCCAATTAAAGTACTGAAGATTTGTACTACTGAAATAGTCACACCCCGACCAAGCTGTTCAAGGACAGCTATTAGAAGTGCACCACTTCTGCTCCTGAAAGGTTCTCGCTTTTCAAAAGTCTATACACAACGAAGCAAGAAATCTGTTTGCTAACTTTATTTATAAGTGGCATTTGAACTGTATTGGGTCCTTAATTGGAATTAGTAGCAGATATAGATAGTAAGTTACTAAGTTTTTCTTTATGTTTAAGAACAGTTAACTGCTAATTGCAAAGTTATTTTACTTTATGTTAATGTGGTTAATTCTATGTTTAAATTAAAGTTTGTTTTAAAATAAAAGATATTGGTCAGAGTCATCACTCCTGGAGTGAAGTATCCTTTCCTCACATTTTACAAATTTAAAAATAGTTTGGGGTTTCTGTCCGGTATCCTAACAAATGTTGGGGTTTGGTCTGGAATTCTACCACTTAGGCACAGTGGCAGCAATATGTACAATATACAAGATGCATTGCAGCAACTAAAAAGGATTCTTTAGCAGCTCATTCCAAACCTGTGAACTCTAGCAGCTAGAAGGGCAAGGGCAGCAGATGCAGTGGGGCACCACCAAGTTCACCTCCAAGCCATATGTCATCCTGCCTTGGAACTTGCCGTTCCTGCACTGTCATTCAGTCAAACCCCTGGAACTCTGTTCCTAATAGCTGTGAGTGTACCTACACATCATTCACTGTGGCGGTTCAAGAAGGTGGCTCACCGCTACCTTCTCAAGGGCAATTAGGGATGGGAAATAAATGCTGGTATAGCCAGCAATGTCCATATTCTGTGAAAAAATGCCTGGTGTTCTGCACATCTACCTAACTTTCATTTGTTAATAAACTGTTTCTGCTGGTATCTGCTGTGCCAGAGGCAGATTTACAGTTTGTGGGGCCCCGGATTTCACATTCATTTTTGTCCAACGCCTCCTCCCCCACCCCTCACCCCACAGAACACAAAAGCGGAAGCCACAAAATGCACAAATTGATCACTGCTTTTTAAATTGTAAAAACATGCCTGTATGAATAATTGCTGAATTGAAATCGAAGCTAATCTCTTGTCAGAGCGACAGTAAAGATGGTCAATATTGTGATGTGTGTCTTGAGGCGAACAACCTTGGAAGTTGCTGATGAGCAACGAGATGGAAAAATCAACCGATGATATCACTACTGCACAGGAGAAATGAGAGCCAGTTTAGTGCAGGAGCAAATACTCCAATCAACAAGATACATATATTGTCATTCAGTATATTTCACAGAGTCTCATTCAGTTTCACAAAAAAAAATTCCTCTCACAAAATCAAATAGATTATTGCCCATAAATTTATGTGAGTGGACTGTCCAGTGAGTCCAAGTGCAAATCAGTAGCTTTGTCTGGCAGGATTCCACTCTCTGTCTTAGAGAATTTTTGAAGACCAATCTCGAGAGCGATAGTGGCTAGAGCTACAATCATGTGACTAGCTGCAGCCATTATATCAGACCAGCAATGGTTCTTTTAAAAACAGAATTTAAACAAGGGAATATGGTAGTGGGACATAGTTTTAAGATTTTTTTGCTTCATCCCCTGTTGGCATGACAATTTAAGTAGTTTTGTTTTCTGTGAAAACCATCAGTTACATCATCATTGATAACATTTTGAAAAGGAGCATTGTCTATCATCAATATTGCTGAACTTGTCAAATATTCTGAACACGTCGTTCTTCACAAAAAATTCTTAACTCTATCTATTACAGAAAAAGAAGGTTCCCAAGCTGCATTTGTGATAATATTGTTAACAATATTTTCATAATGATTTCCACATTTGGAAAGCTTGCCTGAAAACCATCAAGTACAAGTTTGTAAAACTCAGCTGGTGATCTCGAAGCACAGAGCTCTTCATTATCAATGAACTGAATGGATTATTTCAGTTTATCTTTAAAAGAATTGTGTTTATACCCTCCTGGTAGAATTTACTTAATTTTGTACTGCAGTGACTTTTAGCATTTTCACCTAAACCTCTGTCAAAAAGCAAAATAAATCAAGAGTTTTCTTCAGCGATTCACTACTACTCTGCAATTACACCATTATAGTATCACAAATAACATTTATCTCAACGATGATCTTCTCTTTCCATTTAAAATTTTTTCATTCCTCTAGATTTATTGAAAAATAACTTCCTGTGCCTTCTACGCTTCTAATCATCGGGGGAATCTGCATTATTTGCTAATGTGAGTGCCTTTGCTTCCACCACGCAATAGCAATTTCAAACTTCCATGATAAAACTTTTAACTAAGGCAAACAAATGTGCAGCATTCAGTCAAGTTGTATCAACATTTTGCAGCAATTTTCTGGCGGCATTAATTATTTGAAGTAAGTAAAAACAGCAATATTGTACTTTTCAAATTTCTTTGCTGAGGATTTTGCTTTAGCTTTCACACATGTTTTTTTTCTGAATTTGATGCGGCTATGTCTTATAAGATTTTGTTTAAATCAGCAAAATCAATTTTCAAAGCCAAAACAGCATCTGTATGGGCAAACCACCTGGTGTCACAAAGTCTTTTGGCTGTCAAATGTTTTCTATTTGCCTGCTCTAAGTGTGATTGCAGTATTTTGCACTGATGCGTGGAAACTGAAACAATAAGCACACATATTTTGAAGAAAGTGAAAAGAAATGTACAGCTCCCTCACAGGATTCAGCTGCAGCATTGCACAGGGGCTTGCATTGTTCAGCCTTGCTTATAGACCTAAATATTTTAATGCATATTTGTGGTATTATCGAAGGTAGTATTTGGCATGTTTAACTTCATTAGTGAATGGGTTTCTGAGCCGCTCTGCCATTATGGTGATGAAGGCATCATATGTTTTGTGTGTTAGAAAGGTGGTCTTCCCTGAGCCGCAACATTGATAACTTTTCAAATGCTCTTGGAGAAGCTCATTAACTTCACGGAGATATTAAGGGCAGGCTAAAAAATTACCTATTCAAGTTGATACTGCTGTCTCATCAAGTCCTCGTAGAGGTAGCCCCAAAGGAGACAGCAGTTTGACTGTGGCAACAACACATCTCAGTTCATTCCTCCAGTTGAACACTCCTTTTTAAACTAAGCCGATAAGGCAGAATCAATTCTTCCAGATGATTTACATCTTTGAACGAACACACACATAGCTTTGGAAATTTCCTGATCGGCAAAATCTCTTGCAACATTTCTCCATCGAAGAATGCTTGTTTCCCTTTACTAGGGTCAGAGAAAATTTGCAAACGTAACAGTAGACTGCCTCAGGGGTTTCCCAAAAAAACCCAACCAATTTCTAATTTCAGCCACTCCATTTCTCTTCACCCTCAGAAAATAGGACATATGAAGACTTCTAACATTCTTTCTACCTCCAAGCTTGAGCGCTTAGCTCAAACTTTCTGTATTACCTATGTTTTCTGGTTTATTTAGCACAAAATATTCTATCATATCCAGTGGAACAGATTTTGGCCATACGTCAATGTCTTCAGGCTAGGTTTCTTCTCTCACTTCAACAAAAGAATCAGCAATATCTTGTAGTTCTATTGTCATTTCAGGCAATGTGGTATCTCTGAAAATTAGCAAGTCTAAGTCATCAGATAATTCACCCATACTTTTGGATGAGGATCAATGTACAGTTTGCGCACTGTTCAGCACTTTGAACATTTAAAGTAAAATAACAAACTGTCTTTTTGCAAAGCTTCATTCCCCTTGCCTACCCTTCAATTAGCTGTCTTTTAGACTTCCAGATTGATAGTGTTGCTTCACATTGCTAAAGAAACTGATCTTGATTTTAATGAAGTGGCTGAAAGTACAGACATTTGCACAGTCAATCCCACGTTTTCATCAGCTTCAATTCAAGCTCTGCAAAAATTGGGATCATCTTTTAACTGTGAAACTGTGATTCTGGATTTCAAATAGCACTCACTCTACTCTTCTCCTGCCCATTTCCTCCTGCCCATTTCCCCCTCACAAACAACCTCTCCGTGGACCCCAACCTATCATGAACTCTCCCTCCCTCCAAAATGCAACCCGACACTCTTCCTTCCTGCAAGTCTTCAACCTTGGCTAACCGCCTCACACACTTTTCTCATCCCACACCCTCACACGCTTCATCCCGACACCCACACTCTTCCATTTTCACAATCTCACTCACATTGCTCACCTAGGATCTTCAGGTCAGCCTGCCTCACTCGTCCTCTCTTTGTGGCTAAGGCCTGATTCTGGGCAGCATACTGGGTTGCATCGCAAACCTGCTCGCTCTCCTGCTCCTCTTGTTGGGTGACCTCACCACTTGATAGCTGACTACGAACCTCGCGCCTTGCTGTTGCTGACCTCCCCGCGTCCTTAGGTTGAGCCGCCTGCTCACCTCACCTGGTGCCCCCATCGATGGCCAATCTCATCCCGTGGTGGCTTTTGGCACCTCGCTGCGGTTGGCCTGCCCTGGGTTGAATCACAAACTTGCTCGCCTTTGGCAAAATCGGTAAAACCTCAGCAGCTTGTGTCTCTCCATCCTCACCTAGTTACTGCACTTTCTTCCTGGCACATGGCTCAAGTTAACAATTTGTAGGGCTCAGGCCAGTTTTTCTTTTTCTATCAGACTCACCAATCAGAGTCTGATTTTGCTCTGCTCATGGAGCCTATCTCCAAATGCAGAGTAATCCGGATTTGATTGGATGCCAATGCACTGGTCGACGAGGAGCCTTCCCATCAGTCGGGGCCCTGTGCCAATGCATTCACCCCCACATTTGAACCTATTCCGCCCCTCCTCATTAGCCACTCTCCACCACGCTATGCCATCATTGGAACCCGTCAAATGCCTTCCCTCCCCAAAGGGCCTACAACTGTCACATTCTCAATATCCACTCTGATCTTTCCTACTCCTAAGATCCCTGTTAAACTTCTTATTCCCCCAACAACACTCCAGCCAAGACCTACTCCCACCACACATGAACCCTCTCCCTCTTAACCTATGGCATCCCACTGCTCCGTTCCATCTTCAATACCCTCAGCTTTCCTCCTAGGATTCAAGGATTCACAGCATCGATTCCTCTTTCTGAACATTCCCGCACCACTTCAAGGCTTGGTAGTGAATCGAACCGGCTTGAACCCCTGCTGCCGGAGGATATGCTAGGGGTGGGGTGGCCTGTCGCTGATGTAAATAACATTAACCGAATGCAAATCTGATTCCCAATGACCTTAACCGGGAATAGCGACACACCATTATCTGACCATGACAGTCAGGTCTCCCAGTACCCGCTGTCATTTCTCGTTGTCAGAAATGTCACATTCTCTGCCCCTTCTGCTATGAACCTTGTTTCTTAATTTCTGTTTCCTTCTTAAACTTTGCAGAAGATGGACATTAACTATTTAACGCTCCCTAATTTGAACAAACTTACTGTCTGCTGCCTGGAGGAAAACATGATGTGTGTAGGATTCCTATTAAGCCGCAGAATCACTTATGGTGAGGTTTGACAGTTGTTTCACATTCATACCAGCACGTTTTTTTCTCTGCTTGATGTGAAAGACCAAGGGCGCGATTCTCCGCAAATGCGGAGAGTCGTAAAGGCTGCCATGAAACTGGCCGTGTTTCACAGCAGCCTCCGCGCCCCCTCCCGGGACCCGATTCTCCCCCCCAGGCGGGGCTAGCAGCGCGGCCCCGTGAAGCACGGCATCGCGGGCTTAGCGACCGTCGCTAAGCCTGCGCGCCAAGCGTCACGGCGGCTGACGCGCACAATGACGTCAGCCGCACATGCGCGGGTTGGACGGCTCCAACCCGTGCATGCGCGGATGACGTCATCACGCATATGCGTCAAACCCGCGTATGCGTGAGCCGTCATGCCCCTCAGCCACCCCGTGGACTGATCCTACGGGGCGGCGGAGGAACAAAGAGTGCGCGGGTATCGGACCCGCTGCCCGCGATCGGTGCCCACCGATCGCAGGCCCATGCCACCCTTGGCACGGCCATGCCAATCGGTGCCATGGTTGTCCGGGACGGCACTTTGCGGCCGTTTTCACGAACGGTGAGAGCAGGTGTGTTTGCGTTCGTGAAAACGGCAGTAAAGGCCTGGGAACTCGGCCCATCGGCCTGGGGAGTATCGCTGTTCGCCGTAAAAACGGCGAGCAGCGATTTGTGTCGTGGGGCGGGCCGTGGGGGGGGAGAATAGCGGGAGGTCGGGAAAAATGTCGGTAAGGCCCTCCCGCTATTCTCCGACCCGTCGTGGGCAGCGGAGAATCGCGCCCCAAGACTTTCAGTCAAATCTTCAAAACAATGCTGTTGCCCTGCCATCATGTTCCATTCTGCTTCTCTTCAATGCAAACATACAAGGATGGGCGAAACAATAATTTTTTTTCTTTAATTTAATAATAATAATCTTATTGTCACAAGTATGCTTACATTAACACTGCAATGAGTTACTGTGAAAAGCCCCTAGTCGCCACATTCCAGCGCCTGTTCGGGTACCACTGTGGGAGAATTCAGAATGCCCAATTCACCCAACAAGCACGTCTTCAGGGATTGTGGGAGGGAAACCGGAGCACCCAGAGGAAACCCACGCAGACATGGGGAGAATGTGCAGCCCTCCTCACAGACAGTGACCCAAGCCGGGAATCGAACCTGGGACCCTGCGCTGTGAAGCAACAGTGCTAACTACTGTGGCTAGCAGTGCCATTCATAATTGAAGATTATATACAGAGAACATGTGCTTGGAGCAAAGTGTAGTACATCTTGTTTTTACTCCTGCTTCTTGTAGACTACAAGTAATGTGATCAATACATCACATCCTATCAAGTTGACAGTAGTTTTAGAGAATACTCCATTAACAGTGAATGTATTTCTATCCAACGCTATTTCTATACATTAGGTCACCTGTGGAGAAGTATACAAAATTAAAACATGGAGATAATTCAGAAAGGTAATGAATGTAGGTGTTTATTGCTCTGGGAATTAAATACAAAAGGAGAGAAAGGTCATGCTTCAATTACACAGGGCATTAGTCGATCATAGCTGGCATTCGGTCTCCTTATTTAAGGGGGGATG